>NC_138130.1:89037167-89637167 GCF_964188305.1 Podarcis bocagei
CTTTTTAGGGATCAGCTCAGGGCAGCCATTTAGGAGGCACAGGACAAATTGGGGGTTCTTGAGGGGGTGCGAAGGTGAGCCGCCGCCAAGACCCCTATCTGTATTTTCTCTACTGCTGTCCTGAGGTTGCTGTTCAGGCGGATAGCAGCCTGCTGCCCGGAGCGTGGGGCGCGCTGAAGCAGCGCGCCCCGCGCCTCGGGCAGATATCCTTTTCTCTTCTAAAAACTACGGTAGGTGCGTTTTTAAAAGCTCGGGCTTCCCCCACGGCTGGGGAGGGGGAATAATTTTTTTTTCTTTATTCCCCCCCCCAAAAAAACTAGATGTGTCCTATGGGACGGTGCGTCCTATAGGGCGAAAAATACGGTAATTTAATTCAGGGAAGGAAACACCAGTTCCAAGTGGTGTTTTGGACAGTAAAAGCAGGGGAGGCAAAGGTTTGCTTAAATGCAAACTGACTGGATCCTGCCCCTGCGATCTCCCTGGCAAGGATGGGCAGGGTTAAAATACTTTCAAATAAATAAATGAACTCTTTCTCCCTGCTGTCTCTCAATTATTCTACCCACCCACTCCAAATTCCAGGACATGGGGCAAAGCCCCTGGGGAAGGCAATCTGAAGTTAGGCAAATAAATGTCAAGCAAAGTATCATTATTCCAGACCTAACTGCTCCTCTGGAAGTGGCTTTTCTGCTGCCGTTTTTTTTTAAAGGGCCAACAGGGGGTAATGTTACCTGATATGCATAAGATCAGTTGTGGCCCTGAGAGAGATTTTTATTGGTAGCTTTGTTTTAAATGCAGCTGTTTTTAATTAGTGCTTTAAGTCAGATCTGGCCAGACTTCTACAGGCTGCATTCAGACACAACAATAAACAATGGATAATTCTTATGGAATGAGCCCAGACAAGTCTTAGGCTAGTACAGTCCCCTCCTTGGTGCAGCCGCAAGGAGAGCAGAAACTTCTGTTTTGCTTCCATTTTGAATTAACCACAGTTTAGTGTGGCATTTTCACCTTAAACTGCACCTGGTTAGTCTTAACTATGGTTTGCCGAAACAAGCCAACTTCAAACCTTGGTTTATGAAGCCAACACATTTCAATAAATTATAGTTTTATAGATTAACTTGATGCAGTTTACGGTTCAGATGTAACACTAAACTGTGTTTAATTCAAAATAGAAGCAAGATGCTTATACTCTCCCCCTCTTAGTGGAGAGAAGAGGGAGAAAGAATGCTCAACTGAGGCTCACCTAGGCTTCCTGTAACAATCAACCATAGATTCGTGTTTTGTCAAGACACAGTCACTGGGGTTGATGACAGCGTGGCCCATCTGAATTCAGGATTGCCATTTTTCACCAATGCCTGGCTGGTGAATCTGTTTCCATTACTGCCCTTCAATGCCAGAGGAAGTTTCGCTGAGCATAACCATGAGGGTAAGAGATTCTGGGTTTAATCCAGAGTAATACTTAAGAGCAGATCCACTGAAACCAATGGGAATCAAATTACTCATGACTAAGTCCCATTGAGCTTAACAGGTCCACTTTAAGTAGGACCAACTCTGAATCTAATCCATTAACGTGTTATGCAGCTGTTTAAAACGCTTTTGCCCTGCAGAAACAAGCACTAAGCAAAATTCAGGGTCCATTATCCTTAAAGCAAAACTGTGGCCCATTTGATTGTTAGAAAACACCAATCTCTCTTTCTCTCCCCTCATCCCTATATTCCAGATCACCAACAAAATCAACTTAAGACTGGATAACCAAGGATCTTTCGAGCTATCTGTATTTTTAAAATAAATACATGAACCAGGAAGACAGCAACTTTTTGACGAATTAAAGGCTAGAGGTCAAATTCCTACCCTATCCAAACTGGAAGTGCAATCTTCTTCCTGTGAGAATGAGATGACCAAAGAATCTCAGGGTCACCGACCCTACATAAAAATAAATAAAGGACGTTTTGCAGGCTTCAGATGTTGTCATTTTCCCTCGGTCCTCATAGCTCAGCTGCTAACTCACCCTCGTGGCTAGGGCTGCGTTAAACTACCATAAGCTTTGATTTATTGCTCTGATCTATTTAGTGATTCAGAGCCTAGGTAAACATGCAACTGATAAAAGCACAACCGGCCAAAATCAGCCTCCTCGACCTCCAGTCGTACTGTGGGCGGGTTCACACAACATGTACTTTCAGCACATGTGAACGAGTCATCGCTGACTAAATCAACAGATACAAATGTAGCATCAGCCCAAATGAAGTGCCTTTTGATAGAGCTAGTTCAATTGCAAATGGGAGCAAAGACAGCCATTGTGTAAAGTTCAGGTACAGCTCAGCTGGTACAGCATAAGGCGCTGAATCTCAGGGTCGTGGGTTTGAGCCCCACGTTGGGCAAAAGATCCCTGCATTGCAGGGGGTTGGGACTAGGTCACCCTCGTGGTGTCTTCCACACTCTACAATTCTATCGTTCTGATTGGCCCTCAGGCTTCTGCTGCCACTAATTTTAAAAGCTGATGCGCGAGATGACCAGTGTGGTATAGTGGTTAAGTGCGGTGGACTTGTAATCTGGTGAACCGGGTTCGCTTCCCCACTCCTCCACATGCAGCTGCTGGGTGACCTCGGGCTAGTCACACTTCTCTGAAGTCTCTCAGCCCCACTCACCTCACAGAGTGTTTGTTGTGGGGGAGGAAGGGAAAGGAGAATGTTGGCCGCTTTGAGACTCCTTAGGGTAGTGATAAAGCGGGATATCAAATCCAAACTCTTCTTCTATAGCTAAGTACGCCATTTCCACAGACACTGCAAAATCCAGTGAAGTGGGACATGTAACAACGCTGCTCTTCTTCATGTGTGGCCAAAATGCTTCTCCATCTAAAAGTGTTGATGGAAAAGATTCATAAGAACCAAGCAGGCTTTCTCCCAAAAAGACACCTAGCAGATAATGTAAGGAATATAATAGACATTTTGGAAAAGCTAGAGGTGAACATAAATACTAAAGCAGTACTGATTTTTGTGGACGCGGAGAAAGCCTTTGACAATATCTCTTGGAGCTTTATGATAAAGAATCTTCATGGGATGGGGGTAGGCCAAGGTTTTGAGAATGGTATGGCTGCAATATATTCTGAACAAAAAGCTAAATTGATTGTAAATAACGTAATAACTGAGGAACTTAAGATAGAAAAAGGAACACGACAGGGGTGCCCAATTTCCCCATTGCTCTTTATTTCAGTTCTGGAGGTGTTGCTGAATATGATTAGGAATGACCAGCAGGTTAAAGGAGTGCAGGTCGGAGCTAAACATTATAAGTTAAGAGCATTCGCAGATGACCTAGTATTGACTTTGCAAGAGCCAAACACTAGTACGAAAAAGGTCCTGGAAATAATCCAACAGTTTGGCCAGGTAGCTGGATTTAGGTTGAATAAACAAAAAACTAAAGTTTTAGGAAAAAATTTAACAGATATGGAAAAGGAGAAATTCCAAGAGGAGACAGGGCTGACGGTGGTCAAGAAGGTGAAATACCTAGGGGTTTATTTGACATCTAAAAATGTGAATTTGTATAAGGATAATTATGAAAAATGTTGGTCAGAAATCAAAAAAGATCTAGAAATATGGTCAAATCTGAAATTGTCAATGTTAGGCCGAATTGCAGTGATTAAAATGAATGTATTGCCTAGAATGTTATTCTTGTTTCAGACCTTGCAGATTCTTGACAAGATGGAATGTTTTAAGAGGTGGCAGAAAGATATCTCGAAATTTGTCTGGCAGGGCAAAAAGCCCAGAATTAAATTTAAAATATTGACAGATGTCAAAGAAAGAGGGGGTTTTGCCCTGCCGGACTTAAAATTGTACTATGAGGCAGCAGCTTTTTGCTGGCTGAAAGAGTGGATGCTCCTCGAGAACACTGACATTCTGGATCTGGAAGGTTTCAATAATGCATTTGGTTGGCATGCATATCTATGGTATGATAAAATCAAGCTGCATAGCGCCTTTAAAAATCATATTGTTAGAAAAGCATTGTTTAATGTTTGGATAAGATATAAAGATCTGTTGGAAAACAAAACCCCCAGATGGGTGTCACCAGTGGAGGCTAAGGCAGTGAAGAAACTCAATATGGAGGCCGGATGGCCGAAGTATTGGGAAATTTTGGAACAGGAGGGAGATAAATTGAAACTACAAAGTCATGAGAAAATGAAACATAAAGTACAAAATTGGTTTCAATATCATCAAATAATGGAGTTTTTCAAACAGGATAGGAAAATTGGCTTTCAGGTGGAAAAATCAAAATTGGAGACTGAACTGTTAGAGCCCAATACTAAGAATCTATCAAGAATGTATAACTTGCTGCTGAAGTGGAACACACAGGACGAAACAGTTAAATCGGCTATGATTAAGTGGGCACAGGACATTGGTCATAACATTATGTCTGCTGACTGGGAATGGTTGTGGAACACCGGTATTAAATTCACGGCATGTAATGCCTTAAAGGAAAACATTATGAAAATGGTTTACAGGTGGTACATGACCCCAGTCAAGCTAGCAAAAATTTATCATTTGCCTGATAATAAGTGTTGGAAATGTAAAGAGACTGAAGGTACCTTCTATCACCTTTGGTGGACATGCCCGAAGATTAAGGCCTTCTGGGAAATGATTTATAATGAAATGAAAAAGGTACTTAAATGTACTTTCCCTAAAAAACCAGAGGCCTTTCTCTTGGGCATTGTCGGCCAATTGGTGTCAAAGAGGGATAGAACTTTTTTTATGTATGCTACAACAGCAGCAAGAATACTCATCGCAAAGTATTGGAAGACACAAGATCTACCTACTCTGGAAGAATGGCAGATGAAAATGATGGACTATATGACACAGGCCGAGATGACAGGCAGAATCCGTGATCAAGGAAAAGAGACGGCGGAAGAAGAATGGAGAAAATTTAAGAGATACCTTAAGGACTATTATAAACTTGATGAATGTTAGAATGTTGAGGTTTGCAGGGGGAAAAAGGGATACAGTGACATAAGAACAGATTATAGAAAAGATCAAGATGACAGAGGTTGGAAAGGAATGTTTAGAAGTTGCTAAAAAATTATGGACATTGGAATGCAGAAAGGAGGGGTATGGGGGAGTCCCGGAAAAGAGGTTTATGAAAAAATGTTATGAAATTATACGTGTTTGTATGTCTTTTTAGGTGTTTGTTTGTCTTTAAAAATTTTGTAAAACCAATAAAAATTTTATAAAAACAAAAAACAAAATGCTTCTCCATCTATTTGTTGAGCAGCAGAGGCATTGACCCTTTTGTAGGACTCTCTGGATGCAGAAGGTCTCAGATTCCATTCTCTGCATCTCCCTAAAAAGATCTCAGGTAGCTGGTTTGGAGAAGAACTCTGTGTGAGTCACTACTCACATGGGCAGAACTGGGCTAGATCAGGGTGCCTCAAAGTGCTGCTGAACTGCAACTCCCATCATCCCTGACTATTGGCCATGATTGATGCGGCTAATGGGAGCTGGAATCCAATGACGGATCGAAGGCCACGTATTAGCCAACCCAGAAAGATCACCGGTCCGACCCACATTTGCCAGCTTTATAAATGAAGCCAGCAAAGTATTAACAGAGATGTCTGTTACCATCAATAAAACTTTTACTTTGTACTGATGCAGGTTACCTGCCAGTATCCATGCATCTGTGTATTTAAGTGTAAAAAAAATCACTTGTTTATTTGCTCTGATCTATGTATTGTTACACGTATTTGCCTGCATTTAATTAAATAGTGTCCATTCCATTCCAGCAGCAATGGACTTCTTCTGCCAGGGTCAAGAGCAAGAACGGCTGCTACAGTTTTCCAGGAAATATTTTTGAAAAAGCAGCTGCTAAAAAGTGAGGAGCTGGGTTATTTTTTTACGTCACACACACACACACACACACACACACACACAAACGTCAAGGAAAATCTGAGCTGATTTTGTTTGCTTTCAAAACTTGCAGTTGTGTCCAATATCTTAACTCCTTGCTAAAAGTAAAAAATAAATAAATCAGGAGTTTCTGGAAGGAAGCGTACAAGGCGCCATCCAACCACCTTTGGGACTCCACTCCAGATTTGTGTAGGTTTTACTCCTTAGCATTTTCTTCTCCTGAGGTCCAGCGCCGAGAGCCTTCTGGCGGTTCCCTCGCTGCGAGAAGCCAAGTTACAGGGAACCAGGCAGAGGGCCTTCTCGGTAGTGGCACCTGCCCTGTGGAACGCCCTCCCACCAGATGTCAAAGAGAACAACAACTACCAGACTTTTAGAAGACATCTGAAGGCAGCCCTATTTAGGGAAGCTTTTAATGTTTAATAGATTATTGTATTTTAATATTCTGTTAGAAGCCACCCAGAGTGGCTGGGGAAACCCAGCCAGATGGGCGGGGTATAAATAATAAATTATTATTATTATTATTACTCCTGGAGATGTCTCACAAGGTGGTCTAAGTTTAGGAGCAGAATTTTCCTTCTCCTAGATGGGCTGCCTTCCCAGATTGATGAGCCCCGTCTGCCCCTCATTTTCCTCTCCAGAATGTGCAGAAACCGCCATCTTGACAGTTGGACCCACTATTGGTCTCATCTGCTCAATCCACCAGTTCTCAAAGCAGCTAAACATGTACCTATGAAAACCCCAGGAGGACATGAGTGCATTAGCTCTCTCTCTATGTAAGCATCTTAAGTATGCTTACATACTCCAAAGTAAGTGTGCACAGGAGTGCAGCCTTTGAGAGTGAAGCAAGCCCCACTGAATTCAACTGGATTTACTCCCAGGTAAGTATGCCTAGGATTTCAGCCATGATGAGGCAATCAAAGTCATATGTTGCTTAGCCCTTCCTTAGCAGTTCCATATTTTTTAATAACTTCAATACTCTCCCTTTCTTTTACTTCTTTAATAAAAGGTCAAACAGATTTATTGAAGTTTGAAGACTAATGCCTTGGTTAGGCATTCTGAGCCAATTTTTACATTATGAATTTTTTACATTATGTCATGTGTTGCACAGACAACACTGCTAAAGCGCAAGTCATTAAAATGTCATGCAGATAGATGGCAAGTTGTCTGCAATTTCATTCCACGCTGGATGAGGAAACTTTTACGTGACCATTCAAGGAACGGAGATTATTGTTCAGAACAGGCCTTTGACGGCTTCTGATAAATTCCCTTCTTTAATTAACCCATATATTCCACTTTAAATGCATAAACCGCAGGTTTAAGTCAGTGGTTTTCCAGAACTCTGTTCCTGGGAACCTGAGGGTTCTTCAGGAGCAAATTTTGAGTTCCTTACTGAGGTAAATAAGCTGACTTAGTTCAGGCGTCGCATTAAACTATAATGAAAGCAGCTGACCCATGGTTTGTCATGATGTATGAATTTTAAAAAAACCCCACCATTTGCGATCAGCCAGCAAGTCAGTTCTGGAAGCAATGATGTACATTTAAAATAGGCTTGCAATTGTAGTTTGTGCTAAATGCGGCTTGGTGTGATATCTGAGTTGACAAACCATAATGAGGCCTGCTGGTCTGCCTGCAAAGACCCATGTGACTCAGAAGTGAGAATGTTCACCAGATGGGAAAAGAAAAGCAGATAAGCAGATCTAAGCCATGGTCTGCCAACTACATCAGGATATCAATACTGACAGAGGATAGAGTGGTGGTGAGACATGAGAAGAAAGCTGATTTCCAGCCCTTCAAATGATGGTTTGCAGGATTTGCAATGTGCTATCTCAAAACAGCCAACGCGGGTGGCACTGTGGTCTAAACCACAGCGCCTAGGGCTTGCCAATCAAAAGGTCAGCGGTTCGAATCCTCACAACGGGGTGAGCTCCCGTTGTTCAGTCCCAGCTCCTGCCCAACTAGCAGTTTGAAAGCACGTCAAGTGCAAGTAGATAAATGGGTATCACTCTGGCGGGAAGGTAAACAGTGTTTCCGTGCGCTGCTCTGGTTCGCCAGAAGCAGCTTAGTCATGCTGGCCACATGATCTGGAAGCTGTCTGTGGACAAACGCTGGCTCCCTTGGCCTATAGAGCGAGATGAGCGAGCAACCCCAGAGTCGTCCGCGACTGGACCTAACAGTCAGGGGTACCTTTACCTTTATCTCAGCACAGCCAATGGCTTAACATTATGCCTGAAATGATCCCTTCTGTGCCATAACAATTCTTTCTCTGCAACACCTAGCCTCAGTGCAGAATTGGGAAGGCTTTCTAGACATGTTGGGCCCTCTACATAAATGAAGAATGAACCAACCACAGAATTTTTTGCAACGTGAAGGATTTTCACGTACAGACAAGCTCATCGGCAGACAGATAGATACAAAAATAGTTTTGAGGATAGGAATTTTAAACCACACTAACTTACAAGAAAGGAAGTGTAACACAACTATTAAAAAAAATGTTTAAATGTATATGCATATATATTATGATATATCACATACTGTAAGTTTGGGTTGTGCAATTGCTTCATTCTTTGTTTATATTTCTACTTTGGTAACCACAAAAACTTACGGGCTCAACAAATTCAAACTTTTTTCTCTCTTGCACTTCTTGGATTTTAAAGACATATTCTAACGACGCTTCGTAAAAGTTTTGGTGTTCTCGGTCAATCTGTGTGTCTGCCTAAAATAAAAGAGAAATAGAATAAAGCGTTCATTTATTTACCATTTAACTATATAAAAGCCAGGTACACAATAACGGTACTAATAAAATGCAGCTAAAAATCCACAAAACTTTAAAAAACAAACAAACCCCAAAGTGCAAAAAACACAGCGGTAATTTACACAGTTTGTATTTATTTTTCACATGTGAAACCATGCTTTCCAGAAACCTGCATCTATTATGGAAAAAGACAGCTAGTCATTCTGGTTAAGAAAGTATCCAAACACATGCATTTATATAACTAGGCTCAAATAATAATAATAATAATAATAATAATAATAATAATAATAATAATTTATTATTTATACCCCGCCCATCTGGCTGGGCCTCCCCAGCCACTCTGGGCGGCTTCCATAAAAACCAAAAATACAGTAAAATGTCACACGTTAAAAACTTCCCTGAACAGGGCTGCCTTAAGATGTCTCCTGAATGTCAGATAGTTGTTTATCGCTTTGACATCTGCTGGAAGGGTGTTCCACAGGGCGGGCGCCACTACCGAGAAGGCCCTCTGCCTGGTTCCCTGTAGCTTTGCTTCTCGCAGTGAGGGAACCGCCAGAAGGCCCTCGGCGCTGGACCTCAGCGTCCGGGCAGACTGATGGGGGTGGAGACGCTCCTTCAGGTATACTGGACCGAGGCCGTTTAGGGCTTTAAAGGTCAGCACCAACACTTTGAATTGTGCTCGGAAACGTACTGGGAGCCAATGCAGGTCTTTCAAGACCGGTGTTATATGGTCTCGGCGGCCGCTCCCAGTCACCAGTCTAGCTGCCGCATTCTGGATTAGTTGTAGTTTCCGCGTCACCTTCAAAGGTAGCCCCACGTAGAGCGCATTGCAGTAGTCCAAGCGGGAGATAACCAGAGCATGCACCACTCTGGCGAGACAGTCCGCAGGCAGATAGGGTCTCAGCCTACGTACCAGATGGAGCTGGTAAACAGCTGCCCTGGACACAGATTTGACCTGTGCCTCCACGGACAGCTGTGAGTCCAAAATGACTCCCAGGCTGCGCACCTGGTCCTTCAGGGGCACAGTTACCCCATTCAGGACCAGGGAATCCTCCACACCTGCCCGCCTCCTGTCCCCCAAAAACAGTACTTCTGTCTTGTCAGGATTCAACCTCAATCTGTTAGCCGCCATCCATCCTCCAACCGCCTCCAGACACTCACACAGGACCTTCACCGCCTTCACTGGTTCTGATTTAAAAGAGAGGTAGAGCTGGGTGTCATCCGCATACTGATGAACACCCAGCCCAAACCTCCTGATGATCTCTCCCAGCGGCTTCATATAGATGTTAAAAAGCATGGGGGAGAGGACAGAACCCTGAGGCACCCCACAAGTGAGGGCCCAAGGGTCTGAACACTCATCCCCCACCACCACTTTCTGAACACGGCCCAGGAGGAAGGAGCGGAACCACTGTATAACAGTGCCCCCAGCTCCCAGCCCCTCAAGACGGTCCAGAAGGATGCTATGGTCGATGGTATCAAACGCCGCTGAGAGATCCAGCAGAACTAGGAAACAGCTCTCACCTTTGTCCCTAGCCCGCCGGAGATCATCAACCAGTGCGACCAAGGCAGTTTCAGTCCCATGATGAGGCCTGAATCCCGACTGGAAGGGATCCAAATGGTCCGCTTCTTCCAGGCGTGCCTGGAGTTGTTCAGCAACCACTCGCTCAATCACCTTGCCCAGGAATGGAAGATTTGAGACTGGGCGATAGTTGGCCATCGTGGCCGCATCTAAAGATGGTTTTTTAAGAAGCGGTTTAATAACCGCCTCTTTCAGCGGGTCTGGGAAGGCTCCCTCACGGAGGGAAGCATTCACCACCCCACGAAGCCCATCGCCCAGTCCTTCCCGGCTAGCTTTTATAAGCCAGGATGGGCAAGGATCCAGGAGACAGGTGGTTGGTTTCACTCGTCCAAGCAGCCTGTCCACATCCTCGGAGGTAACAGATTGAAATTGATCCCACTCAACTTGACTAGACAGAACTCTAGCACTCTCCCGCCCCGGCCCTGCTCCCACGGTGGAGTCTACTTCTTCCCGAATCTGGGCGATTTTATCTGCAAAAAACTTTGCAAAATCATTGCAGGAGAACATGTGGCCCGTACTGGGCCCCGATGTTGCAGGTGGTTCCGCTAAATTGTGAACCACCTGAAAAAGTCTCCTGCTGCTGTTTTCTGCAGATGCAATAGAGGCGGTGAAGAAATTCTTCTTCGCCGTCGCTATCGCCACTTGGTAGGCTCGACGTTGAGCTCTAACCTGTGTCCGGTCAGATTCGGAATGAGTTATCCGCCACCGGCGCTCTAGCCGTCTCAACGATTGTTTCATTGCCCTCAGATCCGTGGAAAACCACGGGGCTGTCCGGGCTCCATGCAATCGGAGAGGGCGCTTCGGAGCCAAACAGTCAATAGCCCTGGTTAACTCCACATTCCAGCGGGCCACCAGGGAATCGGCTGAAAGGCCATCAACATGGGATAAAGCATCCCCTACCACTCTCTGGAAACCATTTGGATCCATTAAGTGGCGGGGGCGGACCATCCGAATTGGTCCCACCTCCCTGCAGAGGGGATGGGTCGCAGAGAAGTCCAGTTGCACCAGGAAGTGATCTGACCATGGCACTTCTTTCATTTCGCTTTTACTTAGTGTCAGATCACCAACATCCATAGAGGTAAACACCAGGTCCAAGGCATGTCCACGGCTATGGGTTGGGCCAGACTTATTCAGGGACAGCCCCATGGAGGCCATGCTTTCCACGAAGTCCCGAGCGGCCCCTTGTAAGGTCGTGTCGGCATGGATGTTAAAATCCCCTAGGACGACCAGGCTAGGTGTCTCCAGGAGAACATCCGCCACGACCTGAAGCAGCTTGGGCAGGGAATCCTTGGTGCAGCGGGGAGGTCGGTACACCAAAAGGAATCCTGTACTGCCCCTATTGCCCAACTTCCAGAACATGCACTCAGAAAACTGGGTCTTCCCAATAGGACGCCTGGTGCAAACTAATGACTTCCTAAAAATCACTGCAACCCCCCCTCCCCGCCCAAGTGACCTGGGTTGCTGTGCGTAAGAGAAACCTGGTGGACAAGCAGCGGCAAGGACAGGCCCATCTGCTTCATCCAACCAAGTCTCTGTTACACATGCCAGGTCAAATCCTCCATCCATGATCAAGTCATGGATGGCAGTGGTCTTACGAATCATTGACCTGGCATTGCACAGCAGCACCTTCAGGTCACATGGGTATCCCTTGCTGATTCTAGTATCCATCCGGACAGGACCAGACCCGGAGGCAGGGATAGTCCTCAGACAACGACTAAACCTGCCTCCTCTGTAATGACATGGTCTGGTCTTAGCGTAACTCCTCCTCCTACCCGTGATCACTGAGATCGGTTGTCCCAGTGCATCCCCCCCTGTGGAACATGCCCCAGCCATTTTGTGGGCTGGGGCCCACTCCCCGGCAGCCCTGAACCCTCCCCCTAAAAACAAAATAACACCTTAAACAAACAAACAAAACCAATAAAACAATACAAACAAAAAAATGTAAAAATTACAAAAACATCAAAATAAAAAAATAATAATTCCCCAAGCCCAACCAAACATCCATCCCACCCCCACCCCCCACATACAAAAAATCCAAAGAAAATTTTTAAAAAACATTTTAAAAACACTCTGTGCCTCTCCGGCAGTAACAACTGTCCTAGTGAGGCCTGTCAGGCCCCGCCCCGGGCCAGGTGGTAAGTGGCAGGGAGGAGCAGGGCCCTCAGGCACTCACTCAGGGGACTCTTCCTGGGCAGCAGGCAGCAAGCAGCACGCAGTCCTTGTGAGGCTTCAGGCCCCGCCCCAGGCCAGATGGTAAGTGGCAAGAGCAGGGCCCACAAGCACTCACTCAGGGAGTCTTCCTGGGCAGCAGGCAGCAAGCAGCACGCAGTCCTTATGAGGCCCCAGGCCCCGCCCCAAGCCAGATGGTAAGTGGCAAGAGCAGGGCCCACAAGCACTCACTCAGGGAGTCTTCCTGGGCAGCAGGCAGCAAGCAGCACACAGTCCTTATGAGGCCCCAGGCCCCGCCCCAAGCCAGATGGTAAGTGGCAAAAGCAGGGCCCACAAGCACTCACTCAGGGAGTCTTCCTGGGCAGCAGGCAGCAAGCAGCACGCAGTCCTTATGAGGCTTCAGGCCCCGCCCCAGGCCAGATGGTAAGTGGCAAGAGCAGGGCCCACAAGCACTCACTCAGGGAGTCTTCCTGGGCAGCCAGGAAGACAATTCTCTACCAACACTATATTCGAAAAGACAATTCTCTACCAACACTATATTCGGAGTTCTTGCACTCTATTTCAATGTAATTGTTGTTCAGATACTGCAATTTTATAAATAATCCATAGAAACCCCCTGCAGGGAGAAAGGTTTTATTCAAACTCGAGAGTAAAATAAGCACTTAACTCTACTTAGCCAGACCATGATTGGCTGTGAAGTATGTTATGAAACACATTCCAACTTGCTCTTTAATGGCAAGTGCTTCTATTTTCCCTGCCATTAACAGAGACAGAATTACGCCCCAGTGAGAATTCTGTATGTGTAAATCCGGTACACCCAGGTAACAAAACAACTTCTCCCCCCCCCCCCCGCTTGCAGTTGATTTTACCACGCAGACATCTGTTTAGTGAGTAATAATGAAGACTTAATTCCAAGTCCATAAAACAGCCTTTTACAAGTACATTACAACCTCTTGCTTATAACATGGAGGTGGCAGTAACAAATAAACAGAACAGCAGTGAATTTTAAAAGAGATAGGGTTCTCAGCATGAGCGGAATCCAGCCCTCCTCCTCCCAACTCTCGGACCCATGCGGACGGCCTCCAGTTCAATTAAGCATGTGGGGTTGCAGCTCCCCATTGAGACATTTGGTTGGCCACTGTGAAAACAGTACAGACTAAATGGGTCATCACCTTGATTCAGCAGCTATTCTTACGCTCTTAATCCTTCCTCTAGTTGAAGGTAAGCAGGTAAGCAGGTGATGGACAAGAGCTCTCTGCTTGACGCCCTGGATAACCGCTGCAAGCCAGAGTCGACAGTACAGTGGTACCTTGGTTTAAGAACAGCTTTGTTGTTGTTTAGTCGTGTCCGACTCTTCATGACCCCATGGACCAGAGCACGCCAGGCACTTCGGTCTTCCACTGCCTCCCACAGTTTGGTCAAACTCATGCTGGTAGCTTCGAGAACACTGTCCAACCACCTCGTCCTCTGTCGTCCCCTTCTCCTTGTGCCCTCCATCTTTCCCAACATCAGGGTTTTTTCCAGGGGGTCGTCTCTTCTCATGAGGTGGCCAAAGTATTGGAGCCTCAGCTTCAGGATCTGTCCTTCCAGTGAGCACTCAGGGCTGATTTCCTTCAGAATGGATAGGTTTGATCTTCTTGCTTAAGTTTATGAATAACTTGGATTAAGAACGCTGCAAACCCGGAAGTAGGTGTTTTGGTTTGTGAACTTTGTCTTGGAAGCAGAACATGTTCCGCTTCCTGTTGAGTGTGTTCCATTTGTAAAGTGAGTCCCCCGCTGCTATGGGAAAGCACGCCTTGGTTTAAGAACGCTTTGGTTTAAGAACGGACTTCCAGAACGGATTAAGTTCGCAAACCAAGGTACCACTGTACTAGGCTAGATGGATGAAACTGTATTTGTTCAGTGTTAGCAGGGTTGGAGATAGAGGGACAGCGGAAATGAACAACTGAGGGAACTTGGCTGTTTGAGGAAATTTGGGATGGGTCAGTTATCAGTTCTGGCAACTATTCGAGGTTGAGTTCACGGCAGTCAACAGCAGCAAGAATTAAGTCTCCTGGATGCTAAATATCCCAGCAAGACGCTTTCTAAAGCCCTTTGTGAAGCGTCACACTACCTGCCTCTGTTAATTATAAAGAAACTTCCTTAGTGGACAGAATGATCTTCCTTCTATTTGACCAGAGCTGGAGGGTGCCATTCGCCTGACTTTCCTGGGGTCAACTAGTTCAAGGCCCACTGTGAGTACAGTAGCAGCAAAAATCTGTAACACTCTTAGGTGACACAGCCAGGCTTAGGATAGAGAGAAAGGGATGTCTGCAGTTCTAAGGTATGAAGATTTTAAAGGAATGATGGGAACTTTTAGGTACAAGGTGAGAGTTTGATTTAAATGAATGGGGATTTATACAAATATTTTTATTTTTTTGGTGGGACAGGAAATGTTCTTGATGTGCTAAGGGGAATATTATGGATGGTGAAAATGGTTTTGTAGAACAGCCAAATGTGAAGAGTATGGAGCAGAAGGGAGTATTATTCTACACAATCAGCCAATAATGTTATACAAAACATGACACACACAAAATCCCACACTGGGAAGGTAGAAACAGTTGAGTTGGTGTTTTGTAGACCATCCCATTCTGTCAACCAGACCCAACATCTATGGAACATCTTACCAGACCTCATCACTGCAAACCTTCTGGAAACTACCAAAAATAACTGCTCACCTTGGCCTTTATTCCAGATTTTTATGCTGAGCTGCCGCCGATTTAAGTCGTATTATATTATTACATGTTAATGTTTTTGGGTCTGACTGTTGTTTAATTTCTTACTGCTGATTGAGTGATTGTGCTGTGCTGCGTAATTGTACTGTGTAACTGTGCTACGGGTAGCCTAAAAATATGCAAAATAAAAAGGCAAGGGTGCAGGCATGAACAACATTCCATAATCCTCAGATGATACCGTATTTTTCGCTCTATAGGACACACTTTTTCCCCTTCAAAAATGAAGGGGAAATGTGTGTGCGTCCTATGGAGTGAAGAAGCCATAGCCCCGCGACCCTCTCCCAGCTGGAGAGGTGACGCACGACTATGGCAGCAGCCTCTCCGCTGTGCGCCTTTCCGCTGCTCCCTGACCTGTTCTTTGGGGCTGGTGGTGGGCTTCCCCCCGCCAGCCCCAAAGAGCAGGTCGAAAGGAACCTGAAGCCTGGAGAGCGAGAGGGGTCAGTGCGCACCTTGTTTTAGAGGGAGAAAACAAGAGGGGGAAAATTCTCCCCCTCTCTGCGCAGCGCCTCCTGCCGCTTCGCTGAAGGGGCGCTGAGCAGAGAGGGGGAGATTTTTTTTTTATTGTTCTCCCCCCTCTAAAACAAGGTGTGTCCTATTGTCCGGTACATCCTATAGAGCGAAAAATACGGTAATTCATTATTGTGTTTAGACAGGCAGGTTAATGGCAAACAACACAAACTGCGTAATCTCACTCTTTTGCTGTAAATCCTGGAAACAGATAAGTCTATTGCAGGCATAGGCAAACTAGGCCCTCCAGATGTTTTGAGACTACAATTCCCATCATCCCTGAACACTGGTCCTGTTAGCTAGGGATGATGGGAGTTGTAGTCCCAAAACATCTGGAAGCGCGAGTTTGCCTATGCCTAGTCTACTGGATTGGATTCCATTATTGATCAGAGGAGACTACTAAGTTAAATCTTATTTATGGTGTGTATTTTGCGTTTTTATTTATTTTTATTGTACATCACCCTGGGCTGCTTTTGAGAGAAAGGGTTATCTAAAAAGGCAACAAATCAACAAATGAGGTATAGTGACAAATTTATCATTATATTTAAACATATATTTAAAATCCATATGCAAGTAGTTTATATGTACATCAAATCTCTGAACAGAAGCATGGATGACCGTTCTACATAAATTCAGAAGGTGATTGTCACTTACCCTCATTGATACTTCCCCTCCCCCCTCCTTATTAATGCAAATAAAAAAATAAAAAAATAAAAGCCCCAATGATAAAAAGCTTACGTCTTGCAGGTGTGATTCCTTCTTCTTGGCAGATAAATTTAAGTGCTTCTCTAAGGTTGAATAATACTTTTCACTTTCTTTATCAAACTTCTTCTTTCCTTCCTGGAAAACAAGACATTCCAAAGTAAAGAACAGGAAACTAGAACCGAACGTGTTGAAGAAAAGACTTCTCACCCATTTAGATCAGGGATCCCCAAATGTCTGATTTCACAGATCCCTTCATGGAGCTTATGAAGTTCTCATCAACCCCAACCCAAACTCTTGGGAAGGGAAATGAAACAAAGTCAAGAAACACCAATACATAATCAAGGTTCGTTAATCATCGACCCCAGTTACTAGGAATCGTAAAAATGTAAAAAAATAAATAAATAAGGAAGTACAGTGGACGCTCAGGTTGAGAACGTGATCCGTGCGGGAAAAACGTTCGCAACCTGCAGCGCACGTCTGTGCACACGCGGGTCGTGATTCGGTGCTTCTGCACATGCGCAAAGCGCGATTTAGTGCTTCTGCACATACGCAAGCGCTAAAACCCGGAAGTAACCCGTTCTGGTACTTCCGGGTTCGGCGTGGTGCAGAACCTGAAATTGCGCAACCCAAAGTGTCTGTAACCCGAGGTATGACTGTAATACTGTTGTAGTGTGGAATCCTCTTCTTTAATACAGAGGTTCCTCATTGCCAAGGGAGGTCCGCTCTGTACATGCCCATATTCGTTATTTCTTCATCGTTCCTAATCACATTTTTCACACCATGCATCATTAACTTCTTTCCCACTCTTAAGCCCTTTCCATCCCCAAGGTCTACAGATTCATCGCCTGCACAGTCCCATTTAGTCCATGCTGTGACTTGCACAGGTGACAGAGACCAGTGGGGATTGTGCCTAAGGAGAAAGACAACAGGAATCTTGACAATAATGACATCTGCCCAGGAAGCTGCAAACTGCCCTCCAGAAGTGAAGGCCCTCTAGCAAACATTGCTAATAAACCTTCCTTATTACTTAACTCCCAACCCTGCACTGCAAATTCTCATTTGATGGGAGAGCTGCTTTCTGCTACCGTAAATTCTCATGCTTTATCTGTCCCTATATATTGACGTAGCAGTGCCACACACACACGTGTCTGGAAATGTTCAAGGTCAGAACAAAAGTCTGATTCTCATTATCTTTGTAAGATGGGAACCCCCTTCCCAACACTGCAGGGTGGTTTTTAGAAAACAAGGAAATAAATTCATGCATAACCACAGCCTATTGCATCTTTGCCCTCCATATGATTAAAAAAATCAAATATCCTCTTGGTACATTTTTTATGCAACATGGATATACATCAGGTTAAGATATATATCGGAAGCCCTTTGCTTCTTAAAAGGAGGAAGGCGTTTCAGCAGATGCCAATGCAGCTTTAATTAAATAATAATAATAATAATAATAATAATAATAATAATAATAATAATAATAATTAATTGTGGGCACCACAATTCAAGAAGGACACTGACAAACTGGAACGTGTCCAGAGGAGGGCAACCAAAATGGTCAAAGGCCTGGAAACGATGCCTTATGAGGAACGGCTAAGGGAGCTGGGCATGTTTAGCCTGGAGAAGAGGAGGTTAAGGGGTGATATGATAGCCATGCTCAAATATATAAAAGGATGTCACATAGAGGAGGGAGAAAGGTTGTTTTCTGCTGCTCCAGAGAAGCGGACACGGAGCAATGGATCCAAACTACAGGAAAGAAGATTCCACCTAAACATTAGGAAGAACTTCCTGACAGTAAGAGCTGTTCGACAGTGGAATTTGCTGCCAAGGAGTGTGGTGGAGTCTCCTTCTTTGGAGGTCTTTAAGCAGAGGCTTGACAGCCATATGTCAGGAGTGCTCTGATGGTGTTTCCTGCTTGGCAGGGGGTTGGACTCGATGGCCCTTGTGGTCTCTTCCAACTCTATGATTCTAATAATAATAATAATAATAATAATAATAATAATAATAATAATAATACTAATTTATACCCCGCCCTCCCCAGCCAGAGCCGGGCTCAGGGCAGCTACCAGTAAAATTACAGTAAAAACATAATAAGAAAAAAAACAAACCAATTTAAAATACAGGTTAAAACACAATTTAAAATGCAGCCTCATTTTAAAAGTAGCCCATAGATCAAAACCATAAGGGGAGGGAAATGTAAGGGTCAGACTGACTTCAAACCAAAGGCCAGGCGGAACAGCTCTGTCTTGCAGGCCCTGCAGAAAGATGTCAAGTCCTGCAAGGCCATAGTCTCTTGTGACAGAGCATTCCACCAAGTTGGGGCCAGTACTGAAAAGGCCCTGGCCCTAGGTGAGACCAATCTAACCACCTTGCGACTTGGGACCTCCAAAATGTTGTCAATTGTGGACCTTAAGGTCCTCTGCGGGGCATAACAGGAGAGGTGGTCCCGTAGGTACGTGGGTCCTAGGCCATCCTCCTAGCTTTGAGGAGATGGAGATCCCCCTGAATACAAAGTGCAGCCCTCAGCCCTCAAAGCTTCTAACTCAGCCGGCATCAGAGTCCTGAGCCAGACATGTGGGTTTGGCCTAGAGCAATGTTGGCTGCTGACCTGTCCCATTCATGGCATCAAGTCCTGCCAACATGCCCAGAGGAGCTTTCTGGTGAGGGGGAAAAAAAATCAACAGAATGTCCTACCTACATAAAAAGGGCTCTGCTGGGATCAGGCAAAAAGCCCGCCTAGTCTAGTACCTTAGTCTCACGGTGGCCAGCTAGATGCCCTGATTGCGATTCCCAACAGCTACCACCCACAGGTGCACTGATCCATTTTGGGACTAAGAGACGTTGCATTTTTCCGGAGGACAGGAAATGACAATGTGCAAGGAACTCCCCAGGTGAATGGGTCGGAGGCATGGGAAAAACACTTCTTTTCTTTTACAACTCACACGCCTTTGCAAGGAGGAACAAGTTGGCTGCTTCTGGGGGTTTTGAGTTTTTAATCTTGTCCCCCTCCAGGACATTTTCTCATCCAGACCCTCCCCTTGGGTTTTTCTCAGGCAAAGCCCATAATTTCACATTTCTTCCAACTACGCATGGCGAAACATACGGAGGAATACAGAACTACAGTGGTGCACCTCAAGACGAATGCCTCGTAAGACGGAAAATTCGCTAGACGAAAGAGTTTTGGAGGTGCTTTGCAAAACGAATTTCCAATAATAATAATAATAATAATAATAATAATAATAATAATAATAATAATAATAATAATAATAATAATAATAATAATTTATTATTTGTACCCCGCCCATCTGGCTGGGTTTCCCCAGCCACTCTGGGCGGCTTCCACAGAAACCAAAAAACACTAAAATATCATACATTAAAAGCTTCCCTGAATAGGGCCGCCTTAAGATGTCTTCTGAATGTCAGGTAGTTGTCCATCACCTTGACATCCGATGGGAGGGCATTCCACAGGGCGGGCGCCACCACCGAAAAGGCCCTCTGTCTGGTTCCCTGCAGCTTCGCTTCTCGCAATGAGGGAACTGCCAGAAGGCCCTCGGCGCTGGACCTCAGTGTCCGGGCAGAACGATGGGGGTGGAGACGCTCCTTCAGGTATACTGGGCCGAAGCCGTTTAGCGCTTTAAAGGTCAACACCAGCACTTTGAATTGTGCTCGGAAACATACTGGGAGCCAATGTAGGTCTTTCAAGACCGGTGTTATGTGGTCTCGGCGGCCGCCCCCAGTCACCAGTCTAGCTGCCGCATTCTGGATTAGTTGTAGTTTCCGAGTCACCTTCAAAGGTAGCCCCACGTAGAGCGCATTGCAGTAGTCCAAGCGGGAGATAACTAGAGCATGCACCACTCTGGCCAGACAGTCCGCGGGCAGGTAGGGTCTCAGCCTGCGTACCAGGTGGAGTTGGTAGACAGCTGCCCTGGATACAGAATTGACCTGCGCCTCCATGGACAGCTATGAGTCCAAAATGACTCCCAGGCTACGCACCTGGTCCTTCAGGGGCACAGTTACCCTATTCAGGACCAGGGAGTCCTCCACACCAGCCCGCCCCCTGTCCCCCAAAAACAGTACTTCTGTCTTGTCAGGGTTCAACTTCAATCCATTAGCCGCCATCCATCCTCCAACCGCCTCCAGGCACTCACACAGGACCTTCACCGCCTTCGCTGGTTCTGATTTGAAAGAAAGGTAGAGCTGGGTATCATCTGCATATTGATGGACACCCAGTCCTATGGGCTTGCTTCGCAAGACGACAATGTCTTGCGAGTTCATGCTGGTTTTTTCCCCCTTCCCCCCTTTTTCTAAGCCGCTAAGCCGCTTATCAGCTGATCCGATCAGCAGATAAGCCACTAAAAGCCGCTAATAGCGCTAATCCGCTAATCCTTCAATGGGCTTGCTTCGCAAGACGAAAAAACCGCTAGACGAAGAGAATCACAGAACAGATTCTTTTCGTCTCGCGAGGCACCACTGTAGCTACACGGCAACAGCAATTTGAACAATATAAAAAACAACAACGAAAACCACAGAAATGTTGATATATAATCCTGAAATTTGTCCATAATGCGGCAGCTAGACTGGTGACTGGGAGTGGCCGCTGGGACCACATAACACCGGTCCTGAGAGATCTGCATTGGCTCCCAGTACGTTTCCGAGCACAATTCAAAGTGTTGGTGCTGACCTTTAAAGCCCTAAACGGCCTCAGCCCAGGATACCTGAAGGAGCGTCTCCACCCCCATCATTCAGCCTGGACACTGAAGTCCAGCTCCGATGGCCTTCTGGCAGTTCCCTCACTGCCAGACAGCCATATCTGGAGAGCTGCGGGTCCCCCATCTCTGATCTAGAGCAGTGTCCCGCTTTGAGGCAGGATAATATTCCTGTGTTATAGCCTAGACCACAATGTGCTCGAAAAAGTAAACACATGTGATAGATAAAAGCTTCAGATGGAAGTAAGCCAGCAGTTCTCAACCTGTGGGTCCCCAGATGTTGTTGGACGACAACTTCCATCATCCCTGAGCTCTGGCCTTGCTAGCTAGGGATGATGGGAGTTGTAGTCCAACAACATCTGGGGACCCACAGGTTGAGAAAGGCTGAAGTAAGCCAACCGAGGAACCTCACAAATCAGGTGGAGATCCACTGGGTTCTAACCCACTCAACCCCATGGATCTTGCTAGACTCGGACTGTTCCCTAAGTGGACACAGGATTGCAGCCTCAAAATCCCAGTCATTTTTGCATGCATGCGATAAGAGATAGGGCTGAATTGTCCCGCTCTCTCTAGCTCTACATTACAACAGAAATCCCGAGGGAAGCAATTCTCACTGAATGCTCCTTTCACTCAATATTTACGTGAAACTTACAGTTGAGAATCACGATCCAAAATGAGCTCCTGTAACAAACAGTTAAGCATTCCATTTGTTGTGACTGTGATAAATGAGCCATCTGAAATTCTGCAACATCTCACACTGGCTCCTGCCCAAATTCTGCCCACATGCAGAACTAGCAAGCATGGCTAACAGACAATTAAAATTCCTGCCTCCCTCACAGAGGCAAACAAAAGGTAGCCTGTGCAACAGTTCATCCCACCTTTTATCTTATTTTTTAAAAAACTGTTTTGAAAGCAGCTATTCTGAAAGAGAGAAGTTTAACAACCATGACTTCCTGTTACTAGGGTACCCTGTGGTCTGAGAGCTGCATTTACTGGAAAGCAATGCTACAAATCTGCTTTTTAATTTTCTCTTATTTACCACATGCCAACATTCCTCTTTCAAACGACCCGAGATGGGGAAGAACGCGAACAATTGCAGTCGGTGCCTGAGCCATCGCTCAGCCGTTTCGACTGAATTTACATCTTCATTTTTATTTCGGACATGATGGAACTGCTGGGAATCTCTCCATAAAATGCTAGCGAGCCAGACCCTTCTGGCTTTTAAAAAATAAATGACTTGGACAAATATTCCAGGAACGCTATAATTTATTATTATTATTATTATTTTAAGCCAGGCTTCCAAACCGATAGGTCAGCAAGTACCGTAGAATTGCCAATGATTTTCAGGTCAACCTCACCCCCAGCACATGTGAAAGTTCATGCAGAACCACCAATGAAAGAGATACGAGGGGGGGAATCAAAAGCATATCAAGGGATTTACCTTGTAAAAAAGCCAGCGACATTTTTGAGTAGGTTGGCGAATCTTATGGAACAAGGGTGGGAAGCCTGAAGTCTGGGAGCTTCTCTCTTTGTCCCCCCCCCCCCGACTCCCTCTAAGGAATGGCTCCTCCTCAGGCCAAACTTTTCACTGGCCCTGATCCACCGGCTCCTCACCTGCTTTTTCGTCACTTGGAATGTATTACAGTGGTACCTCAGGATACATACGCTTCAGGTTACGGACTCCACTAACCCAGAAATAGTACCTTGGGTTAAGAACTTTGCTTCAGGATGAGAACAGAAATCGCACAGCAGCGGTGCAGCGGCAGCAGGAGGCCCGATTAGCTAAAGTGGTTAAGAACAGTTTCAGGTTAAGTACGAACCTCCGGAACGAATGAAGTACTTAACCCGAGGTACCACTGTACTGAACTCTGATAACACCTTTTGCTTGCTATAATACCCTGTTTCCCTGAAAATAAGACAGCGTCTTATATTAATTTTTGCTCCCAAAGATGTGCTAGGTCTTATTTTCAGGGGATGTCTTATTTTTCCATGAAGAATGCGGCACACGTTTATTGTCTAACTGTGACTCTGCCAGATTCCGTCAGGGCAGAGCAAGCGGCAGGCGGCAGCTTGTCCTGGAGGCGGCATGGGCTCTCTGATTTAAAGAGACCTCGCACTGCCTAAATAGCTCCGGCTGCGCTGTGGCCAATCAGTGAGCTGCGCGGCGGCGCCTGCCGCTACAGTCCAGAGGAGTCAGACGCCTTACGGTAGCTTCAGGGGCCTTATATTCCAGGGAGGGCTTGTGTTCGGGGGAGGCCTTATTATCGGGGACGTCTTATTTTCGGGGGATGCCTTATATTACAGCAAGAGGCAAAACTGGAAGTAGGTCTCATTTTGGGGGGATGTCTTACTTTTGGGGAAAGATGGTAGCTCAGCAGGTTAGAGCATGCTGCTGATAATGCCAAGGTTGCAGGTTCGATCCCCCCGTATGGGGCAGCTGCGTATTCCTACATTGAAGGGGGTAGGAAAAGATGGCATTGAGGGTCCCTTAAAGATAAAGGGACCCCTGACCATTAGGTCCAGTCATGACTGACTCTGGGGTTGTGGCGCTCATCTCGCTTTATTGGCCGAGGGAGCTGGCGTACAGCTTCCGGGTCATGTGGACAGCAGGACTAAGCCGCTTCTGGCGAATCAGAGCAGCGCATGGAAATGCCGTTTACCTTCCTGCCGGAGCAGCACCTATTTATCTACTTGTACTTTGACGTGCTTTCGAACTGCTAGGTTGGCAGGAGCAGGGACCGAGCAACAGGAGCTCAGCCCATCACAGGGATTCGAACCGCCGACCTTCTGATCGGCAAGCCCTAGGCTCTGTGGTTTAACCCACAAGGCCACCCACATCCCTCTGAGGGTCCCTTCCAAGTCTACAGTTCTATGAAGAGGTGTGGATGTCAGGCCCAAGCCGAGTGGAGGGGGGAAGCAGTCAGGTACACTTGCTCCAGGCCTCATAAGGGGGGGTGGGGGGAATGCCAGCTGTTTTTTTGTCTGTTTGATTTTATAACTTTATTCTAACAAGACTCCCACCTCGGGCGTGCTCTGCATGGGCCTGGTGGGTGTGCAAGCCTTCATTGGACAAATGCACCTTACTGTGCAAAAATAAAAGCCACATCCTTTGTTCCACCCATTTATTTCATTTTATTTCTGCCTTTGGCTGCTACTCACCACTGGAACATGCCTCCTCCGCTTTGCCAGAAGGCAGCCGTCAGGTTGAAAAAGCTTCCCCACCCTTGCACACCCGACAATATGTAGCTTATAGGCAACATCCATGAAGATCAGTGCTACCTTTCCCCCGATAACCCCATAACCTCCTATTTGCCAGGAACAACCTGCGAAAGCAACTCCACCCCGCCTGCCATATATGGTTGGAAAGCAACGGAAAACATTTCATCACCTATTCTATTTGTTCCTCAAACTGAATTATTTCCCCTCCTGCACTTGTTTTCAAAGCTAACGATATAAGCAGCTAACAGCATCAGAGGAGGAGGAGGAGGAGGACTTTGGCCCCCTTCTAAAGTAAAGGTAAAGAGTCCCCTGACCATTAGGTCCAGTCGTGACCAACTCTGGGGCTGCGGCGCTCATCTTGCTTTATTGGCCAAGGGAGCCGGCGTACAGCTTCCAGGTCATGTGGCCAGTATGACTAAGCCACTTCTGGCGAACCAGAGAAGCACATGGAAACGCCGTCTACCTTCCCGCCGGAGCGGTACCTATTTATCTACTTGCACTTTTTGACGTGCTTTTGAACTGCTAGGTTGGCAGGAGCTGGGACGGAGAAACGGGAGCTCACCCCGTCACGGGGATTCGAACCACCAACCTTCTGATCAGCAAGTCCTAGGCTCTGTGGTTTAATCCACAGCGCCACCCATGTCCCACTTGGCCCCTTTCTAGTGTTTCCTAATTCAGCCTTTGAGATCCCAGCGCCCTTCAGTTGTTTCTGACTGCAACTGGGAGTTGTAGTCAGAAACATCTATTAGGAACCAAATTGGTGAAGCTGGTTTAGCTGAATCAGACTAAGCCTCTATTGCAGGTTTCCATTCTATACTTCTAGGTAGCATCAGAAGGCAACCATCACTCATTTCAGGAAGAAGTTTCCCCTTCCTGGTGGAATGTCACAAAATCTGGAGCGCTTTCTTTTGTTTGCAGAGATCTGGCTTTCCAGATAGTCTCCTGTACTGTATCTTGGAAGCAATAAATTCTTTCCAGCCTCCTTAATCAATGTGGAGCACTGACCTCACCATCACTTTTGTTCAAATCTTTAGCCAGCTGTTAAGCTTTGGCCGCAAAGTCAGACTCTGCCCCCCCCCCCCCCGCATGAAGTCTCCGATTCAATCTTCAATACCCACCCCTCTAAGAGACTTGTGGAATTTATAGGTTTTGCTCTTGCTTCTATGCTAAGTGCTTGGCCCAGTTCTTACTGAGAAGATTCTCCCAGAAGCCACTTGGCCACGGACCAAACATTTCCTCTAATGTGTGACCACCACAGGCTTCCAGTTTATGACTGGTGGGAGGGTCATAAATTGAGGGTCCCGTAGCAACCCCCTAAAAGCAAGGTTAGATTGTCTGCCAAACACTAAAGGCTGTTAAAGACAGTATGAGTGTCAAGCTGGAATAACTACAATATAATGGACCTACCACAAAGGGGCTCTATAAAGTGGGACTCTGCTCAGCACAAACCAGTCTACTTTTTCCCTCTTAAAAAGGAATATGTAACACTGGACATGATTACTGTGCTCAAATGTCACACTAAACCATGGGTAGGCAAACTAAGGCCCGGGGCCCAGATCTGGCTCAATCACCTTCTAAATCCAGTCTACGGACGGTCCGGGAATCAGCGTGTTTTGACATGAGTAGAATGTGTGCTTTTATTTAAAATGCACCTCTGGGTTATTTGTGGGGCATAGGAATTTGTTCATCCCCTCCCCCCAAAAAAATATAGTTCGGCCCTCCACAAGGTCTGAGGGACAGTGGACTGGCCCCCTGCTGAAAAAGTCTGCTGATCCCTGCACTAAACCATGGCTTAGCACAACATGCATGCGCAGGAAAGTGAGCCCCTTCCCTGTTGCATGGCTGGGAGAACTTCAGTTTTAGCTCAGCTGTGTTTTGATGGACAGACCGTGGTTAACATTAACTGTACTCATTTTTTTAAAAGTCTAACTGGTGTAAACTAACCATAGTTAATGTTAATCACAGCTCTGGTTCCAGGTGACATAGCAAGTTGTGGCTGGGGAAACTCAGCCAGATGGGTGGGGTATAAACAATAAAATATTATGTTTAGTTTAACAAAAGAGTAATGGAATGCTTTCTGACGCCTCCTACTGGAAACTCGGCCCATGTGAACACACTGACCTTGGTGTTGCTAAAGCAAAAACAATGCTTGAACCATAGAATTACAGAATGGTAGAGTTGGAAGAGAACCCAGGGGTCAGCTGAAATGCAGGAATTGCAACGGAAGTATCCATGACAGATGGCCAGCTGTCTGTACAAACTGTGGGGTTCATCTGCTGATTATAAAGTTGTCCATTTCTTCATTCTTATCATCTATCTACCTCAAATGGGCCCCAAAACATTACAGCCCCTAGCTTAGATGACTTTCAAAGAGGATTAGACTTGATCTTCATGAATTTGTCTATTTCATGCAGTCATGATAGATATAGGGAATTTATATCTGATGTTGGGAAAGATTGAGGGCACAAGGAGAAGGGGACGACAGAGGATGAGAGGGTTGGACAGTGTTCTCGAAGCTATTAACATGAGTTTGACCAAACTGTGGGAGGCAGTGAAGACAGGAGTGCCTGGCGTGCTCTGGTCCATGGGGTCACGAAGAGTCGGACACGACTAAACAACAACATAGGCAGTATAACACTATCGGCTGATGGTGCAAACTGGGAGTGGGCTGTTGCTTTCCTTCCATCGCTTGTGTGTTTCCCATAAGCATCTGCTTAGCCAACTAGACCATTTGTCTTATCCAATAGAACTCTGCTTTTATCCTTGAGAGGATCACATGAAGACTGTGACTGATCCCTTCTTTGTGAAGGTTCATCCATAGAAAATTATGAGATGTTGCCACCAGTCTGGCGAACCTCCTGATGAAGCCTTAGGCAGCCCAACTATCTGGACAGTTTATCACCCCAACAGACAAGCACCCCTCTTCTTAAGCCTAGCTATAGAGACTTTGAAAAAGTAAGAAGTTTTAGATTTACACCCCTGCTCAAAGCCCAACTCTTGCCTTGTGAACTATATAACCTTAGAACACAAAAGGAGTGGCTTAACAACTGCGTGGTCTAGAATGTCAGGAAGATTAAGTGAGAAATTCCAGAAAACTGCCCTTTAAAGCCAAATGTCAACAAATAAAGAATTTTATTTTGGGAAAAGGGAGAGGGTCAGGGTGGGGAAGAGAATGAGAAAGGAGCCACACGTAAAGAAACTTGCACATCAAATCAAAATGCGATCTAACTTATGTGGTTACCTTTTACCTACTATCATAGAATCTGGGCTTCAGAGCATGTGCAGAGTTCCATGGGGAAAAGTAGCCCTGAAGCTCTCCATTGCTGGGGTCCTGATTTTATTGTTTTAAGAACAGAGAGTGAAGTCTAACCTTTTTATTTAATTGTCGAGACCAGTAGAAATGGGCTCTGAACAAAGACTGCTTAGTTTTGGGACAATTACAAAACAGACTCGGGGCTGCTGATACAAACAAAAAATTATTTAGAAGTACCTTCATCTTCCTAATGACTCTGAAGGTACATCTCAGAACAGCTAGCCAATTCTGAAGAGTCAGTTAAGGAGGGATTACATTGAGAATGTGAATTCAGAAACAAAACCCAGGATATAATCAATGGAACTTACAGAAGTGCAGTGCACCATATGAAAAATAGGAAGATAATCGAAAAGCAAAATATGCACTTTTTGAAATATTACTTAAGTCTTTGGTGTGACAACTGCAAAAACGCTTCCTGCCAGAAATAACACATCAGGGATGTAAAAAATATTTCTAAAATTCTACTTTTCTGCATTTTCTGTCATATCTTTGAAACAAACAGCTTGAAATACGGCTTCCCCCTTCCAATAGGGAAGAAAACTTTAGATAATGCCCTGTAATATTTTTCCATACTGCGATCCATGCAAAGAGCAGCTTTCAGAAATGTAATATTTCTTAAAGGTTTTCTTCCCTTCTTTTGATTTCCTTAATTGTTTCAGCATGTTACTTGAAACAGTATCCTGTTTTGAAAACGAACAGCCAGAGGAGTGGAGTCTGCTTCCCTTCTTTATTCATCCTCTTCGAGTGTGTTTAATGAAATGTCATAGTGTGTATATATCCCTTGGACAATTCATCCTAAGAGCTGCTTTGCTCGACTAAGACCAAAGGTTCATCTGATTTAAGGTTCTGGTTCTAACAGCATGCGAGAAGACAGACACTTCTGAAATCTTGAAGAGGGAAAGAAGGCAAACGTTTTCTGCCATTTGTTCCCACTGTCTGGCCCAGAGATGCTCATCTCAAAATATGGTGGTTTCGTTTAACTGTAATGGCTTATGGCTGTTGTCAGACCTAGCCATTACCGGTGCCTTTCTTTGAAATTGAAATACTTTATTGTTCTTAACCTGAAACTGTTCTTAACCTGAAGCACCACTTTAGCTAATGGGGCCTGCTGCTGCCGCTGCGCCACTGCTGCACGATTTCTGTTCTCATCCTGAAGCAAAGTCCAAGGTACTATTTCTGGGTTAGCGGAGTCTGTAACCTGAAGCGTATGTAACCTGAAGCGTATGTAACCCGAGGTACCACTGTACCGCCCTTCATTCGTAAATCTGGGGACAGTTTGCAATATAAAAAGACAAGTTAAAAAAACAACACAGTACATAATCAAAACAAGAACAGAAACTAACCAATAACTCCCTTACGATCTAGGGATAGCCAATCTTAAAATTCAGTTTTGCAAATCAGTTTGTGGCTTTTATAAGAGTTCTCATGAAAATTCATCTTGGAGGCCAACATATCCCTGCTTCCCAACCAGGGTCCCTCCATCAACCATCTACCACCACTGTGATGGTACAACCGTTGGACCCTAATAAAGGCCCCAAACAGAGGATGCCAAGGAAGACAGAGAAAAAAAATGAAGAGGGGTTAAAAAAAAGAAAAAGAAAGAAGCAGCAAGAAGAAAGTAAAGAGAGAGAAGAAAAGGAACGAGGAAAAAAAGACAAAGGGTAAAGAAGCAATAAATAAAAATAAATAGGACTTTCTATTTTACATCTTCCAGTTAACATAAAAAAAGTTATTTAAGACATTCAGCCCATGATAACATCCGTCTTCTCCACTTTCTGCTACACAATATTTCTTTTAAATCCAAGTGTTTTGATGTTTATTTACAGATTCAGACTCTCTCTTTTTTTATAATATTCGGAAGGGCTAACAGCAGATGGAGAAACAAACATACTTTAAAAAACAGCATCTGCTAAAACAACTTTTTCCCAGCAACTATCAAGCAACATCTCAGCACAGACCTTCCCAGTTGGACGGCCAGAACCGTCTTATGAGAAAATAAATCTCATGCTCAAGAACTGTTTACAATGCCCTTCCTGTTTACTGATGGGAAAAGGTGGCTTAAACCAAAGGCTAAGCAGGGACATGAAGGCCTTCCCTTAGGCTGGCTAAGCAACTGCCGGCAGATTCTAGAGTGGAGTTGTTGTGAAAGGCCACTTTTTTGGCCCTGACAAAGAAATGGACACACTTAGGTCCATTCGTTTTCAGGGTCTGGTGCCTCCTACCTCATAGTGGAGATGTGCAATTCTCAAACCCTTTGTGGAACTCCAAATGATTCCCCAGAATGATGTCAGGGACTGGGAAGCCAAGATGAGGGCAGGGTGCATAGTTCAAGCTAGTTGCTGGTTTCCCAGACTAAGCTCGGGGGAAAGTAGCAGGCTTAGCTGGCAGCACAACCGCTGTTCTAAGCTGAAACTCTCCATCACTGGGCTTGTCTACGAAATGAAGCCCAGAAAAAGCTATACCTCCCAGCCTAGGAACATTTGTGAAGCCCTGGAAGAGTATATTCCCTGTTCTAGAATACAGAGAGCCAGTGTGGTGTAGTGGTTAAGAGTGGTAGTCTCGTAATCTGGGGAACCGGGTTCGCTTCCCCGCTCCTCCACATGCAGCTGCTGGGTGACCTTGGGCTAGTCACACTTCTTTGAAGTCTCTCAGCCCCACTCACCTCACAGAGTGTTTGTTGTGGGGGAGGAAGGGAAAGGAGCACGTTAGCCGCTTTGAGACTCCTTAAAGGGAGTGAAAGGCGGGATATCAAATCCAAACTCCTCCTCTTCTTCTTCTTCTTCTTCTTCTTCTTCTTCTTCTTCTTCTTCTTCCCCACAAGGACTCTAAGCTCCCATCTTCCCTGACCATTGGCTGTGCTAGTTGGGGCTGATGGGAGTTCGACTCCGACAACGTAAGGCAAGAATTGAGACCAACCGAAGGACATTTAATAGGTTTCGTCACCCAACCCCAGAAATGTGCTGGGAAGAAAAACATGCAGAGGTTTTGAGACGCGTTTGCAAATAATCTAAAACGAAGCTGGACAGCTGTTCTGCCCAATATCAGATCAATAGGCAAAACAAAGATCTTTTTTAAAAGATGTTGTTTTTAACATCTCTTTTGTGAAATTCATTTTTTAAAAAATAATTTTTACAGTGGTACCTCGGGTTACAGACGCTTCAGGTTACAGACTCCGCTAATCCAGAAATAGTACCTCAGGTTAAGAACTTTGCTTCAGGATGAGAACGAACGGACCTCCCGAATGAATTAAGTTCTTAACCTGAGGTAACACTGTATTAGTTTTACAAGATAAATTTCACATTAGAATTTCAAGATCAAACAAGATTCTTCCGAATCTTAGGACTTCCCTCCTCCCCTCCGTGGGTCCTTTAGATATCTTAATCAACTGCATATTATAGTTAATCCAAATTATAATCCTCCAGTGTGTCCAAAATCTTTGTAACTTTGCAAAAGTTATTGAAAGCCATGTCAAAGAGTTCAAATGTTTACAGTGGTCTTTTAAATACAGTCTATATTTGTCCCATTCTCTACTGAAGTTTTGATCCTCCTGATTTCTGATTTTCCCAGAAAGATGTTAAAGAAGCCTTCTTCTTTGCCACCTCACTTCCATCAGTCAACATTTGTTCAAAGAACAAGGTGGGCAGGTGGGCACAGGACATTGGTCATAACATTATGTTTGCTGACTGGGAATGGTTGTGGAACACCGGTATTAAATTCACGGCATGTAATGCCTTAAAGGAAAACATTATGAAAATGATCTACAGGTGGTACATGACCCCAGTCAAGCTAGCAAAAATTTACCATTTGCCTGATAATAAGTGTTGGAAATGTAAAGAAACCGAAGGTACTTTCTATCACCTTTGGTGGACGTGCCCGAAGATTAAGGCTTTCTGGGAAATGATATATAATGAAATGAAAAAGGTACTTAAATGTACTTTCCCTAAGAAACCAGAGGCCTTTCTCTTGGGCATTGTCGGCCAATTGGTGTCAAAGAAAGACAGAACTTTCTTTATGTATGCTACAACAGCAGCAAGAATACTAATCGCAAAGTATTGGAAGACACAAGATCTACCCACCCAGGAAGAATGGCAGATGAAAGTGATGGACTATATGACATTGGCTGAGATGACTGGCAGAATCCGTGATCAGGGAAAGGAGACGGCGGAAGAAGAATGGAAGAAATTTAAAATCTATCTTAAGGACTATTATAAACTTGATGAATGTTAGAATGTCGAGGTCTTAAGAAAGAAAGGGTTACAGCGATATAAGATTAGATTGAAGGAAAATTAAGAGGACAGAGGCTTGACAGAAATATTTAGAAGTTGCTAAAAAAATTTGGACATTGGGATGCAGAAAGGGGAGGTATGGGGGAGTCTGAGAAACAAGGTTCATGAAAAAAAGGTTATGAAACTATACGTGTTTGTATGTCTTTTTATATGTTTGTGTTGTTTTAAAAATTTTGTAAAACCAATAAATTTTTTTATAAAAAAACCAAAACATTTGTTCAAAGAACTGGAAGGAACCCCGAGGGTCATCTAGTCCAACCCCCTATGCTGCTTTTGGCCTAGCAGAGATCAGGGTAGAGTGCGTAATTCGCATGAAGAAGGTTTCAGGTTCAATCCCCATCATCCCCAGGAATGACTGTGAAAGACCCCGTGCATCAAATCCTGGAGAATTGTTGCCGGTCAATGTACAGCATTTCACTGAGTGAACTGGGACAACGGTCTGATCATTTCCATGCTGAGCCCTGGGTTTAAACCAAGACAGAAGCTTTAAGTAGGCAAGAAATAAAGATATATTCACGTGGCTGCAGATTTTACCTTAGTATTGAATTATTCTACAGTATTAATTGGGCTGCAGGCCACACTATGTCAGAGACTCGGGGAGAGCTGGGGTTAGCAGCGCTGAGTTGCAAATCAAGATATCTGAGGAATCACCTTGTTCCCTACATTCCCTACCGTCCTCTCTGAGGGTCTTTCTTGTGACGCAACAGGTATTTGTTCCACAGTTGTGTGACTAGGGTCTTTTAGCACAGCAGAACGCTTTCCTGCAGAACACACTTCCCATAACTGATGGACACGGCATTTTGTCTTCTATTGAATACTTCTCAAAGTGTTTGTTTCTTCAAGCTTTCCCAGAGAGACAAGTCTATTCGCTGACAGTATTTGGCTGGTGGTATATTATGGCAATCTTACACGTTCGAATGCATTTTTTGCTTTAAGTTTGTAACGTTTAACGCTCTTATAAAGGTTCCACGTAAATAAAACCAAGGGGTCCCTATCTGAAATGTCACTCCTGCTGCGAATTCACTAGGCAGCTTAAGGCAGAGAACAGTACAGTTCCCCTCCCTGCCCCAATCTGCAAACTGCAGATAATGGGATGGACTTATCTTACGAGACTGGTGGAAAGATCGCAGCAAGGATAATGTACACAGAGCGCTCGGAACACTCTGAAATGCCACATCAATGCAAAGCGGAGCCAAATCAACAGAGCAACAAACAGATCTGTCTCTTGCTGCGCCAAGACCAACAGAGAGGCAGATGTAAATATTAGAGGAAAGAGAAGGAGCCTTCTTCAGTGTCTTTAAAAAAGCATCTCGGTTTGCCCCTTCCATCTTCTTTGATCTGACACTGGCGGCAATAAAGAGGGCGATGAGCACTTCAGCAAACATTGCTAAATACTATTGTACAGGATGGAGGCTTTCGCCTAAATGAAGACAGCACAGCAACCCGTGATCTCAACAACATTACCAGCTGGGGACCAGCAAAACCACATTGACCAAATAAGGAAAGTGACTTCGTGCCTGAAATCCTTTCCCACTTAGCTCACTCTGCGTTTTTCTGTCATTTGTGCAATAAATGATAGGGGTCACCCTCCCCCACTTTCCCCTCACGGCTCGAATGGAATAAACTGCCTAGCGACCTGTATAATGTATAGCTGGGCTTGTGTAATCTTGGGGTGTGAGTAGGAGGTAGAGGAGAGAGAGAGAGAATTATATTTGCAGAGACCAATCCTACACAGAATCATGGAAGGGATCCCCAAGGGTCTAGCCCCCTGCAATGCGGGAATCTCAGCTAAAGCATCCAGGACAGATGGCTATCCAACCTCTGCTTAAAAACCTCCAAAGAAGGAAAGTCCACAACTTCCTGAGGGAGACTGTTCCACTGTCAAAACAGCTCCTACTGTCAGGAAGATCTCAGAATCTCCTCTCTTGTAAGTTGAAGCCATTGGTGCGAGTCTTGCCCTCCAGAGCAGGAGAGAACAAGTTTGCTCCATCTTCCATATAACAGCCCTTGAAATATCTGAAGATGGCTATCATAGCTCCTCTTAGTCTCCTCTTTTCCATGTAACACATACCCAACACTCTCAACTGTCCTGTCCCCCATAGGGCTTGGTTTCCAGGCCCTTGATCATTTTGGTTGCCCTCCTCTGTACACGTTCCAGCTTGCCAATATCCTTCTTAAATTGTGGCACCCAGAACTGGACCCAATATTCCAGGTGTGGTCTGATCAGGGCAGGATAGAATGTTAATAGGGACACTGGACGTCTGCTGATGCAGCCTAGAATAGCAGCTTTTTTTTGTTGCTGCAACACACAGTTGACTCATATCAACTCTTGTCCACTAAGACCCCAAGATCCTTTTCATGCGTCTTACGAGTAAGCCAGGTGTCCCCCATCGTATATACTTCTAACATTCCGAAGCTATTTAAACTTGCTCCATGACATTTTCATTCCACAGGACAGTTACATAACCAACACAGTAAAAGGTTCTTATTTTCTGCAAATGAAGTTCTTCCTTGACTCCTTTAGCTCCTCTGTATTAAGACTTCCAAAAATGTCAGAAATAGTTTTATTTTACTGTCCCTGCATGTGTTTATTGAAATTAATATTTCTAAGTTGATGTTTTGAAACATCCTTCCCAAAATAGCAGAGCAATTATAGAGTATCTATTAAATATTATGGGGTGAGGATTCTAAGAATGGAAAGCTGGAGAGAGCCGCGGGGCTATGAAAACCCTGGGAACGCAAGCTGTTTATATCACTGAAAAAGTTTCGTAACTTGGAGGGTTTCCTCCTCCATTTTGGAAACCAAATCAGAACCGTTCACCCAGACGCTGCTGGCTTCCCATGAACTTCAGCATCACTCGAACAGCATTCTAAACAATAATTTAATGCCGGCCTACACTTCTGTCACAATGCCGGATTCATTCACAGCTACTTTGCAAACCCTTCACCTCCAATGAACATGTCACTTTTATTTTACAGCAAAAAGGGCATTTCTGCGGTGTGTGGAGAGATGCACAACCTGCCCCACAACTCAGGGAGGGGCAGATGCAGACGTCCCCCTCCTCTTTGAACACATTGGAATAATCCAGGGTTCCCCAAACTTTGCTCTCCAGCTGTTTTTGGACTACAGTTCCCATCATCCCTGACCACTGGTCCTGCTAGCTAGCGATGATGGGAGTTGTAGTCCAAAAATAGGTGGAAGCTCAAGTGCGGAAAACTCTGGAGCAATCTAATGCACAGTAACAGGCGGCTTCCAATGCTTATTCACATTCAGAGACGTACCGCAGAGATTTATAATATTCATAGTAGTTGGGTCCAGGCTATCATATCATGACTTAATAAATCAAGCAGTGTATGTCCACAAGCAGCCATTTCGCTTTACATAAGCAGAGATACACATTCAGGAAGTCACAGTCCGCTTTAAAACATGGCTTCATGTCCTGGCTAAGCCGGAAGCCACTAGCTGGTTCTGACACAATAAGAAGCTATAACAGGAGAGAGCTGTTGTGCTCAGGCCCTGCTTTTGGGCTCCCCAAAGTGGGTATCTTGTTGGCCACTGTGATCAAGATGCTGAATAGGTATGCTGTGATCAGGATGCTGAATAGGTGATGCTGTGATCAGGATGCTGAATAGGTGGGTCGCTGGCAAGATCCAGCAGACTCTTACATTCTTAATTAACTGAGGCTTGTTTCCTTGCTTGTGCTGAGGTAATAATAATAATAATAATTTATTTATACCCTGCCCATCTGGCTGGGTTTCCCAATCAAATATTAAGAACATAAGGTAAAGTTAAAGGGACCCCTGACCATTAGGTCCAGTCGTGGCCGACTCTGGGGTTGCGACGCTCATCTCGCTTTATTGGCCGAGGGAGCCGGCGTACAGCTTCCGGGTCATGTGGCCAGCATGACTAAGCTGCTTCTGGAGAACCAGAGTAGTGCACAGAAACGCCGTTTACCTTCCCTCCAGAGCGGTACTCTGGAGCAGGGACCGAGCTCACCCCGTCGCGGAGATTCAAACCGCCAACCTTCTGATCGGCAAGTCCTAGGCTCTGTGGTTTAACCCACAGCGCCACTCGCGTCCCAAATTAAGAACATAATACAGCATTAAACATTAAAAACTTCCCTAAACAGGGCTGCCTGTCTTTTAAAAGTAGGATAGTTGCTTATTTCCTTGACATCTGATGGGAGGGTGTTCCACAGGGCAAGTGCCACTACCGAGAAGGCCCTCTGCCTGGTTAGAAATGACTGCCTGCAGATGAAAAATCATGGTTCATATCTAGGGAAGGTATCTTACATCAAGATATCTCACAACAATGGGCATTAATTAAAGATTGCTGGCGATTCCTTTACTTTGCTGATTTCCCCCTGAAACACCAAGTGGGAACATAACATCAGAATTTATTTATTTTTTGATGAGGGTGTCCTTGTGTGGACGCTGGGGAAAAACTTGTATGTATGAGCAGCACCAAGTCCACCATAAACTGTGTGCCCAGTGATGAGTATTTATGGCTTCATCATGCAGTACAGTTTAGCTGTGGGGCTGATTAATTTGCTTTGCAATACTTGTATCCTGTTTTATAGTCCTGAGAGGCTCTGAAAGCAGCTTACAAGTGATGTTTACAATGAAAAAAATTACATTAAGTCTAGTACCAGGGACAGAAACCACAAAATGAAGCAGTGACCGTGAATAACAATATTCAGAAACAACTTACTTTTGCTGCACCTATTTGTTCCTTGCGAAATTTCTCCAGTGGGGCTATTAAAACATCATTAGCATTCTGGATCTGAAATACAAGTGAAAAAATATGCATCAGTTTGGAATACAACATTTTTAGTCAACTATAATTCTGATTCACCAACTTCTCAGTTGAGAAGTAGCAAAAATCCTGAAGTAATTCAAAAGAGTTGGAAAGGACCCTGAGGATCATCTAGTCTAACCCACAACAATGCAGAAATCTATTGCCCAGTGTGGGATTCGAACCCAGAACCCTGAGATTAAGAATCTCACGTTCTACTGACTGAGCTATTCCACTGACTACTGAGTCAGCTATTTCCAAAGAGCAAGCTGTATATGAAGACACCGGCTAAATTACGATTAAGTCTGTAACGTTCCACAGGCTTAGTAGAGCGTAAGGCCGGATCTAGACACACCAAAGAAGCATTTCAGTTAAACGCGCTGCAAACTTTGTATGAGAAATCAGGCTAGCAAAAACAGAACTCCACAGCGCCATCTGGTGTCACAGTGTTAGAATGCATAAACAACACATATAAAGCGCTTTTCTTTGCCAATGTAGCCGAGTCCTAAGACTCATTGGATTCAGCTGGATTAATTTCTGAATAAATAAACATTAAGCAACCCGGGAACCTCTGCTTTCTTTGTTCTTACCTTTAAAAGTTAAAGGACTAGAACCTTTGCTTTATGACACATAAAGCAAATTACTAGCCCTCATGGTACCAAAATAGTCTTTGCTAATATGTGGATAAACAACCATCTCTTAATCTTTTGGCAATATATATATATATATAGTTGGTAACAAACACTCACAGCTGAAAGTATATCTGACTAAATCAGCATGACAAATCAGTCTACTGGAAATCGACGGACTTAAGTTACCATATTTACACAAATCTAATGCATCATCAAATCTATGTGCACCCTAATTTTTGTGACAAATTTTGGCCAAAAAAGCTGTGCATTACATTCGAACAAATACGGTAGTTGTGTCTATTTATTTCATTGGCTCTTCTCTAAGTATGACTTAGATGGAAGCACTAGATAAAACAGTTTTTACTTGGGGCCTCAAAGACAGAAGAGTAGGCTGTGGAAAAAATGTATTTCCATAGAGCATCCACACTGAAAAGGCCCTAATCTTGCTCTAAACTCTGAAGCAAGTCACAAATGAAGAATTTGGGGGAAAGATTGTCCTTTACTCCTTCCCATGTTTAACAATAGTAGAATCACACCAATACACATATAATTAACACAAGTTGCAAAATCAAGCTTTTCCTGATATTGAGTTTGGTGCAGAATATATATATATATATATATATATATATGCTTTCGTAGATTTTCACGGGTACAGGAATGTAGGTTTTGGTGTCTTCGGGTGTCTTCCCGTGTAAGAGTTGGGGTGTCTAGGCGACGTTTCGACGAGGTCTCACTCGTCATCTTCAGGCTGGTGCTTTCGGCTTCTTGTTACTAGAACAGAGCTCTGTTCTAGTAACAAGAAGCCGAAAGCTCCAGCCTGAAGATGACGAGTGAGACCTCGTCGAAACGTCGCCTAGACACCCCAACTCTTACACGGGAAGACACCCGAAGACACCAAAACCTACATATATATATATATATATATATATATATATATATGCATAAAGTATACCCAGATGCCTGTTTAAAATATATTGCACTGCATATTCACGAAGAACTTGTTTTTTTAAAAAATATGATTTCTGGCCAACTGCTATGATTGTTCCCACTACATTTATTACTAGCAATCTCTCTAGATAGGAAATCTAAATAGTCATTCCATCTGTCCCCAAAATTCCCCATTTGTGAGATTGAAGCTGGGTTCGTTGTAGTTGTAGTTGTTTGGTTTAAAGCATATAAATATTTAAAGAGAAAAAACATCATTATACTTAAGACTCCCAGAACTGCAGTTGTTTTAGAGTAATTAAGTTTTAGTGTTTGAGCAGTGATGTATTTCAGTGCTAAGTGTGGGATACAAGGGCAAGACGACTGTCTGGAGCAAAGTTTAATACAGCTATTCTCCCCGCCTCACCCACAAATAATTTGAATTTGGTGGGTAATTTTTATCTGTTATAATCACCTTCTACTTAACATGCCAAATGAACTGTTGGAGATATTTTGATAGCTGATGCTTAAAGCTGTCAGCTGAACTGGGGGAAAAGAGGCTAACATGCCAGTCATTACTCTTAAAATCAATTACCATCAGAGTACCTTATCCATATGGAACAAGAACAACACACACAAACACCGTCAATGAGACCTCTCTGCAATAGGTTTCGCGGCCATGCTTTACGACTTACTTGTAACACTCAGTATTATATAGCAAAAGCAAACCCTGAAAAGATATACTACAAATTAGGGATGGGGAGAAATCTGTTCTCGAACCCAATCCGATGCTTCCAAACTTGCTTGCGGACTGGAAGACAACTCTCAGTCCGATTATGCCCTTCTGCGGATTGCAATTCATGGTGCGCAAAAAAGCACAAAAATATAAATTCCACATAAGGGATAAAGTACAAAATGCATAGTTTGTGGGGGAATGCATTGAAAAGCATGTACCATATTTTTTCACTCTGTAAGACGCACTTTTTCCCTCCTAAAAAGTAAGGGTGTGTGTGTGTGCGTCTTATGGAGCGAATGCAGGCTGCACAGCTATCGTTGAAGCCAGAACAGCAAGTTGGATTGCTGCGCAGCAATCCCTTTTGCTGTTCTGGCTTCAGGGATAGCCGCACAAAGCCTCTTCAACAACATTTGATTCAGAATCCCCCCCCCCTTGTTTTCCTCCTCTAAAAACTAGGTGCATTTTATGGTCGGGTGCGTCTTATAGAGTGAAAAATACAGTATTTTATGTAAAGAAGTACATGCAAACATGTGTACAATTTAAATGTGAACTTATTTGTGCATCCTTTTCCAAAAATATATGCAAAACAGGGCAAGATGAACCTATGATCGAGCACCAGATAGGCATCTTGGTCTATCCCTACTATAATTCCTTGAAGAGCTCCAGCAGTGGCTCTTGGGAACTATTTTCAGCTATGCTATTCCTCCTCATCAGTAATGTGCTTCCACTGTGTTTTTCTCAATTGAAATTGCTGGCCGCTCTTTGCACCTTGGTTGTCAAACATTTTGGAAGTCGAATGGACTTCCGGAACGGATTATGTTCGACAACCGAGGTACCACGGCCAAGGAGGTTCATGGGGTTTCAGGCATGGTTGACTTGGGTTTAGTATGTTTTCCATTCCTCTTCTATACCGAAGGGGGGGTGTGGATTACTCAAAAGCTACAATAAAAGCTCTCTACTACACCACAGAAATGAATGAGTACAGAAATGAATGCTGTGTTTCCCGTAGAATACAGATTTAAAATGACAGAGATTATTAAATTTGATACCGTAGGAAAATAAGTTGGCACGTTCTGGTACCTCTGTCAAGATCTGGAACTCAGCAAACACAAGAGATCCCAAAATGCTAATGTCACAAGAGGAGGTTTTGGTTTATGAGGTCATCTTAACAAGGAAAAACACACAAGCATTCCCAGGCACCCAAATGCTGGCTCTCAAAAATTACTAAGAAAAGCCTGTAATAAGTACCTTATGTTGCTGGTCACTGATTCCCCACCCCGCTCCCCGATTCCAGCCTTTCCACAAGCAGTACAAGCCAAATCTTCATGCAGTGCGTACGTCAGGAATTCATAGAAAAGGGGAACTGTGGCCACAATTGTTTCTCCTTGTAAAGTCGACGTGCAAGGTGAACAAACACATTTAATTGCATTTTTATTTATATTTTAAAAGAAATGTTAACAGCCTGAAGTAAACAAAATACAAACATGGGTTGGGTTTTCTTTTTCAGCAAGTCAATAGAAGCAGAATAGCACCATAGGGAAGTGTTTCAGGATATAATGGTTTCCCAGTAGTGATGTATGGAAGTGAGAGCTGGACCATAAAGAAGGCTGATCGCCGAAGAATTGATGCTTTTGAATTATGCTGCTGGAGGAGACTCTTGAGAGTCCCATGGACTGCAAGAAGATCAAACCTCTCCATTCTGAAGGAAATCAGCCCTGAGTGCTCACTGGAAGGACAGATCGTGAAGCTGAGGCTCCAATACTTTGGCCACCTCATGAGAATAGAAGACTCCCTGGAAAAGACCCTGATGTTGGGAAAGATGGAGGACACAAGAAGGGGATGACAGAGGACGAGATGGTTGGACAGTGTTCTCAAAGCTACAAACATGAGTTTGACCAAACTGCGGGAGGCAGTGGAAGACAGGAGTGCCTGGCATGCTCTGGTCCATGGGGTCACGAAGAGTGGGACACAACTAAACAACTAAACAACAACAACAACAACAGATACTATCAGGGGTGTATGGGGTGTTAAGGGAAGAGGAGTGCCTCTTGTAGGGGACATGTTGTGCTTCTTCTGGGGTAGGTTGCCTACCTTTGATCCCAAGTCTCCGCTACCTTGCAGGATATCTTTGAGAGAAGAAAAGGCTAAGGAGCAAACCCTACAGAAATCCACAGTCCCTAAGATGGTTGGATGGTTCCTTGTATGCCTCCTTCCAGCAATTCCTGCAGCCAGGCTGGTGCGAAACATATTGCTCTGCTTTCCTTTGGACCACATCAGTGAGGTCAAGCGATGGGCCTTGTTATCTGGGCAGCCCAGGGCCTCCAACCACACTGCCTATGCTTGCGCCCCAAGGAGCTCATTTCAGTGCTGCTAATGCAGCCATCTGATTTCACCCCTGGAAGGACAGATGGATGCCCACAATATACGATCATTTGTTAGAACAGATTGGAGACTGTGTCCGCTTCACCTTACCTTTAGGTACCATGGCCATAGCTACACATATCTTGGTCCTGGTAAGGCAACAATGTCTTTCCACTGATTTTTGTAAACTGCTCTGGGAGCTCTTTTACCTAACACATAGAATATAAATGTTTTAATGAGATATTACAGGTGCAACGGCAACGCCACCCCCAATTTCTAGGCTCAGTTTTAAAAAAGCCAATGGTTGCATGCAATGCTAAACCAAGGGTGTGACTGTTATTCAGCCTAAGGGCTGGATCCATAACTGGTCCAGACTCTGTAGAAGACATCCGATGATTTAAATTTCAAGCTAGGAGGAGGCACAGACTTATCTCTGACCGTAGCACTATATTTCCACAGCATTAAGACCAGGACAAAGCTCTGCTTGAGGACAGGCTAATAGAGAAATGATTTTGTATTCATGGCCCCTCTACATTGAGCAGCACTGACCCACAGAAAAAGCTGTTTGGGGGGTTAAGGAGAAAGAACAGAAAGAATCCAAGCGTAACTGTTGTGCTGGAAGAAAGTAATTGAAAGTTGTATTTTAAAATATCGTTTTCATGAATGAACATGTCCAGGCACCCAGCCAAAATCAGCGTAGCTGTTTGTAATGGTACCATGCCTGGGAGCCCTTAAAACTTAAGAGACTACTGTGCAGTCCTCGATTCAGGAGAGTCAGAACACAGATTCACACTACTCACGCCATAAAAACATCCTGAGAAAAGGGGCACAATTATTTTTAAATGTACAGTGGTACTTGGGTTACATACGCTTCAGGTTACATACGCATGATTGCTTGTACATAAGAGAATGAGCAGAGTTTTTATTATTGCAGAGTGATTTTACACTCTGCAATAATAAAAACTCTGCTCATGCTCTTATGTACAAGCAATCATTTTCCCACATTCAGGTTACAGACTCCGCTAACCCAGAAATATTACCTCAGGTTAATAACTTTGCTTCAGGATGAGAACAGAAATCATGCTCTGGCGGTGCGGCGGCAGCAGGAGGCCCCATTAGCTAAAGTGGTGCTTCAGGTTAAGAACAGTTTCAAGTTAAGAACGGACCTCCGGAACGAATTAAGTACTTAACCCGAGGTACCACTGTAATACGAATGGGTGGCCAAGCAGTTGCTTAAAGACTGCATCTGGCTCCTAAATGAGTTTTTCCTGGCCCCTAGCAACCCTAAATTTTGCCCACAGCTTCACTCATAGCAGGGGAAGAAGAAAATTGGTGTCATATATATAGTTTTACACACACACACACACACACACACACACACACACACACACACACACTTTTAAGGGAATACAGAAGTCCCACACTAACATTGTAACACTTTAGAATTTTGCATGTGGTGGCCTGACTCTGCCAGAATATGTATATAACTATCAAACTCCTACTACTAGAAGATGCCACTGGCACTGTGGTGCCAAATCTCTCACGACTGGGGTGGGGGAGTAAGTCTGTGCTTCCTGGAGACTTGAAAGGAACTTCAGAGTCATCCTTGCATTAAGAGAAAAAGACATTTATAGTCAAGTGATGGGCTCATTCTAACACCTCATTATCTTTTTCATAAAATTTAAATAGACGGACAGGTGACCCCCCCCCCCAAATTGTCCCTCTTTCAAAAGGAGCAAGATTCCAACCCTCCAGAGCAAATGAGGAGTGAGCACAGAAATCCTTGTGCCAGTGGATCCATTTAGCAGGATACCTGCAGTTTCTTAGTCACGAATCAGAAATCCTCAATTGGATTCTCACCTTTGCATGCATTTGCTGGGTGACCTTAGGTGAGCTGTTTACTATTGTTGCACTTATTAGTTGCTTTTTTACAAAAGGTAAACTCAAAGTGACTTCTTTTAATGAAAGCCAGCATAAAACAAAGCAAAATAAAAGCTAAAAACCATTCATGTATATAAAATATGGTCTAAAAGCACTAAAAGGAGGCAGCGCTATCTAAAACTCTCCAAGTTAAAGGCCAAAATCCTGGCTGAAAAGAAACGCTTTTGCCTGGCACTAAAAGTAGGCAATGATGGTACCAGGAAGGCCTCACTTAGGAGAGTGTTCCATAAGTGGGGAGCCACCACTAAAAAGGCCTGTTCTCTGGTTGCCGCCTCTCACACCTCCCTCAGAGAGGGCACATGGAGAAGGATGTCTGGGTTGGTTGAGCTTCAGTTCCGAATTACCTTCCAGGATCTAATAACATCAAAGGCATCCCTGGTGGACCAGTCTACACAACCTATTTAGTTCAGCAACAAAAAGTTGTCTATGGTAAACAGCTTTGGGGAATTGTTGCTGTTGTCACAATCAAGCAGTGTATAAATTTTATGAAATAAAGAAAAATAAATAAACCCAAAAGCAACAGTCCTCCCCCGCTATTTCCCCCTATTCAGGCATGGCCAAACTTGGCCCTCCAGATGTTTTGGGACTACAATTCCCATCATCCCTGACCACTGGTCATGTTAGCTAGGGATGATGGGAGTTGTAGTTCCAAAACATCTGGAGGGCCAAGTTTGGCCATGCCTGCCCTATGTATTCAGAAGCAATCTGCCTCTGATCCTGTCGGTAGTATGCAGCCATCGTGACTAGTAGCCATTATTGAATAAGCCAGGCTTCCTCAAACTCGGCCCTCCAGATGTTTTGAGACTACAATTCCTATTATCCCTGACCACTGGTCCCGCCAGCTAGGGATCATGGGAGTTGTAGGCCAAAAACATCTGGGGGGGCGAGTTTGAGGAAGCCCAGATAAGCTAAATTACACGAGCACTTGAAAGCACAACATGAGTGCTGAGCATCACCAACTTCTTACATTTTGGGGGAAATTAAGTGCCTTGTTTCCGACAGGGTGTGACGCGCTCATCGTTTCAGAAGACAGCTTCGAGGGAAAGGACGAGAAACGGATTGCTTTCATAAATGAGAAAAGGCAAGTGGCTTTGCCGTTTGAAATCCCATGCTACAATCAGTTTGCACTTTGGCTGAACCCAGCCTGGTAATATTATCTATCTCGTTCCCACAGAGGATGTGTTTCAAGAGAGAGAGAGAGAGAGAGACAGTGTGCGCACCAAGCTGTGTAGTGCACCTTTTTTAAAATAATAATAATAATAATTTCATGGCAGTTCTGAAAGCTATGCAAGTTGTGTTGTGTTCTGCCACCTCAGCGAAAGGTTTTATTAAGTGAAGTGGAAATAGTAAAACCCTGAAGGGCATTATGCCCTACAATCAATGCTATTTGCGTGTTCAGACCCAGACCCCCCCCCCCAAATAAATTCACACATGGCTCAAATTTTGGTTTTGGTTTTTGACAGAATTTAGGCCACAACTTTATTGATTACAGAAAGTGACTGGTTGCATAGGCTCTGGTTCGACTAGCTCCCTGCCATGCAGGTAGCACTGACTCAAGGCAACAGCATAGGTCAGCCAAGGGTGAACACCTGGATAAGCGAAAAGCTGGGAACAGGCTATCTCCACCACCCAAATGCCCCCCTGGACTCAGGCACGGGCACAATCCCCTCACAGGGTTGACCAAACCATCGAGTCCCTGGATTCCTTTAATGGAATACCCTTCACATAGGGATGGCGAGAGCGTTCTCCCATCCCTATCACCTGAACCAGTGCCTATCCGCAACCTTACAAGTTGTGGTGATTTGCTACGCGGCAGGCGAAACCCAAATGGCAACAGCCAATCAGCCAAGTGGGGAAAATTCTTGTCGTGCCCCTGTCCCAACGACAGATGACACACGACGGCATAGCAAGGTCAAGCGCAAAGCCCTAAAAGTAGGGAGAGGTGGGCGGGTGTTCCGAATGCATGTGCCAAAAGAGGAAGCTCTGGGTCACATGCGTGGGCATAAATAGGTCCCTCGAACCGTTTGGACTGCGTCCCATTGGCCAGATTGCACCCAGCTTCGAGGAACCTACCAATCGGGTGTTGTGGCTGTCCAAATGTACCTACCTACAACACAGGGTGTCAGTTTTCCAGGTCTCATCACAATACATGCCCTCTTTAAGGGAGGACCCGATTTGCAATATCTTTGCCGGCAGAGGGTTGTGAGGGGTTCCACGCAGCAAAACGAATGCACACATTTCAGACTGCAGATCAAAGTTTCCTGGCTGGTTGCGTTCTGTTGTGCTCTCTTTGTAACGGGTTGGATTAAATCATAGCATCTCAGTGGTCAGAAACAAAGGAGACAGAGGGGGCTTTTTTTAAACCTACACGGGAGTTGGCAAAAATACAAGAGATCTACATCAAAAGCTTCTTGAGTGATAGGGCTGAAAATCAGGGTAATGCCGACAGAGGAAAAACAGAAAACAAATGGTGGAAGGGCACAGCAACACTACACAATCTGTGTTAATTTAAATCTGGGGCCTTCCACAACCACAAGGGGGTATTTGAGGTGTTCAAATTCATATAGTGCTTAGTACTCTGTGTTGTGGCCGCAGCAACCTCGGTTTGAATCCAAGTCATGGCAAAAGTTTTATAGGGGAGTGGGTGGCGCTGTGGGTTAAACCACAGAGCCTAGGACTTGCCGATCAGAAGGCCGGCGGTTCGAATCCCCATGATGGGGTGAGCTCCTGTTGCTCAGTCCCTGCTCCTGCCAACCTAGCAGTTTGAAAGCACGTCAAAATGCAATGCGGGAAGGTAAATGGCGTTTCCGTGTGCTGCTCTGGTTCGCCAGAAGCAGCTTAGTCATGCTGGCCACATGACCCGGAAGCTGTACGCCAGCTCCCTCGGCTAATAAAGCGAGATGAGCGCCGCAATCCCAGAGTCGTCCACGACTGGACCTAATGGTCAGGGGTCCCTTTTCCTTTACCTAAAGAAACAAGGGTTTGAACGGGAGCCTGCCTGGCTCAACATTCCAGGTGTTCCCCACTACTGCATTTGCCTCCCGCTATGCTAGCCATAAGGAGGCCCAGTGGCGTAGCGTGGGGGTGCAGGGGGGGCCGGCTGCACCGGGCACAACATCTGGGGGTTAGGGTTAGGGGGCGCAAATCCTCGGGTTGGGGGCGCAAATTACTTGCCTTGCCCCGGGTGCTGACAACCCACGCTACGCCACTGAGGAGGCCCAAGTTATTAATTGCGGTGTAGGGGGAAAGGCAGTGGAAATAGCTGGCACTTCAGATGCCCTGGCAAAACATTTATTTTATTTTATTATTTATTAAATTTGTATACCACACTTCAACCAGAGATCTCAGGGCTGTTCACAGCATAAAAATATAGTATATAAAAACACAAAATACATGATAAAAAATGAAGAGGGGAACACAAACAAATAACTCCCCCTCCTACAACAAACACACTTAAAAGGGGCGTAAGATGTCAATCAGCCCAAGGCCTGGTTGAAGAGTAACGTATTTGCCTGGCGCCTAAAGGTGTATAATGAAGGTGCCAGCCGAACTTCTCTGGGGAAAGCATTCCACAGACGGGGAGCCACTGCAGAGAAGGCCCCGTTCTCGTGTTGCCAACCTCCGGTCCTCTTGTGGAGGAGGCACACTCTCCTTCCTGATTTGCCCCGTCTACATGCCTGTGAAAACCACATACTCTCTTGACGTACACAAAGGGAAGGGAGAGGGAAGCTTGTTTTGCTAGAAAGCTCCTCCTGGTTGTTCATTTGCTCTGAATTGGACGCAGAAACCTCCCGAGTCTTGAAACCAAAGCACAGCACCACTACGTGTGACCAACCCCCCAAGTTCCCATGATCTGTGCATTTCTGGCTCCAATAATCTTCATCCTGAAACGGAACTCACAGTTCAGCTTGGAATGGAATGTTTCGTGTCACTGTTAAAACAGTGGTTAAAAATAAAAGCTTCTTAGACGGGAAGAGTTTTAGAGCAATTTGCTCTCGGAGAAAGAGCAGCCAAACACTTAAGCGTATCGTATGACGCTAGCATACCTGGTTCACTTTCTACCATGACCCCAGGATAAGCCAGTCAATTCCTGCACAAGCACCAGGGAGAAGAGAAGGAAAAAACCCAACAGCTCCCCAAAGGGTGCCTCAAACAAAGCCTATTCTTGTTCCCATCGAGTCAACAGCAGCTCTGATCTGGATTTCAATCTCTTGGATTAAGAACACATGAAATTGGCTATCAGATCTCTTTAGCCTGCTGCTAATCATGAAACGCAATAAACAGAAACAAAGGCAGCATGGAAGAATGTGGCAACACAGATGTTCTCTAAATTCCACCCTACCCAACTAGAAAGGGGATGAGGGTCAGTTCACTGCTCAACATACATGCCACTATTTGGCTATATTACCCAGAGCTGCATGAAATCAGTCATCACCTTCATGTAGGAAAGGTCCATTGTTCTGCAGGAGACCATCTCCTTCCCATGCAGAAGGTCCCAGAGTCAATTCCTGGCATCTCCCGGTAAAGTCTGCAAGGACGTGCTTTCCTATTTAGCTGGGGTCCATTGTGGATGCTTCCAAACAGGCGTTTACTGTGATGAGATAGATATTCTTCATGCATGCAGGGTTTCTTTCTTTCTTTTTTTGTAGTGTCCTCATAGAATTGGAGAGTTGGAAGGGACTCTAAGGGCCATCTCGTTCCAACCCCCTGCAATGGCATCAAAATGCCAGGCTGTATTCTCTACCCACCCACCTACCGTACCCTTACCCATTTAATCTAGGCTTGCCCTTTCCAGGAAAAATCCATTTATTTTTTTTAAGGTAGCACCTTACTGCCAGCAACTCAATGGATAGAGCCTAGGGCTTGCCGATCAGAAGGTGGGTGGTTCAAATGCCCGCGACGGGGTGAGCTCCCGTTGCTCGGTCCCTGTTCCTGCCAACCTAGCAGTTCGAAAGCATGAAGTGCAAGAAGATAAATAGGTACCGCTCCAGCAGGAAGGTAAACGGCGTTTCCGTGCGCTGCTCTGGTTCGCCAGAAGCGGCTTAGTCATGCTGGCCACATGACCCAGAAGCTGTACGCCGGCTCCCTCGGCCAATAAAGTGAGATGAGTGCCACAACCCCAGAGTCGGCCACGACTGGACCTAATGGTCAGGGGTCCCTTTACATTTACCTTTTAACAACATTAAGCCCTCATATGAAAGCACCTTAAAACTGAGCACATTGTCTTCGAATCTACCATCTCCACACACTTGCTACCAGTGCTTTTTTTCTATAAAAATGTTTAGGGGTACTCTCATTTCGACCCAAGAAAATCATCATTTTGGGGATAGCAACAGAACTGATGATTCAGAGTGCTAGAGAAGAATTTAGTTTCTTCTCCCATTAGATTCACAAAATGTTTAGGGATATGCATACCCCTGCGTCCCCCCAGAAAAAAGCACTGCTTGCTTCCATCCAGCAAACACTACACAGATTTAGCTGCACATGTGTCTTTTTCTTGGGAGCAGATCTGCTGTTTTAATGTTCTAATGCAGGCTTCCTCAACCTCGGCCCTCCAGATGTTTTGAAACTACAATTCCCATCATCCTTGACCAATGGTCCTGCTAGCTAGGGATCATGGGAGTTGTAGGCCAAAAACATCTGGAGGGCTGAGATTGAGGAGGTCTGTTCTAATGCTCACTACATACTGGGCAGAGCAGGAGATATGGCACACCTAGCGTCCAATCCTATCTATGGCACCTGGTTTCAAATTGAAACCGCACTCGATTTTAATTTGCACTTTTTTGCACAACCTGTATTTATTTATTTTTTTGTATTGTTCGGAAACCGCTCAGGGCCTCAATGCGAACAGTAGATTAAAAATCCCATAAATAAAACAAAACAGTCCCACAGTGATCTCTGGGCAGTTCAGGCTTTTGCACTAGAAAGCCTTGCTCCAGGTGCAACATGCATGGCCTAAGCTTCTGACAAAATAAAAAAATTCCTTCTAGTAGCACCTTAAAGACCAACTAAGTTAGTTCTTGGTATGAGCTTTCGTGTGCATGCACACTTCTTCAGATACACTGAAACAGAAGTTGCCAGATCCTTCTATATAGTGAGAAGGTGGGGAGGGGTATTACTCAGAAGGACTGCAATAGGTCTTACAGGAAAAGGCAAGGGGTGAGAAGGTGAAAAATGGCTTAGTCATGTATAATGTATTGCAGTCGTTAAGAGTCGTCAACAGGCTCATCTCAGCTATCTGCCAATCTCCCATTCCCACCACCCTTCTGAGTAATACCCCTCCGGACCTTCTCACTATATAGAAGGATCTGGCAACTTCTGTATCAGTGTATCTGAAGAAGTGTGCATGCACACGAAAGCTCATACCAATAACTAACTTAGTTGGTCTTTAAGGTGCTACTAGAAGGAATTTTTTTATTTTGACTATGGCAGACCAACACGGCTACCTATCTGTAACTAAGCTTCTGAGTAAGGGAGGAAAGGAAAGAAGGAAATTCCTCTATTGCAGCCTGGCAAGGACACTATCTTTGCAAATGTGTACAGTGTGCTTTCTCCTTTCTGGGACATCAACCTGAGGATAATACCCATCTAGAAACAACCTTAATAGCGGAGTAAACTCACCAAGGCTTTAGATAGTCAAGATCTAAGCAGTTATGACGGCCATATAATGGAATGCACTTCCTAGAGAGCTTTGCATCAGCTCCTACTCCAGTTTTCTTCCACCAAGCACATCAAAGCTTTGATTAAGGATGGACTGAGTCCCGCTGCTTTTAAGATCACATTTGCTCCCGCCTCATTTGTTCTACGTAACTAATTCTGAGGTTGTTTTCCATCCTTTGCCACCTTGACAGGTGAGTTTAGAAATGCAATTCAAGTACTGTATTTTTCCATGTATAAGATGACCCCTATTTTTTTAAACCCAAAATTAAGAAATTAAGTTGTTTAGCTTTTTTGTGGGGGTACAGGAGGTCACTTCCGCCATTCGCTCACCCGCCTGCCTGCCACTGCTGATCGCTTGCCACAGCCACTGCCGATCGCACATCTCACCGCAGCCACCAATTGTCTGCCCGCTCACTGCCACCAACAGCCCACCCACCCACTTGCCGCAGCCGCCAATCGCCTGCTCGTCTCACCACAGCCGCCAATCACCTGCCCAATTGCCGCAGCCACAGCCAATCGCCAGCAGGCCTTGCCGCAGCCACCAATCACCCGCCCAATCTCCTGCTTGCTGCTGCCATTAATCTCATGTCCCCTCTCTGCATTCACTATCCGTGTATAAGACGACACCCAATTTTTGCTAAGCAAAAAGCATTGTCTTATACACGGAAAAATACTGTAAATGAAGGGAGGAATACGAGCTTGACACAAAATGCATGAACTAGTGACTTCTGTCATAAGTCAGAGTGAGGTAGAGATGGAGAGAAGAGAAGAAAACCTCTGGACAGCAGGCTTGGCCATGGCAAAGAAACTGGGGTTCATTTTCCTGCCTGCCTCTGCTCTGCTGCCCTGCTAGCTGCTTCCCAAATTGGTGTCCGTTTGTTTTTAATTTAAAATGTTTATAACCCACCTTTCTGCGGAATTATGGCAACAGTAGTTTGGAGAGGATGCTAAGAAGTCTTCCCTCTCCACCAACATTTAAGAGTTCTCTAGAGAAAGAGAATGACTATTAAACAATCTTGATTCAATCCATCTATATATATGTAGATATGTCCCCAAGGGCTTATTCTGGCCTTCCCCACCCTCATCTTAATGCTTTTCATCTTCCTTGAGCTTCAGATAAACGGAAGGCTGATGAGAGAAAAAAGGAAGAACTATTTATAAGCTGCTCTCCAAGATAAATTACTTTGTGCATCTTCAAGAAGAGCCTTGAAATCTATACAGAGGATCACCAGACCAAGCAGGGGAACAGGATCATCAGATAGGCAGGGACACAGCAGCACCAGAAAACGTGTTGCTCTAAAAAGAAGGAAAACGAAACTCTACAGATAGTGAAGAAAAGTGAAGTGTGGCAGCTCCAGCTCTATTAATCTTCTGTAAGTAAGAACAACAGTGTTTTGTGTAGCTCTCGGTTTCAGAAATATAAAAAGATACATGGTTCTCTCTTCTCCTACTCTGCAGTGTTCTAGACAAAAACTCCTGGGCAACCAAGTTTGTTTTGAAAGCCATTTTTCATTGGCTAGTAAAAAACGGACTGTGAGGTATTCTTTATTTCTGGCTGTGGATGACTACGATGGGAGCATTAAAGAGGCATCTCCATCTATCACGAGTGCTCTCCTGAATGCGCACAAAAATTACTCATCTAAATCTAATGCTACAATAGCAGTCCGCTCCGCCGGCAAAAACATCCATCCACTTTTCCAAGAGAGCATTAAGGTGGCTCGCATGGCAATGTTTCACGCAAGACACCAACTCTTATACACAAATTAGAGGCACCCAGCATGCCCCTGTACTTCTATATGAAAACTGAAAAACAAACCCTAATATATCCAAGGATGGTACCATGATCTGCTGTCTACAGCTATTTAGCATGCCCCCAAACCACATGGCGCAGTCCTTTGCCATTTCAGACAGAAGGGAGGGAGGGAGCTGCATGTTTGAAGGCTTCCCAGTTTTTAAAACGAGGCCTATCTCAACATGCAGAGAATTTGAAAACAACTTGGATCCACTTTTACCAACCTGCTGCTCTCCAGATCTTTTGTCCCATTAGCCGCGGGCAACAGATATTGGGAGAACCACTGTTTTTAAGTCAAATGACTGCTTGCATGGTGTTGAAGAATTGTAAGGTAAAGGTAAAGGGACCCCTGACCATTGGGTCCAGTCGTGGCCGACTCTGGGGTTGCAGCGCTCATCTTGCTTTATTGGCCAAGGGAGCTGGCGTACAGCTTCCAGGTCATGTGGCCAGCATGACTAAGCCGCTTCTGGCAAACCAGAACAGCGTACGGAAACGCCGTTTACCTTCCCACCGGAGCAGTACCTATTTATCTACTTGCACTTTGACGTGCTTTCGAACTGCTAGATTGGCAGGAGCTGGGACCAAGCAATGGGAGCTCACCCTGTCGCGGGGATTCGAACCACCGACCTTCTGATCAGCAAGTCCTAGGCTCTGTGGTTTAACCCACAGCACCACCCGCGTCCCTGAAGAATTGTATCCAGACCTAAATTCATTATACATCTCTGACACATACAACAGAGAGCCAGCGTTGTACAGTTGTTAGGGTGTCAGGGTACAGAGATGCGATTTCCAATTTTCACAAAGCTTACCAGGTAACTTTTGGACTTGCAGTCCAACCTGGCTCACAGGACTGAAGCATAAAAAGTGGGCGAATTGTGAAAAATACATCCTGGATTTCACAGGAGAATGCTGAGCTAACAGTCATCACCATCGCAAGAAGCGCAGTTTGCATTTTTCCTTCCCTGCAAGCTAACAAGCATCCTTGGCAAAGAAGTTGGGGGGTGGGCGGAGTGGACGATCTGAACTTTTGCTTTGGTGTTCCGATGGCTTTATATTGGAGATAAGACTTTTTATTATATTTTCTTCATACAAGTCAAAGTTAAAATGTGCTCTCACTTAAAAGGTCACTGCAAGCACCTCGCTAAGGTTAATAGATTCCCCATTTAAAATTTCACGTCTCAATGCCATTACCGTAAAAGGAAAACTATGAGCTGAAAGAATGCTGGATATTTAAGGAGTCTGATAGTTCACTATATATGTATATAGCTTGCAGACTTTAATGTTCTTCCTGGACTTTGAAAATAATTACTCCCTTGTTTGAAAGCTTTCCTGTTAAACTTTAGCTTGTAATAGACTTCAGAAGCAACAGAGGAATGGTGACCAGCGCCTGCCAGGTTTTAGTACTATAAGTGGGATGCTTGAACAAAAGAAACCTTTATCACACAACTAGTTATGATGCATAGGGACATGGGTGGTGCTGTGGTCTAAACCACTGAGCCTCTTGAGCTTGCAAATCTGAAGGTCGGCGGTTCGAATCCCCGCAATGCAGTGAGTTCCCGTTGCTCAGTCCCAGCTCCTGCCAAACCTAGCAGTTCGACAGCATTCCAGTGCAAGTACCGCTGTGGCAGAAAGGTAAACAGCGTTTCCGTGCACTCCGGTTTCTGCCACAGTGTTCCGTTGCACCAGAAGTGGTTTAGTCATGCTGGCCACATGACCCGGAAAGCTGTCTGTGGACAAACGCCAGCTCCCTCTGCCTAAAAGCGAGATGAGTGCCACAACCACACAGTCACCTTTGACTAGACTTAACTGTCTAGGGGTCCTTTACCTTTACCTTTTAGCTATGATGCATACATGTCAAGTTAGCAACTGGAGGCCCTTGGGCCAAATCTGCCCTATGGAAGGGTGCTAGTCTGAACCACTAAGAGCTTGGTCCAGCTGCTATTTCAAGAATAAAGCTGGGTGGCAGAAGGAGAATTTGGCATGCTGCCATCAGCACTTTGGGGGAAGAGTGGGATAAAAGTGTGATAAATAAAATGTCCCTCCGCTGACAACCCAACAGAGGAATATGATGACAGTGGTGGCGGCAGCAGCTGAAAGAGATGTGGTTCACTAGGGAAGAGCTGAAACTGAGTATTAGAGCAAGTGCTTTGCATGCCAAAGGTTCCAGATTCAATCCCCAGTATCCTCACATAAGCGCTAGGATAAATCCCTGCCTGAAAGCCTCAAGAGTTGTCAGTCACTGTCGCTGATACTGAACCTACCCAACCTAAGATGAACTTATAATGTCTGGTTTCAATAGATTTTTCAAATGCTTAACTCAGTCTTTTAGATAAGTTCATGAAGATACCAACAAAAGGTAAGTTCGGTGTTATTCACAATACCGAGAGATGCTAGTGGAATTGTAGATACTGTAGATGTTAATGAAGTTGTAGACAGGGTGCCAACGTTTTGCACCTGTTTCGCCCTGGCAGTCCAAGTAATCAAGAGACACTGTTCACCCCCAGTGGGGCCCTTTTACTGGGGCTTGCAGGTAGCACACTCCCAAGATAGTTTTCCGAGCTTCTTCAGTGGTCTAATCTCAAAGTCTTGATTCGTATATTGTTATTCAGTCTTATAGAGAATACTCTTTCTTGGCTTAAGATTAAGAGACTGATTAGGAAGCCGCTTGGAAAAGTTAGGTTGAGAATCTGGCACATCACCTGTCACCCATTCCCTTTCCCAGAAGTAATCTTCAGCAAGGATGCACACTTATGGTTGAAGTCTAAAAAACAGGATCAAATGTATGTGGTCTGAAGACGGGACACTAGGCACACAAATTCCCGGTGCAGGCAGTGGCACTAGCACCAGGAGGAAGAATCTCAGAATCATAGAACTGTAGAGTTGGAAGGGGCCCTGAGTTTCATCTAGTCCAATCCCTTGCAATGCAGGAATATGTAGCTGTCCCATACGGGGATCAAACCTGCAACCTTGGCCTTATCTGCTCCAGGTGCTAACCAACTGAGCCATTTTGTAAGAAGGCAAGCAGCTACATAGTTCTGCACCCTAAGCTGCAGCTGAGCATCATTTCAGAAAAGAAATCTAAAAGTCTGGAATTTGAAAGAGAACTTGAATTTAAGTCTTGAAATGTACATTTTGTTTCATTTTGTATTTAGTGTTTAGGGCGCAACTTTCCCCAAAGCCTACCTTTCCAGATACCTTCATACTCTAGTAGAATATTAATGAAGTGGCTGTTGTAAAGCAAGTTTTCTTCAGTTCGATATTTTATTGTGTGCATTTCTAACCCTGCCTTCCCCAGAGGAAGCGAGTGATGTTCTGTCCAGGCTCAAACCAAACCTAGGCCTGCTTGCTTTTGCAAGTTTGTTGCGTCACGGACCATGTCCTAAACAACAGCTCAACAACCATCTCCTGTATGCATCTGGGATGAACAGACCGCACTTTGGCATTCAAGGGCACCCACTATGGTAGAAGGCATGCTAAGGTCAATGTTGCAAAATGTGCAGAACTCCCAATAATGCCTTCATCTGGGGTTTGTCAGGAAGCAGTGAAAACAACAACAACAACAACCACCCAGATTCTTGCGTGCTGAGATTTCCATAAACATGAATGAAAAACAGGAGCTTTTCCAGGAGAAGAAAAACACTGAAGGAACAGACTTACCAGGCGTCTTCTCTCCTCTTCTACCGCAATCAATAACCGGGCAAACTCCTTCAGTGACTGGGCTATAAGAGAAGAAGGCAGGGGTTGGAAACAACAAGGCAGAATGAATTAATTTTATATTGCAAAGTCATTGCTGGTCTTCACACAAGAAGTAAGTGGCGCTTATGAATTCTTAAGGTTCCCCCCTGAGGTAGGGGAACGGCAGCAGTGAAACTGGCTTAGATTTGTCACGCAGGACTATCCTCAAGAACCCTTTCTTAATCTACAGTGCAAGGCCCCGACCTCTCCACGAGGGAACGAATCCATCACAAATGGAAGCCTCCGGGAAGAGCCCCAGAAATCAAAAGTCAAATGCTCAACACTTCAAAAACCTGTTTCGGGAGGATAAGATTGTCTCCGTACAGCATGAGGAGACCTTCCTTGGAAATGGTATACATGTTAAGTCTTGCCCTGGGAATGCCATAAAAAAGCAAAAACAAAAAAAGCCACAGTTTCCCTGCAGGGAGAATTCAAATTTTAAGCCTACATTTCTTCTTGTGTGAAAGGCAGGCATTCTGGGTCCTTGCCTGCGTGGTTTAGAGCAGGGGAACAGCTACTTGTTACAGCAGCCTTGCCCAACCTAGTATGCTCCAGATGTTTTTTTAACAGAATCATAGAATGGTATAATTGTCGGGTTTGAAGGGACCCTGAGGATCAACCCTCTGCAATGCAGGAACAGGCAGCTGTCCCATACAGGGATCAAACCTGCAACCTTGCCATCAAGCAACTGAGCATGATAGAAGCTCTGCAAATTAGATTTCCTCCTTTTTGCAGATTAGGATATTTTTTATTAAAGAGGGGAGACAGAATATACAGTGGTACCTCGGGTTAAGTACTTAATTCGTTCCGGAGGTCTGTTCTTAACCTGAAACTGTTCTTAACCTGAAGCACCACTTTAGCTAATGGGGCCTCCTGCTGCTGCTGCGCCGCTGGAGCACGATTTCTGTTCTCATCCTGAAGCAAAGTTCTTAACCTGAAGCATTATTTCTGGGTTAGTGAAGTCTGTAACCTGAAGCGTATGTAACCTGAAGCGTATGTAACCTGAAGCGTATGTAACCTGAGGTACCACTGTAAATCAGGATGGATTTTGAAAGGTTAGTTCAAATGACCATGCTCTAAGCAACTGAGCTATCCAGCACCCATCAACCCCAGCTAACATGCTCATGGCTGGAGCTGATGGGAGTTGTTGTCCCAAGCATAAGGAGGACAGCAGCTTGATAACGGCTATTGTACAGAATATCTGCCATCCATGCAGTGGTAGGGAGGTGAACAACTCCCTAGGATAGGAACCATTTTCAGTGTTCTTCCTATATGTAACACAAGTGATAGGTGCACCAGCAAAAATGGTACCAAGACTCCCTGCCAAATCCTCCTGCCTGAATTTATTTGATTACTGCAAAGAAATAGCATCTAAGGAGAAAGAGGCGGTTTCCGTCTCTTCGGCGGATATATTCTGGCCAAGAAAATATCATTTATATTCATTCTCTGAAGTGCGCAATCATCTGTTTTTCTAATCAAGAGGTGCTCTCTTCTGAGCACTGAAGGATAAGGCCACATTCCATTCAGTGGTAGGCTGGCAACCCGCAGGAGTCGAGCACAAAGGATGGAAAACAACGCGCATAACAGAATGACACATAAACCCAAGGTTGATTAAGTATCTCGATTAAGCACTTTGCCTTGCTTTTGTTGTTTCAAGAGCCTGTTGTTAGTCTGAGAGTGCCTAAAATCTACTAGTCACCCCAGCGAAACAAAAACAGAGGGCAATTCCAGCCCATTGGCACACAACATAAATTAGGCAAAATAAGACACTGCAGGAAAATTAGGGGGGGTCGGGATAGGAATGGCATGTCCGTTTCCTGGGTCAATGAAAGTAGAAATACAAACAGCAGACTGTCAGGGGGAAAAGAGGTTTCATGGGAAATTTAAAGAAAAAAGAAAGCGTAAGAGCGACATGAACAAGCGCAAAAACAGCAAGCAACGAAAAAGCTGGACCTCCAGATATTTCTGAACCACAACTCCCTCATCCCTGCTTGCTATGGCTGATGGGAGTTGTAGTTCTGCAACATCTGCCCTACCTTTTATTATAACTATGTCCAAGTATGTGCAATCAAAATAATTACATTCTTACCCTGCCTATCATTCTGCCTTCCTCTATATCCAGGCATAGGCAAACTTGGCCCTCCAGATGTTTTGGGACTACAACTCCCATCATTCCTAGCTAACAGGACCAGTGGTCAGGGATGATGGGAGTTGTAGTCCTAAAAAACATATGGAGGGCTGAGTTTGCCTATGCCATATCTCTTCTTGGACTGGCACCATGTACACAGGTGGTGGTGTATACTAAATTCTAGCGCATGCACAAACCCATGAGACAGATGGCTTGAAGAGTCCTTTAGTATTTGCCTCAGGTTTTGGATGCTTGCTAAAGCCAGATTCTAGGTGTAAGGACCACTTTGATCTTTGGGAAAGGGCAGCATCTCACATGTTCTGTGTGCGAAAAGCTCCAAGGTTCAATTCCTGGCATCTGCAGGTAGGGCTGGGAACAACTGTCCGAAATCTTGGGAGAGCTTCTGTCAGCAAGCTATATTAAATCAGATGGACCAATTGGCTGACTTCTCTACGTAGAACCGAGATGACTCAATTGGTAGAGAATGAGACTCTTCATCTCCAGGTCGTGGGTTTGACGTTGAGCAAAAGATTCCTGCATTCCTGCAGATTCCTGAACTACATGACCCTTGTGGTCCCTTCCAACTCTACAATTCTGTCATTCTATAAAGCAGCTTAATAGGCTCCTAACTTGCAAATCCATGGGATTGTAGCATGAGTGGCTTTTCCTTAATGTCGCACTACAAGAAGAGAAAGAACCAAACAGAAAGCTCCCTCTTATCCCATAACAGATATACTGTACTTTTTGGTGTATAAGATGAGATTTTTAAAATTAAAAATAAAGGTTTAAAATTGGGGGTTGTCTTATATACAGATAGTGCCTAGGGGGGACAGGCAATTGGTGGCAGCCGCAAGCAGAAGACTGTCAGCGGCGTTTGGGCGGGTGATTGTTGGCTGCGGCAAGGCGATCGGCTGCTGCTGCGGCAATTGGGCAGGCAATTTTCGGCTGCTTGCGGCAGACGACTGGTGTCTTTGGCCATGTGTGCGATTGTCAGCGGCTGTCAGGTGGTGAGTGTTTGTCGGCAATCCCCCCCCCCCAAAAGAAAGCTCAACAACTCTGGGCGATTTCCCTCCATTTCCTTAATTGGGAGTCCCCCAAAATAGGGGACGTCTTATACACAGGGGCGTCTTATACCCGGAAAAATACGGTAATCCTGCAGCATAAAAAGAAACCGGAACAATGCCCCTGTTGGGAAAGGTTAGAATGTTTGGGAGGAGGGGAAAGGAAATTTAAGAGAAGTGGAGAAATAGAGAGGCCGCTCCCTTCTCTTATTAATACAAGAATCTAGGGTCAGATGAAGCTCAGTGGTGGGTCCAGCAACAGGAAGCACTTCTTAACACAACGGATAGTAAAACTAGTTATGGAATTTGCTGGAAGATACGGTGGTGGCAACTACCTGATGCTGCTTTAAAGGTGGGGTTAGACCATTTCAGGGTGGGGACATAGCAGGGACGCGGGTGGTGCTGTGGGTTAAACCACAGAGCCTAGGGCTTGCTGATCAGAAGGTTGGCGGTTCGAATCCCCGCCACGGGGTGAGCTCCCGTTGCTCGGTCCCTGCTCCTGCCAACCTAGCAGTTTGAAAGCATGTCAAAGTGAAAGTAGATAAATAGGTACCGCTCTGGCGGTAAGGTAAATGGCGTTTCCGTGCGCTGCTCTGGTTCTCCAGAAGCGGCTTAGTCATGCTGGCCACATGACCCGGAAGCTCCCTCGGCCAGTAAAGCGAGATGAGCGCTGCAACCCCAGAGTCGGCCACGATTGGACCTAATGGTTAGGGGTCCCTTTACCTTTACCTTAGACCATTTCATGTAGGAAGGAAGCTATCAGTGGCTACTAGTCATAATGAGTATAATCTGCCACCAGGACTGGAAGCACACCTCTGAATACAAATCGCTGGGCAAAAATTACAGGAGAGGTCTCCTGTCTTCATGTTCTGCTAACATCTTCCCAGGTGCATCTGCTTGGCTACTGGACAAAACAAGGTGCTGGTCTACACAGACCTTTGATTAGACCAAAGAGGCCTTTAAATAGTGTGGCTGCACAGCCAAAGCATTTTAATCATGCTCCTCCATCATGCAACATCTCAATTCAGCCACAAACCAATATGCTATACTTGTAATACCAACCAGTTAGCACGCTCACGTATTGAGGAAACATATGAATTTCAAAATCGAAAACCAGGTGATTTATTTGAACTGCTTGTTTTATTGGCAATTTAAAATCAAAAACTTTGGTCCAGAGTCTCCTAGCTTGGTTAGACCCAGGACCCACGTTCAATCCTGAGCTACAATATTAGAACCTCTTGGAATTTACTTTTTCTGCTCCCATTTCTCCTGTCTTCAAGGATGACCATATACAGTGGTACCTCGGGTTACAGACGCTTCAGGTTACAGATTCTGCTAACCCGGAAATAGTACCTCGGGTTAAGAACTTTGCTTCAGGATGAGGACAGAAATTGTGCGGCGGCGGCGCAGTGGCAGCGGGAGGCCCCATTAGCTAAAGTGGTACCTCAGGTTAAGAAGAGTTTCAGGTTAAGAACGGACCTCCGGAACAAATTAAGTTCTTAACCCGAGGTACCACTGTACAAAAAGAGGGCAGGTCTCCTGTGTTTTTGTAGTTATAGAGAAGAGGGCATTTAGGAAAGTGCACCTTGTTCTGCATGGATGAGACCATGAGACTTCACAAAGTATTTTGCATCTGCTATAAATAAAGGGACTCTGTCAACGTTCCTATCTGACCCCCATTTATCTCTGCCTTTTATGCTATTTCGGAAGAAAATCAAGCACATGAAAAAGGGAGATTGTGGTGGTGCCACTGGTGTGATCCAGCTGAGGTCAAGGCACATTGGGAGTCTTGACCCACCAGTTGAAGAACCACGATTCAAGTCCTCTTGATATTTAAAAAATCCATCCACTCTGGTATGGAAAGGGTCAAGGGAACAAAGGCAGGTTTTATCAGGAAAATAAACATTACAGGAGCTCAACGTATTTCTGGGAAGCCTCTTTGGGAACAACATTTAATTTCCGAATAAAATATGGAACAAATGCTATGATGTGGGAGTCTGATGATCACAACAAGGGAAAAAATTGGGGGTAAATGAAAACAAGATAAAATGATAAGTCAGAAAACAGAAACGGGGAGGAAATGTTTCAGAAATTTATGCAGTAAATATTTGGACAGGCTGGCTTTTTTGCTTTCCAAAACGGGGGTGGAAGAATGAGACAATGAAAGAGAGACAGACAGACAGACAGACAGACCGAACTTGCATGAACTTCTACATTGTGTTGCAACACTGGTGATTTAGAAAACAGCTCCTCTTATACTTTGCAAGTATAACCATTAATTCTTTACCAGCAATTATTTTGCATTTTAACGCAGGAACACTGCATCTAAATGTTATCGAGGGACCATTAGGGAAAGGAGTGCCTCTTAGACTCGGGTGTTCAAATGGTCCCAGCAGCTTAAGTCAGGTCCGTATGTGTTAAGTTTCAGACTGCTTGCTACAATGGATGCTTTGATGATATGTCAGTCGAGACCCTCAGCTTGCCTATGTGGAAACCCCCAGGTCCACCAAGCATGCAAAATACACCCTTTTTTGATAACAACCCTGCCCCCCGGTCAATTTCCACCACACTTATCCCCAGTTCTGTAATTCTGAACTTTAAACTCCACCAATGTAGAGTCCTTAACCAATGTGCAAATGGTAAACATAAAGTATGGTCTAATAAATCACCCGTTGTAAAATTACAGGCAGCACCAGCATTATCATCATCATCATTATTATTATCAGCACTAGTATATCTGACATTAGCTCAGATATACAATTCACGCTGGACCAACTTTTAATATTTTCAACTGGCAGGCGCCATAGTCATTTGCGGTGAAGATGGTAAGGAACATATTGTTTGCATTTTCATTCATATTCAGGCAAGTACTTTGTAAAACAGTTGAGTTTCTTGTAAAGTCAGCTAGACAAAATGCTTCCAGATTATATCTCTGTGGAAACAAGTCGGTTTTAACCACAGCATGATTTGGTACTCGTCATGCAAGTTGCACTTTTACTTGTGGGCGTTGCCACCAGCTTCTAGTTCCTTCCCAACCATTTATTCGGTGACACAGACTTCACGTCATCTAGGAAGGTTGGAGCACCGGCTGTTTGCTCTCGCTCTCACTCTCTCCCTCTTCCCACCTCAACACATTTATTTCTGAGTCACAACTTTTCAAAGTTCACAAACACGTTCCTAAGCAAGACATCAAACAGGTTGATTAATCTTGGGGAGCCTTGGTCAATCCTGCGGATGCATTCACCATGTGCCTTCGCCTACTTCTCAAGCTTTCCTATCCAACCTGGGCAATCCATGCTGGAGACATGAGGACCACTCTTTGCTGTACCCTAAGGGTGGCTCTGTGGGTTAAACCACAGAGTCTAGGACTTGCCGATCAGAAGGTCGGTGGTTCGAATCCCCGCGACGGGGTGAGCTTCCATTGCTCGGTCCCAGCTCCTGCTAACCTAGCAGTTCGAAAGCATGTCAAAGTGCAAGTAGATAAATAGGTACCGCTCCGGCGGGAAGGTAAACGGCGTTTCCGTGCGCTGCTCTGGTTCTCCAGAAGCGGCTTAGTCATGCTGGCCACATGACCCGGAAGCTGTACCTTGGCCAGTAAAGCGAGATGAGCGCCGCAACCCCAGAGTTGGCCACAACTGGACCTAATGGTCAGGGGTCCCTTTACCTTTACTAAGAACAGTACAGTAGTACCTCGGAAGCTGAACTGAATCCATTCCAGAAGTCCGTTCAACTTCCAAAACATTCAGAATCCAAGGCGTGGCTTCTGATTGGCGGCAGGAAGTTCCTGCCGCCAATCAGAAGCCAGGGAAGTCGCGCCAGATGTTCAGGTTCCAGAGAACATTTGAAAACAGAAACAATCACTTCCATTTTTCAACTGTTCAGGAGCCAAAACGTTCGACTCCCAAGGCGTTTGAAAACCAAGGTACGACTGTATTAAGCAGATGAAGTTGGGACCTAAAGTGCAGCTCAGTATAAAGAGGTGTGGGATAGAGCTATTAATGGTATATTAACATGTGCCATTATGGTAAGACAGGGAATATGCAGGAGAATTGATTCTGAGGAGATGTGGTGGGTGTTTGCAGAATTTGTACTGTTAAAACGGTAAGGGGTCACAACATCGCAAGAGGTGTTGAAATTTTGGGAGGTTGGGTAGTTACAATGGAATGGTCTCGGTGGTGGGGTGCACATTTTTATTCTTATTTATTTATGATTATTACTTTGTCAAAATAAAATAGATTTTTTAAAAAACAACCCCCCAAAATAAATAAAAATAAATAAAGTGCAGCTCGGCATGTCTAGAAAGGACAATGGGAATCATAGAATCATAGAGTTGGAAGAGACCACAAGGGCCATCGAGTCCAACCCCCTGCCAAGCAGGAAACACCATCAGAGCACTCCTGACATATGGTTGTCAAGCCTCTGCTTAAAGACCTCCAAAGTAGGAGACTCCACCACACTCCTTGGCAGCAAATTCCACTGTCGAACAGCTCTTACTGTCAGGAAGTTCTTCCTCATGTTTAGGTGGAATCTTCTTTCTTGTAGTTTGGATCCATTGCTCCGTGTCCGCTTCTCTGGAGCAGCAGAAAACAACCTTTCTCCCTCCTCTATGTGACATCCTTTTATATATTTGAACATGGCTATCATATCACCCCTTAACCTCCTCTTCTCCAGGCTAAACATGCCCAGCTCCCTTAGCCGGTCCTCATAAGGCATTGTTTCCAGGCCTTTGACCATTTTGGTTGCCCTCCTCTGGACACGTTCCAGTTTGTCAGTGTCCTTCTTGAACTGTGGTGCCCAGAACTGGACACAGTACTCCAGGTGAGGTCTGACCAGAGCAGAATACAGTGGCACTATTACTTCCCTTGATCTAGGAAGGGAATCATCTTCCCTTGGAAGATGATTCCAAGCACCCAATCCCTACCTCTCAACTCAACCTATCCCACAAACATGTTCCCAAAATATATAGAGAAAAAATTACATGTGAACTACCCTGAAACCCTTGTTAGTATTGTTTTCACAGTTTTGTGCATTTGGATGAACAAAAAAGGGCTTGATTTGTCAACAAAGTATATTGCAAGGCATGGTCTAGCTTCTTTTCACATTCTCCCCCGCCCCAGGAGCTGGCAAATGTTCCCCCAGTTGACAGATGTTATACAAGTGGACGGTTGAGCCTGGTAACAGCACCGACTGAGTGATCGACTGAGCCACACCTGCAGTATTCTTCAAAAAGGCATTTAAATCTAATAATCATAATCTTAATTACAAGAGCCATAATAATAGTGATTAAAAAAAAACACGTGGTGGGATTTACGTTTAGCCCAATCTTCAGGAACTGGTTTGTCCTCACTATAATAGGGGTGGGAATCCTTTTCCAGCCAAAGGGCTCGCTTTGTTCCCTGGTGGGCCAGCTTCTGAGGCCCACATGCCTGTGGTGGGTGAGGCAACAGATGTGATCTTTGTACAGTAGCTACAGTCCAGCCACACACAAAAACAGAGAGCTTTCTACGTACACGCTACTGAACACAGGCAAGGAAGATATGGTTCAGGAATAAATTACAGCAAGTAAAACAAGAACGTGTCCAATTCTGGGCACCACAATTTTAAGAAGGGTGCTGACAAGCTGGACAACATGTGCAGAGAAGAGCAACCAAGATGATCAAGGGGTCTGGATATCAAGCCTTCTGAGGACCAATTTAGGGAGATGGGTATGTTTAGCCTGGGAAAGAGACTGAGAGGAGATACGATGCCAACTTCAAATATCTCAAGGGCTGTCATATGGAAGGTGGAGCAACTTTGTTTTCTCCTGCTCCGGAGGAAAGGACTCAAACCAATGGCTTCGAGTTACAAGAAAGGAGATTCTGACTAAACATATGGAAACACTTTCTGACAGTAAGAGCTGTTTGACAGTGGAACTGCCCCCCTTCGGGAGGTTATGGACTCTCTTTCCTTGGAGGCTTTTAAGTAGAGGTTGGATGGCTTGAGGTTGAGATTCCTGCATTGCAAGGTGTTGAAGTAGATGACCCTCAGGGTCCCTTGCAACTCTATGATTTTATGATGCCATGAAAGTGGGGAATGAGGGAATGAATGGTGTGCCCTGGGGAGAGAACCAAGGGTCAGAAAGAAAGGATGGGGAGGCTACATTTGGTCCCTGGGTCTGATGTTCCCCATCCCTAGATACAGTGGTACCTCGGGTTAAGTCCTTACCGTATTTTTTGCTCTATAAGACCAGACCATAAGAAGCACCTAGTTTTTGGAGGTGGAAAACAAGAAAAAAAAATTCTGAATCTTAGAAGCCAGAACAGCGAGAGGGATTGCTGCGCAGTGAAAGCAGCAATCCCTCTTCCTGTTCTGGCTTCTGGGATAGCTGCGCAGCCTGCATTCGCTCCATAAGACGCACACACATTTCCCCTTACTTTTTAGGAGGGAAGAAGTGAGTCTTATAGAGCAAAAAATACGGTAATTTGTTCCAGAGGTCCGTTCTTAACCTGAAATTGTTCTTAACCTGAAGCACCACTTTAGCTAATGGGGCCTATTGCTGCCGCTACACCGCTACTGCATGATTTCTGTTCTCATCCTGAAGCAAAGTTCTTAATCTGAGGTAATATTTCCGGGTTAGCAAAGTCTGTAACTTGAAACGTATGTAACCCAAGGTACCACTGTACTGTTGTTATTATTATTATTATTTACCCACCTTTCACCCTAAAGTCCCAGGGTACATTACAACATTAAAACACAATATTAAAAATAAATCAAAACAGATTGTACAAGGGGTGAGAAGCTGCTCTTCCACTAAGGGGCCATCAGCGGGCAGGGCCTGGGTTCTTGGCACCCGTCTCTCTCAAGAGCAAGTGGAGTTTGCCTCCAGGGATGAAATCAAACTGCTGGAGAATCAAGGTGCCTGCTGTGGCTGCAGAGACCGACAGGTCATAACTACTGCCTCTTGTGTTGTTTGTGCTGTATGTTAGCAGCACCCAAGAGACCTCCATGGGGCACAAGCCTGGGCAGTGTATTTGGAGGTCCTGGGCTGCCCAGAAGACAAGACACCCCCCCTCGGCCTCAATGGCGTGGTCCAACAGAAAGCAGAGCAATGTGTTTAGCACCAGCTTGGCTGCAGGAGTTGTCAGAAGGAGACATGCAAGGTGTCAGGTGTGCGTGCAGAAGCCAGGCCCTGTGAGCAGGACTGGGGCCTTCCTAAGTTTGTTCTGAAGAGGCAAGGCGCGGCCTCACAGGTGAGGCCAATTGGTAACTCACAGCACCTGGTGGCAAGAGCTGGGAAGGGATATAAGGTTAGCATTTCCCTTCGGCTCTTTGCCACAGCAACACGCTCCCTGCCTTGCTGCATTTGGTTCCTTGACTCCTTGATCCTAAGACCCTTGACTCGTGACTCCTTGCTTCCTGATCCTTGAACCTCGGCTTCTTGACTGCTTGCTTCCTGACCCTCGGACCCTTAGCTTCTTGACTCCCAGCTCTCTGACCCTCGGACTCCTGGCTTCCTGACTCCTGGCTTCTGGACCCCCGTTCCAGCTCCCACCCTGCCATCTTGCCCCCGGTCCTGACGTCCCCTGCTGGGACTTCGATCGCTTGTGAACCGGACCGTGACACAAGGCACCACCCAACTGTCTTAGGAACTCCACTCTAGATTTGTGTAGGGTTTACTCTTTAGCCTTTCTTCGGCCAAATATGTCCCTCAGGCAGCGGGTAAAGGCCTGGGTTAACACTCACACTTTCTCCCTCTCTCCATATGCTGAAGATCCCAGACAGAGGCAGCACATCATGGTGACACAGAAGGCCACTGAAAGTCCTATGTGGTCCTCAGGCCATTCACACAGTTTAAACAAACCAGTTTCTGAGAAGATGCATCCCACGACATTGGATGAGGGGGATTCTTTTCAGAAAGTGGCCTTGAACATTTCTAACGCCGGAATATCCGAAATCTAAATAGAAGCAAGTGTGTGAATTTTCATACTTTTTATTAGATGCAAATTTTTGTGAGTGCGTGTGGTTGCATTTTTTGTACTTGCAATTCAAATGCTTGCAACCTGCCCTGAGACCTTAGGATGAAGGGCAGGTAATAAATGAAAACCTTAACAACCATCACCACAACAGTGGTTTGCTGCAAAGCATATGCTTGTTGACATATGACGAGGAAAGGGGGTGGGGAGAGCACACAAGACAGAAACTCACTGGGGCTTGTTCATGTAAGTGGAAACTTTTTCTTGCAAGTTCCACAAGGAGTTATCGAGGTTTCAGAACACAAATTAAATGCAGCATATAGAAATGCAAACAACGAAACTCATAGATGTTACACTCTGTGGCACATTTGAAGTTATCTTGGATACCTCTGCAGTCTGTTTTCTATATCAATGCTGTTTTGCAAATTGAATGCAACACTGCATTTTGTGCTATAATAGGAACAACGTCTGAAACCAACTTTTAACATATACAACAGGATGAATATGCAACTGTTTTTTTCTGTCTGGCGGTTTCTTTCCCCAAAGCCAAAACAGGTTTGCAGCTGTTTTCTCTGGAGCTTTCCCAAATCCAGAAAGAGCCTGAAAAACAGTGCGTATTGTCTGGAGCACTTAAAATCTTTGTACTCTTTTACGGAAAGGAAACCCATTCGTTTCTAGAAGCGAAAAAAGTGGCTCTCGTTGACTAATACTAATGGAAGCTTAAAACCCAAAGTAAGGGGTTTTTTTGTTATGATTTAATAAATTCTCTTGAGCTCTACTCCCTTCACTCGGATTATTTATAAAATATGACCGAAGACATCATCCAGTTGAAAAATATTTCAAGGATATTAATATGTACAGGGCTTTGTTTCCAGAAACAGACAGATGTTCTTTTTTCTTATTATTTTAAGTGCTTTCCAGGTGTTCTTCCTAAACAGGTTTTTAAATGAAGAGAGCAAAAATGACGGGTTGTACTTCAGGCCTAACCCCATTTGTCAGGAACATATCAGTAATCCTTCTGATTCTGCTTATATCTAAGGAAAACATGGGCGCAGGTATTGTGCCCCACTGAATCTTGCTTAAGCCCCTGACTCAAATGTGAATAGAAGCAGATTTAACAGAGAAGTCAAGTTTCCCTCTGTGAGGCAAATCCAAGGCAGAGGCAGTGCCAAAGCCAGACTCCCTCAGCCGCCCTTCCTGACATCCTCTGGTGTCAAACCCATGAAATACAAATCCTCACCTTTCTATGTTAATAATGATATAGGCAAAGAGAGAAAAAGAGCTTGCCTCATTAATTCCTACCTGAGCTTGTGTTTTATTTGTTTATTACCAATTACATCAGTTTCAAATTAGATGGTGATGATGATGATGATGATGATTTTGACTGTTGTTTACTGCCTTGGGGCCCTTGGTGGGCAGAGAAGCTGGGTATAAATATTTTAAACCAATAAAGTATATTACTAACATCTTAAGCAAAACCTACTTGCCTAAACCAAACCTGAAAGGGAAGTCTAATACCCCAATGAAGCCTCCTGCTGTTTACCAAAATGTCTGAGGCACTACTGTATGTGGAGAGGTAGCCCCAACAATAAAATAAATGGGGAAGCCCTTGCTTCAGGGTAGATGACAAACCCTCCTGCCACAGACTCTGAAACAGGCAAGGTCATGTAGCTGGTCAGCGGTGGGATAACTTTTTCAGCCCTTGAGTCAAGCTTCAGCAATTATTATTATTATCATTATTATTATTCACACACACAAAACTCCACGTCGTCTCTATATTCCATCAAGGCAAGCATTTAAAATCACATAAACCACCAAGACCAAAACCCCAAATTTTGCATTTCTACTTGAAATGCTTTCTGGTTTCATACTGCGGTTTAGGGTCCAAATGAAGCCACAGGTTCCCAGTATTGACATTCCTGGAAATTCTACTTCAGAGTAAACATGATACAAGTCTGCAACTGGTGTACAAAATTAGGAATGGGCAAAGGCATGGGTATGATGCTCATTCCTGATACAGTAATAAGCTGTATTTTATCAAGCTCTTCATCCAAATCAACCACCAGGCCCCACGAAGTTTGGCAGATAGGGTACGGTATTCATAACATGAAAACTTTGCTAAGAAGCTTAGATCTGTAGCCAGTTCAAAGTATGAGATCACCCCAGGAGGGTTACAATGATGCTGTAATGACAGTAGGATTCAGAAACCTACTACTATTAGAGAAACAGTTTGCGGAGAACGCTGGCTGGGATTCTGAGTATAACTAACTCCATATTCCCCATGCGAACTGGATGCAAATTCTCAAAGCACTTCAGAGACTGCAGGGCGTTTCAAAAAGAGTTTTGAGATAAACCAAACAACCCACTAGACGTGCCCAAACCCTGCAAATGCATGACATTGCAAGGAAACTACAATTACAATTGCAGTCGCTTTTTATCAGCCTTCACCAAACCTGATGGCCTCCAGATGTTTTATTAGACTGCCCCCAGTCTAGGGCTGATGGGAGACATAGTCCTAAATGTCTGCACACGTATCAGTGTTAGAAACTCAGCTATATAAGCTAGGTGTCAAATGTCTCCTTAAACCAAGGTTACAGTCGCCCAAGCAGAATGTCTAGTTGCCATCTGGGGGCAAGACGGCTATCAAGTGTCATTTCCCAAGTGATGGACTGACTGTGATTGATTCTCAGTTAAACATCTGGCTTGTTCAAATGACAACCTCGAGCTAGGTTAAGAATTTAAAGAAAAGTCACTTGATCCAGGGACAGTCCATATAGATATTGGCCTGTTTCTACCTCTTTTTCTTAATGGTAACTGCTCTTGCTCGGGCTGCACAGAAAAAGCAATTTAATTCCTGAAATTCATTCTGATTGTGCAGATAAATTATAACGGATAGAATTCTACAGGATGGGGTGTTAGTGTGTGAAAACAGTCCAGATCCAATGATCCCCAGATGGTGAAGATGTCAAGTGCTATCCCGGCACCCAGGCATCTTCATTTGGCTGCAAGTGGTCAAAAACCACCTGGCGCCTGGCTAATTTCGAACACTGTGTTGCCCCCCACCGCTTCTGAGAATGTGAATCCAAATTCTCCCTGAATTCTGGCTCACAGGACAATGTCTTCGCTTCTGAAGAATTCAGGGGAAATCCAGGCTGAGAAGGATTGTCTCAAGGATTCAGATGAACACCCAAAAATACCAGAAGCAGTTGGGCAAAAACTAGGTCTAGTTGTAAATAAAGGCAAGGGAAGTTCCACACTTTATAAAGAAACAGGAGGAAGTGATGGTTGCCAACTTGGTTGGCTTGAAAAAGAGGATTAGGCAAATTAATGGAGGATAAAACTATCAATGGCTGCCATTCATGACAGCTAGGCTCAGCTTCCCCAGGCAGAGGTAGTAATATTTCTGAACACCAATTGCTGGAAACTGCAGGTGGGGAAAGAGCTCTGGTGAACAGGTCCTGGTTGTGGGTTTTCCACAGGCATCTGGTTGGCCACCATGAGAACAGGATTCTGGAATAGATGGGCCTGATCCAGCAAGCTCTGGATTATGGTAGCTAAAAAGGACTGGACTACAGGGCAATCAATGTTTAAACACAGAACAGGGAAGTTGTTTGCGATCTTAATTGATTGCTACTTCATTATACTTTAATATCATCGACCCTTCGGAAAGTTGAGGCCACTTTGCACGGGGATCACAGTGGCTTCCTGTGCAGGCAATGAATTTAGGTTAATCCCTTCAAAAGCGAAGCAAACTTTTGCCACAGAATTAAGTACAGTGGTACCTCGGGTTACAGATGCTTCAGGTTACAGACACTTCAAGTTACAGACTCCGCTAACCCAGAAATAGTACCTCGGGTTAAGAACTTTGCTTCAGGATGAGAACAGGAATCGCGTGGTGGCAGTAGGAGGCCCCATTAGCTAAAGTGGTACCTCAGGTTAAGAACAGGTTCAGGTTAAGAATGGACCTCCGGAACGAATTAAGTTCTTCACCCGAGGTACCACTGTACTCCAAGGCCATATTTTGGTCCATCCGCTATCTAGAAACTCATAAATAATACCTGTATGTATTTGACTGGAGTGAGGCAAGATGCTTGTCTCAAGGGGGTTTATTCTAACCAATCGATATATCATCTTGAATTGCTGACATGGTTGCTTCCAAATCCCTTTTCTTAATCATGTGAACACTTGATAAATCTTCCACATTTTGAACCAATTTGCACCTAGCCTGGAATGTGAACTTTTCACTTTGAGTTGAAGAGCCAAGGAACTGCCCACCCTCTCTCAGAAGATGGATTATACTGATCCACCACACGTTCATCTATGCCAAGAGAAGTTTAACAATGGGTACTGTAAATCAGTTTGAAACTCTTAAAAACTAAATTATTAACTTGGTTTCTTTCCCAATAAATTTACACACAGTCTCTTTTTTACTCAATTACTTATTGCTTTCGTCACTGGTCAAGGTTGAGAAGGCAAGACGTACTAAAGAAATTAATAGGTGTGGGCGTGGGTGTGTGAGGAATCCATCCCTCCTGAGGAAAAGTGTTAACAAAGGGCAAAACCTTGGAGCCAGGCGCTGGGTGAGCATGTGACCAACACAACCCCAACGCTCAAGACATCCATGGAGCTGGAAAAGAGTTGATGGGCACAGAGGCTCAATGCTCCTCCGGCTTTGCCTGGCACATAATGCACAGGATCTTTGGTGAGCTGTGCCACTCAATTCTGGCCTCTCTCCTTACGGCATCTGAAGGTACTTTGCTCTTTCAGGTGATGAGCTCAGGTGAAGGTACTTTGCACTTTCAGGTGATGAGTGAGGAACTGGGCAAAGCAAGGAAAGGATAGCGCAGGTGGGCATGAACACTACCTCATCAATGGCTGAAGGGTGGGAATTTTGTTTGCTTTCAAAAACGCATTATTTCATGAGCTTACATAGAGCCCACATAAATTAAGCTGTGCAGCTTGGATGAATACAGTCAAGAGTTAAGTCTAAAATTGATGCCGTAAGCTGCTTTATACTCTCCACCCCCATCGTTCTGCCCTGACACTGAGGTCCAGCTCCAAGGGCCTTCTGGCAATTCCTCACTGCGAGAAGTAAAGTTACAGGGAACCTGGCAGAGGGCCTTCTCGGTAGTGGCGCCTGCCCTGTGGAACACCCTCCCATCAGACGTCAAGGAAATGAACAACTATCTGACTTTTAGGAGACATTTGAAGGCAGCCTTGTACAGCGAAGTTTTTAATGTTTGATGTTTTATTGTGTTTCTAATATTTTGCTGGAAGTCGCCCAGAGTTGCTGGGGCAACCCACTCAGATAGGTGCCATATGCAGATGATGATGATGATGATTACATCTATTTAGTCTATTTAATTCAGTATTGCCTACACTGACTGGCAGGAGCTCTCCAATGATTCAGATAGAAGACATTCTTAGACCTAGAGCCTTCTGCACATACAGTTATGGTGGCCTCCAGCACAACAGACCCAATTGGTTGGGTTTTCACATGGTTTTTCACATGTGTCAATGCACAGCACACTCGAGCATCTTGTCAAGGGGCCACACCCAAACCGACAAAGCCCCCTGGACCTTCTCCTCTTCTTCAGCAATCGCCTCTTGTTCTGGCCCAGCCAATGGTAGAAGAAGAAGAAGAGTTTGGATTTGATATTCCGCTTTATCCCTGCCCAAAGGAGTCTCAAAGCGGCTAACAATCTCCTTTCCCTTCCTCCCCCACAACAAACACTCTGTGAGGTGAGTGGGGCTGAGAGACTTCAAAGAAGTGTGACTGGCCCAAGGTCACCCAGCAGCTGCATGTGGAGAAGCAGAAACGCGAACCCGGTTCCCCAGATTATGAGACTACCGCTCTTAACCACTACACCACACTGGCTCTCTAGGCAAAGTAGTTCAATTCAGTAGTTCAATTCAGTAGGCAAAGAAAGTTCAATTAAGATGCCACGTATGGATTGCTCAATGGCTGGGAAACAGGCAAGAGACAGCAATGAGAAGAACGCAATGGTGATCATGGTGGTGAGTCTCTGCAGAGGGGAGTGTGGTTCACGGAAGCTGACATGCCTGAGGACCCTTCAAAAATGCCTTTAACTCAGTTGGTAGAGCATGAGACTCTTAATCTTAGGGTTGTGGGTTCGAGCCCCACGTTGGGCAAAAGATTCCTGAATTGCAGTGGGCTGGACTATGACAATCTTCATGGTCCCTTCCAACACTATGATTCCATGTTTCTAAGACAATCTGGAGCTGGCGCTGGCCTTTCCTCTTCCTTTCCGACGCAAGAATTCAGCATGTCATCAGGTTGTATCCTCAGCACAACTCAGATGTGGATTAGACAGAAACGAGTGGCTTGTATAAGACCACCCAGCAAGCTTCAAGGTTGAGCAGCCAAGCTTTGAGCCCAACACTTTCCAGGCCATGTCCAATGCTCTAACCATTTCCCCTCCCCACCCCAACCTTCTGGTATGTATGCTATTATTAGTCTGCAAACAAAACCCATACCTCTTAGCACGAAAAGCACACAGAATGGAGAAACAATTTCTGCTATCCACTTGGAGTCCGTAAGGCATATGCACATTTTTTAATGAGGAGAAAACACACCTGACATCTCAATAACTGCAGCTGTATAATCTTTACATGTGGGTGGCTGCGTGTGGGTGAAGCAATAAAAAGCAGCGGAAGGGTTTTGAAAAACAAAGCAAAACTTGTGTCTCGTTAAATAGCTTCTTGCTTTCAAAAACACCTGCCCAAAATATTCTTGAACTCGGGGGGGGGGGGGACCTGAAGAATTTTCAACATATTTTCCCACAGCCAAAGTCTTCACACTAAGCAAACTTACTAGCTGGAAAGTTGGCAGAAATGAAGGTTTGGGAGTCTGGTCAATAGATCAGTCCCAAGCAGCAGTGAACTAGTCAGCTGAATTCAGTCAAATATTGTGATGTACAAAATATTGAGAAGGACACCTTTATTTCAAGTATTTCACTCAAATCAGACAACAGGGGCAAGAGTAAGGGCCCCATGCTCCTAGACTTGAAAGTTTTGGGGTCACTCATGTGCACCCCCCACACACTTAGGGATAGACAATGCCTGTCCTACAAACTCTCTGCCAAAATGTTTCTAACGGCCTAGGACCCACATACCTACGGGACCGCCTCTCCTGGGACGTCCTGCAGAGGACCTTAAGGTCCACAAATGACAACATTTTGGAGGTCCCAAGTCGCAAGGTGGTTAGATTGGTCTCAACTAGGGCCAGGGCCTTTTCAGTACTGGCCCCGACTTGGTGGAACGCTCTGTCACAAGAGACTAGGGCCCTGTGGGACTTGACATCTTTCCGCAGGGCCTGCAAGACAGAGCTGTTCCCCCTAGCCTTTGGTTTGGACTCAGTCTGACCCTTGTGTTTCCCTCCCCTTATGGTTTTGATCTATGGGCTACTTTTAAAATGAGGCTGCATTTTAAATTGCATTTTAACCTGTATTTTAAATTAGTTCCCCGCCCCATTATGTTTTTACTGTAATTTTACTGGTGTTAGGCACCCTGAGCCCAGCTCTGGCTGGGGAGGGCGGGGTATAAAGAAAATTTATTATTCTTAATATTATTACCCTTCCAGTTAAGCCACATGGTCTTCTACCATAAATTGAAAGAAAGCATGAACACACTCCATGAGAGCCAGTGTGGTGCAGTGGTTAAGAGCGGTAGACTTGTAATCCGGTGAACCGGGTTCGCTTCCCCGCTCCTCCACATGCAGCTGCTGGGTGACCTTGGGCCAGTCACACTTCTCTGAAGTCTCTCAGCCCCACTCACCTCACAGAGTGTTTGTTGTGGGGAGGAAGGGAAAGGAGAATGTTAGCTGCTTTGAGACTCCTTTGGGTAGTGATAAAGCGGGATATCAAATCCAAACTCTTCTTCTTCTCCTTCTCCAAGGTCTTCAGCTTGTCAAGGGGAGGGATGGGGAGGAGGGAGTCATTCTGTGACTTTGGAAAAGCATGAGATCCTTCCCCTCCCTCACCATGCATTTCCCATGCACACCTGAGGGGGTGGGAAGCTACCAGTGCATGACCTAATGGGTTCCCAAAACAAATCATGTTATCTATTAACATTCAGCGAAACACATGTAGCCTAGAGGACAACACAGACAAACCCCCAAGGCCAAGGAGTCATCGACCACAGTTAATCATGAGCCAGCAATCTACGCTTCTGCTGATGACGGCAGATCAAAAACGATCTGATTCCGTGACCGCTAACGCTCAGTGATCCCTTACTAATTTCCTCCACCACATCACAGAGGAGGAATTCTGCTTCATTATGCAGCCCAACCAGGAAGACACATTCTCCCTTCTCTGTGAACCGTAGGTGGCTGTGGGTTTTTTAGGTAAGCTATTCAACACCTTGTAATTTACAGCTTAAGGCTTTTGATATTACTTTTGGGAGGTGAGAACATCCGGGAACTCTATGAAACGGCTTTGTCGCAGCCTTACTGGGCTAAGAGAACTAGGTAAGTATCGTGGTAGGTTTTCAATCCTGTTTCACCCAGGATTAATAAACACAAGTGCCTGAGGATTGGTGGAAATCATTTCACAACGATCTGAAGTTTGGGGTGAACTAATAATCTCCTAAACCCATTCCTACTCAGCTAACCTTCCACTGCAGTCCTCCTGTGACTATCAAAATTGCCACCACTGCAGCTGTAATACTCTTCAAATCTACCCTCTACTTCCGCACTCCAGACACAAACTTCAAAAATAGTTTACCATTTTGTTTTGTTTCCATTAATGAAACGAATCTTTCCTCAACTTTTAAGTGAGGGTTGAGAGATCTTTTTTCCACCCACGTGGACAAAGGCCGCACTCTGCCCTCCATCTAGGGAAGGCAAGAGTCCTTAGCACACTTCAAGGATGCATTACGGACAGGCAAAAATGCACATTACCCAAGAGGAGAGGTTTTTTAATCTATTAGCTCTAACATACTTAAAGGTGCTCAAAACCCAACAAGCTATTGTAGCCACTTCCGCCATGCGCTAAAAGTACACCTACCTTCGCTCTTAGGGAGAGGTGGGGAAAAGAGAGGAGAAAGGAACAAGATATTTCCTCTGGCTAGTAACCCTGAGGAATATTTGTGCAAGCACGAAGGACAAAGACAGGAGCCGTTATATGACTTAAATAGCTGTGAGTTTACATACTGGCAAATATTTGCACACATTAGTGCCACCTAAGTCGCTCGCCCTTTTGTGATAAGAGAGACCTTGCTTCCATTTGAACATCGGAAGCTGCCTTATGCTATGTCATTAGTCCATCAAGCTTGGTTTTTTATCTATACTGACAGGCAGTGGTTCTCTAGTGTTTTGGACTGGGGTCTCTCCCAATCGTACCTGCAGATTCTGGGGGTTGCACCAGGGAGGGGCGTTCTGCATGCAACGTCTGCCCCTGAGCTGCAGCCCTTCCCCAAAGGAAAAGGAAAAGTTCTACTGTCAAGACCGGAACTTGCAGATTCAATTCTTACTTGACTTGATTTATGAACCTTGATTCCAACGAACTACTATGATCCACTCATGCCCAAATTTTGCTCAACTCTTCGATCTGGATGATACAAGTGCATTTATTGGGGAACCCTGTGAAGTTAAGCCTTAAGAAGAGTGGGAGTAAGGGAAGAGACATTGCAATGCAGGCATTGTACGTCGCCTTTCAGGAAAGAGAGGGAAATCTGAGAATGTCCCTGTCTTGAGAATGCTTCCCACAGGATGCTGTTCCTTTCCCCCAAAGAACAGTGATAAATAAGCCAGTGCAAATGGGGCTTTACAGCTGGGATACAGAAGGAATAAGTGTGCCTGGAGAACTTTTGTAAAACACACATGTTAGGCAGGGAGCAGAAGTAAACCATGTTGTTGTTGTTGTTGTTGTTTAGTCGTTTAGTCGTGTCCGACACTTTGTGACCCCATGGACCAGAGTACGCCAGGCCCTCCTGTCTTCCATTGCCTCCCGCAGTTTGGTCAAACTCATGCTGGTAGCTTAGAGAACACTATCCAACCATCTCATCCTCTGTCTTCCCCTTCTCCTTGTGCCCTCCATCTTTCCCAACATCAGGGTCTTTTGCAGGGAGTCTTCTCTTCTCATGAGGTGTCCAAAGTATTGGAGTCTCAGCTTCAGGATCTGTCCTTCCAGTGAGCACTCAGGGCTGATTTCCTTAAGAATGGATAGGTTTGATCTTCTTACAGTCCATAGGACTCTCAAGAGTCTCTTCCAGCACCATAATTCAAAATCCCCTTCATGGATCACTGCCTTGCCGTGGTGAAGGGGCTTGAATAACTCAGAGAAGCTATGAACTATGCCAAGCAGGGCACCCAAAATGGACAGATCATAGTGGAGAGTTTAGACCAAACGTGATCCACCTGGAGGAGGAACCGGCAAGCCACTCCAGTATCCCTGCCAAGAAAACTCCATGGACAAAGACAACAGGCATATAAAAGTAAACCATACTAAACACTTAAATACTTTCAACAGTCATGGCTTTCCCCAAAGAATCTTGGACTTGCAGTTCTGTGAGGGATCTAATTCTCAGAATCCTACACAAACTACAGTTCCCGGTATTCTTTGAGGGGAGTGGTGGCTTTTAAAGAGCTTGAAATGTATAGTCTGAATGTGACCCTAAGTTAATAAAGTCAGTTGAAGCCAAGCAGCTCTGCCAACTGCAGAAATGTGTTTTTTATTTAAGGTTGGGGCAGAACTGGGTTACAAAGTCAGCCTTTCGTTTGTCACATACCCCCGGCGCTGCTTCTTCGTACCAGAATCCTGGCTGCATGGCCCAAGAGGTCGCCATCTTGGAACTGAATCTACAAATGAAATTCATGGCTGCCTAACTTTTTACTGCATTTCCCCTCTTCTTTTCCTCATCCCGCTCATTCCTCGTGCCTTTGTGTAACATCTTGCCTGATCAAGAGTTCCAGAGAACTCAGAAGGTTTGCCAAACTCCTGTGGCATTTTGGTTGGTCCTAATAAAAGGTATTAACCAACTGTGGAATTTGAAGTGGTTGGGGTTCCCCCCTATAGACGAATATTGCCAGCTATACTTTTTATGTGCCAAACAAACAAAAAAAAGAAAGAGTTAATGGCCAAAATATGTAGTCAGATGGACAGCATATAAAATAACAACAACAATAACTACTACTGCTACTACTATTAATCCTGTTCCCAGTGGCCACCCAGATGTCTATGGGAATCCCAAAAGCAGCACCTGAACTTCGTAGCACAGTCTAAGTGAACACACTCTCATTTTAGTTCCACTGAATTTTTATTTTAAAAAAACCCACCAGGCACTTGACATAGAATTGATCTAAATGTCACCCATTCCCTGCCAATTTATATTTCTCATCCAGTTTCAGAGATGAAAGCTCACTTCATGATAATGCATCTTCAACAGCTAAGATGCTTGCATCTTCGCCATCTATCATCTGCGGCTGAAAGATTGCAAGTGTCATTTTGGAAGATGAAGGAATTGCAGTCATTAGCAATAGGGGGAGTGATGTATTGCATTTTCAATCTAATGTCCACCTGGGAAGGATTAATATGGCCATATCATACCACCCCACAGATAACACAGATAACATCCAAAAATATATGGGATTTTTACATGGATTTCATTTCTTCACATCTGTCATCCCTCTCTAGCCATCTCTCCCCATAGGTGGGGGTCCCCTGTTCTTATTCAAATGTCGGCCTTTCTTCAGCTGTAGCATATCTCTCTCTCTCTCTCTCTCTCTCTCTCTCTCTCTCTCTCTCTGTCAGATTAACCACATGCAAACAGATATTTTTTAAACCCCAAAAAGTTTCAGGCTACATTTCAATATCTCATTGATTAAAAGTCAAGCTAAGAGGATGAGCCATGAATCTTACGCCACTGCAGCCTTGGAGAAGCTTGAACTCACACAAATCCTTGGATATCCACAGCATAAAAACTGGTGATCCCTGATTTGAACAGTGGGTGATCCTGTTCACATGAAAGAACACATTACACAGCTTCTGCATACATTGTCCAACTGATTTAGAAACAGTGACGCAGAATAGCAGCTATAAAAAGGATTAAGTGATTGTTGATATTAGCTAAGAATGGGAGAAACATAGCGTGACGCTATAAATTTGAAGCGAGTCCAAAACTGCAATTCATGTAGATAGCATATTTATGCAGAGGGCAGAAAGGAGAGCAGGTGGTACCCATGCTAGATAGGACAGTCAAACTCTGTAGCTGGCTCTCCCAGCCGAGACCCAATCCTAAAAGTATTCCAATGAGAATCCTTATAATTATTGTCTTGCACAACCTATGCAATCTTGCAATTATAATATTTTGCATTAGGAGGACTGGAAACCCATCATCCTGCCTATTCCTGGCTTCCGAACAGAATTGCCAAGAGAACACTGGTCTTGTAATTCTAACAAGTTCTACTTTGCGTAGGATTAAAATCTTAGTAAGGAGAGCAGAAGCAGTGCAGAACACTCACCAATACTAATTTCATCATCCGTCTCAGCATCTCCTATGCACTCAAACTGAAAATCTTGAAGCGACTGGGAAAACTTTTGTACTGCTATGGATAGATCTGTAAAAGAAAAGGATCGAAAATGATCAGAGTGTACATTGCACAGAAATACATATTTGGAATACACTTACTGTAAATATATATATGTATATATATGTTTGTTTGTGTGTATATGTGTGTGTATATGTGTGTGTGTGTGTGTGTGTGTGTATGTGTGTTTGTGTATGCATGTATTCTCTCCTGTATCCTGGTATACTTGATTCAAGGTGTTGCCAAACTTGCTGGGGAAAAAATGCATCTGGTGAATCTGATACTTTATAGGCTAGTCTCTATCTGCTTGGGGACCCATCGAAGGAAAAGGACTGGAATGCATGGCAAGCCCTAAAATTACTACGGACCACTCCAATGCAGGTCTAAAGATTGCAAATCCAATTATAGGGTGCATCTGAAGACACTCAGGGCAGACAAGAAGGATCACATTATAACCTTGTTTGATGTAAACATTTAAGAAAATAAAAACAGAAACCATACACACACCACCACAGATAAATAGGAAACAGTACACTTTGGAGGATGGATCGATGGCGGCTAACAGATTGAGGTTGAATCCTGACAAGACAGAAGTACTGTTTTTGGGGGACAGGAGGCGGGCAGGTGTGGAGGACTCCCTGGTCCTGAATGGGGTAACTGTGCCCCTGAAGGACCAGGTGCGCAGCCTGGGGTCATTGTGGACTCACAGCTGTCCATGGAGGCGCAGGTCAATTCTGTGTCCAGGGCAGCTGTCTACCAGCTCCATCTGGTACGCAGACTGAGACCCTACCTGCCCGCAGACTGTCTTGCCAGAGTGGTGCATGCTCTGGTTATCTCCCGCTTGGACTACTGCAACACACTCTACATCCCATTGTTTTCTATTGATACACTGTATTCTCTGCAGCCCTGCTTTTGCAAATCCTGGAGAACACACTGGAAACTGAATTGCAGTTATTCAAAACAGAAGCTCATCTGGCAGTCTTCTCGATATATTGAACTGCTGCGCTGCCTCTAATATTTTACGTAATGTGTGTTCTTTATTACAAAACACGTGGAGTTAAATGCACTCTCGGCGAATGTCCCGCAGACTCACTGGATGCTTCTTATTCCTAGATATGCAGAAAACATCTACAGAAGCAATGCATCATTCTCGTTTGACAGCTGCACATATGAGAGGAGACAGCAGAGGTTCTGCTGCACAAGTGTGAAGAGTAGACGCTTTTGGCAAGTACCATTACCCTTAATTCTTCTTTCCGGGAGGTATCCATCTAAACAGTTCTGCTAGCACAAGGGGTTTTAGCTGCACAGGGAACTTCTCCACTTTCTCCTCTCCCTGTACAACTCCTAAATCTATTCTGGGGTTTCCCCCAATCCTCCGGAACAAATACACAGGGCAGACAAGGAGCAGGCAGGGAGGGGCGAGGCTACAGTAGTTCGACTGTGCAGCTAAAACCCACCGCACTTGCCTCAAAACTGAGAGATCCAGAAGAAGCAACAGGGACATTTCACCTACAGTGGTACCTCAGGTTAAGAACTTAATTCATTCCGGAGGTCCGTTCTTAACCTGAAACCGTTCTTAACCTGAGGTACCGCTTTAGCTAATGGGGACTCTAGGTGCCACCACGCCACCGCCGCACTATTTCTGTTCTCATCCTGAAGCAAAGTTCTTAACCCGAGGTACTATTTCTGGGTTAGTGGAGTCTGTAATCTGAAGCATCTGTAACCTGAAGAATCTGTAACTCGAGGCACCACTGTACTCAGTTCCTGTGAGAGACTGCCCTAACAGACCAAGGCAGAAACGAGGCGAGTAGCCATACCAGAAAAGATGAAGATAATCTATTTCATCCAGAAATCACTGAGACTACCACACACCTGCAAGCAACCTTGGTCTGAATCAGATGTACCTTGGATTCCAAACACCTTGCGTGTCGAACGTTTTGGCTCCCAAACACCGCAAACCCGGAAATGAGTGTTCCGGTTTGCGAATGTTCTTTGGAACCCAAACATCTGACGCAGCTTCTGTGGCTTCCAATTGGCTGCAGGCGCTTCCTGAAGCCAATCGGAAGCCACGCCTTGGTTTGCAAACGTTTTGGAAGTCGAACGGACTTCCGGAATGGCTTCCGTTCGACTTCTGAGGTACGACTGTATATTCTTCCGTAGTTAATGCAAAATACATTACTTCTGGTAGATGAGCCACCATAGCACTGGAAGGCCATGAAAATTTCTGCCCTGGACATTTTAGACATTTCTACCCATGTACTATCTGAAACCAAAAGGGCTCACGGGTTGCCAGCTGTGAAATATATTGACATGATTTTCAGCACTCCTACCCCACTAGTATGGTTGGTGCCAAGTCTAAAGAGACTTTTCCGCACCAGATAAAAAGACCTCCTTATTTACTCAGGTCTTAGGGCGAGTGTGCCTCTTAGGTTTGTTGTTAGGATTATCAGTTGTAACTGCTACACACGTTTTATGGTTTCATTATCTGATAGCTTTATCATTGCATTTGTAACCTGCTCTGGGATTCCTTTTCCTAACAAAGAGTGGAGGCTAGAAATATCTTAAGTAAATAAATGCACATGAAGATTTTAAGCTTTGGCCTCAACAGGAGAGGTCAGGGTGAACAGAAACGCCACTGCAATATTTGTAAAGTCTGAGGCACTTCAGTGAAATGGACATTCACTCTTTACAGCTGAATGGAAATGTCCCCTTTTTCGTTGCTTCTGCGTTTATCAGAGGGGGTACGGAGGCACATGTCAACGCGGAGGGAGAAATAAATGACGGGCCGCACCCAGCAAGAAGCAGGCACAGAGGGGAACTAGCCATGGGCGCAAGATGAAATGACCTCATTAAACAGAACAAAACAAGTGCTTGAATAACACTCCTATGTATAGTTTGGGAATGGCTGCACCCCGTTCCAAAATTCAGCAACTAAATAGCGGGCTGATAGGCCAAACATCCGATCCACGGAACACAGTTGTTGCAGGGGTGTGTGGGTGTGTTTTTAAACTGGATGTCTGGAAGCTGCAGTCCTGGTTTACATCCCCCAAGTGCCCCTTCATAAGGCGTTTTAAATACATCTACAGACCAAGCTTCTTAAGATTCCCATTTAAATATATCCCAATTTCAGATGTAGTGCTACAGCTGCTGTTTTGTTTTTGGAAGCAAACTGGACTAGACTGTTCTCCCCACTGGTCAAATGCCACCATTCTGGGGAAAGATATCACACTTTCCCCCATCCACACTAACGACAGGATGTGTTCAGATTGAGAACTGTGGTTGTAGCCACACTCGAGATTTTCACCCTTGAGATTTCATGGAAGAGAACAGATATCATGAACATCTTGATTTAACTGTTTTGGTCTGAGCTAGGGATAACTTTTGTACTTTTATGCTGCGCACTGCCCCGAGATCTTAAGATGAAGGACGGTACACAAATTTAATAAATAAATAATAATAAAAAACCCTGCCAAAAACGGCTCATGAAATGACAGTTGCTCAAAATATATACCAAAAATGCCTCACAGAATATGGGAAACGGCACACACATTTCCTTGCACATACAATAAATATAAAGATTCGGAACTATTCTGAGTCTTTCACAATTGCTGGATTTTTTTGTGAGAGAAGAGAAAGTGTTTTCATGTCTGCAGCATTCCTGAATAGTAATGGTGTGATCTTTGGAAGTCTTCAAGCAGAGGTCAGATAGCTGTCTGTCATGGATAGCTTCAGTTAAGATTCCTACACTGAAGCGGGGCTGGACTAGATGACCCTCGGTGTACCTTCCAACAGTGGCGTAGCGTGGGAGATGCAGGGGGGCCGGCCGCACCGGGCACAACATCTGGGGGTTAGGGGGCGCAAATCCACGAGTTAGGGGGCGCAAATCCACGGGTTAGGGGGCGCAAATTACTTGCCTTGCCCCGGGTGCTGACAACCCACGCTACGCCACTGCCTTCCAACTCTACAATTCTAGGATTCTATGTGGAAGCATGCAGGAAAACCTGGAAAGGAAGCAGCAGCTATAGTCTGACAAACAGTACATCTGAAAAGGCCCTAAAAGGTAAAGGAACCCCTGACCGTTAAGTCCAGTCGCGGACGACTCTGGGGTTGCGGCACTCATCTTGTTCTGTAGGCCGAGGGAGCCAGCGTTTGTCCGCAGATAGCTTTCAGGTCATGTGGTCAGCATGACTAAGCCGCTTCTGGCGAACCAGAGCAGTGCACGGAAACACCGTTTACCTTCCCGCCGGAGCGGTACCTATTTATCTACTTGCACTTTGATGCGCTTTCGAACTGCTAGGTGGGCAGGAGCTGGGATCGAACAATGGGAGCTCACTCCAATCAGCAAGCCCTAGATTCAGTGGTTTACACCACAGCACCACCCATGTCCCTACACACACACAAAACAACAACAACCCACCACTGATCCTGTGACCATTCTGAATACAATCTACTATATTAAACCACTGCTAAACTGCACTGTTCTGCCAACTAGATAAATAGGTACCCCTCCGGCGGGAAGGTAAACGGCATTTCTGTGTGCTGCTCTGGTTTGCCAGAAGTTGCTTAGTCACATGACCCGGAAGACCACATGACCCGGAAGCTGTACGCCGGCTCCCTTGGCCAATAAAGCGAGATGAGCGCCACAACCCCAGAGTCATCCACGACTGGACCTAACGGTCAGGGGTCCCTTTACCTTTACCTAAACTGCACTGAGGTTTTTTCCCTACAGTCGAGCAGTATATAAATTTTATGAAATAAATAAATGTAATGCTGTGTGCTTCTCCTATAAAAGCCCAAGCATTATAAAACCAGCAATTGCATGGAAACACCCTCTGCTTTGGGGATTATGCGTCAAACCACACACAGCTTGATGTGTCGAGTCAGAAACATATGGCACAGGGAGGGTTTTTATAAAAGGAAATGTTATCGTGGTTGTAAAACACCAAACCCATTTGTTACGCAAAATGCTGAGCGAGATGAAGGCACTATGAGAAAACACATCGCTCGCTAACGATCGCTTTTAAAGCAGTGGTTTTCGAAAACATCCTGCTTTCAGAGAATCGCTTTCCCACATCAACTCAGATGGTAGAGCAATAGGGCTCTGAAGACTCAGGGTTGTGGGTTCGAGCCCCACATTGGGCAAAGGACTCCTGCACTGCAGGGGCTGCAAGAGATGACCCTCGTGGTCCCTTCCAATTCTACAATTTTGATTTTGTTGTTTAGTCGTGTCCGACTCTTCTTGTCCCCATGGACCAGAGCACGCCAGGCACTCCTGTCTTCCACTGCCTCCCACAGTTTGGTCAAACTCATGCTGGTAGCTTCGAGAACACTATCCAACCATCTCGTCCTCTGTCGTCCCCTTCTCCTTGTGCCCTCCATCTTTCCCAACATCAGGGTCTTTTCCAGGGAGTCTTCTCTTCTCATGAGGTGGCCAAAGTACTGGAGTCTCAGCTTCAGGATCTGTCCTTCCAGTGAGCACTCAGGGCTGATTTCCTTCAGAATGGATCGGTTTGATCTTCCTGCAGTCCATGGGACTCTCAAGAGTCTCCTCCAGCAGCATAATTCAAAAGCATCAATTCTTCGGCGATCGGCCTTCTCTATGGTCCAGCTTTCACTTCCATACATAACTACTGGGAAAACCATAGCTTTAACTATATGGGCCTTTGTTACAATTTTGATAAAACTGGATGAATCAAAATGGCAGTCTGAACTTTTGAAAACTTCACCAGGTTTTTACAGTGGTGTTATCATTTCTGAGCAATACCACATACAAGACTGCTTGCAGGTTTAATCATCCGTCCTGTTTTTCTTTCATGGGGTACTCAAGTTGTCTAATAAAAAAAACAAACTAAAAACAAAGCGAGAGAAATAGCCTTTTTTATAAAAAAAAAAGTTTAAAGGCTTGGTAAGAAAAAGAACAGAGGCAACAGGAAACAATGTGAAGCGGTGATTCTTTGGTGGGAAAATAATCTGAGGGGCAAGGGATAAGACCCCTTTCCCTTCAGTTTGCAGCTTTGGCAGTTGTATTGTACAAAACATTTGAGTTCTCCACTTAGCAGTTGTTCTGGCACACTTTCACAGTATAGAAGAGAGTGGGGGGGAAATGTACTTTATAAATAAAGGAGGACAAGACTGCCAACTAGCATGAGGTGTTTGTGCTTTGAATCTCGGGGTCTCCTCCCTCTCTAATAATCATTTCTTTATACCCCACCCAACTGGCTGGGTTTCCCCAGCCACCCTGGACGGCTCCCAATAGAATATTAAAAGCACAATAAAACATCAAACATTAAAAACCTCCCTAAACAGAGCTGCCTTCAGGTGTTTTCTAAAATCAGATAGTTGTTTATTTCCTTGACATCTGATGGGAGGGCGTTCCACAGGGCAGGCGCTGCCACCAACAAAATAGCCCTGCTAGGTAGGAAATAAAACTTGGAACTTGAAGCTACCAGAACAATCAACAGCCAGGAACCCAGATCAATAATCGAAAATACGCTGAAGGAACAAGTGCGCCCTGCTGACATGTATGGGGCCCTCAACAGCTGCCATGTCCGATACAGCCAATTTCATTCCTGCCACTGTGGGACATCTCCCTTTTCTAACCCCCGCTTTTCCTTTTCCACAGCTAAGATTGTAAACACGCCAGCTGGTAAAGTGATTATTTTTAGTGAAGCCTGGAAGAATTAAAATGGCTTTAAAATAGGAATAAATAAATATTTTGTAAGTTAATATTACCGGGCATATCCAATGGGGCCCAACGATTAGAGCAGGCATCCCCAAACTCGGCCCTCCAGATGCTTTGGGACTACAACTCCCATCATGCCTAGCTAACAGGACCAGAGGTCAGGGATGATGGGAATTGTAGTCCCAAAACATCTGGAGGGCCGAGTTTGGGGGTGCCTGGATTAGAGGAGCACACAAGGGGACTCTGAAGTCTTTACTGCCACCCATCCTATTCTGTTTCACCTCAGGTAGCCTCGCCTTGTACAACCCTGATTTTAAACCGGCCGGGGTATTTCCCCCTTTTCACAAACACCCCACTCCTCTCAACTGCTAGAGAAAAACCCCCAAACGTGCATAAATATATTTTAAAAGTAGTAGTAGTGAAGTAAAAAAATGCACAAAAACACATTAGCGGCCAATGCAAGACATTCAAAGCAGTATTATACCATTTTAGCAATCACTGTTTCCCCCCAAAGAATCCTGGGAACTATTGTTTTTTTAAGGGTGCTGAAGGTTATTTGGAGAGCCCAATTCCCCAAGTGCTTTAGCAATCCTTCCCAGGAAACTCTCTGGGAATTGTAGTTCTGTGAAGAGCATAGAGGCCCCCTAACAACTCTTTTAGCACCCTTAACAAACTACAGCTCCCAAGCTTCTTTGATGGAAGGCATGATTGTTCAATGGGGTACTGGTAGAATGCATTACATGCATGATGCAGGTAAGACAGAAACAGCAATAAATCAGAGAGAGAAAGAGCTGGGCGGGGGGACTCTGTAAACAAAACCCACTGGCTTAGACTAACAGTCCTTTAACAGTGCAGAGACAGAAACTATGGAGCCAGCAGCAGCCCCTCTGTGCAAAGCCTTTTCCCTGTGGACAGATGTGAGAGTCCAAAACTAGGGTAGCGCTGTGGTCTAAACCATAGAGCCTGGGACGGTTCGGTTCGAATCCCCACAACAGGGTGAGCTCCTGTTGCTCAGTCCCTGCTCCTGCCAGCCTAGCAGTTCAAAAGCACATCAAAGTGCAAGTAAATAAATAGGTACCGCTCCGGCGGGAAGGTAAACGGTGTTTCCGTGCATTGCTCTGGTTTGCCAGAAGCAGCTTAGTCATGCTGGCCACATGACCTGGAAGCTGTCTGCGGACAAATGCCGGCTCCCTCGGCCTGTAAAGCGAGATGAGCGCTGCAACCCCAGAGTCATTTGCAACTGGACGGTCAGGGGTCCCTTTACCTTTACCTTAGGAGGACATCAGTTTGCAAATGGCAGCTCTATGGTCCAGCTTACCACCTCAGCAAAAACCTGTGCCTGAGCTGGCAAGCTTGAGCATTCTTACAAACTCTATATCATCTATCTATCTATCTATCTATCTATCTATCTATCTATCTATCTATCTCTTCTATCACCACTCTGAAATCCCTTATGATGAATCGAAAAGAGGCTATATTTTAAACCACGGTGGGAAACCTGAGGCTTGCAGTCAGCCAAGGTAGTTCATCACCCCACATAATGTGTCACCCCCCCAAACACAACTCTAATAATAATAATAATAATAATAATAATAATTTATTATTTGTACCCCAGCGATCTGACCGGGTCTTCCCAGCCACTCTGGGCAGCTTCCAACAAAGATTAAAAATACATTAAAATGTCACACATTAAAAACTTCCCACCTGTAATAATGCCTTTTACAGGTCAGTATAAAAACAGGGTCTCTGGCGGTGAAAACTAGACACAAGCAGCCTCTGCAAACCCCTCTGCTACCCTGATAAAGACAGTGACTGTTTGCTGGTTGTTTGCAAGAGACGTCAGCCAGTCAAAGGGGAAAACCCACGCTGTCGCAGAGCAGAGCACGTCCTGCCAAAAAAATGTAAAGGCAAAAAGGCCTTTTTGACAGAGCATTTGTTGTCCTCGTCAGTGAATGCTCCCTCACATATCTGCTCAATGCTTTGCATTTCCGTCGTGTGTCAGCTTGCAAGCAACAGAATAATAATGAGCCACGTGATGCCGTTTGGAGCTTGATTTCTCTCCTCAAGTTAGGAATGCAAGCCAGAACTGTTCCTAATAGAAAGAAGTGGACTGGAGGTGGGAGACAGGAAGGTTTATAAACAAGAGTCCCACTATTCCTCATCTTCCGTACATTTGAAGTCGCTCAATAAAAGAGCAGTGAAAAAGTGATCCTCTACTGCTCCACTCTCTCTCTTTCAAGACCTGAAATACAACCTGTGGATCATCTAACTCAGCCTTCCACCAACCTGGTCTTCTCCAGATTTTTTGGACTACAATGGCTGGGCTGGCGCAGATGGGAGTTGTAGTCCACAGCTTCTGTAAGAGCACCAGGTTGGCAAAGGCTGATTTAACAATTTCCATTTTTTACTATGTACATTACTGGTTCGTGCACACTGATATCTGGCTTATTGCTGCCATGATTTCAACTTTCCTCCAATGCAAACGAACCAAACAGAAATTTGCATAATAGCTTTGCATACTACGACTTTTTTTATTTATTAAAAAAAGCATTTTCAGTCTCCATTGGCCTACCACATTAAAAATAGGCACATGGTGGTGACCGTAAGATTTAAAAATGTGCAGCTGATGCAAGGCAAAGGAGTCAAGATTTCCAAAGTTCTTTGATGTGGCGAATCGGACTTTAGCTATGGAGTTTTAGATTTCAGCTTGAGCTCAAGGCAATGAACAGTATATTGAAGAAATCTTGAAACACACACATACAGCAGTAGTGCAAAAAAATAAAATAAAAGAATAAAAGGATTTAAAAGTACAATAGTCATTAAAAATAATCGCATCACAGCTGTCTGGTAAGTTAAAATCCTGTGAGGGGGCAACCATTCACGACCCAAAAGCTTCCCTGAAAAAATAAATTCTAACCACTGAGAAGAAGGCCTTAAAGAGCCTTGAAGAGCCAAGGAGGCATATTTCTGGGGATATTGACATCACCCCTATTCTTGTGTCCCAAAGTTCTGAGTAGATGGGTAGATTTTTATAGGAAGAGAACATGGTCCTTCAGTTATCCAGGCCCCATAATTTGTGAAGGGTTTTTAAGATCACATTTGCCTTTCATTTTCTTTTCCAGTTTGGTCCAATTTGACAGGGGAGTCACATGCTCCCAATATAAGGTCATTCATGATAAACTGGCACGGAGTTCAGATCGCAGTTTCAGACCAGCAATACATCGCGGCAGCTCAAACTGACTGCTGACAGGAAAGACACAAGCAGGCAGATGGAGTCTGAAAAGGTTCAGGCGAGCACCTAATTCAGTCACATTTTATATAGCGGGTTCTCCTTCATGGAGAGCGTGTGTTGCAGTGGGAGCAACTATGACATCCCCTGTTGCTGGGCGGGTTAATATGGATGGATGGTCACGAATTTGATAGGGCACCTCCAATTGTTGCTGGGGAGAATTTAATGTTATTCCCTGTGCGCAGTGTTGAGCTTCCTCTTTTCACTGCGCGCACTGAATCACCCTCCCACCCTCCCTATATTTAGGGATTCTTCGTGCTAACCTTGCTATGCCTGTCATGGGGTCGTCTGCTTTTGGGGCAGGGGCCTGGTAGGAATTTTTACCATTTGGCTGATTGGCTGGTGCCATTTGGTTTTTTGCCTACTGCGTAGCAAATAGTCACAACTTCTAAGGTTGTGGTTAGGCATTGGTTAGTTTTGGTTGGTGGAGGGGATGTGGTTGGCTGTGCCTGCCCCTCCAGTGCTGCTGCAAGGGTATTCAGGTAAAGGAATCCAGGGGCTTGCCATGCTCTTGTCCGAACCCCTGTCAAGGGGCTAGGGCCATGCAAGAGCCCCTGGGAGCATTTGGGGAGAGGTGAGAGCCTGGCGCCCAGCTCTATTCTCTCCCCAAAAATGTTTACCCTTACTGACTTCCACAGGCTTGCGGTTGTCAGTTCCGTTCCTACCTCAATGTGGGAACAGATAGTCATTAACCAATGCCTAAGCAACCACTCACGTACTGTATTTCAATAAAGTTGTGGCCAAAATTATGCCAAAAACTAACAAAGATGTTGTGTGAACTGTGTCTTTATTTGGGGGTGTCCTGGAGGACCTTGACACGCAAACTACCAAATCTGTACACCGCTTGGAGGTTATCAGTTTTGAGCAAGTGGTTTATGAATCAAATTTTCAAATTAAATAAGGGCATCTGTCATCTTCGTCATAAGCAGCCACTGACAGAGGCTATGACCCAGGCTTTGTGTGTGCATAGGCAGAGAGGACGCACACCCTGAACTTTGCTTCAGTAAATGAGTTCATATAAAGGCACCGGCATATTCTGAGCAAGAAACATGTTGGAAAATATGCTTCTGAGCTTTGACGGAAACATGCCACTACTTTCCCGAGAGGATTCCGCTGGTGTGGCAGCTTCTCTGGTGAAATGTTTTACATGCACAGCCACCGCTCAGCAACAGCGATACCAAAGGATGGCATGTCTCATCAGACCTCTATCATGCCACTGTAGACAGAGCTTTCAACCAATGCACAGGCATCAGCCCAAAATGCCTGTTTTTTACGCCATGCTAAAATCAGAGGTAGCCCATGTGTTGACTTCCAGGTGTTGCTGGAATACAAGTCCCATCATCACCATCATGGCTAGAGCTGGAGCAGATGGGACTTCCATCTGGAGCGCATCATACTGGGGCAACATCTGGAACACATCATATTGATTACCCCTATATTGAAACATGATTTCAATCAACCCATAATTAAAGCAGCAAACTCGGCCCTCCAGACATTTTGGGACTACAACTCCCATCATCCCTAGCTAACAAGACCAGTGGTCAGGGATGATGGGAACTGTAGTCCCAAAACATCTGGAGGGCTGAGTTTGGGGATGCCTGGTCTAGAGCCTAGTTCAGTGTAACATCCAAACGTGCCCAACACTTCAATGGAGGCATTTTACAGATTCAGCTGCACGTCACAGAGCATTGTACATGTATGTACGATTCAGGTCTTCCTGGGAAGTGCTCTGTAGGGCCAGCTCATGCAATTTCCCTTAAACAAACTCGACTCCAAGGATCAAGTCCAAGATTGCTAACGGCACACTTTCATCCACACCCCAAAATTGAGCAGGACTTTAACTCTATGAAACAACTGAAACCATTAACTGATGAGAAGCACTTGACAGCTGCTTGACCTCCCCTTGAGCTAACGCTCAACGTTTTTTGGCCGAGGTACCTTGAGACAGACCCGTATGACAGCGCTAGGTTGAGCCTTCAGCATACAAGCCTTTTCTTTTACTTTGACTGCAAAACCGTCAAGAAGCGAGACTCCAGTTCTTTCACTCAAATCGGTGGCATGTCCAAATCCAAGAAACTTCTTCTTCCTGGTTCAGCTCCTTTCCTCACTCCTTTTTCTTCCAGGGACTTCAGTTTATGGTACACCAATCAGCAGTGGACTTGCTTGACCTTTGGATTTCTATAGGCTATTGCCATGAGGGAACGCTTCCAGCCTAGACAAACCAGAACTCCGCAGTGTTTCAGACCTAACCTTTCCAAATACCTGGCGCCATTCACAGTTCGCTGCTCCCCAATGAACTGCAAACTCAACTCACTAGACAGAAGCAGCTTGCAATCGTACATATATTTTAGAATGAAACATGGCTGCTGCAACCAGCCTTCCTTGTTAGGTGAGGCTATCATATTCCCAGATGAATCTTTAAAGAAAATAACAGAGAACGGATTATATCATCTTAACCAAACTTCTGCAAGCTCCTTGGTATGCCCAATGAGCTGTATATTTAGAGTCTATCAAAAACAGAGGTGGGGAATCTTAGGCTTGGGGCCATATGTGGCCCTCCGGTTCCCACTATTTGGCCCTCAGAACTCTCCTCAGACCACATCCTCATAAAAAAGCTGGTTTTAACGAACCGTTAAAGACACCAGCCTCCACAGGGGGGGGGGGACACTAAGAAAAACTGATATTCACGCCTGCAAAGACTGTACTGTGATCTCTTCAAGAACAGCAGCTGTGCTCATCTGAAGCAGCAAACATAAATGAGAGCCCCAGGCTGCCTTATAGACAAATACATCTGTCTTGTGGGATGAAGAAGCTTGCGCAACAACACATTTGCTAGGCATTAAAGGGTACCACAAGCACTCAAGTTATTATAGCCTGCATCGAGCATGGTCTCCGAGCTCAGGTGCAACTGGAAATTCATGGGTGTTTTCTGGGTTTAAAAAGTTGCTCTACAGGTTAAAGGCCGGGATCCAAAGTGCACACCCAGGAATTTGCACACACCCAGTGGGATTTTTATCCTTATTTCTTGGCCTTTGGAAGAACAGGCAATCCAATCCCACAAACCATTCCCATCACCACATGTTGAGTCTCTTTTACAGCCGTTTTCAAGATGCAGAAGTTGTTTACCATGCAAGGCAGAAAGGGGCTGAAGTTTGTGAAACACAATCCCAGAGCCTGCCTTGAGAGCACGAAAGTAGCCGTGCTGGTTTTTTTGGATCCTGGCCACAAAAACAGCAGCGTACAATTTTTCATCTCCTCATTAATCCTTGGAACAGTCCAGTGCAGTAAGTCATGTCCCACAGACAGGAATTCTTATTTTCATTAGGACTTGTTTGTTCAATGTATACCTGCTTCTCCCTATAAAAGGCTCAAAAGTGCCTACCATAAGATACACAGAAATAACACGGTAAAAAAAACTTGGCCATTTGAATATGTGTCTCTAAAAGCTGGTTTACACATTTCTGTGCCAAAGCTTGTTCCTAAGACAAAGTAAAATGAAAGCGACAAGCGGAAACAAGTTTGTTTTTGTGGAACACATTTATTGCATGCAGATTCCACATTGCTATTCAGTGGAACCTCGGCTCCCGAACGCCTTGGGAGCCAAACGTTCCGGTTCCTGAACGATCAAAAGCCAGAAGTAAGTGTTCCGGTTTTTGAACGTTCTTTGAAAGTTGAACGTCCAGTGTGGCTTCCGAGGCTTCCGATTGGCTGCAGGAAGCTGCACCTTGGTTCCTGAACCATTTTGGGAGTCAAATGGACTCCCGGAACGGATTAAGTTTGGGAACCAAGGTTCCACTGTAATTACCAGAACTAGGAATCTGTGGATGAACCCTTACATACAAAACCAGAATTAGATTCTGGTTTGTTAATGGAAATTATAAACCACAGTTTCCCATTGCATCTGAACCAGGAAACTGTGGTTTAAACAAATGTTGAATTAAAGCATGCACAAAGGGAGGGGACGAAGGTGCAGGCAGGCAGTCATGACACTTCTTCTTAAATCTGATAAATCACAGTTTAATGAATAAAACAAAGAGCGTTACACCTGAACCAGGCCACGCAGATTTGGGCAAGTCATCAACTCTTAGCCCACCTCACAGGACAGCTGTGGAGGTAATACTGAAATGAGGAGGACCGTGCAGACTGCCTTGAGGGAAAGGTGAGATATAAACGTAACAAATAAATTAAAAGGGTACATAAATCGAAGGCGCTCCCACAAATCAGCACTGGAATCGCTTAAGACACTCATCCTGTATGTAGCGAGTTAGGCAAAAATAGTGGCAGTCTAAGGGGAAAAGCAATGTAGCTAAGGTTGGGCTGAATTTACTGCCTAGCATTTTGGAAAGCGGAGGGTGGATAAGACAGAGCACATATGGAATTAAGAGTGGTTATCTAGGCATGTCGAGTAATGAGCCCTTGGAACAACAAGAGAAGCAGCTAAAGCGAGGGTCATGGGAAAGAGAAGCGTCGCTCACCCCTTTTCCTGGCAAGATTTTCTACACTTGGGTGGAGAGCAATTTGTGTTTTGCAAGAACGGGGAAAGGAGGCAGAGGACGACAACAGAATTAGAGAGCCATCTGCATATTTGGTTAAAAAGGGGGGGGAAAGGATGAAGAAGGGGGGGTGAGCCTTTTGCTTTAAAGGAAATGAAACACATTCTGCAGCAAATTCCATCGATCCTTAAGAAGTCAGTGACACACAGCCGCTGATTAGCTTTCTTTGATCGTGCAGCTCAGATCGCTCACATGACGTTCAGGACTGCAAAAAGCAGTTGGTTCCTCTTAAGCACACATACAAAGCAAAACTGATGTTTACGCACGGCCAGGACCCAACAACTCTTGAACCCTACGTTCACTCCTGGGATTCAGCAAAACGAAAAGGGGGGGGGGATGGAGATAACTAGGCTTAACCCACTGACAAGGAAGCCTCGGGCCAAAGAGTTCAAAATAGTTGGAACACCCTGTGCAAAATTAGCCCTTACTGTGTAGTTAAGCAGAAGACACTCTTTATATCCTGGCATTTAAAACTACACGTTTCAGTGAAGAGAGCTACTCTTTCATCCGAATTGCAGGCTGAACACAAAAAGATGCTCAGAGGCAATTAGGAAGAGAGCAGTAACACAACTTCTATAGTAACTTGCCACCCCAGAATTGTGCTGCAAAGGAAACACACCCTACATTTAAAACACTGCCTTCCTCAAAATATTTTTTGGGTGTTGTGGTTAGCCAAGGGTGCTGAGAGTTGCTAGGGGGGCGCCACTCCCCTCACAAAGCTGCAATTCTTAGAGTGGCCAGGGAAGAGGGACTGATTGGCAAGCCACTCTGGGAGTTGTGGCTCTGTGAGGGAACAGCGGTATCATAATGACTCTCAGCACCCTTGAGCATCCACCAGTTTTTCCGAATGTTTAGTCGGAATCTCATTTCTTGCAACTTGAAGCCATTGGTTTGAGTACTGGCATCCAGAGCAGGAGAAAACAAGCGTGCTCCTCTATGTGACAGCCCTTAAGATATTTGAAGATGGCTATCATATCTGCAAGGGACGCGGGTGGCGCTGTGGGTTAAGCCACAGAGCCTAGGACTTGCTGATCAGAAGGTCAGGGGTTCGAATCCCGCAATGGGGTGAGCTCCCGTTGCTCGGTCCCTGCTCCTGACAACCTAGCAGTTCGAAAGCATGTCAAAGTGCAAGTAGATAAATAGGTACCGCTCCAGCAGGAAGGTAAACGGCGTTTCCGTGCGCTGCTCTGCTTCACCAGAAGCGGCTTAGTCATGCTGGCCCCATGACCCAGAAGCTGTACGCCGGCTCCCTTGGCCAATAAAGCGAGATGAGTGCCGCAACCCCAGAGTCGGTCATGACTGGACCTAATGGTCAGGGGTCCCTTTACCTTTACCTTTATCATATATGCTCTCAGTCTCCTCTTTTCCAGGCTAACCATACCCAGCTCCTCCAAGCGCCCCTCTGCGCAAGTTCCAGCTTGTCAACATCCTTCTTAAATTGTAGTGCCCAGAATTGGTCACAGTACTCCAATTGTGGTCTGACCAAGGCAAAATAGAGTGGTACTGCTACTTCCCTTGATCTGGACACCATACTTCCGTTGATGCAGCCTGGAATAGTATTAGCTTTTTTTGCTGCTGAATTGTGACACATGTTAAGCTTGTGGTCCACCAAGACCCCTAGATCCTTTTCACATGTACTGCTATCAAGTCAGGTGTCCCCCATCCTACATTTGTGTATCTGGTTCTTCCTGCCTAAGTGCAGAACCTTACATTTGTCCCTACTGAAATTCATTTTGTTAGCTTGTGCCCATTTCTCCAATCTGTCACGGTCATTTTGAATTCTGATTCTGTCTTCTACAGCATTAGCTACCCCTCCCAGTTTGGTGTCACCAGCAAACTTGATGAGCATCCCCTCAATTCCTTCATCCACGTCATTTATAAAGACGTTGAACAACAACTGGCCCAGGACAGAACCCTACAGCACCCGACTTGCCACTTTTTTCTAGAATGACGAGGAACCATTAATGAGTACTCTTTGGGTTTGGTCAGTCAACCAGCTACAAATCTACCTAACAGTAACCTCATTCTACCCACATTTTACCAGCTTCCTCGCGAGAATGCCATAGGGGACTTTGTCAAAAGCCTTACTAAAATCAAGATACACTATGTCCACAGCATTTCCCTCATCCACCAAGTTTGTAATTCCATCAAAAAAAGAAATCACATTGGTCTGGCATGACTTATTTTTGAGAAACCCATGCTGGGTCTTAGTAATCGCAGCATCCTTCTCTAAATGCTCACAGACCAATCTGTTCTAGGGCCTTCTCTGGTATCGACTCCAAGCTCACCTGTCGGTAGTTACCTGGGTCTTCCTTTTCTCCCCCTTTTTGAAAATGGGGACAACATTTTCCCACCTCCAATCTGTAAGGACCTCACCTGTTCTCCAAGAATTCTCAAAGATAATAGACAAAGGCTCTGAAATTACACATGCAATCTCCTTTTATTGCATCACAACGATGAACTTGATTGCTTCCTTTGAAGCAAAGGTATAGAATCCATACCTACCCTGTAGTTCCCTGAGAAATGCTGTCTGTCTGAGCTCCATAGCAGGAGGCAACTTGCAGGCCAACTGTACTTCCAAGGCTGCTATCAAAAGCACATTCGCTTGGCCCTACTGAAATGATTATAGACTTCACACAAATGGAGCTATAAAGCCTTCTGCTGTTGAATCACGTTTAACTATGTGCTTTCCCCCAGAAATTTCTAAAGCTGTAATGCTACAAAACAGCCTCATTGGTTTCAATGGTGCCACATTTGACCATTGTACTGAAAATGTAAACAAACAATTGGCAATCCCAGGAAAATCCCATTCGCAAGGGCAGGTCCACTGCATTATAATTGCTGCAGGAAATGCCAGCCTTACACATTTGATCAGGGACATAAAACAAGCACATGCACATATCTGTGAGAACTGGATTGGACAGTGTTACCAAGCAAGTGTAAATGGGGTTTTTAAAACAATGCACACATTGCATCTATATACAGTGGTACCTCGGGTTACATACACTTCAGGTTACAGACTCCGCTAAGCCAGAAATATTACCTCGGGTTAAGAACTTTGCTTCAGGATGAGAACAGAAATCATGCGGCGGTGGTACGGCGGCAGCGGGAGGTCCCATTAGCTAAAGTGGTACTTCAGGTTAAGAATGGTTTCAGGTTAAGAACGGACCTCCGGAACGAATTAAGTACTTAACCCGAGGTACCACTGTATTACATACCGGTTTGGTGTTTCCCACAATAATCGCAGCATGCGGAGTTGACCCTAGAACAGGGGTCAGCAAACTTTTGCACTGTCCCTCAGACCTTGTGGGGGGCCAGAATATATATAGGAATTCATTCTATTCATGTAAAAACACCAGGCAGGCCCCACAAATAACCCAGATATGCATTTTTAATAAAAGGACACATTCTACTCATGTAAAAACATGTAAAAACATGTAAAAACATGCTGATTCCCGGACTGTCCGCGGGCCGGATTTAGAAGGGGATTGGCCCCCAGGCCTTAGGTTAGGTTGCCTATGCCTGCTCTAGAATCATAGAATTGTAGAGTTGGCAGGAACCTCTAGGGTCATCTAGTCCAACCCTCTGCAATGCAGGAATCTTTTGCCCAATGCAGGGCTCGAACCCACGATTCTGAGATTAAGAATCTCATGCTCCACCAACTGAGCTATCCCTCACTGAAGGTCACATCTGGGTTGCACCACCCTACTGAGGCTGCAGTTCTAAGCATCTTCTGGAATAAGTGAATTATGGACTGCAGCTGCGTCACATTCCAATGTCACCCAACTTCTGAGATACAGAGACAAACAAACCAAGCAGCCAAAAAAAATTCACATAGGTAGAAATTTGATACAGCTGGCTTCTGAGAGTGAATTGCAGAAGGAAAAGTAAAGGTTTTGTTTAGGCTAAACAAAAAATAAAACAAAACAAAACTTCGCATGCACAACAGGTCTGAATTGGCAGTGAATGAGTAAGAAAGAGTTGTGGAAAGTATCAGCCAGTGTTCAGCAGCTGTGAAAAGAGGTGAATTCTGTGTGAGGTATCATTGGGAACTGAACATAAGACTGCCAATATCACAACGCTGTTATATAAATCTAAGGTGTGACTATGCTTGGAATACTCTGTACGGTGCTACCTCGGGCTAAAAACTTAATTCATTCTGGAGGTCCGTTCTTAACCTGAAACTGTTCTTAACCTGAGGTACCACTTTAGCTAATTGGGCCTCCCAGTGCTGCCACACGATTTCTATTCTCATCCTAAAGCAAAGTTCTGACCCGCGGTACTATTTCTGGGTTAGCGGAGTCTGTAACCTGAAGCGTATGTAACCTGAGGTACCACTGTAGTTTGGGGAGTGGGGGAAGGTAAGGAGGGTCATGATAAATCATATAAAATTATGTACAGTGTGGAGGAAACAGCTAGGACAGAATGGCTCAGAAGAAGTTTTTCCATGTCTCGTAGTGTTATTTAATTGTAGCACCCCAAAGCAGTTTACAAAATGAACCTCGGAAATATTAGAAAATTAGTAAAACTTATGGTCATCCAATGAAGCCAAATGTTGGAAGCTTCAGGGCAGACAAAAGAGAGTATTTACTTCCCACAGCTGGGATAGCTCAATTGGTAGAACATGAAACTCTCAATTTCAGGGTTGTGGGTTTGAACCCCATGTTAGGTGAAAGATTCCAGGGTTGGGCTTTTGTTTTGCCCCCCGCAGTTTGGTCAAACTCATGCTGGTAGCTTCGCGAACACTATCCAACCATCTCGCCCTCTGTCGTCCCCTTCTCCTTGCGCCCTCCATCTTTCCCAACGTCAGGGTCTTTTCCAGGGAGTCTTCTCTTCTCATGAGGTGGCCAAAGTACTGGAGCCTCAGCTTCAGGATCTGTCCTTCCAGTGAGCACTCAGGGCTGATTTCCTTCAGAATGGAGAGGTTTGATCTTCTTGCAGTCCATGGGACTCTCAAGAGTCTCCTCCAGCACCATAATTCAAAAGCATCAATTCTTTGGCAATCAGCCTTCTTTATGGTCCAGCTCTCACTTCCATACATCACTACTGGGAAAACCATAGCTTTATGGGAGAGCCAGTGTGGTGTAGTGGTTAAGAGTGGTAGTCTCGTAATCTGGGGAACCGGGTTCGCGTCTCCGCTCCTCCGCTCCTCTGCAGCTGCTGGGTGACCTTGGGCCAGTCACACTTCTTTGAAGTCTCTCAGCCCCACTCACCTCACAGAGTGTTTGTTGTGGGGGAGGAAGGGAAAGGAGAATGTTAGCCGCTTTGAGACTCCTGAAAGGGAGTGAAAGGCGGGATATCAAACCCAAACTCTTCTCTTCTTCTTCTTCTTCTTCTTCTTCTTCTTCTTCTTCTTAACTATACGGACCTTTGTTGGCAAGGTGATGTCTCTGCTTTTTAAGATGCTGTCTAGGTTTGTCATTGCTTTTCTCCCAAGAAGCAGGCGTCTTTTAATTTCATGGCTGCTGTCACCATCTGCAGTGATGGGCCCTGGAGGATCAGGCCAAAGGCCAGTCTAATAACAGAATCATAGAATTGTAGAGTTGGAAGGGACAAAAAGAGTCATCTAGGGTTGGGCTAGATGACTCTTTTTATCCCTTCCAACTCTACAATTCTATGATTCTGTTATTAGACTGGCCTTTTTATTCCCTGTGTGCCTATTTCAGTTGAATGTAACTTCCGCAACCCTACAGCTTATTCTGAAACTAAAATCAGGAAACCAGGACACCGTTTTGGGGGGGGCAATCAAGGGGGGGAAATTCCACAAAGCATCTTCTCTCAAAAACAGACACCTACTGTATTTTAAAGTGACATGGCAGACATACTAATCTCTCCTACTAACCCCGACAGAGGTTTCAAGGAACATAAACAGGAAACACCCTTATGTGCAAACTGAAATGCTTTCAACTTGTCTTTTTGACCTCCGGCTTGCAGATGCAAAGGTTCGATGTATTAGAGAAGAGACCAAGCTGTAAAACGCAGAGATGGATATTGGGCTCCTCTCAACATATGCTGAATTAGAAAGCAATCGGGCGTTTCAGAGGGAGAAAAATTGAATTAAAAATATACACAGAGCGGGGGGAACTGAATGCAAGGTTCACTACAGACTCTCCAAGTCACATGGCAAGAAGGGGAAATATTTAAGCATGTCCACTCCAAATAAACAATAGCATAGTTTGGAGTTTATATCCTATCATAAGCTACTTTGGTGATGATCCCTGAAGGGATGGCAGCCAGGGATAGAAGCACTATATAAAAACATTACAGATTCATTTTTTAAAAAAAGAAAATCCAACAAGATTAAGGAGAGAGGACTCTGAGCAATGCTTTGCACAGGTTCCTGGTGGAAGAGGATCATTTCAGAATGCATAAGTAGCTTACAGAATTTCTGGCCCAGAACAGAATTATGGCCACTCAAAACAGTTTCTAAAGCAGGTGGGCAGGCTGGTAAAAAAATAATTTAAATCTACTGGAGATTAATAGTTAAAGTAAACAAACAAACAGGGCATCTGAGGTAGTGTATCTTTGAGCATCAGCCCCTACGTGCAAACAAAGGAGATAGTAGAATCACAGAATCACACACAGAATCACAGAATTGTTGAGTTGGAAGGAACCCTGGCGATCATCTAGTCCAGCCCCCTGCAATGCAAGAATATACAGCTGCCCCATTCAAGGATCAAACCTGTGACCTTGCCGTTACAAGCACCACACGCTAACCAACTGAGCCAGCTATTCAGGCGCTATTGTTGTCTCCTCTCTGCACCCTGCAATATGTAATCAATTCTCCACAATTCCCAAGTTTCCACTCTTTTTCTAACTATTGCCTGGACTTGAATTCTGTGATTTCTGCACTACAGTGGGTTGAACTAGATGACCCTTAGGGTCCTTTCCAAAGCTGCGAATCTACGATTCTATGAAATAAAATTAGTGCCCTGGCTTGCACGATACAATTGTTGTTGTTTAGTCATTTAGTCGCGTCCGACTCCTCTTGACCCCATGGACCAAAGCATGCCAGACACTCCTGTCTTCCATTGCCTCCCACAGTTTGGTCAAACTCATGTTAATAGCTTCGAGAACACTGTCCAACCCTCTCGTCCTCTGTCGTCCCCTTCTCCTTGTGCCCTCCATCTTTCCCAACATCAGGGTCTTTTCCAGGGAGTCTTCTCTTCACATGAGGTGGCCAAAGTATTGGAGCCTCAGCTTCAGGATCTGTCCTTCCAGTGAGCATTCAGGGCTGATTTCCTTAAGAATGGATAGGTTTGATCTTCTTGCAGTCCATGGGACTCTCAAGAGTCTCCTCCAGCACCATAATTCAAAAGCATCAACCTTCTTTATGGTCCAGCTCTCACTTCCATACATCACTACTGGGAAGACCATAGCTTTAACTATACGGACCTTTGTCGGCAAGGTGATGTCTCTGCTTTTTAAGATGCTGTCTAGGTTTGTCACTGCTTTTCTCCCAAGAAGCAGGCATCTTTTAATTTCGTGACTGCTGTCACCATCTGCAGTGATCACTGAACCCAAGAAAGTAAAATCTCTCACTGCCTCTATTTCTTCCCTTTCTATTTGCCAGGAGGTGATGGAACCAGTGGCCATGATCTTAGGTTTTTTTTATGTTGAGCTTCAGACCAAATTTTGCGCTCTCCTCTTTCACCCTCATTAAAAGTTTCTTTAATTCCTCCTCACTTTCTGCCATCAAGGTTGTGTCATCTGCATATCTGAGGTTGCTGATATTTCTTCCGGCAATCTTAATTCCGTCTTGGGATTCATCCAGTACAGCCTTTCACATGATGAATTCTGCATATAAGTTAAATAAGCAGGGAGACATTATACAGCCTTGTCGTACTCCTTTCCCAATTTTGAACCAATCGGTTATTCCATATCCAGTTCTAACTGTAGCTTCTTGTCCCACACAGAGATTTCTTAGGAGACAGATGATGAGGTGATCAGGCACTCCCATTTCTTTAAGAACATAGGGCTTAATGTGAAGCATACTGACTGATGGGTAATATATATTGGGTTGAAAACACATGTTCAGTTCAGAAGGACACATAAATGAGGACTGTTGAAGGGATCCCAAAGAGGGAGCCTTTTCAGCAGCAGTGCCCCAGCAGAGAAATGTCTTCCCCAGAGAGACTTGCCTAGCATCTACTTTAATATTGAAAACCTTTGCAAATTTCCCCAGCCTTTTTCATCTGTTTCAGACTTCAGCTGCCTTTCTTCGCTGTGACTGCTGTTATGCAAACGTATGCTGTTGTTTGAATTTCAAGTTGTTTTTATTTCCCGCGACGAGCCACCCTGAGTACTTTTGTTCTGTGCCCTATAAAAAAAAAAAAGCAACACTGGAATTTAAACAAACAACGGGGACAATTATCATGCTCGCCCTACGCTTATGACCGTTCTTGTTTCATGCTTTAAATCTGCAACATTCCATCGATTCGGGTATTTTAGGGAAAGGGCCTTGGTGCTGCAATCCTGTGCACTTACTCAAGAGGAAGGCCCACTGAACCCAATGAGAAGTATCTACCCAGAAGTAAGGAGGCAGGGGATTTCAAACCAGGTGATTAGCTGCTTTGAATATAACGGAAATGGATTAAATCACCTGGTGCCTTCCTGGAGACTACAATATCCATCAACCTCACCCAGCAAAGGCTTATAGGAGTTGTAGTCCAAAACATCTGAAAGGCACCAGATGGAAAAAAAATAGTAGCATCTTTTTTGCCAGGGTGCTGTGGACAAAGGACCAAACTTATTTGTTTTATATAAGCCTAGATATTTAACTCTGGGGAAAGTGTTGACTCTGCTAGCAGTTCTCAGCATGCTGTTCTCTTCTCCAAAGAAAAGGAAAACACAGAAATACCCTTTCAACTGCAAGAATTTTTATTTTATTTTTTTAAAGAAGAGTTTTGTCCTTGATGAAAACAAAACCAATGTTGCAGGGAACAGCTCAGGCAGAAAACCATTTTGAATTAATTGTTAACAGGAAACTGCCAGGTTGACATAACTGGTTCCCAGTCTACAAACCCCCAAGAGAATCCATACAGGATCTGTTAAGTCACTTTTTCCACTCTTAGCAAGGAAGGGGGTGGGGAAAACATTCACGAAAACCACTTTTTTAGGAGCCAAAACTTTTTATCTAGTAAGAAGTGTGATGCAAAAGAAAGGAGGTTGAAATTCCGTGCCGGCTTGGCTGTGAGTAAGTGTCACTGAACTCAAAGGGACTTACTTGTGTACTGACTTGCAAAAGTATGAACTGTACACCTCTTATAAAGCAGAAATGGAAAAGGCCAGATGGCAAATATTCATAACTTAAACCCTTGATTAAAGTTTGCCTTGCTGGGTGTCCCTAGATGACCCTTGGGGTCCATAGCTGTCAACGTTTCCCTTTTCTTGCGAGGAATCCTATTCAGAATAAGGCAATTTCCCTTTAAAAACAGCTATGTTGGGGTCCCTTCTAATTCTACAAATCTATGATTCTACTGCAGCATTCGTGGGACATTAGCCAGAGAACACTCACTGCATCATTACTTAAGTTACTTAAACCCAGTGGGTCTACTACAACCCTGTATTCTGAACTTTTAAATGGATTTATGTTTATGCTTTTAAATTTACGTTGGTTGGAGACATTTTAGGTAACAAGCGACTGGTAAGTTTAATAAGCATCAAATATACCCCACATAAACAAACAAAAATAAAAACGCCTGATTACTAGGCTGCCTTACAAATGAGAAAGGATCAGAAATAGCTGCAACAGATCACGTCTCTGTGAACAGTGGACACCAGCCACAGTTCAGCGACACAAATGTTGAAAGAACCATCTTACCTGAAGCTTTTTATGGAAGTGTAGAAGAAACACAAGAACCATCTCTTTCACAAGGAAAAAGTTGCACCATCAACCTGCATTCTGAATTGCCTTCTTCCGCCAGTTTAATCATTTACTTTAAAATTTATTCTTAGTGGAGGTATGGAACTCATTTGGAACTTTCACCCTAGTTGCAGATTAAAAGCATCTTAACTGAAAATGGTACTCCCTAGCCTTGATTCTTAGAAATATTTCTGTGCAGAATGTGGGACGCTTCTGTACAAAGAAGAAGAAGCATTTTTTGGAAGGAGGAATAAATGTGCAGATTGGAAGCCCACACTCCACAAGGTGTTATGTCTCTGGAGGAGAGAGATGGTACACTTGCTCACTTGCCCAACATGGAAGGACTCAGAAGCCCAGTAGACTTAAGACTGCAAATTGGCTTCAAGGGATTTCAAAACAGCATACTTGGTTCTTTGCAAACGTCCCAGGGGTCCTATGCAACACCCATGTGAAATGTCCCTATACCCAACACAAAATCCAAGGGAACAGCCAAGTTGTTTCCTTGCATCGACAAAGCGGTTTCCCGTAGATTTAGTGGAATTTCTCAAGCTTTGGCCGAGAGGCAGCAAAACAAGAAAACTGAACATGAAACTTCCTTGCGCAGAGGGCTGTCAAAGTAAACAAATTCCAAAGCACCGTGAGAAATATGCGCTTCTTCCGAGCTTACATTTCAGGGCATTTTCAACAGCAACAAGTGCGTAATTTTCAGATGTGAACTTAAACGATTACACACGCAGACTCCTTCGCTGTTACTTTAGAGCGGAGGGAAACACCAAAAAGAGAAGCACCATGAGAGTTAGCTTGGGGAAAGAGAAGGGGAAATGCAAAAGCCCAAAGCCCACCCCCATCCCTAACCGCTGAAACTGGTTTAGGTGCCAGAGTAGGGAACCTTGTTCATCCCAAGGGCCACATTCACTTCTGGGGAGCTTTCTGGGGGCCACATGCCAATGGTGGGTGGGCGGAGCAATCGTAACATTCTAAGATGATACACCTTACCTTTGTACATCAGGCTAGTTCCTACAGTCTTCCTGTTGGAGATTCTTGCATTGCAGGGGGTTGGACTAGATGACCCTCGGGGTCCCTTCCAACGTTACAATTCTGTGATTCATCCAGGCAAACATTATGAGACACATTCCAGCCAGGCAAAAACACTTGGTGTGGTCAATGCGAACAGCCCTAAATCTAGGGAGGGGGGTGGGTGATCCAATGCGTGCAACGAAAAGATGAAGCTCAACGCTGCGTGCAGGGAATAAATAGCCCCTCATCAGTCAATCATAAAACTGCTACACCAAATTCCCCCCAACGACTGAGGGGTGCCCAATCAGAAACATCTATACTAACCCGCCCAGCAACAGAAGTTGCCCCACCGCAACACGTGCTCTCCATGAAGGAGAACCATAGCTGTCAACTTACAGATTTGAAAATAAGGGACCAGCAGCCTTGAAAATAAGGGATCAGCAGCCAAAATAAGGGATCGACAATTACTTTGATAAAATACATATTTTGTTGCATGCAAATGGCTTTAGATACCTATTAGGTCCATAAATTACCATAGAGCATATATTCAACACAAAAAACAGCAACAATTTGTTGTTGACAAAGCACAGCTGGACGGACACAGAAAGGGCCCCGTTACCTTCAGTAGCTTATTTAAGGGACATCATCAATAAGGGACAGCAGCAGGACATGGCGCTGGGATAAGGGACTGTCCCGCCAAATAAGGGACGCTTGACAGCTATGAGGAGAACCTGCTTTTCCAAACTAAGCCACCTTTTGGAAGCACCCAAACTGCTCCCACTGAAATCGATGGGAAGCGAGTCAAACTTTGACTAACGGGTCTCGACTGAAATCTGTGTGAAATGAAGACATCTCACTTGGTTACTAATAAATCAACGTAGAAGAAACAAGCAAAGGGGAAACGTCATGCAAAAAGAGCAGTAACAATTATCTGAAATCAAAATAGTGTACACTCGTACCCTCTGAACTTACTCCTCTACAATTCTCACTATACCAGAAAGAAATATACACTTGCCAAATCAGAATCACACTTCATGCATTGTGTGATGCGAGCTGCTAGTTTTTACAATGTCACAAGACTCCTCCATACTGTAAAGTACTAACTAGGTGAAACGGGCTACTATGCTTGCAGGAAAAGGTGACTCAGGATTACTGCACAGCCTTTTAAATTATCTTTACTATTGCAACGGCAATCCTGCGCCAGAGGCTGCGCAAGAGGCCTTCAAGGAATTGAAGCGGAGACTTTGCATTGTTCAACTTGCCACTTGCTCTAACTGGGTTTTCCTTCTTCGTGAAAATGAGATTTTAAAAAGGCAACGTTGCCTGTTGCTGCGTTGAAGCAGAAAAATATAACAAAAGCACATGTCTAAAATCCCTTCTCCCCGCAGCATTCCTTCCAGAAAATGAACACCTGTGCAATTATCAGTATCTGTCATCAATAAAATTGCAAACACGCCAAAATATGAATGGGCCATTTCTTGTGGGGCGTCTGTACTTTCTCCTTTCACGATAAAATAAATTTGCGTACCTAAACTGTGAAATTTTAAAACTGATCCTGGCAAAGTGAAACTATTTGGAAAAGGTAAAGTAAAGGTATTCACATATATATTCACATACAGAGGTACCCTTGTTGTTGAACTTAATCTGTTCCAGGAGTCCATTCAATTCCCGGAACCGTTCAAAAACCAAGGCACGGCTTCCGATTGGCTGCAGGAGCTTCCTGCACCAATCGGAAGATGCAGAAGCCGCGTCAGACGTTCAGCTTCCAAAAAAGTTCACAAACTGGAGCACTTACTTCCGGGTTTGCGGCGTTCAGGAGCCAATTTGTTTGGCAGCCAAGCTGTTCGACATCCAAGGTACCACTGTATATAATTTAGTACTTCCTTTTATAGGGTTGCCATATTTCAAAAAGTAAAAACCAGGACACCCCAAATGTTATTGAGCTTTCTTTCTTTAGAAAGACCCTAAAATTGTTGAGCTATTTTCAGGATAGCCTGGTAGTTGAGCTTTTTCTAAGACAAACCCCAAAGTTGTTGAGCTTCCAGAAATCCCCCCGACGTCACTTCCACCTTTGAAATCCCGAACGTATGGCAGCCCTACCTTTACATTTTTGCTGATTTCACCTGTGCAGGTCTCAGGTCCAACAACCTCTTCCAGCATCACCAGAAAGGGCTCAGAGACAACCTGGTCGAAAATCAGGCCAGTCACAGCAATTGATGCTCTGGTGGTGGTCAGACCCATTATAAGGAAGTTTCTTTGCATTACAAGTCACTATCTTAGGTTTTATTATGTATGCTGCTTTGAGGTTTGTTTGTTTTTTGATTGAGCAGTTTATATATTTCCCTAAACAGAAACAAAACAGTTGCAAAATGCAAAAAGCAGGTAGCTTTGTTGCTGCCAAGTCCAGTCAAAGGCGGCAAAGTTGGGGTGTGTGTGTGCTTTTGTCACCGTCCTTCTAAAAGGGACCCAGAGATTCAATTTGCAGAAATTAAGTCAAGCGAGCCTTTTTAATAATAATAATAATAATAATAATAATAATAATAATAATAATAATAATAAATTTTATTTATATCCCGCCCTCCCCAGCCAAAGCCGGGCTCAGGGCGGCTAACAACAATCAAAATAGTCCAACATTCTAAAACATTCATTATAAAATTAATTAAATCAAATTAAAATCAAATTAATGGCAGCCAAATTAAAATCAAATTAATGGCAACCATCAAGCAAAATTTTGTGCAGATTGCCAGAGGAGGGGGTCAGGCTGCGCCCTGACAAAAGGCCTGGTGGAACAGCTCTGTCTTGCAGGCCCTGCGGAAGGATGTCAGGTCCTGCAGGGCCCTAGTCTCTTGTGACAGAGCGTTCCACCAGATTGGAGCCGCGGCTGAGAAAGCCCTGGCTCTGGTTGAGGCCAACCTAACCTCTCTGTGGCCTGGGATCTTTAGGGTGTTTTTATTTGCAGACCGTAAATTTCTCTGTGGGGCATACCAGGAGAGGCGGTCCCTTAGGTACGAGGGTCCTAGGCCGTATAGGGCTTTAAAGGTTAAAACCAGCACCTTAAACCTGATCCTGTACTCCACCGGGAGCCAGTGCAGCTGGTATAATACCGGATGGATATGATCTCGCAGCGAAGACCCCATAAGGAAGAAGACCCCATTGCTAATGGTGTGTTAGTTTTGACAGCTCTTTCCTAAATTCATTATGAGCAGCGAGTGCTACTGAGATCAACATGGAATGTTCAAAATCCAGCCATTTTTGGAGCTATTTTCTCACAACAGAGGCAGTTGACATCTGAAGTGTAATATGGCAGAGAATTTTCAGACCAGAGGTGGATAGGTGGGTGGGAGGAAACTACTAGAATTATTCAGGCCATCTTTTTGGAAATGCAAACTATTTCTCGTGGCTTTTTAGGGATACACTCCTGGGCTGCATGCTTTATATTAAAAAAAAATGTGCATCTTGAATATGCGATAAAATGTTTTCAATGACTATATTTTTATGCTTGTGGATTAAAAAACAAACAAAACACAAACCAGAACACTTCGGAATAACCTATCAAAATTGCTGTCCTTATACTAGATCCGATGTTGCAGTGTGATGAAACCTTTAGAATGTGATATTTATTTAATCCAACCCCTCAAGGCACAAAGTCTTATGAAAGCCACTTGCAAATATTTAACCCTTCGCAGGAAGCAAGAAGTGTTGTCACCTGATTCTAAAGACGTGGGGAGGAAGGGAAGGTTGTAATTTAGGCTGCAATCCTAATTGTACAGCCTGCGTCCAAAACTCCCATTCTTCTAGGCGCATTTTGCGACAGGGAATTTCAGAGCAGTTTCTAAGCTCTGGGTGCAGTATTGCGCCTAAGATTTCAAATTAAAAATGCAGAGTGGAAGAAAAGGAAAACCTTTTTCTGCCTCCCCACTTCCAGCTACTCTCTGAAGACTGGAGAAGAGACCCTCTTAAGAATATTAGGGGGGTGGGCAGGGGAAGGACTAGACCGTGTGAAAAATGAGCATAATATTTTAGCTGCAGTTCATTCATTTCCAGCCTTGTATTCTTGTTATGAAAAAAGCACGCCTAGACATTCTGTTGTTGCGGCCATAACCTAGCCTTAAGGTGCCATTCAGCTCCTAGTTTTCACATCTCAGTTTCTGACACTGTGTGCAGCACTTAGAGACAACTGCCATTAAGTGGTATATAAAAAGGTAAAGGGACCCCCTGACCATTAGGTCCAGTCGCGGACGACTCTGGGGTTGCGGCGCTCATCTCGCTTTACTGGCCGAGGGAGCCAGCGTACAGCTTCTGGGTCATGTGGTCAGCATGACTAAGCCGCTTCTGGCGAACCAGAGCAGCGCACGGAAACGCCGTTTACCTTCCCGCTGGAGCGGTACCTATTTATCTACTTGCACTTTGTGCTTTCAAACTGCTAGGTAGGCAGGAGCTGGGACTGAGCAATGGGAGCTCACCCCATCGCAGTGATTCGAACCGCCAAGCTTCTGATCGGCAAGCCCAAGAGGCTCAGTGGTTTAACCCACAGCGCCACCTGCGTCCCAAGTAATATATAAATTGTCTAAATAAAGACGTAACTATCTTAAAATAAGAAGCTGTCTATAGCATATTCCCCCTGGATAGCTCAGTTGATAGAGCATGAGGCGGTTAATTCCAGGGTTGTGGGTTCGAGTCCAACGATTCCCGCATTGCAGGGGGTTGGACTAGATGGTCTTTGCAGTCCCTTCCAACTCTACAATACTATGCTTCTATTGTTCTTTGACCTCAACTACTCAGACTCTTGCTATTTTGCTGGCATTAGGCAATCACCTCCTTTTATAAAATAAAAAAAGGAAAAACTTCAGTTAAATATTTGGCATACAATGCTTTGAGTTCCTACAAATTTCCCCGGAAAGATCTGCAACAGCAAGGCATGCAGCAACCCATTCCCCTTCACTCACTTACTGAGGAGCTCAGCTTGAGAAACTACAACATATTTGGCGCTCTTGAATTCCTTCCTCCCCCGCACCCCCCAAAAGAGAACTTCATATGGCAAGGAAACCGATAGAGAAAAATGCACTGGGAAGTGTAGGATAACAACTGCTGGACGCAAAGTCATCTCACCCGCTTGCAAACAAATCAGGATGAACGCAAAGGCCGCATAACCTTCCTACTAACTCTGTGCAAACAAATGAATGCTCAATAAACAGTGTGTAACCTCTCCGCAAACTTTGTGCAAACAATTCGGGAGGAATGCTCAATAAACAGGTCACTTGGAAGCACCCTTCGTCAGCTTAGGGCCCAACAAGATCTGGAATGCCCTCCGCCATGGAGGCTTGACTGGCGCCCGCCAACACTACAGATTTCCACCATCAGGTTAAGACATCGGGGTAGCCAACTTGGTGCTCTCTTGGACTACAACTCCCAGCTTCCATGATCACTTGTCATGCTTGCTGGGAGTTCAAGAAAATCTGCAGGGCAGCTGCAGCTTAGCGATCCTTGGGTTAAGACAGCGGCATCTGCCCAGGCATTTCATTTGTAACCTCTGATCTGCCCAATTACAGTGGTACCTCGGGTTACGTATGCTTCAGGTTACAGACTCCGCTAACCCAGAAATGGTGCTTCAGGTTAAGAACTTTGCTTCAGGATAGGAACAGAAATTGTGCTCCGGCGGCGGCAGTGGGAGGCCCCATTAGCTAAAGTGGTACCTCAGGTTAAGAACAGTTTCAGGTTAAGAACAGACCTCCGGAATGAATTAACTCCTTAACCCGAGGTACCACTGCATTTTGCATTATTCTTGCCTCTCATTTCTCATTTTTATTGCCGTGTGAAGGGTTTTCCGCTGCTTTTGTTATACCGTATTTTTATTGCTGTGCTCACCATGGATGAAAGGGTGGGCTAGATTTTTAATTTATTTAAAAACACACACAACATTAACAACAAGCAAGTTTTTTTTTAAAAAAAACTGCAAATAGCATCAGCTGGGAGGAGCTGATAATTATTGAGATACCCTGTGGGTGGGTGGGCGGAGAAGTGAGTTTAACACTTTCCTCCCCATATGTGGTCCTGAGGAAAATCCCTCCTATGGAAGTGCTGTTTGCATTGAGAGAAAAACTTCCCATTGGCACCTATGAGAGAATTTACTCCCCAAAGCATATTAATAGTTTCAGAACTGGGTTTTTCCAGCAGACCGCAACAGGGGTCGAAAGGGTTAAATTCCATCTCTCCTGCTTGCTGCCCTCCCAGTAATTATCACATTTAATGCTAGTTTGTCCCTTCAAGATAGCAGCTGGAGAGGAGACCAAGCATAAACATTTAGCAAGAATGACCTCAGTGGCAGGGGTTGCAATCATTACCTCCAGCAACAGGGTTAGGCAAGGGTTAAAAACAGAGCTTCCTGTTCTTTTCCCAGGCTTCCTAAATATATTTCAGGGGGAGAATTATGGGAAGTCAACTTACACCGAAAAGAAGAGAGGCAGCCAGAATCAAATTCAAGGAACGGAACACAGAAGCAAAGTAACAACGATCCTTTCACATCATGGCATGCGCTCGGGTTCACAATTCCAGATACCCACTCATTCTATAAGGAGCATGAGACTCTGAATCTCAGGGTTGTGGGTTCAAAGCCCACTTTGGGCAAAAAGATTCCTGCATTGTAGGGGGTAGGACTAGATGACCATTGTGGTCCCTTCCAACAGTACAATTCTATGATGTATGAAACCATCTGGGGGGAAATATATGTAGCACTGTCTAAGCCTGCCAGAAGGGCAACAAGGATTTGAAATAGTGGCCCCACCCTCTCTGGTTCTGCTGCCACCACGTCCCCGGGACCCCCCCCCCTTTTTGTGGGGGCTTACACCATCCTTGGCTCAACTGGCTGAGCCCTGGATGAGGAAGTTGTGCCAGCACATCTTGAGCTAAGCCGGGTCTGGAGACTTAACGCCACAGGCTGAGTCAGGAATTAAATAGCCGAGCCAAAGATCTGCTGCATGCATCCTAAATTGTTCATCATCCCAGAGGTTCTTGCCATAACACTGCCCTCTTACAGATAAGAGGCATCACCCAATTCAGTGGGAGTGTGTCTATCAATGTGTGTCACAGAACCATGCAAGATCAAACACACTCCTGTAAAAATAATAACACAAACATCTGATGCAGAAAGTGGGTGAACTTAACTTGCCAACTGCTTTTACAGTAAGTTTAGGAGGAGTATTTTGCAAGTTTCGACCAGCAGTTTTTAGTTTTTACACATTTATTCTGTCTGGTTCTGTTTTATAAATTGGTTTCCACCCTTCCCATTCATTCCGTGTTCTTTCTATAACAGCGATATACCAGGAGATACAATACATACTTAAAGCGACTTGCAAAAAATTAATATCTGGGACACCAACTGCATGGAAAAGGAATTAAGGATGCAGTGCTAACACACACTTGCTAAGGAGTAAGCCCCATTGACCACAGTGCAGTCTACTTCTGAGCAAGCCCACTGGACAACTACAGACCCACAGGAGTCTACCTGAAAGTAAGCTCCATTTAATGGGTTGGGCTTCTGAGAAAACATGCACAAAGATCCAGCTGCAAGAGTTTTGAGATTGTAAACTCCTAGGAGGCAGGGACCCATCATTGTTGTTTTGACTCTGTACAGCAACTCTGAATGAGACAAGTAAAACCATTAGACTATCAAAAACAAATTAGGAAGGAAAGTTTGAAGCAGAGGGAAAAAGTATGTCATTGGATATATCTCACACTCATAGGAACATAGGAAGCTGCCTTCTACTGAATCAAACCATTAATTCATCTACTTCAATGTTGCCTACACTGACTGGTAGCAGCTCTCCAGGACTTCAGGCAGGGGTATCTCCCAGCACTACCTGGAGCTACCCCAAATTGAACCCAACAGGCTATCCATGCAAAAGCAAAATACTTTGCTGCAGAACTATGACCCTTCTTCCTCAATCTGCCTTACACTAGGACCATTGCTCCATCTAGTTCAATGTTGACTACACTGACAGGCAGCAGCTCTCCAGAGTTTAAGGCAGGGGAATGTCCCACCCAAATGTGGAGATGTCCCAGACCGAACCTGACACATTACCCACACAAAGCAAAACACTCTGCTACTGAATTATGACACTTCTCCTAAAGCTGTTTTCTACTAAGCTCGACCATTGGCCCATCTGCCAGCAGAGCCAGTGTGGTGTAGTGGCTCTGTAGACTGTTAGACTAGGAGCTGGGTTCAAATCCCCACTCAGCCATGAAACTCACTGGGAGCCAGTCGCTGCCTCTCGTCCCAACCTACCTAACAGCCAGTCCTGGCAGGCTCGGAGGGTGACAACACAAGAACAGGGCCTTTTCTGTGGTGGCTCCCCACCTGTGGAATGCTGTCTCCAAAGAGGCTCGCCTGGCACCACCATTACATATTTTATCCCCCACCCCGCACAAACGCTCCTCTTTACCCAGGCCTTTGACCATTAAATAATCTAAGGCCTTTTATAGCTGTTGAGGCAGGGATTGTTATTACGATTATTTTACTATCATGCTATTTATTTATTATACTTTTAATGTTTTTATTATTATGCTCCGTAAAGTGTGTTCTTAACGCTGTGCAACGCCCTGACATCATTCGATAAAGGGAGGTATATAAAGTAATTAAATAGCAATAAATAAATAAGAGTCAATAAACGGACCGGCAGCGGCTCTCCACTCACACAAGGAGGGACACTCACATACGCACACTTGGAGATGCCACCTTCTGCATGCCGAGCAGCTGCCCTGGCTCGGAGCTACGCCCCTTCCCCACCAAGCACGTACGTGTCCCAGTCCCGGGACGACGGCGCCGCGAGAGAACTTTTTCGCCTTCCGACAGGGGCGCGCTTTCGCCGGATCCATTCAAACAAAAGAACAGTTCTTCTTCCCCGCCCCCTGCGCGCAAAGGGGATCGCGCCACCGCCGGGCATTTCCCCCCCGCGCACCGTCCGCACCCGCTTCCCCCGCACTTTACCCCGCGGTTACTTACTCCGGAGCGCCCCGATGAGCAGGCTGCCGTCCTTGATGAGCTCCTTGATGAACTTGTTGGTCCTCTCCAGCTCCACCTCGTGACATTTCAGCCTCTCGCGAAAATCCGGGCTATCCAAATACGAGTCGCTGAACTCCAGGGTGGGCAGCCCCATGGCACCGGCAAGGAGGGCGAGGAGGAGGAGGAGGAGGAAGAAGAAACGCCGGGCCGAAGGGTCGGGGGGACGTCGGCGAAGCCCGCGGGCAACGGGGTGCGGGGTCTCGCCGCCCGCTCTCCAGCCCAAGCCGCGCGCAAAAAGGGGACTGTCAGCTGGTTACATGGCGCAGCCCGAGGCGCATCGCTGGAGCCACGGCGCGGCGATGGCTGCGTTCCGCTGCTGCTGGCGCACTCCTCTTCCGGCAGATCCGGGCTTTGCCGTCTTCCCCGCCAGCCCCGCCGCGCTTAACCCTTCTCTGAGGCTCCCTCGGCCGGGCCAAGGAAACTCTCCTCCCAGGTCAAGGGAGGGAGACGCGCCGCAGGGGGGAGACCGAGAGGAGAGCGTTCTGGTTTCGCGCGTCTGGCCCAATCAGGGCGCGCGGCCGCCACCCGCCCACCCCCTCCCGCGCCCACGGGGCCACGCCCCCGCGGGATCCTTCTCAAGACTTGGGGAAAGTTCTTTTGGGAAGGCCATCCCGACGTGAGAGCCTCCGCACCTTCAAAAAGGGAACGGGGAAAGAAAAAGAAAAAAAGCATTTGTTTTCCATTTGCGATAGGTTTCAAACGATGCTGTTCTAGGTCATAATGGGTTACAGTCGACTGGCAGTAATATGTATAGTGCATGCTTTATATACAGTATAACTTTTTGAAAACTTACCAGCCCATCAAAATGGGAGAGCTTCCCTACCTCCAGAAAAGTAAAACAAAAGAGTTTTATTTTATATTTGCGATAGGTTTCAATGATGCTGTTATATATGTCATAATGGTTTGCAGTGCATGCTTTTTAGAATCACGGAATTGTAGAGTTGGAAGGGACCACAAGGGTCATCTAGCCCAACCCACTACAGATACGAGACTCTTTTGCCAAAGGTGTGGCTCAAACCTACGACTCTCATGTTCTCCCTACTGAGCTATAAGCTGAGGTGGGGGTGGGGCGCACACACACACTCTCTCTGTGTGTTTATATTTGAAAATGCAGCCACCAGTCAGAAATTAGTGCTTCCCTCTAAAAATACAGAAGAAAATATTTTTTTTATTTTATATTTATCTTAAAAATGGTGCTGTTATAGGTTATAGTGGGCTGCATATTTCTCTAGCATGTGTATATTGGGTATGCTTTTAAAAATATACATACAGTATATTATTATTTTTGAAAATACAGCTGTAAAAAGTCAATAGGATGTACAGATCAATAAAAAGAGGATAAAACCCCCATAGCCATGCATGCTTTTGAACTTTACTGAGTTGCATTCAATTAACTTTCACTCAGAGCAGATTCCTTGAAATTAATGAGCATGGCTACCTTAGGTTCGTTAATTTCAAGGGATCCGCTTTGAAGGAAAGTTAGTTGACTGCGACCCAGTGAAGTTCAAAAGCAGGCAGTATATATACAATTTCAACATATAGGCCAATAAAAATAGCAACTTCCAAACTTTTGTCTTAAGCCTACCCCATTGGCTAACGAAAGGGCTTGAGTTTTTCTACAATGGGTAAATTCTGCAAAAGTTTTCCTATGCATACATACATCTGGGTGTGGGATTTCTAATCCACCCTCACTCAGAGGATCCTGGTAGGACAAACAGGTCAGCGAAACAATACTTTTTTAAAAAGAAATCTGAAAACATTTTAAATATACTGTATATGTAATATTTCATGTGCAGAACATACAAATTGATTACCTTAGTAATTCTTACACAACAACCCTGTAAGGCATGCCAGTAATAATATAGCCCAATAAATATAGCAAACAGAAACGGAAAAATAATATTATGAGGGTTAGGGTTAGAGCTAATCCTACCATGCAAAGTATAAATATAACAATGTGTGGAAGAGGATAAAGTTATCGTAATTAGCAACAACAAAGAGAATTGTTTGTGGCATAAGCTTTCGTGGACTATAGTCCACTTTAATCAGATGCGTGAAGTGTTATCCTGAGTTGCAATTATACAAGCTCGCTGCTGGGTGGGGCGATAGTAAAAAGTGAGGTCACCGGGAAATACAATGCAGAGAACTTTAGACAGGGATAGCTACATATTTATTTCTCTCTGACCTCACTTTTACAACCCCCCACAATGACGCTTCCATCGGAGCAAACTAACTGCTTTCTATAAAAGCGGATGCCATCATAACTTTGCTGGTCTTTAAAAGTGTCACGAGACTCTTGGTTGTTCTTTCTACAAAGAACCAATAGTGCCACTCCTCTGGAAATAATTAACGGCATCACCATTCATGGAACTTGGGCAAAGCAACCCTGCTAGGTGGTGGGGGAACGGGACAGGGAGGTAGGGAAACCGAGGCAGAGGGTCCAAATCTTCCACAGCCCTTCCAAGCACATGGCTGCAGGGGGGAAGGGACTGGGGAAGTATACATTTCCTTCCTCCGCCACTGCTTGCTTGCTTGGTAACAGTTATATATACCCGATCATAATTGTACTGAAAGACAGTGTGGGGTAGTGGTTAGAGTGTCAGACTAGGACCTGGGAGAGACCAGAGTTTAAATCCTCACTCAGCCACAAAGTTCACTGAGTGACCTTGGACCAGTCACTGTGTCCAAACCCAACCTACCTCACAGGGTTGTTGTCAGGATAACGTGTGGAGCAGTAAAACCTTGCAGGAAAAGCAGGCCTAAACATAAGAATATGGGGCAGTATCCAACTGAATTCTTCCACTAGCACAAGGACTTTCGGCTCACCTTATTACAGTGGTACCTCAGGTTACAGATGCTTCAGGTTACAGACTCTTCAGGTTACAGACTCCACTAACCTAGAAATAGTACCTCAGGTTAAGAACTTTGCTTCAGGACGAGAACAGAAATTGCGCAGCGGCAGCAGCGGGAGGCCCAATTAGCTAAAGTGGTGCTTCAGGTTAAGAACAGTTTCAGGTTAAGAATGGACCTCCAGAGCGAATTAAGTTCTCAACCCGAGGTACCACTGTATTCCACATGCCCCTTGCGTGACCCCTAAATCTGGAGAACTAGGGGAACCCCCAGTACAGAGGAGAAGGCAAGGAAGTTTCATTTCCCAGCTAAAAAAGTCCTTATGGACTGCTTAGGGATGCAACCCTTAATAAATAAATAAAATATCCACCCCTAATTTTATGATCCATCAGAGCCTCCCAAAAATTGGGTGCTGGAGAAATTTACAGTAACCCAAAAAAGCTTCACTTTTGAGTTGGGGTGGGTGGGGGGAAATCTGAATATTTCAATAGACTTGGCCATAAAAGTGTAGTCAGTATTTATGGGGAAAATGAGAAATGAACTTTGCTTGAACTCTTTCCCTCCACACACTCTGCCTTTTACGATGCTTTGTTATTTTTTCGATCCCGGTGTTTTCATTGCATTATGGGAGCAACGGGAGAGCCCTCCCGCGGGCAGTTTAATGGTTATCATCCATATTTTCCCATTCTGTGCGTTTTCTCCTATTCTAGTTCAGAGAGCGCTGGTGTTTTAACATCTTTCACCCACACCCACTGCACTGTTTTCAGTTGCTGCCTGCAGATATTTCCTTAGGAGCTGCAAACCCATCTCCACGTCGATTCAAAACATATCGCGTTCATTATAAACCATCTTGGGCCCGTCCATTCCAAGCCTGTGAAAATAGATGATTAATTTGTTTAGGTCAGCCCCCCCCCCCCACTTCAGGGTTCAAAATCCGAAGAACAACAGCCTGCAAGTTTGTGGAAAAATAAACAGCGTTGTGGTCTAGCCCTGAGGCATGGACCGGTTGACTTGGGTGGGCTAGTGTCTGCCGCCTGATACCTCAGGAGGAGGGAAGAGGAAGAGGGAGAAAATGGAGACTGAGTCAAAGGGAGTATTCCTCTTAGCAACAGATAGAAAATTGCCCAAGGCCACATCCACACCGTACATTTAAAACGCTATGATACCACTTTAAACTGTCATGGCTCCACACAAAGAATTCTGGGGCCTGTAGTTTGTTAAGGATGCTGAGAGTTCCAAGAAGACGCCCAATTCCCATCCCAGAGCTACAGTTCTCAGGAAACTCTGGGAATTATAGCCCTGGGAGGACACCCTTAGCAAACTACAGCTCCCAGAATTCTTTGGGAATGCCACGATGGTTTAAAGTGGTATCATGGTGCTTTAAATATGTTGCATGAATGCCAGGCAGGGAGAAGACAGAGGATTATAAGGCAGTCTTTCCCAGCCTGGTGGCCTCCAGTTGTTTGAACTACAAGTCCCAACAGCCCCAGCCAGTACTGAGAGCTGTAGTCTAAAACATCTGGAGGGCAAGACTGGCTGAAGAATTGTGCAGGTAGGTAACATGCACTTAGACCCTACGGGTTGTTTAAAAATAAAAAGTTAGATCAGAGATGGGGAACCTATAGACCTTCACATTCTGTTTGGGTTTCTTTTGCAGGCGGTTGGTGATGCGGTTCTGCTTTCTAGACAACATGTATGCGGCAAGCCTATTGCCAAGTCTAATATTATTGAAAAGGAAGATTTACACAGGAATCCTGTTATTTGGGTGATCCGATTGCATTCATTTTGGAAGATGTGCTGGATTTGCAGCCTGGGAAAACTATGCACAATGCAAATGTGTCATAAAATCTGTTTTCTTCTTCTTCTGGCTCTGATGAGCCATCCGTTATTGTGATATGGATGTGCATTTCAAGGGCAGTGCAATAGAGCCAGGCTTTGTTTCTCTCCCTTTCACTGTTTTGAGAGTCACCCAGGGAGGATTTTAGCTTTCTTCTGACGGGAACCTGCAATGGAAAATCGGACAGGGACCTCGTGACATCATCCAAAGTACCAGAGCATTAGGACATAAGTAGATGCTGGAATCCACTGGCCCTTAATTAATTGTTATTTTTCACAAGTGGGTCTTGTAACAGAGCCTCTATTGTGTGTCCCGCCACTTACTCATCTGTCATAAAGACAGCTTGATCCACTTGATCTCACTGGCCAAACATCTCCATTGATCATTGGGAAATCACTGCTCTTTCATTTTCAGACTTAACCTTTTCCTTTATACAATGATAGGAGGCTTCTGTATTTATATGGGGAAAGTACTGGAGTGGGTGGGTTGGTAGGCAAAGCAACTACTTGCAGCCCCACATTGCACAAGATACGTTCCACTGACAAGAGGAACATGTATAAGACTATAAAGGTAAAGGGACCCCTGACAAATAAGTCCAGTTGCGAACAACTCGGGTTGCGGCGCTCATCTCGCTTTAAAGGCAGAGGGAGCCTTCTGCAGACAGTTTTTCCGGGTCATGTGGCTAGCATGACTAAGCTGCTTCTGGCGGAACCAGAGCAGTGCACGGAAACACCATTTACCTTCCCGACAGAGCGCTACCTATTTATCTACTTGCACTGTCTGCTTTCGAACTGCTAGGTTGGCAAGAGTTAGGACCGAGCAATGGGAGCTCACTCCGTTGCGGGGATTTGAACCGCCAGCCTTTTGATCGGCAAGCCCAAGTGGCACAGTGGTTTAACCCACAGCGCCACCTGCGTCCCATATAGGACTATATTTCCCCCCAATTTTTTGAGGTTTAAAATTGGGGGTCGTTTTATGCACGGATACTGCATATGGGGGAGAGGTGATTGGTTGCTGTCGTAAGCAGGAGATTGTCCGCAGCGATTGGGCAGTGTGGCAAATGAGCGGGCGATTGAGGGTTGCTGGTTTGCGTGTGATTTACAGCATCGGCCAGACGGATGAGTGGATTTTTTTTGCAATCCCTCCCCCCAAAAAGCTCTTAACAACTCTGGGCAATCTCCCCCCATTTTCTTTATTTGGAGTCCCCCAAAATAGGGGTCATGTTATACATGGGGGCATGTTATATACGGAAAAATACAGTGGTGCCCCGCAAGACGAAATTTATTCATTCCGCAAGTTTTGTCGTCTAACGAATTTTTCGTCTTGCGAATCACGAAATCCCATAGGAATGCATTGAAAATCAATTAATGCGTTCCTATGGTCAAAAAAAGTCCAAACAAAGCCAAATTTGGTACAACAACAGTTTATTAACTGCTCTTTAAAGTCACACATACTGTAAAGAGCAGTTCAAAAATTGAAGGGAAAATAAATTAATTTTATAAACAAAACATGTCTTTGTTTTTAGACAAAGGAAACAAAGCCGCGAGACGTTTTCGTCTTGCGAAGCAAGCCCATAGGGAAATTTCGTCTTGCGAGGCAAATCGAAAACGGAAAAACCTTTCGTCTAGCGAGTTTTTTGTCTTGCGAGGCATTCGTCTTGCGAGGTACCACTGTACAGTATTTTTTTTAAAAAAAAAAATTCCGGCTGAATGTATCTTTAGAATAACAAAAATGACAAGTGGGATCTGCAGCAAAATGTTGCAGCACCGAGGGCTTCCAACCAGCCCAACTTAATACTCCATTTTGTTCCTGCTTCACTTAAGTTTTTCATCCCCACTCCCAGTTCCAACGGTTTGCCATCATTTCATGGCGACAGACCGTACTCAGTTCTCACTGCTGTTTTGGGTTTCTTCCCCTCTTTAAGGCCTCCCCCTCCTAAGCATGGGCAGTGCTGCTTGGAGAATGGGTTTACAAGGGTCCACTTTTCGGGTGTGCTCCCTTAGGATGCAGCGAAGTGGCCCCCTCCCTCAGTGCATTTCACAGTGCTCCATCCCCCAGCTGTTCACATCAGCATGACTTCATCAGTGTCAGATTCATTGATGTTTGCATATCCACCAAGGGGCACTGGCAGACCAGGTGTGTCTTTAACCCTATGCAAAGACTTGGCTAGAGGTGAGTTAGGAACAGCTTAAGACTCCAATCAGGGTGAAGCTGGTCTGAGAAACAGCACAACGAACAGTGGTATTTTATAACAAAGTTTGTGAGACATATGCATTTTGGATAACATCCTGTAAAGAAGGATTAAAAACCAGAACTGGAAATGCAGTGAGTTCCCAGTACAGTGGTACCTCAGGTTAAGTACTTAATTCGTTCTGGAGGTCCGTTCTTAACCTGAAACTGTTCTTAACCTGAAGCACCACTTTAGCTAATGGGGCCTCCTGCTGCCGCCGTGCCACTGGAGCACAGTTTCTGTTCTCATCCTGAAGCAAAGTTCTTAACCTGAAGCACTATTTCTGGGTTACCGGATTCTGTAACCTGAATCATATGTAAGCTGAAGCGTATGTAACCTGAGGTACCACTGTAAATGGGAGACTGCCTTGGAGAATGAGTTCACGATTAGTATACAAGACAGGCCCAGGTCTAAGGATATCTTCTTCAGTCTCCAGCACTGGAGAAAGATCTCTATACACAGTAACAGGGATGGATGAATATGTCAATTTTTGTTTCTGTTTCTCATTTTTCAAGTCTCACATTCTCCACTTTCCACATCAGTTTGAGATTTATTTTTACAGATTTTTTACAGTTTGAGATTTATTTTTACAGTCCTCACAAACTTTTATCAGTGTTTTAGTATGGCTTTAGTACACACGTTTTTGTTTTTCCTAATGTCCACATTTTTGCAAAACAGGCTCCGCTAATATTAAAGGCATTTCTGTCTGTTATTTTCACAGATATATGCATGTTTGTAAACCCTTTCCCTAGACCATGCATTTTTATTTTTATTTTGGTACAATTTCCTTGGTTGAAGAACTGCTGCAAAATTCAGAAAATTTGAAGGATCCTGTTTGCTTTTTGCTTTGGAAAGTGAAGCTTAGGAAGATCCAACTCAAACTGAATCAAATTTTGCCCCCCCCCCCATTCCTATGCACCAACATGGCTTGCTTCATTAACCCTGGTTTAGTGTTGCAAATTCCCCAGCATGGATTCTGCAACTTTAACAGGCCCAGACGTGGTGGAGTTTGACAAACGAAGCTTTACATGATGAGGAATTGCTGAAATATCAACTGTGAAATTTCTGCATGGTGGTTGACTGCCTTGACTTTGGTTCAGGCCCATTTAAACTGCTCCCACTTATTCCCAAACTCTCTGAGACAAAACTCTGGTCTTACCCTTCATCCTGAATCCCCTTCCTTTTGGTGCTCTCTGGCTCCCCCTACTGCTCCTTTCCCCCGGTTTGTTGTTTTGATTGCTTTTATTATTATTATCAGAAGCTAGGGCAGTAATTAGGCAGGAAATGAAGGATGGGAACCGAAAAGGAAAGGAACGGGTGACCTTGGCGATGAAGCAAAACCGAACAAGGAAGCTGTGCAGTCTGAGCAAGCAAAGAGGCCAGGGTGAACTATTTCTGATTCACAGGAGAGAAAGCAACGATTACTCTTTCTCTGTGATGGGAGACCCGCGAATCAAATTTATTCCATGACGCAAGAACCACCCGCTTAAAACTGTGTGTTGGTTGGCATCCCTTGGTCTTGGGAGACAATGGTGGAGTGCTCCTTTGCGGGGTGGAGTCAAACTGGTGGAAGCTTTTAGCGCCTGCTGTGGCTCTAGAGACCGATGTGAGAGAGACATGTTTTCTTGTAGCTCGTGGTTTTTTTTGACAGGGGTCCTATGCTCAGGAACTGCTGTGGTCAGGATTCCTGCACTGCAAGGGATTGGACTGTCCAGCCAGAGTAGTGCATGCTCTGGTTATCTCCCGCTTGGACTACTGCAATGCGCTCTACGTGGGGCTACCTTTGAAGGTGACCCGGAAATTACAACTAATCCAGAATGCGGCAGCTAGACTGGTGACTGGGAGCGGCTGCTGAGACCGTCCTGAAAGACTTATATTTTTTTAAAAAAATGTTTCTGCTGTTTCTTTTTGCATGTTTCTTTATAAAAAAATTATACAAAACAACAAAACAACAAAAAAGAAAGATTGAAAACAATCCAAAGACATTGAAAACAAATATTACATACTTATAATATAATACCCCACTCACCCACAGCTTCCCTCTGCCACAATTCAACTTCTTTGAATCTATTTCCACCTTTATCTTTGCATTCTCCAGATGTATCATTCTTTGTATTTCTTTTATCTATTATCTTTTCCAATTCATAGTTATACTTTACATTTTTATTCTAGGCATATTAGCATATATTTCTTAGTACAATATTTTAACATATAATCTTTGAAACATTTCCATTCCTTTTTAAATTTTTGATTTGACCGATATCTTTTGATTGAGGTTAGCTTTGCCAGTTCTAAATATTCATTTAATTTGAAAATCCACTCCTCTTTTGAGGGCAAGATTTGAGATTTCCATTTGGAAGCAATCACTACCCTGGCTGCCATAGTTGCATATAGAAAAATTCTTTTTTTGCACTTGCGTTATATCTTTCCCTACCAAGCCTAAGAGATATGCCTCTGGTTTTTTTAACAATTGGGATTTTCAACATTTTCTTTAATTCCTCATGTATTATTCCCCAGAATTTTTAAATCTCCTCACAACCCCACCACATGTATATTGTTGTTCTGGCTTCTTTGCCACAATTATTATTTCCAAAAGAGGTTGGATTTCAATTTATAGATTTTGGCCAGCTTAAGTGGTGTTAAATATCACCTGTGGAACATTTTAACAAAAAAAAATTTAATCTTATAAAAGGTGGTAAATCGTATATCTTCTTGCCAGAATTTCTCCCATTGCTCTAAGTATATTGTGTGTCCAACATCTTGAGCCCATTTGACTATCGTTTCCCTGAAAGACCTACATTGGCTCTCAGTACGTTTCTGAGCACAGTTCAAAGAGTTGGTGCTGATCTTTAAAGCCCTAAACGGCCTCTGCCCAGTATACCTGAAGGAACGTCTCCACCTCCATCATTCAGCCCGGACACTGAGGTCCAGTGCCGAGGGCCTTTTGGCAGTTCCCTCGCTGCGAGAAGCCAAGTTACAGGGAACCAGGCAGAGGGCCTTCTCAGTAGTGGCACCCGCCCTGTGGAACGCCCTCCCATCAGATGTGAAGGAAAGAAACAACTATTGGACTTTTAGAAGACATTTGAAGGCAGTCCTGTTTAGGGAAGTTTTTAATGTTTGATATTTTATCGTGTTTTTAAGGTTTTGTTGGATGCCACCCAGAGTGGCTGGGGAAACCCAACCAGATGGACGGGGTATAATAAATTATTATTATTATTATTATTATTATTATTATTATTATTATTATTATTATTTCTTCTCTCTGCACTCCTCCCAGCGGTCATTCCTCCTCTGGTCAATGCTTTGGATGCACGACCTGACTGTCTCCATGAACTGTTATTGTCTGCAAGGAATTCCTACACAGTAGGGTTGATGGGTTGCAAAAAATGTGCAAATATATTAGATAAGGAAATAAATAATATTATTGTACATGGGTTTCAGCTGTGATTACATTGCATGATGGGTTTTATGTCACAGACATTTTTACATGCATGCTTCACTCATCAGAATGAGGAGGGTTTGACATAAAACTGTAAAAACGTGAGAATACAGGGGCTTCGCTGCATTAAGAAGAAAATAAAAACCCAACATGATTTCAATAAAATGGCACTAGAATATTATTTTCTTCCTTATGGCATCCAATGCAAATAAAACAATACCTCAAGCCATAACATTTCCAGTTTAAGAAATGATAGTCAACATTTCCAGACAATTCCCCACAAGAAGGGGGAAAGAGCTGTTATTAAAGTGGCACTTTTAAAAACACAGTTTAAAAATAGTTCGCGCAAACATTTGCTCAGGTTGAAATGTATTAGGTGAAAGGTTCAGCCAGGTTTTTGATAAGCCTAAAAATAGTCGGCTCAAATATTTGCCCAAGTTAGAATGAATTAGGTAACAGGTTCACTCAAACTTGCTTCAGCCTAGATAGAAACTAAGTGGTCTATAGCTGTAATGTTATAAGGGAATACGAGAAAATGGATGATTAATAGGTAAAAATCCAATGATACAATATTTTAAGATTGAAGACCAGGATAAACAAAGAGGGGAGAGATTTGCTGAACTAACTATCTGAACAGGAATACAGAAAAGGGAGGCTTGAGGAGGTCCGGGAAATAAGCAAATGAAAGATAAGTCATTGAAAGAGCGAATTGTTTTTAACTATTTTTATTTTGTTTTTTTCTTTTTTCTTTTTTAATTTTGTAATATTTTGAAAATGTCAATAAATATCTTTTAAAAAAACAACAACAAACTTGCTTCAGCATAGAACCGCTCCTTCTGAAAAGTTTTTTTCAGTTTGCATGACTCGGTCCTGAAATGCCCTCTAGTGTTGAGAGAGAGAAGACACTCCAACTTCACAAAGAATCTTTAAAGGCAGTGAGAGTGAATTAAACCCTGGGAAATTTAAATTTCAAACTTGGTTCACCCATAATGCCAAGGCAAGCAATGGCTTAGGAGGAATAGGCAAGCATGAAAGCTCCCAGAGATGAGCTTGCAGCTGCTTATTCCTCTCTGGTCCTCTTTCGCTGCCCTATCACATCGAGTGGCGCTGTGGTCTAAAGCCACTGAGCCTCTTGGGCTTGCCGATCAGAAGGTCGGCAGTTCGAATCCCCGTGATGGGGTGAGCTCCCGTTGCTCGGTCTCTGATCCTGCCAACCTAGCAGTTCGAAAGCACGTCAAAGTGCAAGTAGATAAATAGGTACTGCTCCGGCGAGAAGGTAAACGGCGTTTCCGTGCGCTGCTCTGGTTCACCAGAAGCAGCTTAGTCATGCTGGCCACATGACCCGGAAAAACTGCCTGTGGACAAATGTCGGCTCCCTTGGCCAGTAAAGTGACTCCACCCCCGTTGTTCTGCTGGACACTGAGGTCCAGAGCCAAGGGCCTTCTGGCAGTTCCCTCACTGTGAAAAGTGAGTTTGCAGGGAACGAGACAGAGGGCCTTCTTGGTAGTGGCGCCCGCCCTGTGGAATGCCCTCCCACCAGATGTCAAGGAAATAAACGACTATCTGACTTTTAGAAGACATCTGAAGGCAGCCCTGTAAAGGGAAATGTTTAATGTTTTATCTAGGTGGGGCAACCCAGTCAGATGGGTGCGATACAACCAACCAACCAATCAACAAGAACAACAACAACAATAATAATAGTAATTGGATCGAACTGGGGAACCTTTTGCAGAGTAGATGTCCTGACACTGTACTCCAGCCCCGTTTTCACATTTCTCTCCTTCCATCCCCCCCCCCTTTCATGTAGGGTTCACACGGGCATCTGGTTGGCTACTGTGGAAAAGAGCATGCTGGATAGCCATCTTCAAATATCTCAAGGGCTATCACATGGAAGAGGGCACAAGCAAAGATGATCAAGGGTCTGGAAACCAAACCTTATGAGGAATGGTTGAAGGAGTTGGGTACGCTTAGCCTGGAAAAGAGGAGACTTATGATAGGCATTTTCAAATATCTCAAGGGCTGTCACATGGAAGAAGGAGTGAGCTTGTTTTCCCCTTCTCTAGAGGGTAGGACTCGAACTGATGGCTTCAAGTTACAAGAAAGAGGATTCCGATGAAACATCAGGTAGAACGTTCTGACAGTAAGAGCTGTCTGACAGTGGCACAGCCTCCCTTGGGAAGTTGTGGACCCTTGGAGGTTTTTAAGCAGAGGCTGAATGGCCACCAGTCCTGGGTGCTTTAGCTGAGATTCCTGCACTGCAAGGGGTTGGACTAGATGACCCTCGGGGTCCCTTCCAACTCTACAAATCTATGTTCTATGACAGGCATAGGCAAACTCGGCCCTCCATATGTTTGGGGACTTCAACTCCCATCATCCCTAGCTAACAGGACCAGTGGTCAGGGGTGATGGGAGTCGTAGTCCCAAAACATCTGGAGGGCTGAGTTTGCCTATGCCTGTTCTATGAGGCATTGGGGCTGATCCAGCATGGCTCTTGTTGTGTTCCTTTGAAAGCTAGACATTGTTGAATGGAAATTGTGGGCGTTCTGTCCATGCATGTAAGGATTTGCTCATACGCATTCAGAGAAACTGGAGCCTGATATTTGTTTAAAGTAAGTGGTTTTCAATGCAATCAGAGCATGTTCACTCATAAGCAATGGACTTATTATTCACTCTAGAGATTTCTGGCTCAATCCCAGGAACCCCTACTGTGGAAAAAAATGTATTTTCTTTCTTTTTTCTTTTTAAAATCAATCTAATAAATGAATCCAAAGTCAATCAATCGTTAATGCTTTCCAAACAAGTGTGCATCCCTTAACCAGGCTATTCCGTGGCTATTATTGAAACGCTTGCCTGTTGCTGGTAATAAAGTATTCAGCTTCGCCGGAACAGTTAATCTTGAAATGTCTTTCTCTGAGAGGGATGTAACATTGATTAGATGGCTGTAAAAAGATTGTCATTGACTATAATTCCTCAAGATGTGACTGGTTTGACAGCCTAGCAAAAGCAACACTGTTGGCTTGTCATTGATCATGTTACCTCTTGATAACCCATTCAGGTGCAATCGGTAGCAGGCGAGGACCTTCATCTGATACTGCTTTGTGTTTCCTCGGTGCATTAATCAAAATCTCTGCTCCTTTCCAGGATGCCTTTTTTAATCATTTAGATACAGCGCTTGGCAATGGTGACAAGGAGCTGGCAATATTTATCTCACTCAGCCTTGCAGGAATCTGCTATGGACGAGCAATGGAGGAGTCCCTGAAATCAAGGTTAAATCGATGATGAACGCGAGACCCTTAAATGACCTCTGGCATGGTTCCAACCTACAATTTCTCCTGCCATTGTTCATGCGCTCAAAGCCCATCCACTGATGGGTGGGGCTTCTGCTCTGCCTGTCAAGAGATTTATTTATATGCCACTTTCCCACCTTACGTTCAAAGCAACTCACAAGTTCAGCGAGCAATATATAGTTGTAACAAAAACACCAGCAGCTCTCCCAGGTGCATAAAAATAACGGGCTGTGTCCAACCGATAGCAGACCTGTTGGAATTATTGAACCCAACTCAGTTTATGTCCATTAATTTAAATGGGTCTACTCTGAGTAGGTTTGACCGTCAATGCAAGCCAAAATTCATATCCACAGGAGCAAGCTAACAAACTTGATACTATTAAATCTTTCTTAAACATATGGAAAACATTTGTTTCATAAACAAGAACAGTTGTCGCAAGCCCCACGACATATTCAACTTAACAAATCTGACATCAATTAATTCAAATCACTCAAATGCCAGTAGACAAAAAAATAAAATAAAAATCAGGATCGAAAGGTTACCATTTAATTTCTGGATTTAATTGCTTTGTCAATGCAGCAGCGTTACAAATCAAATCAAAACTTTATTGCGGTCCAAAGACCCACAAAACAATTTCAAAACTAGATACAGTTAAAATGACCAGACAGATGGAAGAAACTAAAGCGGTCATTTTGTTTTAACAGTGTTACAATAAGGCAGTGAAAAACAGGAGCATAGATTACGTACTGCATTTGCACCCCAACTGTCCTCCAAAGAGATCGAAGTGGCATCCTCCTAAACTTGCCCCCCACCCCACCCTGAGTGACCACAGCTCCTCAAAATCAAGTCTCTTCTTATTTGTATCTCTGCACCTCTTAACCTGCACAGACTCGTGCTGGTTTCTGTCTCTTGCTGGTGTGTGATGGAATGTTGGAAACAATGGCAGGGAAAACATGTTGCCAGTGGCATAGCAAGGTCAGGTGGTACCCGATGCGAAGAATTTATTGTCACCCGCCCCCCAGACACACACACCAGAGCCAGTGTGGTGTAGTGGTTAAGAGCGGTAGTCACGTAATCTGGGTAACCGGGTTCGCGTCTCCGCTCCTCCACATGCAGCTGCTGGGTGACCTTGGGCCAGTCACACTTCTTTGAAGTCTCTCAGCCCCACTCACCTCACAGAGTGTTTGTTGTGGGGGAGGAAGGGAAAGGAGATTGTTAGCCGCTTTGAGACTCCTGAAGGGGAGTGAAAGGCGGGATATCAAATCCAAACTCTTCTTCTTCTTCTTAGTTGGACTCTCAAGATACTGCGATCTACTCACAGTATAAAAAGACTGGCTATGATCTACCCATTGTGATTGTTGTTGTCTTCTCTCAGCCATCTTCTCCAACTATTGCTTCTCTCAGGCCTTTCATGGGATCTGCAGGCTAGTTGGCCAGTTTCCCATCATGAAAGTGGGGCTGCCCCAGGAGGAAGCACCTCAGAAGAGCCCAGGCACTACCATTTACATGCTATGGAAAACTACCATCTGGACATAGGTCAGAACCAGTGTGCTACAACGCTATAAGCACATTAACCAGAAGCCATAGACTCCAGAGAATTTTGCATGTGAGACAGCTTCCTGGATTGTTTAAGGGAAGGATTGACCATAGTTGTTGAGCTTTTTCTGTGGTTACAGGGTTTGGGTCCTGGGTTGAGGGAGATTCTGCTTTTCTCCACCCTCTGATTATTTGCTCATCTGCCTCCTACAGCAGCCCGGGAGCGCAGGGCTGTCAAAACAAAGGGGAGAGGGGGGAAGGCCGCCAGCAAAACAGTGCAGCTCCACCCCTTCCCCCGATGGATCACGGTAGGCAGGAATCGTGGGCAGGTGGTGTGTGTAATGTCACCCCTTTGGTAATGACACCCGGGGAGGTCTGCCCCCACCGCCTGCACCTTGCTCCGCCCCTGAATGTTGCCCACCTCTGCTCCACCATCTCATGTCTATCATGGCATGCGAACACACATCCAGCCCTTGGGAAACCTCAATAAATCAGAGCATCAGAAAGGCCCATTTGGTCCAGCAACCTGTTCCCACAGGGGCCAACCAGATGCCCACAGGAAGCCCCAAAGCAGGACATCTCCCCCACAGGTGATTCCAAGCAGCTCTGGTATTCAGAGGCACATTGCCTCTGGCAGTGGTAGTTGCATGACTAGTAACCATTAATAGCCGTATTCCCCATGCTTTTGTCTAATCCTCTTTCAAAGCCACCCAAGTTGACATCCGACGCACCACAACTTGTGGAAGCGAATCCCATGGTTTAGCTATGCGCTGTGGGAAGAACTCCTTGCTTCTTCTGCCAGTGTGGTTTAAGAGCGGTGGACTTGTAATCTGGTGAACAGGGTTCGCTTCCCCACTCCTCCACATGCAGCTGCTGGGTGACCTTGGGCTAGTCACACTTCTCTGAAGTCATGTGGCCAGCATGACTAAGCCGCTTCTGGCAAACCAGAGCAGCACATGGAAATGCTGTTTACCTTCCCGCCAGAGCAGTACCTACTTGCACTTTGACGTATCTACTTGAGCAGTATCTACTTGCACTTTGACGTGCTTTCGAACTGCTAGGTTGGCAGGAGCAGGGACCGAACAACAGGAGCTCATTCCGTTGCGGGGATTCGAACCGCTGACCTTCTGATTGGCAAGCCCTAGGCTCTGTGGTTTAGACCACAGCACCACCCACGTCCCTATGTGAGACTCCTTAGGGTAGTGGTAAAGTGGGATATCAAATTCAAACTCCTACTCCTCCTCTTCTTCTTCCGTGATCTTCCAACGTTCAGCTTCATTAGGTGGCCCTCAGTTCTACTATGATGAGAGAGGGAGAAATTATTTGCATCTCTCTCAAGCCTTCTCGCTCCGCTTGTCTTTTCTCGAAGCTGAAAAGACCCACACGTTGCAAGCTTTCTCCAGAAGGGAGTTCCTCCAACCCACCTCCATCATTTGGGTTGCCTGTTTCTGAACCTTTTCCCAGCCTCCCTTTCATAGCTTTCACAAAGTGCCCGGTGAAAACAGGAGAGGGCCTTTTCTCCCCAAGAAACGCTAAACGGCACAATAAAGGATCTAGTATTAGAGATGAGTTTTCCGTTAGCTGCTTAAGGAAAAAAAAGATAGATGCTTCGCCCCCCACCCCAGTAGTAAAATTGTCCCTTCTCTGTCATATTCCCCTATCGTACTTTTGGCAAGTTATCAACCAGCATAATGCTACTGCATAAAACAACACGCCCCATTCCATTAAAGTCCCAGATTCTGAGCCTCAGGCCCAGCACACAGCTTTCTGAAGTATAATACTGAGGGTTTATTGGATTCCAAATGTGGCCTCATTTGCACTTCCGCTGTCTCTCATAACTCTGGCGACAATGCATCTGTCAAGTGTATATGGGAGGAAAAGATCTTCTGCGCTTTAATTTAGGCTCCATTTTCATTTTCTTGTTCTGCCTTTTTTCATTTTTTAAGAATGCTTATCTTTGTTCGTTTTTGCTTATTCTAGTTCATTTTGGTTTTAATCAGGACAGAGGCTTCTAATTGATGCACATTCCTAGTTTCCTCCCTGCCCACCCCCCACTCTTTTTTTTTTTTTTGGCAGCCAAATTTCAATAATTGCATATTTCAGGGGGGGGGGAATTATCTCCAATAATCGGAGGAAGCAGACTTTCAAGAACATTTTCAACTGACAGGAGTGTGATTCATGACAGCCATGGCAGTGTTTTATGAGATACACTCTGTCGAAAGTGCACTCAGTTATTGTACAAAAGAACCCAAAGTCAATTTGTGTTTCTCTTACTTTGTAATTCATTGCAGTCTGGGTGGGGGGTGGGGGTAGTTTATGGGATAAGTTGCCATCTTCCCACAGAGGGTGGTGAGAATTTATTTAACTAAGCATGAAAATAAGAGTAGCCCCGCCAGCTGATGAAGTGGGGGCCACTGTTTTGGTACAGTTTAATCTATATACCATTTCATATTTCAGAAGAACTCAAAGTGGCTAATTAATGCATATCCCAACAAAAATTGATCAGTATAAGAAATACAATATAAATCCCACATTCAAAGCCCAAACAATACTAATTCAATTTTTTTTTTAAAAAAATGTAAGTGAACAGCAATAAATATCTCTAAACAAGATGCCTATTTAAAGCAACCAAGAACCACCAAAGCAAATCACACACATCAAGATGTATTAAAATGCAACAGAATTACAGTATATATCATCATGAAAATCCCATAAATATTACAAAAAGAAGCACATATAATGATACAATCAGCAAAATCATTCGCATGCAGATTATATTCCAAAATCCAATCTAAACACACAGCCACCACATAGAGAATTGCTCAACAATCTCACTTTTCTTCCACTCTATCTACTCAACTCTCACTTCAATAAAACAGTTGGGATCAGCTAACGAATAATGTTGTACAGAAAAATAGGCCTTCTTCAGTGCCACCAAGCCTCTGAATACCAGGGGACAATAGTGGAAGAGAGCTATTGCTCTCATACCTTGGTGGTGGGCTTCCTGTTGGCATGTGTTTGACCGCTGTAGAAAGCAGGATCCTGGACGAGAAAGGCCTTTGGTTCTGTGGTGGCTTGTGCCCACTGGGACTGGTGATAGGCGACAATTATTCACACAATTAATATTCTTGTTCAAAAACCATTTTTCACCATTTATCAGATTTGTGAGAATAAGACAACTGCTTACAAAGTGCCATGAAAACATATAAGCTATCTAAAATAAAGTGAACTTGCAGAGTTAGATTTTACTAAGTTCTTACAACTTCTTGACTCATTTTTTTGTTTTTTCTTGTTTTTTAAGTAAGTTCAAGAAGAAGGTAGGTAAGTTCAACAATGTTCCCGGTAGCTGTGAAGTGCAGATGGAAGACAGGGTGTCAGCTTTCTATCCCTGTTTTGCCCTGGCAGTCCATAAAGTTGAAGAGCTGCTATTTTGCCCCCGACAGGGCCAATTTATTGGGGTTGGCTGATAGCCCACTCCCTGAGCACAGTTCTCTGGGCTTCCTCAGTAGTCTCCAGCCATTAAAGTGACTATTAGTGCTAACGAATAATAATTCAAACAAAATCTCATTAGAATCATCATAATACATTTCTAAATGTTCAATTAAATGCAATTAAATACAAAATTAACACAAAGGGTCATAATTATATACTTACATAGAATCATAGAATCATATAGTAGTTATAGAAACATGTAGTTATAGAAACAATTTCTTATAGAACTATCTTATAGTTATAGAACATGTAGTTATAGAAACAATTTCTTGGCTTAAGCATAAAGAACTGAATAGCTTAGCAAGGTAGCCATGTTTGATTACAGATATACTGTATATACTTTCATTGTGGGCTTTTTAGCAGATGTTTTACATTAACAAGGAGGGGAAGATATGGAGGAGAGGATGTAAGTATTGATAGTATCATTTCCAGCCTCTCCTCCATTTCTCCTCCTCCTTATTAAGGTAAAACACCTGCTAAAATGAGAGTATATATATCTGTAATCAAACATGGCTACCTTGCTAAGCTATTCAGTTCTTTATGCTTAAGCCAAGAAATTGTTTCTATAACCCCAAAATATTGGCCCTGTCAGGGGTGAAATATCAGCTCTTCAACTTTATGGACTGCTAGGGCGAAACGGGGATAGAACGCTGACACCCTGTCTTCCATCTGCACTTCACAGCTACGGGGAACATCGTTGAACTTACCCACCTTCTTCTTGAACTTACTTAAAAAACAAGAAAAAACTTACTTAAAAAACAAAAATTGAGTCAAGAACTTGTAAGAATTTAGTAAAATCTGACACTGCAAGTTCACTTTATTTTAGATAGCTTATAAGTTTTCATGGCACTTTGTAAGTAGTTGTCTTATTCTCACAAATCTGATAAATGGTGAAAAATTGTTTTTCAACAAGAATATTAATTTTGTGAATAATTGTCCCCTATATGCTATAGGGGACATGGGTGGCGCTGTGGGTTAAACCACAGAGCCTAGGACTTGCCGATCAGAAGGTCGGTGGTTCGAATCCCTGTGACGGGGTAAGCTCCCATTGCTCTGTCCCAGCTCCTGCCAACCTAGCAGTTCGAAAGCACGTCAAAGTGCAAGTAGATAAATAGGTACCACTCCGGCGGGAAGGTAAACGGCGTTTCTGTGCACTGCTCTGGTTCACCAGAAGCGGCTTAGTCATGCTGGCCACATGCTGGCCACATGACCCGACTCCCTCGGCCAATAAAGTGAGATGAGTGCCACAACCCCAGAGTCGGTCACTGGACCTAATGGTCAGGGGACCCTTTACCTTTATATGCTATAAGGATTGCACAATCATTATTAACAGCACAGGTTGTAATTCTTCAGCACTGGGACTGGTGAGGCAGAAAGTAGGAAGATCAACTGGAGCCAGAGCCAGTCCTCCTTCCAGCTGAGTTCTACAAGGGCAACTCTGAGACTAAGAAGGAGGCATCCACCAGGTGGAGCCACTCCTTGGACCAGCTCTAACTTCAAAGGCAGGCAGGTGGGACTGGCTGAGGGCTGAATGAAGTTGGTGGAGCACTGACCCATTTGACCTCCACTGCTTTTGATGTGCTCTAGCAGGGCACTTTTTCTTCTTCAATTTTTTTTAAAAAAATATTAACATAATTGTTACAAAATTTAAGCAAAATATTGCAAATACATACATACATACATACATACATACATACATACATACATATATATTTCAAATAAGCACATATATGTGAAAAAAGGAACAAAAGAGAAAAAAGAAGAAGAAATAAAGAGAATAGAAGAAGAAAAGTTGGAAGAATTTCTTCCAAATTTATTCTACAAATATCTCAATATGAAAATAATAATATAATTTCATTGATTGACTTCCATTGCTTGCACTGCACTTCCTATATACATTTTAAGCAAGATTGTATCTGTTATTCCGTATTTTTTAGCAGGGCACTTCTTGCCCTGAGGAACATAATTTGGGAAAGCAGCCTACAAATATTGACAGCAACAATGAAAGATTTGCGGCTCTCTGTCAGGGATGGCTCAAGATTTTAATTTTTTCTCTCTCACGCACACTGGGGAAAGTGTTGCCTCATGAATTTCCTCCCTTGCTGGACTTTCCTGACAAAGAGTAGAATACTGGTAAATGGTTAAACAGTGGCAGCGACAGGATCTAGCTGCCATTTCAATTTCCCCAAATGTTCCTGAACGGTGAGCGGCATTGTGGGAAATTAAAATGGTGGCTGGACTAATCATAGTAATGGTTTGGGGGAGAAATTAAGAGCAGTCCAGAACACTTCGAATCAAACCTAGAATTAAGAACGCCTTGTCCCCTAAGCATCTATTCTGAGTACCAGAACTGAATTGAACTCAGAATGTTTCCACACAAAAATTCACTCCGGCTCTCTCTGTCTCTCCTTGACCCACCAGCTTTCTTTGTTTCAGGAGTATAACAGGAGTCATTTCAGTAACGTCATTGCTGGGTGATCTCCTTCAGATCGCCCAGAGATCTACCAGTAGATTCCGATCTGCTCACCCCTTGTGCAGAGGAAATTGAATAATAATAATAATAATAATTTATTATTTATACCCCGCCCATCTGGCTGGGCTTCCACAGCCACTCTGGGCGGCTTCCAAAAAATATTAAAATACTGTAATACATCGAACGTTAAAAGCATCCCTAAACAGGGCTGCCTTCAGATCTCTTCTAAAAGTCTGGCAGTTGTTGTTCTCTTTGACATCTGGTGGTAGGGCGTTCCACAGGGAGGGTGCCAATACCGAGAAGGCCCTCTGCCTGGTTTGCTGTAGCTTTGCTTCTCACAGTGAGGGAACCGCCAGAAGGCCCTCGGTGCTGCACCTCAGTGTCCGGGTAGAACGATGGGGGTGGAGACGCTCCTTCAGGTATACTGGACCGAGGCTGAATGACAGTTGCTGGGAATTGCACGTGAGCAGAGTGCATCAGGGTGGCCACTGTGAGAACAGAATGCTGGACTAGGTGGGCCATGTTCCGATGAATGTCCATTTCGGCTGCGAACAGCGGGACTGTTGTGTGTACAGTCCGCTTCCACTGTGCGAACAGCAGAGTAACTTGCGCAGAGTGTGCCTGTGTGGAAGAATCTCAGCCATGCAGTAAAACTCACGTACAGCAGCTTCCTATTCTACGAAGCTTTTATTGTACAGCAGTAAAACTCACGGTACAGCAGCTTCCTATTCTACGAAGCTTTTATTGTACAGCAGCAAAACAAATAAACAGTTTGTTAAGTTGTGGGTGAACATATCAGACGACACAGCGATTCTTCAAACAGCTCTTGTTTATTCAAAGGTCAGAACAGAACTGAACTGAAGGGTTCGGCCAGCCTGCTTATATAGAGTTCAACTACAAAGCAACAGTAACAACTTTCTGTAACTATGCCATCACTGGACGTCACTTTCAATTCCTTATTTGCATATGCGGACCTGAGTGAAAACTATCTACAGTAACCCCCTGCTGGCCGAGGCTGAGAACTTCAGTACATAACACAGTTCAAACAGTTCAGCCAGGAGAGAGTGGCGGCATGATGCCTCTCCAATCACGGCCAAAACAGAAGGTAAACCATTCACATAACAAAAAAATGAACATACCCCCAGTGACAGGAAGTAACTTCCCATGAGCTGTTAACCCTGTAAGCTCTAGTTATCCTCACAGGCCATTGGCCTGATCCAGTAGGCTCCTCTTATGTTCTTAACACAAGCATTAAGCTAACAAAACCTCATTGTGAGGGAGAATAAATTGGAAAGTGGCAGGGTTGTATGGTTCAGCACAATTAATTTCTTCCATGTTTTATATCAATTAAAGCCAAGGGAGGAACCTTCCATGCTAGATCAACTGAGGTCTAGAAAGTAGGGAGGAAAGATAGAGTAAGGGAGGTCAGAGGAAGCGCTGAATGTCCTTCTCGCCAAACTTTATCTCCAGCCTTCTGAGGAGAACTAGTTTTTAAAAGGTTGGAGCTTGCCATCTGCAGTTTTTACAAGTAGTACTCGAATCAAGAATTATATTATATATAAACAACACACGCACATAAGTGAAATGAATCAGGGGGCACATTTTTAGTTGATTAAGGCTGCAATTAGGGATAGATGTAGTGTCAGTATTGGTGATCCTAGCTTCTTGTTTTTCCAGTCTTACATTTACTTCTCCACATTTCAGCTGCAATATGTTTTTTTAAAACAACAACCATATTTCTGCATAGCTGGATAGCTCAGTTGGTTAGAGCATAGTGCTGACGACACCAAGGTTGCAGGTTTGATGCAGCTGCATATTCCTGCGTTTCAGGGAGTTGTACTAAATGATCCCTATGTCTGATGTCCTTCTTTGAAATTTCAAAATAAATAAATGCACACTTTCTCCTAATAGGCAAAATGCATATATATATATATATATATATATTGATATATATATTGGTACCTCAGGTTAAGTACTTAATTCGTTCCGGAGGTTTGTTCTTAACCTGAAACAGTTTTTAACCTGAAGCACCACTTTAGCTAATGGGGCCTCCTACTGCCGCCACGTTGCTGGCGTGTGATTTCTGTTCTCATCCTGAGGTAAAGTTCGTAACCCGAGGTAATATTTCTGGGTCAGCGGAGTCTGTAACCTGAAGCATATGTAACCTGAAGCGTATGTAACCCAAGGTACCACTGTGTGTTTGTTTGTGTGTGTGTATATATATATATATATATATATATATATATATATATATATAAAATTTGGTGGGGAAACTACATTGTAGAACTTGGAGAAATGTGCATTTCGCAGAGTAGCTGTGTTTCAGTCCATGCATTGTCTCAGAAAGTGCAAATCAGGTAGTTAAAAAATGCAAGCCAAACCCATTGCTCCCATTTTGGCAAGCAGTCCCACCCTCTAATAAAATGCCTTTTAGTACACATTATTGGGTCGGTGAACTGTATTGCAAAATTCAGAGAAGCGCACATTTAGGATAGCTGCATTTCAGCTCATGGATTTGTTCAAAAAGGGTGAATTAGGCAGTTCCTTATTAAAACACACACCCCTTTCTCCTTAGTGGCAATCCCCGACATTCTTCCCTGTTTCGTGATTTGTTCATTCATGCCGCAAGATGAGTCAGTCTAATTGCCGAGAAAGGACGAGATGACAGCATTTCTGTATTTTTATTATTTTTTAAAAAGGCCAAAGAGCTTATGAGATACACAGGTCTATAATACTTTGGAGTGCCAAAATAAAAAGTCCCATCCATGCTGTTTCAGCTGGGGACAAATCAATGAGGGAGCACTTAGGGTCATAAAAAGTAGATAGCTGTGTTCAGCCTAGTTTTAATGCTTTTCTGTTGACTGAAGAAGAAGGAAAACAGAATGGTGAGCAATAAACATTTCTGTCCAAGCCTAGACTGAAAATTAGAGATCAGACTTTGATTTATTGCTATATCGTGTTTTTAATACAGTGGTACCTCGGGTTACATTTGCTTCAGGTTACAGACACTTCAGGTTACAGACTCCGCTAACTCAGAATATTTGCAAATATGTGCACATTGGGCAAAATTGCATACAATGTTTTGTATAATGAATTTATGTAACTGAGGAATTTACAAGAGGACTTTCTTAAAAACGCAAACAGATGTGCAAATGTGGGAAAATGGATTGAAGAAGTGGGGGTGGTATAGTGGGGTGAGAACTAAAATGGACAGATTCGCCTGCAGTGATGTGACTATTCCATGTCAGGACTAGTTTCTCCCTACTAGTTGTGTCACTCACTATTAAGTTCCATTTAATTAACGAGACTTGTTTCTTGGTAAATGAGATCAGGTTGTCTGGCTTCAGCCCTATGCTTGCATACTTTGAGAAACTTCCACTTAACTTGAGCTTACTTTTGACTCAACATGCACAGTAACAGGTAGCCCAGCCACAGTTCTATGATTTAGAAGTCCCATTGACGTAACTTATGCCTCTGAGTAAACATGGTTGGGATCAGCCCGTAAAGGTATGACCACCTGCTTGTAATTTTTAAGAAATGTGATCCGAGCACAAATCAAGTCTACAGTTCTGGCACAGGATAATCACAGAGGCGACGAAAAACGCACACACTCACTTTTAATAATGGCACAGCAATAAAACTGCTAGCACGTTTGCAAAGCTAAGCACGGTCCGGTCTGGTTTCAAATTGGATGGGAGAACGCATGTTGAGATACCTGCGTTGCAGGGGGTCGGACTAGATGACCCTTCTCTCTCTCTCTCTCTCTCTCTCTCTCTCTCTGTGTGTGTGTGTGTGTGTGTGTATGTGTGTGTATTTTCCTGTAAAAATTAGAAGTCCATGAACAATTAGTCAGGTTAATCATGTTTGGCCTATAAACCTCTTCTGAATTGATATAACTAATTATAGAGCAACGGAGTTAAAAACAAATGCATACACACAATGAATACAGCTTAAAGTGTTGGCTTAGGTTGTTTACCATTATAGTCCACCAGGAGTTTGTTCTCCTAATTATCCTCTGCATAATATTAACCATCATAATTACTTGCTAAAGTAGCTAGCTGAATGTTATTTCATAATGTTTAATGTATGCAATCTCTAATATATGCAACGGCATTTATGATTTAGTTGGCTGCATCTAGAGAAGTGGAGGGCCTTATAGTGATTAAAGATGTTAACAGTTGTTATAATTCATCCATTTCCAGCTGAAACAACATGGCATCCGTTTATGAATGGTTCCATCAATTGCCCAGATGCATTTACCCAGCCTATCTGTTTCCAATAGATAGTCTTCTATAAATACACCGAATCCCACTGGCACTGCAGTTCTAGCGTTTAATGCATCATGGTTACTGCATGTGATTTGCCTTCCTGAATGCTAAGTGTGGAGCAGTAAGGTGGACAATGTTCAAAGAACATGAAAATAGAGTTCATGATGCAAATACAGAGTATAAATTATCAGTAAGAATGCTGAACGGAGATGCGCATCTCCTGGGAGAAGCAAGGCATCAGAATGGACTGATGCTCAATGGCTCAGAATATCTTGGTAAACAAAAGGTCCCAGGGTCAATCCAAGGCATTTCCAGAGTTTGGCATTCACTAGTTCAGCTGAATAGAGTTCACTGATCTCCTGAACTGCACCTGAAAATGGTTCCCATAATTGCTTGGTGGGTAGAAGGTGAATTATGTTCATTTGGGGGTAGTACTATGAACCATTTCAAGTTCTTCTTGATATTATTCCCTGCCCCTGTCTCCAGCAGGAGGCTTGGACCCTTAGGTTTGAAGAAAGAAAGAAAGAAAGAAAGAAAGAAAGAAAGAAAGAAGAAAGTCAATATGGCATTTATAAAGAAAATTAGAAAGCAAAATGTGGAGGCAAATTTCTAGGGCTTATTAGATGAGAAAGCATAAGTTTATCCTTCCTGTGTAAGTCTCAAAAAGGGGGCATGATGGAAGCATGGCAGGGACAGGATTGGGAAGGGGAGATTTAGACAGGATTCTAAGCCCTAAGCTTGGTTGTGTGACCTATTGACCTGGGGTAGAACACTATACAAATGGCTTGTTTCCCCTGTGTTAAACTTAGACAGAGCAGCAGCCCTGCTGCTGAACGAAATTGGATCTAGTGTAATATCACACCAGATTCATTTACACTGGTTTGCTTTATGTTGTGCAAAGGTCTGCTGCTTTAGACAGTCCAGTTTAACAGGTTTTCAGTTCTATCATCTCTCCATGGGATGGTGCCCACTGGCCATCTCCCAAGATAGTCATCTGAGAATTTCCCTAATCCATGCTTCATCTGAATTCTTTCATTATAATATCTTGTCAGGGGTTCAGGAGCAGAGACGCAGAGAAGGGAGGAGACAGAGAGCGAGGGGGAGGAATACGAAGGAAAGATGAGTGGGGATGACGAACCGAGATCGCCGAGCTTATCCAGTGAGTCCGAGGATTCCCAGAAGGGAGCGCCAGCGGTCAGAGCAAGGGGGAAAAGCAGGGGGACACCCCAGGAAGAAGGGTCCAGAGAGGAATCAGAGAGCAGCAGTTGGAGATCGGGACCCACGTACCCAGACGGGAGCAGCGGGGAGAAAGGGGACCAGATATCGGGTTCCGGAGGCTTTCAGAAGGAGGGAGGGCATGAGTCAGGAGTAGTCACGCCCACCTCGGGGAGCGACGAAACGATCAAGAGGAAGGTTGAGAGTTGGGCGCGCGCGCCAAGTTCAAATGTAGCGGAAGCTGGCGCAGTAAGCAGCCCAGAGAGTGAGCCAGGTCCCAAAGCCCGCCGCAAGGAGGCGGAAGGGTCAGGGGGGTCCGCGTCAGAAGAGAGTAGGAAAGAAGAGACCCCGGGGGGCAGAAGGACCCAGAGACGGAAGGAAAGGCGCAGGAGGTGGAGCAAGGCTAGGGTATTAAGCTGGTGTGCTAGAGGCGGAGACTCAGACGGGTCTTCGCCGGTCTGACCTAGAAGAAGTAGGGCTGCACATTGCAGTTTGGAAATGGAACCTGTAATCCAATAAAGACTCTTTTAACCTGAACGCTGGCTAACGTGGTCCTATGTGAGCTGGGACTGAGTGGCAGCCCTGACATATCTCATATTAAATCTTACAGTTGTTTTTAAGTCACTTAAAACAGGAATGCATCAAGGTATTAAGATTTAACAATTTGTCTTTACTGAAGCCTAGTTGTGTATCTTTTGGATCTTTGAAAAGGTAATAGTGTTATTCTTTTGTACTTTATCACAGGCATGTATTAAAAAAATTATTTTGCTTTGCTACATCATTTGCATTTATACTCATCAGTCAACTGTATGTATAGGCCATGTTGCTATGGGGATTCATTGATTTAAGAACCTACACGCGATAGAATGTAGGAGCAGGGCTGTCACCCTATGGGAGAAATCCCAGTCAATTAATCAGATGACTTTCTATTGAACAACTGAAAAGAATTAATTTGCATATATTTGCATGGGGTGAACAGTGGTTTCAAAAAGCAACCGTGATTTATTTGTGTTTGGAAGATACATGAGTGAGAGTGAAAAATATATATACAATGCCTAATCTTACCCGCTTGGACTACTACAATGCGCTCTACATGGGGCTACCTTTGAAGGTGACCTGGAAACTATAACTAATCCAGAATGCAGCAGCTAGACTGGTAACTGGGAGTGGCTGCCGAGACCATATAACACTGGTCCTGAAAGGCCTACATTGACTCCCAGTACGTTTCCGAGCACAATTCAAAGTGTTGGTGCTGACCTTTAAAGCTCTAAATGACCTCGGCCCAGTATACCTGAAGGAGCATCTCCACCCCTATTGTTCAGCCTGGACACTGAGGTCCAGCTCCGAGGGCCTTCTGGCGGTTCCCTCATTGAGAGAAGTGAGGATACAGGGAACCAGGCAGAGGGCCTTTTTGTTAGTGGCGCCCACCCTGTGGAATGCCCTCCCACCAGATGTCAAGGAAATAAACAGCTACCTGACTTTAAGAAAACATCTGAAGGCAGCCTCGTTTAGGGAGGTTTTTAATGTTTGATGTTTTATCGTGTTTTTAATATTCTGTTGGGAGTTGCCCAGATTGGCAGGGGAGGCCTGGGCAGATGGGCAGGTTATAAGTAATAAATTGTTGTTGTTGTTGTCATGTCAGAGACTACAGCTAAGTAAAGGTAAAGAGACCCCTGACCATTAGGTCTAGTCGTGACGGACTCTGGGGTTGCGGTGCTCATCTCGCTTTACTGGCCGAGGGAGCCAGCGTACAGCTTCCGGGTCATGTGGCCAGCATGACTAAGCCTCTTCTGGCGAACCAGAGGAGCGCACGGAAACGCCGTTTACCTTCCCGCCGGAGCGGTACCTATTTATCTACTTGCACTTTGACGTGCTTTCGAACTGCTAGGTTGGCAGGAGCTGGGACCAAGCAACGGGAACTCACCCCGTCGTGGGGATTCGAACCGCCGACCTTCTGATCGGCAAGTCCTAGGCTCTGTGGTTTAACCCACAACATAGGAATCTTCTTTCTGCTGAATCAGACCATTGGTTCACCCAGCTCAGTGTAGTCTACACTGACAGTCAGGGGCATTCAAGGTTTCCAGCCTCTACCTGGAGTTGCCAATTACTGATCTTTCTGCTTGCAAAACAGATTCTCCATCACTGAGTTATGGTACATAGACATCAAGATTTTACTCCTCATTTTGAATGCCTGATGCAAGTTGTCATGCTTTCTTTATCTGTAACTATTGCTAATGGGAAAAATTGCTTGTTCTTGAATGACCAGAGCATTATTTTCATTTACATGTACCTTTCCCCATATAAACTTTATCTTCCCATATAAACTGTCCTGGACTCTGCATTCATCACCTGAGGCTCTTCTTTGTGTGCCTCCTCCCTGAGTGGTCTGGAGGGTGGCAACATGAGAACGGGCCTTCTCTGCAGTGGCCCCCCATTTGTGGAATGTTCTCCTCAGGCAGGTTCACCTGGCACCTTCATGATATATATTTTAGGTGCCAGGCAAAAACATTCCTCTTCAACTAGGCCTTCAGCTGATTAATATTCTACTGCCTTTTAAATTGGGGGAAGGGGGGTCTTGTTTTGCTGTTTTGTTATTAATTATTTACTTTTTTATCCTGTGTTTTATTCCATGAAGGGTGGAATAATAATGATAATAATAATAATAATAATAATAATAATAATAATAATAATAATAATAATACAGTTGGGCTGTGTTAATTAGTTTATTTTTATTCTTTTTAATTATTAAATACTTTCAACACCACCACCAGCAAAAAAGACATAAAAATACATAATAAAATAACTGACACTGACCCAGAAGCTGGTGCATAGCAATATGTAAAAAAATAACAACAGAATAACGTAAGTTCTTATCCCAGACTGGTATTTGTATAGAAGGTGATAATCAGTTGGCGTTAAGGAAAAAGTTTTATAAGGTCATCCATTTCCTTTTTTTAAAAAATATATTTATTAAAATTTCCAAAATATTACAAAATGAAAAAAGGAAAAATAAAAATACAAAATAAAAATCAGTTAAAAACAACTCCATCTTTCCGTTACTTATCTTTCATTTGCTTGTTTCCCGGACCTCCTCACACCTCCCTTTTTTGTATTCCAGTTCAGTTTGTTAGTTCAGCAAATCCTTCCCCTCTTTGTTTATCCTAATCTTTAATCTTAAAATATTGTGACATTAAATTTTTACCTATTAGTAATCCATTTTTCATATTCCCTTATAGTGTTACAGCTAAAAACCACTTAATTTCTATCCAACATCATTCTAACATTCATTAATTTTACAATATTTCTGTCCTCCATTTCCATTTGTAGCCATATACATAATAAAGCTGTGCCAATCAATTCCAAAGGAGTCTTTGTGCTTCAGGCCTGGTGCCATATTATTTAATTTTCCCAGAAGTGCTATTTGCCATATTTTGTTCCACCAATTTGTCAGAGAAGCACCCTCTAAGTTCACCCATTATCTCATTATTATGAGCCTGGCTGCCAGTAGAAGAGAACTTTTTAAAGGTTTAGACTGTAAGTTAATAGTGTCTCCAGCAAAAATATTGAGGAGAAGATTGTTATGCTAATTTAATGAAGAAAATGAAAAAAATAATAAATGCTTCCCTAAACAGGGCTGCCTTCAGATGTCTTCTAAAAGTCTGGCAGTTGTTGTTCTCTTTGACATCTGCTGGGAGGGCGTTCCACAGGGCGGGTGCCACTACCAAGAAGGCTCTCTACCTGGTTCCCTGTAACTTGGCTTCTCGCAGTGAGGGAACTGCCAGAAAGCCCTCGGCGCTGGCCCTCAGTGTCCGGGTAGAACGATGAGGGTGGAGACGCTCCTTCAGATATACTGGACCGAGGCCAACAGTTATTAAACAGTAATTAAACATACTTTTACATCTTGTTCAATTTTTTGACTTCCATCAGTCCTGTCTGAAAATTTTCCAATCTAATCTCTTAGTGTGCATTTCCTATTTTCCCTATTTCATTTCAAACTCATAAGCAATAACTCTATCTTTTTCTACTTTGTAACACTTCGTATATTTCTCCTTACAAAACTTCTTGTAATCCTACTAGCAGAATTTGTTGATTACAGTTGCTCTTCAAATAATTCATATACTTCTTCCAATCTTCTGTCAAATCTCTGGCCCCGCAGCTTTCGAATTCTTCCTGTCATTTTGTCCAATTCTGAATAGTCCATTAATTTCGTCTGCCATTCTTCTTTCGTCGGAGGAAAAGAAGAGACTTAAAGGAGTTATGATAGCCATTTTCAAATATCTCAAGGGCTCTCACATGGAAGAAGGAGTGAGATGGTTTTCTCCAACTTTGGAGGGTAGGACAAAAAACCAACGATTTCAAGTTACAAGAAAGGAGATTCCAACTAACGTTAAGAACTGTCTGAAAGTGGAACAGTCTCCCTCAGGAGGTTGTGGACTCTCCTTCCTTGGAAGTTTCTAAGCAAAGGTTGGATGTCCATCTGTCCTGGATGCTTTACTTGAGATCCCTGCATTGCAGGGGGTTGGATTAGATGACCCTTGGCTCCCTTCCAACTCTACAATTCTATGATTCTACAACCTGCTATTCCAAGCAACTGGTATTCAGCCACTGACAGTGGGGGTAGAAAATAATCGTTGTGGTTAGCAGTCACTAACCTTATCTTCCACAAATTTGTCAGATCCTTTTTTAAAAACCGCCCAAGCCACTGCTCAGCACCACAACTTGTGGAAAGGGATTCCATAGTTTAACTCTGCACAGTGCAAATAAGTGTTTTCTTTTATTCGTTTTGAATCTCCCAACTTTCAGCTTCGTTGGATGACCCCCGAGTTTGAGTTTTCTGAAGGAGGGATAAAATTGTCTCCCTATTCGTTTCCTCCATGTACCATTTTATACACCTCTAAGCATTAGAGTGAGCAGACCTGTGTCTGGACTGCACCACTTCAAGCTTCTCGTAGGGTTCATAAGGTTGTATGTTCTTGTATATAAATAAATAAAGAAATCCACCCTTCTCTACTGAAGCCAGCGAGTCAGGGAGAAAGCCTTTCCCCCCTCAGTTTAAATGTTTTATTTTATTTCAACAGTATACATCCTCAGGTAAGAGAAAAGGGAACCAAATAAAAGAATGCAAAGAGCATGGTAAGGATACAGAGCAACATGTAGAGGCTTTACAATAATGCAGAGGTTTTCAACCTTTTTGAGTCCATGGTTCCCTTGACCAACTACAGTGGTACCTCAGGATGCGAACTGGATCCGTTCCGGAGTCCCGTTCGCATCCTGAAGCGAACGCAAAGCGCGACTGCGTGCCTACATGTGCGCGGGTCGTGATTCGCCACTTCCACGCATGTGCGTGGTGTCATTTTGAGCGTCTGCACATGCGCAAATGTTCCATTACTTCCGGGTCGCCGCGGAGCGCAACCTGAAAGCACTCAACCTGAAGCGTATTCAACCCGAAGTATGACTGTACACTTTTTCTGCGGCACCCCTGTGGGGCTCAGGAGCCCAGTTATATCCCCCCTTGCCTGCAGAGCTGGCAGCCCCTCACCCCTTTTCAAACACCCTTCCTTGGGGAGTGTTCCCTCACCCTCTCTCTTCTCCCCTCTTCTTAGGAGCTCTCTGGGCAGCTGCAGCTGCTGCCCTGGTCTCTGAGCTGCCCCCTCTGCCCCAAAGAGAGGTGCCTCCTCACACTGCCCCACAGGGGCCTGGGAAGCACCCCCAGAAGCACCATTCACCAGGGGAGTTTGTAGCCAGGACAGCTGCAACAAACAGCCCTGCAAGCCTTTGGGAGGCAGAGACACAAGAGGGCATCAGAGGAGGGAGGGAAGGAAAGAGGGACAGGGGACAGTGTTGCCCGGGGCACCCCTGACCATCATTCAAGGCACCCCAGGGTGTCATGGCACACTGGTTGGAAACCACTGCAAGAATGGATAGCAGTGTAAAACATATTCATAGCGAAGCTGGGAGATAATGAAAGCATTTTCCAAGATACAAAGAGGAAAGGCAGCCGGGGTAAAAGTCAGAGGTACAGTGGTACCTCGGGTTAAGTACTTAATTCGTTCCGTAGGTCTGTTCTTGACCTGAAACTGTTCTTAACCTGAAGCACCACTTTAGCTAATGGGGCCTCCCACTGCTGCCGCACCGCCAGAGCACGATTTCTGTTCTCATCCTGAAGCAAACTTCTTTTTTTTTTTTTATAAAATTTTTATTGGTTTTACAACATTTTTAAGAAAAACAAACAAACACAAAAAGTAACAGACATACATGAATAGTTTCAAACATATTTTCATAAACCTCTTTTCTTGGACTTCCCCATACCCCCCCTCTCTGCATCCCAATGTCCATAATTCAACTAGCAACTCCCAGTTGTTACTTTCTAATCTCTGTCATCTTAGTCCTCTTTTATAGTCTAGCCTTGTATCCCTGTACCCTTTTACTTCTGGAAACCAGAACATTTTAGCATTCATTAAGTTTATAGTAGTCCTTAAGATAACTTTTAAATTTTCTCCATTCTTCTTCCACCGTCTCTTTTCGTTGATCACGGATTCTGCCTGTCATCTCGGCCAGTGTCATATAGTCCATCACTTTCATCTGCCATTCTTCCAAAGTGGGTAAATCTTGTGTCTTCCAATACTTTGCGATAAGTATTCTTGCTGCTGTTGTGGCATACATGAAGAAAGTTCTATCTTTCTTTGTCACCAATTGGCCGACAATGCCCAAGAGGAAGGCCTCTGGTTTTTTAGAAAAGGTACATTTAAGTACCTTTTTCATTTCATTATAGATCATTTCCCAGAAGGCCTTTATCTTCGGGCATGTCCACCAAAGGTGATAGAAGGTACCTTCAGTCTCTTTACACTTCCAACATTTATTGTCGGGCAAATGATAGATTTTTGCCAGTTTGACTGGGGTCATGTACCACCTGTAAACCATTTTCATAATGTTTTCCTTTAAGGCATTACATGCCGTAAATTTAATACCGGTGTTCCATAACCATTCCCAGTCAGCTGACATAATGTTATGTCCAACATCCTGAGCCCACTTAATCATAGCCGATTTAACTGTTTCATCCTGTGTGTTCCATTTCAACAACAAGTTGTACATTCTAGATAAATTCTTAGTATTGGATTCTAACAATTCGGTCTCTAATTTTGATTTTTCCACCTGGAAACCGATTTTCCTATCCTGTTTAAAAAATTCCATTATTTGGCGATATTGGAACCAATTTTCTACTTTATGCTTCAATTTCTCCTGACTTTGTAGTTTGAATTTATCTCCATCCTGTTCTAAGATTTCCCAATACTTCGGCCATCCGACCTCCATATTGAGTTTCTTCACTGCTTTAGCCTCCACTGGTGACACCCATCTAGGGGTTTTATTTTCCAATAGATCTTTATATCTTATCCAAACATTAAATAATGCTTTTCTAACAATGTGATTTTTAAAGGCACTGTTAACTTTATCATACCAAAGATATGCATGCCAACCGAAAGCATTATTGAAACCTTCCAGATCCAAGATGTCCGTGTTCTCGAGGAGCATCCATTCTTTCAGCCAGCAAAAAGCTGCTGCCTCATAATACAATTTTAGGTCCGGCAGGGCAAAACCCCCTCTTTCTTTAGCGTCAGTCAATATTTTAAATTTAATTCGGGGCTTTTTGCCCTGCCAGACAAATTTCGAGATGTCTTTGTGCCACCTCTTAAAACATTCCATCTTGTCAAGAATCTGCAAGGTCTGAAACAAAAACAACATTCTAGGCAATACATTCATTTTAATTACTGCAATTCGGCCTAACATTGACAGTTTCAAATTTGACCATATTTCTAGATCTTTTTTAATTTCTGACCAACATTTTTCATAGTTGTCCTTATACAAATTCACATTCTTAGATGTTAAATAAACCCCTAGGTATTTCACCTTCTTGACCACAGTCAAACCTGTTTCCTCTTGAAATTTCTCCTTTTCCATATCTGTTAGATTTTTCCCTAAAACTTTAGTTTTTTGCTTATTCAACTTAAATCCAGCTACCTGGCCAAATTGTTGTATTATTTCTAGGACCTTTTTCGTACTAGTGTTTGGCTCTTGCAAAGTCAATACTAGGTCATCTGCATACGCTCTTAACTTATACTGTTTAGCTCCGACCTGCACACCTTTGACCTGCTGGTCATTTCTTATCATGTTCAGCAACACCTCCAGAACTGAAATAAAAAGTAATGGGGAAATTGGGCACCCCTGTCGTGTTCCTTTTTCTATCTTAAGTTCCTCAGTCACGACATTATTTACAATCAGTTTAGCTTTTTGTTCAGAATATATTGCAGCCATACCATTCTCAAAGCCCTGGCCTACCCCCATCCCATGGAGATTCTTCCTCATAAAACTCCAAGAAACATTATCGAAGGCTTTCTCCGCATCCACAAAGATCAATACTGCTTTAGTGTTTATATTCACCTCTAGCTTTTCCAAAATGTCTATTACATTCCTTACATTATCTGCTAGGTGTCTCTTAGGGAGAAAGCCTGCTTGGTCTCTATGAATCTTCTCCATCAAAACTCTTTTAAATCTTTTTGCCAAAATGTCTGCAAAAATTTTGTAATCCACATTAAGCAGTGATATTGGGCGGTAGTTCTTAAGTTGGGTCTTTTCAGTCTCTGACTTTGGTATGAGTGAAATATATGCCTCTTTCCACGATTCAGGTGCCCTTTTTCCCTCAAGGATCTCATTACAAACTTCTCTTAGTGGTTGAGTCAGCCATTCCTTCAGCGATTTGTAGTATCTGGAAGTCAGTCCATCTGGTCCCGGAGATTTGCCCAATTGCATATTCTGAATGGCAGCCTCTATCTCTTGTTCTGAGATTCTCTGGTTCAAATCCATCTTATTTTGATGAGAGATGTTTTGTAGTCCATATCTTCCAAGGAATTTATCTATATCTTCTTCATTTTGCGGGCCTTGAGTGTAAAGTTTTTTAAAATAACTTAAAAAACAATTTCTAATTTCATTGGGTTTAGATATGTTCTTTCCATCCACCTCTAGGCTTGTAACTGTATTTAGTTTCTGCCTTTTCTTCAGTTGCCATGCCAAAAGTTTACCACATTTATTTGCTGATTCAAAAGTCTTTTGCTTCATTTGCTTTATCTTCCATTCAATCTCTTGGTTCATCAATTCCATATATTGTGTTTGATATAACTTGATCTCTCTTAAAATATCCTGAGACTTTGGTTTTGTTCTTAATTTCCTCTCTCCTTCCTTTATCATTTCCAAAATCTTCTCTTTTTTCTCATTTTGTTTTTTCCTCTTTATTGAATTTTGTTGAATCAAAAATCCTCTCATAACCGCTTTACTTGCGTCCCAGATCACTCTTTTCTCCACGTCGGTCCTCAAATTTATTTCAAAATAGTCTTTTAGGGTCTTTTGGGCCTTCGTGAGAATCTCCTTATCTCGAAAGAGGGTGTCATTCATTCTCCATCTAAATTGACCAGTTATTGTGGGTTTCATCTCCATCTTCACGGCGTTATGGTCGGAGCAAGTTTTTGGGCAGATTTCCACTTTCTTAATCTTTGGAGCCAGTCCACTAGTAACCCAGATTTGGTCAATTCTGGTCCAGGTCATCATTGCTTGGGAGAAAAAGGTTCCCTCTCTCTCCAGAGGGTTCCTTGTTCTCCAAATGTCTATCAAGTCCATGTTTTCTGTCATTTTGAAAAAAGTCTTAGGGAGTCTCCCTTCTTTAGTGACTGTTAGTCTTTGTGCCTTGTCCATATTAGTGGAGACCACGCCATTCATGTCTCCCATGATTATCATATTGTAATCCAGATAGTCCGTCAAAGTTTCATGAAGTCTCTTAAAGAAGTCAGATTTGCCTTCATTTGGTGCATAAATTCCAACAACTAGAAATTTTTCTCCTTGTACTTGTATCTCCACAGCCAGATATCTCCCTTGTTCATCTTTGAATATCATTTTTGGAGCCCATTTCTCCTTCACATATATTACCACTCCTCTCTTCTTAACTTTGTCTGATGAAATAAATTCTTGTCCTAGCCTTTTATTTGTGAGTAGTCTCCTGTGGGCTCTGGTTATATGAGTTTCTTGTAAACATATCAAGTCCAGTTGTTCTCTGTTCAAAATATGAAATACTTGTCTTCTCTTCAAAGGCCCATTCAGTCCATTACAATTCCAACTAAGGAATTGCAAAGCCATCTTGTTATTTTCTTAAGGCTCCTCCAACAGCTCCAAGTTGTTGCTCTTCTTCTGATGGTGGTGGTTTTTGTCCAAACGAGAGATTCAGGATATCCAGTGCTCTCCTCTGTTCTGCAAGTACGTCCACAGTCCCCTTCTGTAGGTCCTCCTGGTATCTTGCCAAAAATTTGTCTTTATCTTGAATTGTCTTTATTTTCACTTTCTTTGCCTTGTAGTCAAATGACAGTCCTTGTGGGAACTCCCACCTGAAACGGATAGAGTTTTTCTTTAGCAAAAGAACCAAGTCCTTGTAGAAGTTTCTTAAATCCAAAATATATTTTGGGATGTCTTTAAAGATCTGTACAGCTGAATTTCCAATTTGCAAGGCCTTTTCAAAGTGTAGTCCTAATATTTTATCTCTTTCCTCCTTGGATCTGAGTGTAATCAAGCAGTCTCTCGGTGTCTTTCTATCTTGCTTTTTACCCAGTCTAAAGGCAGTCGTAATTTTAAATTCGTCTTCCTCAAGGTCCCAGCAATCCGCAAACTCCCGTGTCAAATATTCCACAAGGTTGTCTCTTTCATTCTCCGGAATCAGTCTTAATTTTAAATTTCTCTCTTTCCTCTGTAACTCCCAAAAGGCCAAAGTTGCATCATGCTCATAGACCTTCTTGGCAAGTGGCTCTAATTTCTCCTGTGTCTCTCCGGCAGTGGCTTTTGCCTCTTCGGCAATTTGGCGCGTGGTGGCGTTTTCCTCCACCAATTTGTTTATAGATTCCGTATTCTGGTTTAATCTTGCTGATATTTCTGTTAATTTTTGTGTGTTCTCTGAAGTCTGTTTTGTCAAAGACTCCAGAGTTTGGTTTATCTTGAGCAAGGCCTCTGTCACAGCTTCCATAGAGACGGCTGCTCCTTTGTCTTGTCCTGTTGTTCCTGTTGATCCGGCTGTTGCGCCTGAAATTGAGCCTCTTTTCTTTGCCTGTTGCAGCTGCAGCTGTTGTTGTTGTTGTTGTTGCTTGATCTTGGCTCTTGTAACTATCTCTTCTTGTGGGCCACTCATGTCAAGGTCAATTCCCACGGGATAATTCTCCCTTGGAAAATTCCACTGTCTTAGGCCGTGCCAAGTTTTACTTTATCCTCTAGAGGGAGCAAATCAAAATGGCCATAGAACAGGATTTCCAAATACAAAAACAAAGGAGACAGTCCAAGATGTAAAAAAGAAGGAGATTAACACAGTCAAAGTCAATGTTGCTAAAGACTTATAACTTCAAATTGCCACAGTTGCCCAGTTTATACTGTTTCTTCTAATGATATACAGTGATCAGGCACTGTGGAAACTTTGTATCAAAGTATCACTTCACAGGAAAAAGTCAGTTCAGTGTACTAAAAAGGCAGACCGTTTCATGCTTTCAGATAGGTGAGATAGCAGAGGTTTTTTTTCCTCCAAATAGATCATGCAGTTGTTGGTCAGATTCACCTCCCCTCTGCCCTGCTTGCTGGAGGGGAGATCAAAGGTCTAAATGTCCGGTTTATATGATCAAAGAGCAGGTTTAAACGGATGCAAGTTTAGAGTTCCGTTGCTTTCACTTTCATGCAGTCGGGGGGAGGCAGACTTCCTTTGCTTAAATCTCCCCGTTTTTAGCCCAATTTCTAAAATTTTAAAGGGTCCCGATTATTTTCCAGCTCTTACTCACGGGAATTCAGTCCAAATTTTCTTTTCAGGAAGGAATCGGCGCTCTCCGCTTATGGCGACGCGGCTTCACTTCGCAGGCTGGGTAGCGACTCTCAGCACCGCGCTCTCTCCCGATGTCGATCCGTAGCCTTTAAAAAGGCTCTTTCACGGTACCGGGGGGGCGCGAAGGTGCCCATCCTGAAGCAAACTTCTTAACCTGAGGTACTATTTCTGGGTTAGCGGAGTCTGTAACCTGAAGCGTATGTAACCTGAAGTGTATGTAACCCGAGGTACCACTGTATTTCCAGATAAACTCCTCCTTGGCCGAGACCATATTAAGGTGTGGGTGATTACTGATGTACGTCATGAAAGTCTACTACACCGTTGCATAATCCTCTGGTTTTGCAATACCCTGCAAGACTCTGAGATGGTGAGTGAGTTTCCTGTAACTATAATATGATCTGCTTTTTTAAGGCCCATTTCCCATTGTACCTTGTTTCCATCCCCGGGCTACCAAAAAGCCCATGTTTCTTACTGGAATTCTCATATTTTGTGTGAACTGTGATATTTTCTGGATGGTGCTGCATTCAGTCAAGGGAGCGCAATCTGAAGTCGCACACCCCAGGCACACTTTTACCACCCCAGTGAGAATGAGATCTCAGTCTCTGTCTAATTGAAAGACTGGTGTTGATCAGACTGCGGGTCACTTTTTTCGCCTCACGCTGAGCTAATGAGTCAAGCTCTTGCCGTTTCATTTCCCTGCCTAGTGTATTACAGTGATCAAAACCATTCTATTACCGGCGCAAATCCTTTGCCCATCAAGCCCACAGCATTAAAATTAAAATTGCATGAAACCTTGATCTTGTTCTCCATTAATCACACCAGTTGGCTATATACACAGGTACCAGCTTCTGTATTGTTTGAACAGCTTGTTTTTTTTTAGTCTACAGCAAAAGGGGGGAGAAGGGGGTGGGAAAGAGAGGGGGGGGGAAACCCTAAAATGTTGGTATATAAATTTAAGAGAGAAAGAAACAGTGCTCTTTGGCAGAAATTCAATTTCTGTACCACGCCGAAAGATACGGCATCTCATAATTTTGCAGGCCTTAAAATATTGCTTAAAGCAAGGGTAGACAAAATGGTTGCCCTCCAGATATACTTGGACTACAACTCTGATAATCACCCCTGACTATGGGCCATGGAGGCTGGGGCTGATGGGGGTTAGGATTCAGAACACCTGGAGGGCACATTGTTGGTCACACCAACACAAAGAGATAAGATATATATATTGCTGGTGTTTGGTGGTGCTGCCACCAGTTGTCAGGCTCCAGGGAATCTGATCCCCCTCGCTCACGGCAGGCTGCCAGTAATGGAAAAAAAACAAGAAACTCTTACCAAGGTATTTTATTCAATATTCACAGAAAGAGACGTAGGAAGCAGTCTCTCATATAACGGCATTGCTCCGAGTAAAGTCCCACCCCCCTCCATCACTTCTATTGTACGTCATCCCTGCCCCTGAGTTTTCTGTTCTACTACTCTCAATGCTCGCTTGGTCCTGGGAGGGAGAGGTCAGGAGTGCTTTCTAAAGACACTGAGTCTATCATCTGCCTCTCCCCTGGTGTTTCTTCTTCCTGCTGCTCCTCTCCCAATATTTCCCATCTTCTCCCTTCTGCAGCCTCTGAACTTCTGCAAACCACTGTTGTAAATCTATACTGTCCTCCTCTTCTCAGAAGGTTCAGGAGAAGGTTCCTCCTTGGTCTAGTCCCTGACATCAGTGCTGTCCAGTTGATGCTGAGCCATGGCAGGGCCTTTTCAGTGGTGGTTCTCCAGTTGTAGAATGCCCTCCCTAGTCAGGTGCAAGGCTAGTAAAGCTGTGGTTGCAATTGAACAATGGGCAGGGGGTGTTTTACTGTTCTTCTGCAACCCTGGCTTAACATTTAGATCTTTTAAACTTTGGCATTGAATGCATATTTTGCCAGGTGGTTGCCAGGTGACTACCCCTGTACTGGGGGGGGGGGCGCTACGCTCCGGTGCCCCACGTGCATAAGTGAAAATCACGTAAGTGGGGAGCACCTTCTAAACTCCCTTTAAAACGCCCTTTCTGCCACGCTCTCTTCAATCCAGATCAAAGATAATGTACCACAAATATCCACAACTGGAATTGAAGCTCTGGGGATGGCTGGAGGCTGGAGGACATGTGGAAAAACACACAGGCTGCTGCTGTGCTGCCACACACATCAGCTGTTAGGTGGGGAAGCTGAGCAGCCTCAACAAACGCCCCACTGAGCCTCCAGTCTCTTCTCCACCCTCAATGAACTCCACTTTGGGTTCAGGGAGGGTGTCCTCAGGAGCCACAAGGACTCTCCACATCTCTCCTTTCATTTCCAAGTATGAATTAAATTATTTAATCAGTTGCGTGCCAGTTGATCATGTGCAAGCTAGGGGATTCCTTGTACCCGCCACCTGTCAAATGTGCCTCATTGGGCACTTTCTGATCCATTCCACCTGACAAAAGTGGTTCCCCCAACCCAGCTGTACAGAAACTCCACCTTGCCTGAATTAATTTATCCCCCCTCGCCAGCATTATTTAGACACACAGCTTTGTTTCTGAAAGCACGCCCTCTGAAGAGTTGGGAAGCAAGGAATACAAAGCTGCTTCAGAGTGATGGATTACCAAGTTAGCCCATGAAAGTTATGCTTTCTTCGTTGGTACAGCTTAATAGCTTATATGGCTTCAGAAAGAAGAATAGAGGTTACTTTGCTGTTGTTGTTTCCCTCCTTTTCTGCAAGAAATGGAACTTTGCCAACCCTGTCACCTAATTTTTAAGACTGAATAATTGCTGCCAGTTTCCACTTATTGAAGGCAACCTTTAATAATAATAGAGTTGCTGTAGTATAACAACTAAGACTGTGAAATGGGGACGTTTAATAGCTCAACTCAGCAATGAACTCACTGGAATACCTTAGGTAATCTTCCTATTCCAGGGGATAGCTGTAAACTAGCCTTTTTTGGGTGGATGGGTGTCAAAGGCTACCTTTACTCTTGGTCCTCCTTGTTCTGTATGCCAGTGGGGGGGGGGCAACCCATAATTTCTCACAGAGGACTAGGAATGGGTAAGAAACGCAAATCGCTCTGTAATTAATGGAGGATCTACCTAATTTGAACTTTCTGAAACAATGGACAAACCAAAAAACAGCCACCCATTGAAATTTGCACTTTGCTGAATTTTACGATGCAATTCTCTAGCCAAGTAATGCATAGGGGAAAGAATGTGTATAAATGCATATATTAGTGAAATTAATGTAAAAAAACCATTATTATGGGGAAAATTGATTTGCAAATGGGTGTATGTTAGGTAAAATTGCACAGAAAAATGTCCTATTAGGAAAAAAAATAATCAAAATGCTGGGGGATTTTCACGAGGACTTAAAAAAAATAATAATTATAAAGTGATGTAGAAAACTCAACTTAAGTTGGAAAAAATGAGAAATGGAGAGAAGCCACAACTGGTATTTATGCATATCCCTACATAGTCTTCTTCTTTGGCCACCACTCGAAACTGAGTAAGATTGTCTTCCATGAACACGGTTTTAACAGTGAGCCAGTGTGGTGTAGTGGTTAAGAGTCTCGTAATCTGGTGAACCGGGTTCGCTTCTCCGCTCCTCCACATGCAGCTGCTGGGTGACCTTGGGCCAGTCACACTTCTCTGAAGTCTCTCAGCCCCACTCACCTCACAGAGTGTTTTTTGTGGGGGAGGAAGGGAAAGGAGAATGTTAGCCGCTTTGAGACTCCTTCGGGTAGTGATAAAGCGGGATATCAAATCCAAACTCTGGCCCTGGGATGGATCGGACTGAGCCCAGGTTGGTGCTGGGTCATTTTTTCTGAGAAGGAGGCAGTAGGTCAAATAAATTTGGGAACCTCTGATTTATTTCAGCTGGCTGTAAATGGCTTCATCACCGTCGTCTCTAAGTAGCGCACATTTTTAAGGATAGCTGTGCTTTGGTTTGGAAATTCGGTAGCGTCCTTGCTAACCTCCAAGCGAAATGAACTTCTGCGCCAACCTTGGTTGTGTCTACGTCTTAAATGCTTGCACGAGTAAGGTTGCAGAGAGCGAGAGGCAGCAAGAAAGGAAGGCTTGGAACCATCCAATTACTAGAATTAGTTTCTATTTTACCTGCAGCATTTCCTACCCAGTTTTCGTCTGTCAGGATAATGAAAGAAGTGTTAATGGTACCAATTAAGAAGTGTAAACGTGATTTATTGGTCTTTGTTACTTTCCAGGTCACTAAAGATGCAACAGGAAGACATCCAGCAATCTAAAGACAATTTAAACTGAAGCAGTTTCTTTGCAATTTAGGCGTTTAATTAAAGGCTTTTAAAGTTTAATTAAAAAGTTGAATCATTAGTCTAATTCTGGAGGGAGGGGGTCTTCCTGCCTGCCCGTGTGCCAATTATGTAGCAGAAAGTAAGCAAAGGGGGCAGATTATTTGCGAAACTGAAATCTGATCATTCCTTCCCAATTAAGCCAAAACACATAAAACATACATTTCGGAAAGGCAGAAACAAATAGCTAAATGATTCAATTAAAAGCAGCATGGAGTAACCCATCCGAGAGAATATGTTTCTTCTCTTGATATGATTACCTGCAATTATTCTTTGAAGGATGATATCACATGAAAATATGAAAGAAACTTTCTTTTTTTAAAAAAGATGAAAATGTTTTCCATTCCAGTAAAGCCACATTTTTTTTTATGACAAAGAAAAATGTCTTCTTGATTTTTATTTTATTTTATTTAGAACATCCTCATTTTTTATGCTTCTTGGATATTCCTTGAAAAAAATCTATGTGTTCCTTTAGAATCATTGTCCTAATCTGCTCTCATTTTCAGATAGCATCAAGTAACTGCCTTCAGTAGCAGGATCATCTATGGCCCTGAAACCTGATCACTGCCAGTTTTTTATTCTGTGAGTAGATTGCTGTCTCTTGGGAGTTGGACATCCCTGATCTACAGCATCCAGTCTAGGAGACATTGCCCCCACTCACTCTCAGGGTTTATATGAAACCTAAATGGAAGCCCAACCAGTAATCTAGCCACTGCATTTTTTAAAAAATAATTTTTATTTCAAAACCATTTTTTTTACAAACATCAAATTCAAAATCCATATTCATTTTTTAACATATGCCTATTACATAGATTACCTAAATTAAAATATATCTAATTGCTCTAGGCTTCCCTTTGCTGTATGTAAATACAACACAATTAACAAATTATATTATAAATGATATTATAGGTTCCCATATACAGTGGCGTAGCGTGGGTTGTCAGCACCCGGGGCAAGGCAAGTAATTTGCGCCCCCTAACCCATGGATTTGCGCCCCCTAACCCGTGGATTTGCGCCCCCTAACCCTAACCCCCAGATGTTGCGCCCGGTGCGGCTGGCCCCCCCTGCACCCCCCACGCTACGCCACTGCCCATATACCCCCCACTCCCCTTCACCCATGTGTGATCTCAATATTTTACTTCTTCCATCTTGTTGTGTTGTTATAATTTAATAATTATTCAGTTGATTCTATTATTATTTTCTTGCTCACCCCTGCACATTTTACACATTCTCTATTAATATTTCAATTCTGGAACCATATTTTTTCATGTATGCCTTCACTCCATCCCACTCTCTAATTATTCTCTGATTTGAGTGGCCTCTAATAATTGCCGTCAATTTTGCCATTTCTACAAACTCGCAGAGTTTGTTTTGCCATTCTAACAGTGATGGGGTTCCCCCCCCCAATCCAGCCACTGCTATGGAAGTTTCCATGCTGACTTCAAGGGCAGCCCCATGTGCAGCGCACGGCAACAATCCAATCTGGAAGTTACCAGAGCATGCAGTAGAAGGAGGAGGAGCTTACGGCAGCATATCTTTGGTTGAGGTGGACTTGGGGACTTAAAACTGGAGTACCCTGGCTAGGCTGAGGTACCTGAGCTGAGATCCCAACACATTCATCCCAACAGATTTTAGGTTTGTTTTGTCCCCTAAAAGCAGAATTTCCCCCCATCTTGTTAGAAGTATTCCTGGTTCCCAGAGTGAGGGCATGTTTGCAAACTAGTTCTGGAGCCTTATAATTTTGTGCCTTTCCAAAGGAAATAATAATAAAAAACCCTTAAAGAAAATGAGAAAATGTCTTGAATTGATATATACCAATAATAACAAAACCACTATTTAACATTTTCTTTGACTTTATTCATGATTGCTTCTTGCAATATTTTCCATGAGAAATAATTAAATTACATTTTTAATTAAAAACAATTGACACCCACACCATGTTAAATATTAGTTATATTTTAATTATTAGCATTTATGTTTAATTATTATTATTATTAAGCATACCAGACCCTTTCCAGCTTAGATTACTGCTTAATGTGAGGCTCTGAGTTTAGGATTCTGCTGTGAGGAGTATGAAGTGTGGGTTCTAGCCCTGCCACAACCCCACTTTATTATCAAAAGAAAGTTCTTCCTGCAACATACAATCAACTTATTGACTCTTCTGACAGATGTTATGGTAAACGGCCACAATCTTAGCTTACATTGCAGAGGGCTCAAGCTGATGATCCCTTCAAAAGGTCTACAGTTCTATGATTCTATAAAAAGATGATTAAGAAAGTTAGGGGTGATAAAATCGATCACTAGATATGAGCCAATGGAAGCATGTGTCAATTCTGGTTCTCTCACTTCCCCCCATTTTAAATTTGGTTTTCCTAAAAAGTCTTTAATGCTCCTTTGGAATATCAGAACCTACAATTCCTAATAAATAAATAAAAAGAGTTTTTATGTATGCAACAACAGCCGCACGGGTGTTACTAGCCCAGAGATGGAAAGAAGACAAAGTCCTTACCAGAGAGGATTGGCAAACTAAGCTGTTGGATTATGCCAAAATGGCAAAACTGACCAGAAAAGCTCAGGAACCAAGAACACCAAAACTTCAATAAAGAACAGGGGGGTGGGATTATAATTTCTCTAAGAGACCACTGTAAGCAGATGAAAGCATTAGCAGTATTGTAATAACACTTGTAATGTAGCAAATATTATGGACAGAATGGAGAGACATAAAATATGGATTATGAAATAATATGCAGCTGAAAAGGTTGACAATAGGGCCCATGGAGGGGAAGGTGGGAAGTTTAGCGATTCAGAGAAATCTCTAAATATGGATATGTATTTTATATGGTTATATTTCTATATTTGTAAAATCAAATAAAAATTATTTCAAAAAATAAATAAGTAAATTTGGTTTTTCCACATTTCTGTTGCAATTTGAGAACCTTTGTTTAAACAACAGAGAAGTTTAGAGGAAAGGCAAGGGAGAGGCGACATGATAGAAGTTTATACACGTAAGCATGGGTTGGAGAAAATATCGACTAAAGTAGCCATGACAGATGGCCATCCAACCTCTGCTTAAAGACCTCCAAGGAAGGAGGCGTGTTGGAAGATTCTAGAAAGATAAAAGGAATTACTTCTTCACATAGGACAGTAAGCAGGGATGTACACCTCGTGAGATTTCATGCAACAAAATACAATGGGAGAACAACCCCAAGTTGAAACAGGAAAAAGAATATGAGTCGTGCTGGTTTTATTTTGCAGTCAGTGAAAGGATTTACAAGAGCCAATTTCGCCAAGTTTCCAATGGCTGAAATTCTTCTGCTCTTGCAGGGTTGCCACATCAATTCTAATCACATATAGGATAAAGCAGCGTTCCCAACAAAGGAAGATGAAATGTAAGTGGCCTATAAATTGTCATAGCAGCACTATTTAATCGCATGCTACCTTTGCAAGGTCACCCCCTGAAGAGAAATCAGAAGGCGAAATCGTAAAGATTTATTAAGGGGTGCAATCCCATTCTCAGGTGCATTCACAGATAAATTGCATTATATAGGAAGTTGCCTTATACTAAGTCAGGCTGCTGGTCATATTTTCCGTGGCTCTCAGGATTTCAGGCATGGGTTTCTCTCAGACATTATGGAGATGTTGAAAACTGCACCTGGCTCCTTCTGCATGCAAGGCAGGTGCTCTACCACTGAACTACAGCCCTTCCCCTTGGCAGAGTTGGGTGGGCCCACTTTGATTTGTAGTGATTTGTGCCTGTCTGGTACAGCCTTCTAAAGCCAGGCTGTCTCCAAAGTGTTGCAGTTATGAATCACAACACCATATAAGGAGAATGCCAAAATGGGAGGAGAGCCTGACTTTACTCACTGAAAACTCTAGTTGCCAATGCAGTTGCTCGAATCTGAATTGGGCCTGTCAAGCTTCCTGTAAAATACTTCCAGGGATAACTTATTTTACTACCTCCTATCTCTTCAGCATCTGCCTGCATGTTTTTCCTTCGATGATTTCTATATTGATGGTGGGATCACTGCTGTTTTTATGTTCTCTTTCAGATTTGCAAACTAATTTGAGCAATTTCTTTTGTGGAGGGGAAATGTGGGGTACATATATAGTGTTATAAACCAGTTCCTTTGTTAAGGATATGGCCTTAGCTGGCCAGTTAAGTACTGCCATTTACATGTTCAAAAATGTTGCTCTCTTGTCATAGAAACAAATGGATGGGCCTTTTCCTACCTCACCTGGACTGAAGCTGTGGGATGGGTTATTGATGGCAAGGAGAGGATATACTAAACACAATTTATCCCTCCAGTCTCCCATGTGTGTGGGTTAAGCAGAATATTAAGATCCCATCCTTGAAAACCAAAATAGAAGCTTTGGAACTAGGCTGTGAAACCTTTCCTCAGACCTTCCAGGTGTCCCTATTTTCCAGGGACATTTCTGGATTTACAGAAGCCATCGCAGTTTCTGATTTGATTCCAGAATGCCCTGCTTTTCCTTAGGATGTCCCTATTTTCATCAAAGAAATGTTGGAGGCGATGCTTTCCTTTTCTGAGCTATTCTAGCTAATGAAGATTAGCTGGCTCCCCCTTTCCCCCCCTCTTAATAAAAGAACCAGGCAACAAATTATAAAGTAAGCTTAGAATATAGCATTTACTTACTTAACAGTCTTGTATTGCTGCAAAGGCAGCAAAAAATTCAGGTAAAAATACTTCTAGATTTCAAAATACATACCGTATTTTTCTGTGTATTAGATGCCCCTATGTATAAGACGCCCCCTATTTTAGGGGACTAAAATTTTAGGGAGAGTTGCCAAAAGTCGCTCACCCACACATGCCACAGAATCCACCTCTCGTCTGTCCCATCACCGGCAGAAGGTGCAAATCTCCCGCCCAACTGACGCAGCAACAGCCAATCAACACCAGCCCTTGATGCAGCAACAGCCAATAACACGCCAAATAGCTACTGACAGCCATGGCAGCAACCAATCAAATATCCACCCTATGCACTATCCATGTACAGTCGTGCCCCGCAAGACGAATGCCTCGCAAGACGGAAAACTCGCTAGACGAAAGGGTTTTCCGTTTTGGAGGTGCTTCGCAAAACGAATCTCCTATGGGCTGGTTTCCCCCCCTTTCCTCCCCCTTTTTCTAAGCCGCTAAGCCGCTTATCAGCTGATCCGATCAGCAGATAAGCCGTTAAAAGCAGCTAAAAGCCGCTAATAGCGCTAAGCCGTTTATCAGCTGATCCGATCAGCAGATAAGCCGCTAATAGCGCTAAGCCGCATATTAGCTGATCCGATCAGCAGATAAGCCTCTAAAAGCCTCTAAAAGCCTCTAATAGCGCTAATAGCACTAATCCGCTAATCCTTCAATGGGCTTGCTTCACAAGACGAAAAAAAACACTAGACGAAGAGAATCACAGAACAGATTCTTTTCGTCTTGCGAGGCACCACTGTATAAGATGGCCTCCACTTTTTAGCATACCTTTTAAAGAAAAAACCCTAGTCTTATACACAGAAAGGTATGGTAGTTCATTGCAACAATGGAGAACAGACAGACATCTGTCTGTGTTGAAGACACATGGTGAGGAATTTACTTGCATTCAAACCATTTTCGGAACTTAAATGGGCTTTACAGTTCTCTTCCTGAAAGAACAGACGTTTCGGCATGACCAGTTGTCATCAACACATGATATAAGACCAGAAACTGTGAAATATAACCGAGCAAGACAGGATTTCTCGATGGGTTTTCGTTTGTTAATAGACATAGCACTCTTAATCTCTACATGGAACTGAAGCCAGTATATTAAACTAAAACTGCAGACGTGCCCATGAACATTTCCCATCTGTCATGGCCAAACAGCTGAATCATTAGGCATGCAAATCCTGCCTATTTAAACATGCAAATAAAAGCTGTGCTTCCACCATGGCTGCGGAAGGAAAGTTCTCCAACTTGGATGGGCATTGACGTTCATTTATTTTTCTTCTTCTGAGTGCTTGCTTTGTTAAAAGGCAGCCTGCCAGGGAAACAAGGGCAGAGTGGTTAGGTCTATGGGAAATGTGTTGGTTTTTAAACTGTGATTCCCCTTAAGGCAAACAAAGAAAAATGTGAAGGTAATAATACTGGTTCTAAGTGGTTTTTTTGGGGGGGTGGGGTTTCAAGCAAGAGGTTGCTGGCACCCACATACCCATTTTGTATAAGAGAATGGTCTTCCTGGGTAAAAGCAGGGCTGGATCAATGCATTTGGCTAAATATAGCCTTAGGCTTTCATTTTGGGAGTGAGAAGAGAAAGACAGTGACAGGGGGAGAGTGGTAGTTTAAAACAACTGCAGAAGCTTGAGTCAAGGAGAAATGGAAGGAACTGAGAAGGAAATGGCAGTTTTGAACAACAGTAAAGTAGGGATAGCAGGACGCTGGGGGGGGGGGGCGATAGCAGTTTTAAACGCTGGGCTTCTGTGTTGCATTCCCAGAGGTCAAAGCAAATGCAGATTGACACTTGGCTCCTCTTAAATTATTTTATTTTTATTTAACAAAATTTAAAGGTAAAGGTAAAGGGACCCCTGACCATTAGGTCCAGTTGTGGCAGACTCTGGGGTTGCGGCACTCATCTCGCTTTATTGGCCGAGGGAGCCGGCGTACAGCTTCCGGGTCACATGGCCAGCATGACTAAGCCGCTTCTGGCGAACCGGAGCAGTGCACGGAAACGCCGTTTACCTTCCCGCCGGAGCGGTACCTATTTATCTACTTGCACTTTGACGTGCTTTTGAACTGCTAGGTTGGCAGGAGCAGGGACCGAGCAACGGGAGCTCACTCCGTCGCAGGGATTCGAACTGCCGACCTTCTGATCGGCAAGCCCTAGACTCTGTGGTTTAACCCACAGCGCCACAGACCACTTAATAGAAAAATGAAATAAAAATTTCTGAGCAGTTTATATCGAGCAGCCGAAGACATTCGTAAGAAAACACTGAGAACATCCACAGACTTTAAGTCATCAAAACAGTATTGATTCTTTTGATCAAAGAGGAAACCCTCACATTTTAATGGAGGCGATGTTTGGAGGGCAAGCTCAGATTCTTCCATCCTGCAAAGCCTTGGCTGGCAACGACGTGGCAGACAACAACAAGCCGAGCTGGGGAATGCGTTGGTTGATTCCATCAAGAGGAGCAGCCCTGTCACAGAGGCACCTCCTTGCCTTCTCTCTAGAGAGAGAGAGAGCTTAATTTCTTTATTACAAACACTTGTCAGGATCTTGCCTGCATCGAGCAAGTGGCGGGAGGCGACGGGGTTGAAGGTCTCCTGTATCCGACTCAAGGAGCAGATTACTGCTGGGTTCAGAGGAGTGTGCCAGAATGCCCTCTCCACCTATCTGAAACTTTGACTTGTTCTTTGCAACGCACGCACGTACATTCCCCACCAGCTCTTGAATGCAAGTGCCTTGATTTCTGACACAGAAAACATCAGGCAGCTCGCATCCCATAGCTACGGCTCTGTTTCAAAGCTCTTCATGGCCCTCATTCCTGTAAGCTCACGCACTCTGTCCTGCAAGCGCCTCTGTCTTCAGTGAGCATTTCCTTCCGCGCCACAGTGTGACATGTTTTTCTCCTTTCAATTATCCGGATTCTCTCCACCTGCCTTCCCAGTGAACTGGGGGCACGTCATCCAAAATTCATGGCTTCTTCTATTTGTATATTAACGATGGTCTTTGTTCACCCGCTTTTTAAGCAGTTAAGAAACATCGCTATTGTCAGGTTATGCTTTTGATAATGAAGGCAGCCAAGGCAGGCAGACGGTGTAATGAGGCACAGCAAAAGCAGCAGCGTAAAATGGAAAAGAGCCCTTTCCTGCTTTTTCTCTGACATCTTTGTTTGTAAAGTGGAAGGAAGATGGACAGATTTTAGCTTAGTTACTCGGTTTTTCAAAGGTGGATTTTCAAAGGTTGTCAATCCAAGGGCTGCTAAGATGCTTGGGGTGGGTGGGAAATGTGGGCAGAAAATTTAATCCATCCAGTGCAGTAGGTCTCCATTAGGGATGTTGCAGAATTCTAACACAAGCAGGAGCCAAAATTGCTGACCTTCACTTGTTTATCCCATGCCCATAACAGAAATCAATCCAGCAAATACAATCATTATTTGCTTTCAATCTGCAAACGAGGTGCAATTGGTTACACATCTCTCCTCCTCATTTGCAGTGAGTTCTCTTTGCATCAAACTGAATGGGGTGGAATCACTGGCAGAGGGGTGCGGACCACTAGGGAACGCTGCTGCCGCAGGTGGCTAGCGACGCCCCCCACTCTCCACACGGGTGGCAGGTGGCTAGGGACGCTCACCATGCGGGTGGCTAGCTCTGCCCCCACAGGCCGGCTAGCCCCGCCCACGTGCCACTCCAGGTGCCGGGGCAGGTAGATTCGTTCCTGGGTGGAATAGCGTAATGATGGTGTAACTTACATAATTTAATATAATTTACATAATTAAGTAAATTACAAAAGTCGTGTCATTTTGCCACAGCGGGCAGTGAGGCAAACAATGCAATTTTCTTTTTGTTTTTTTTCCATTTTTTAAAATTAATTTTCAACATTTATCACAAACATAACATACATAACACACGAAAAGAAACATACATTACAATACTAAAGAAAAACAAAACAAAAATAATAGACTTATTACTTCTAAAACCCAATTTAACTTTCATTGTTAACTGAATTTCATTGAATTCACTTTGTAACAGCTCTCCAAGATAATCTTTCTCATAAAATTAACACCTTCAATTTACTATCCTCTTCTCTTTTCTTAATAATCTAGCCCACGATCTTTTACAATTCATTCTTATTCTAGTCCTAGGCCTGTTAGGTACTTTCAAGTAACTTCTAACATCTTATATTACAATATTTGGCGAAATATTCTTTAAATTTCTCAAACAATGCAATTCTGGGCAGAAGGTGAACTGCAGTGGAAAGGAAACAGTGCTGCGTGCGATGAATACAGAGAGGAAAACGAAACGATGCCTTCTTATCTCTCCACGGGCAACACAGGGTGGTTCCAGATAGGGGCTGATTTTGCAAATGGGTTGTTGAGGCATGGACAGTGTGCACACAGGTTTTGACGCAGCCAAAAAGTTCTTCATGCAGTAACTCTTTTGCACAGATCCTTCCTCTTAAAAGGAAAGAGAAATAGCAGTTCTGCCTGCCACATCTCAAAAAGGACATTGTACAGCTGAAAAAGGGCAAGAAAAATGACCGTGGTGCTGGAACAACTTTGCTATGAAGGAAGGTTACAATGTTTGGGACTTTTCAATTCCTTTTGTGCTTGAAGTTAAGTCAAATAGTGTTCTTTCAGGACCCTTCCTGTCTACAAGACTCTGTTCAAGGGATGTCATTAATCGCTGTTCTGTGATCTTTTCCCAAGTGCATTTTACTGGATAGATGAGATTTTATGTTCTGCTTAGCAACCCCTCCCTCCTGCCCCCACCACTGCCTTCTTAGAAGGGTAAGGATCATTTGGCCTGTTAAACAGATTTTCAAGAAGTCCCATATGGTGAAAGATATTTTTTACAGACCCATTGTTCTCTTTTAGAAAAAGAGATTGTCCGAGGCATTAACGAGAAGTGGAAAATTGCTGTTCTTCATGTAGCCAAAAGGGCATTTTCAACTTGTCAAGGTAGAATCTTTCTTGAAGAAGCACATTTTAAAATGTAATGATTAATGGCCAGAAATAGGGGTCCAGTTCATAACTGCAAAGGCTGTGTGCAGCGACTTACCAGGGTGAAAATATTTTAATGAGTAGAAGATTTAAAATGTACTTAGATATTGTCACGGGCAAAACTTTAAATAATGAATTATTCTCTCCCCAACCCCCACGCAAATTATTTAGGCCGCAGTCTTACCAGGGAGCAAACACTGTTCCCAGGGACCCAGGTGGGTGGAAAGTTATTGCTAGTTGGTCTGTTACAGGCTCTAGGAAGCAGAAAGCTTAGTACATGTGCCATTTTGGCGAGCTGTTTCTGTGGCAAGATGGTGTCTTTAGAGCCATTGGCTCCAAAGCCTTACAGATCCCCCGAGGGTCTCGATACTCAGCTGTCTCAAATACTCCAGTCTAAAGAAAAAAGGTTAGGGAGATAGATTTGGATTCCACACATCCTTTTCTGTGTGCTCTGGCTGACGCGAGCTGGCAGGAATTGGGATGTGGGTGGACCTTTCCATTCCACCAGGCCCCACCTGAGAATTGCTCTGCCCATTTATTCACAAATATGTACAAAGAAAAGACGTGAGGAAGCTTTTTCAGCTTGGGAGCCACATTCCCCTTGGGAAACCTTCCAGGGGCAACATACCAGCAGTGGGAGGAGCCAGAGGCAAATGTGGGAGGAGCCAAAACTGCAAATGATGTTACCTTTTGTACAGTAGGTTAGTTTCTACACGCATCCAAGCACCCCTCTCCACCTGTCCAGGCAGCGAAGCAGCAGCATCGGAGTTCCAGCCGGGGGGACGGGACATCAAGGAACATACAAAGTAGAGGTGGTGAGGGACGTGGCTTGGGGAGAGGGAGCGCGGTTGAGGAGGAAGTGTTGCCTGGGATATTTGCAAAGGTCAGGTAGAGAGGCCCCTGAGTTACATGTCAGGAGTCCAGGTTCCCCACTTGATAACACAGTAAGCGTGAGTAATTAAAAAGGGGGATTTATTGCATAAACAGATAGCTCTGGACAGCTCTTAACAAAGCCTCCGGCATCATTATGACCCTTCTGATAGAAGATATTGAACTTATGACCCTTACATCTCTTGTTTTGCTTCCTATCTAGCAGTCTTCCCATTCGCCAACTCTTTGGACTTAGTGGATCAGCTCCAACCTCTTACTGCGAGCTTTGGCTGTGTTCTAGTCTGCTCTCAGCTACTGCCTTATCAGCCTGCCCATCAAGGACAGGAAGAGCCGAAATCTGCAGCTACCAGCTCTCCTCTGCCTGACTAACACCTAACCCTCACTGTCCCTGGCTGCTTTCTGCAATTGGCTGCAAACCTTCTCTTGGAGCTGGCTCATTCCTGACATTACGGAGGCAAGCATCATGCAGACTCCCACCAGGCTGTAGATGAGCTGTGTTGCATCAGAATTTGGACCAACTATTGCCACATTCACACCACATGTTTAAAGCACTGTGACACAACTTTAAACAGTTGTTACTTCCCCCAAAGAATTCTGTGGTTTGTTAAGGTTGCTGAGAGTTTCAAGGAGAGCCCAGTCCCCTTCAAACAGCTACAGTACCCAGAGGTCTCTGTGAAGAGGGGTCAATTGTAAACCACTCTGGGAATTGTAGCTCTGGGAGGGGAATAGTGGTTTTCTAACAGTTTTCAGCACCCTTAGTGAACTATAGCTCCCACAATTATTTGGGAGAAGCCATGGCTGTTTAAAATGGTAACATAATGCTTTAAATGTATCATGGGAGCCAACTCCTAGGGGCCGTAGTTCTTTTGGACTCCCCAACAAAATATTTGAAGGGGCAGGGCTTCCCACAAAGTTGGTGGGCATTGCCATTCAAGTGGTGCGTGTCTTGTGATCAATTGTGCAGGATGATATTTTATTCAAGTTGGCACCCATGAAATGTACACTGTGAATTTGGCCTATGTAGTATCAGCAATGTAATCCTATCCATATTTACAGTGGTACCTCGGGTTAAGTACTTAATTCGTTCTGGAGGTCCGTTCTTAACCTGAAACTGTTCTTAACCTGAAGCACCACTTTAGCTAATGGGGGGCCTCCCGCTGCCGCTGCGCCTCCGGAGCACGATTTCTATTCTCATCCTGAAGCAATTCTTAACCCGAGGTACTATTTCTGGGTTAGCGGAGTCTGTAACCTGAAGCATATGTAACCCGAGGTACCACTATATTCAGAAATAAGTCCTATTGAGCTCAGTAGAGTGTACTCCTAAGAAAGCATGCTTAAAATGGCATCCTCAATCTACCAGGTGCCTCTATTTTGCAATTTAAGCAAGCTTTTACAACCACCCTGTTTAAAACAACTGCATAACATCAGTAAAAGTGGAATGGCTGATGCAATCTGATAATTTCTTTTAAAAATAAAGTAAAAAGGCCAGCACGCCTGTGTTCCATTTGCAAGTGTTTCATTTTTAGTTTCCTAGACTGTGCATATATATATATATGGTGAAAGATCTACTGCAAGGAGATTTATTTTCCTTGTGTAGTTGATTGAAGATGATTGTCTGTCTGTACAGTAGACCTAATTAATTTCTGACACCAAGGTCATTTACAGTGTATAGGAAAAGTAATCTCTTGGCTGGAACACAAATAGACCAAAGATAATTGCTGAGGACAAGGACAATATATTCCGCCACCCACGCCCCCGACCGAGACAGGGTTCAATGCCATGAAACAGAGTTATAGCTGATGATCAGCATTTCACAATTCTTCCATTGCATTTTTATCTTCGTAAGTTAGGCTTGTCTACAGAACTTTCAGGGAAAAGCGCCAAATCTTGTCGGCTTCCTAGCTCAGTGGGTCAACAAGGCTGTTGGTTCAAGACCCATAGAAGCTGGTTTCTATGGTGGGTTGTCCCGTCTTGGAGAGGGACCCAATTTTTAGTGGTAGACCACATACATTACATCCCGAAGACCCCAGGCTAAGCTTATAGCATTTTCTGTCTCAGTGACGTCTATACTGGCCTGGTCATGTCCACAGAATGGAAAATGGCAAGATTCCCCAAGGATGTGCTCTATGGGGAGCTGGCTTCAAGCACCAGGCCAGTTGGCAGACCAACTCTGTGCTACAAAGACTTCTGCAAACATGGAAAGAAGGCTGGCAACATCAATCCCAGCATGTGGGAATCCCTTGCAGATGACACAGTCATCCATAACAATGACCAGAGGAGGAATGGCCACTGGGAGGAACACAGAGGGGAAAAACGCTATGGTGCATCTGCAGCAGCACAACTGGATGCTTTCATCTGCAACAAAACATGTCTCTCCCACATCAGTCTCTAGAGCCACAGCAGACGCTGCAACCTTCCAACAGTTTGACCTCACCCCTGAAGGCATACTCTGTTGTCTCCCAAGACAGACTGCTGCCAATCAAACTTCTGAAGGGAAAGACCTCTGACTGAGGTGCTGGTGAGGACTGCTGTAGGACAATACTGAGCTGGTAAATGAACCAATGGTCTGCGTCTGTGTGAGACCAGTTCTTATGCCCCTTAAGTTTTTTTCCCCAAAAGAAGCAAATTGTCACAATCTACTGCTTGGCAGGGGGTTGGACTCGATGGCCCTTGTGGTCTCTTCCAACTCTATGATTCTATGATTCTATGATTCTATACATTGGCATATATTTAGCCTTCAATTTGCCCATGTACTATATCAGCACTATGCTGCTGTCTGGCTCTTGTGTTGCACAAGCTTCTGGGGGAAGAGCCCGTAGTTTAGTGGGACAGGGCATGATGTGCCTGCAAAAGTATTCAGGTTCAATCCCTGAAATTTCCAGTGAGGGCTGGGGAAAATGGATCCCTGGAGAGCTGCTGCCAGTCAGTGTAGACAATACCAGGCTAGATGTATCAACAGTCTGGTCGGCCAGAAAGTGTTAAAAAAGGACAGAATCTTTTTTATGTACGCGACTACAGCAGCAGGAATACTTATTGCAAAATATTGGAAGACACAAGATTTGCCCACACTGGAAGAGTGGCAGACACAATTGATGGACTATATGGAACTGGCCGAAATGACTGGCAGAATCCGAGATTTGGGAGAAGAAACAATGGAAGAGGACTGGAAAAAATTCAAGGACTATTTACAAAAACATTATAAGCTGTATGAATGTTAAGAAGTTGCACGATTCAGAAAAAAACGGCTCCAGTAATTTGATTTTGAGATACAGAAAATTAAGTTATAAGTAAGAAAAGGTCGAAATTTAAAGTAATATTATGTTTAATTTAAGGTACAAATAATTGACAAAAACTACTTTAAATTTGGAAATATAACATTTGAAAAGTATAAAATAAGGTATGAAACAAGGTAATAATTTGCTGGTATTTTTTATTACAAAGAACGCAGGGTAAGGGAGATGTGAGGAAGTCCAGTTAGTTATATTAAAAAAAAATGTTTTGAACAGTTGGGTTTTCTCTTTTATTTTTTCTTTTCTATATTGTTTGTTGGTGTATTCGTATTTGTTTTTCTGTTTGTTATCTTTTTGGTGAAGGGATTTTGTGTGTTTACTTTGTGTTTGAAAACTTAATAAAATATATTTTTTTAAAAAAATAGATGTATCAACAGTCTGAGGTATATATCAGCTTCCTATGATCCTGTTGCTCCTTGGGAGAAAAGCAATGACAAACCTAGACAGCATCTTAAAAAGCAGAAACATCACCTTGCCAACAAAGGTCTGTATAGTTAAAGTTGTGATGTATGGAAGTGAGAGCTGGACCATAAAGAAGGCTGATCGCCGAAGAATTGATGCTTTTGAATTATGGTGCTGGAGGAGACTCTTGAGAGTCCCATAGACTGCAAGAAGATCAAAGCTCTCCATTCTTAAGGAAATCAGCCCTGAGTGCTCACTGGAAGGACAGATCGTGAAGCTGAGGCTCCAATACTTTGGCCACCTCATGAGAAGAGAAGACTCCCTGGAAAAGACCCTGATGTTGGGAAAGATGGAGGGCCCAAGGAGAAGGGGACGACAGAGGACGAGATGGTTGGACAGTGTTCTCGAAGCTACTAACATGAATTTGATGAAACTGCGGGAGGCAGTGGAAGACAGGAGTGCCTGGCGTGCTCTGGTCCATGGGGTCACGAAGAGTCGGACACAACTAAACGACTAAACAACAACAACAACAACAACATGATCCTGTTGGGGCCTGTGATGCAGGCAAAGTGAAGTCTTGTTTAGGCCTGCTAATTAAGATCCCAGTGCATGGATGCAACCACTCCAAAGCATTACAGGCCATTTCATAAACCATCACTACGGAGATTATAGATAACTTGGTCAGTTTACAGACACACACACCCATCTCTTCCCATAAATATTGTTGCAGTTTCCAGCATGTGGGAGGACCCATGCAGTTCTTCCGAGTTAGTATTTTTTTTTGTACTTAAGCATTTAAGCAATCATGTAAAAGCACTGGAGTATCCGGTGTAAATTGCTTCAACATGAGAAATTATGTCTGGGAGAGGCAGCTTACAAGCCATACCAACGTGCATGAAAAAAAGAAAAGTTCCCACCCGGAATGTATTAAAGATACTGATGACCTTTCTTCCAGAACTAAAGCGAGTGGAAATAATTGTACTTACAGCTCCCTTTCCCGCACTTTCCAAATCCAATAATTCAACAGCAAAGAACCCTTTGTACATCCTTGGGGGTTCCCTGTAAGTTCTGGAACACTCGGCCAGCACCAGTGGCGTAGCGTGGGTTGTCAGCACCCGGGGCAAGGCAAGTAATTTGCGCCACCTAACCCGTGGATTTTAGCACTCGAGTGCGAGCGCGCCCCCCCCGATGTTGCGCCCGGCCCCCCGCACCCCCCACGCTACGCCACTGGGGCTGGGGGCAAGCGAAGGAGCCAAGGACCCCCCCCCAAGGCTCAGCAAGAATTTATTAAATTTATTATTTGCGGAGCCCCCGCGGGCCGAGGCAGCCGAAGCCCCCTCCCCTCGGGCGCCTCCCCGCCCCCTCCTCTCCTTGGGCTGTAGGTGGAGCTCCAGATCCGGGCTTGGCGAGCGCCTCTCCTCCTCCCGGCCGGGTCCGGGGGCTTCCAGCCGTGCTCCGTCCTCGCCCCCCCCCCCGCGGCTGAGACTTGCGCTGAGAGCCGGAGCCAGCGGCGCTCCCTTCTGCCGGGAGACCCTCGCCCGCCCGCCGGCTTCCTCTCGGAGGGTTTTGGGGAGCGCAGGGCGCGGCGAGGCCCCTCGGAGCTCTCCTCCCTCCCAGTTGGCAGAAGCAGCCGCCGCCTGTGGCTGGGCCGAGGGGATGGCGTCGGCGTCGGGGTGCGGAGGCTGCCCGTGCCCGGCCAGGCGTCGGTGGCGGCGTCGGCGCTGCTGCAGCGGCTGCTCCCCCTGCGAGCAGTGAGTGGAGCACAGCCGCAGCGGCGGCGGGGCGCGCGCGCGCTAGGGCGCAAGGCTGGCGGTGGCGGCGGGGAGCCCGGCGGAGGAAGGAACTTGTCCCTTCCCTCTGGACTCGCGCCCCCCCCCAGATGTTGCGCCCGGTGCGGTCGGCACCCCTGGCACCCCCCACGCTACGCCACTGGCCAGCACAGATAAACACATTTCTCCACTGCTTAGTGTTGGTCCATCTAGCTCAGTGTTGACCTTGGCTTGGCAACAGCTCTGGGAACATAAAACTGCTGGATCAGGCCCACAGCCCGTTTAGACCCATAAGCAGGCATTGTATGTTCTCCCCTCCTGCAGTTTCCAGCAAATGGCACCATATTGCGTGACCAGGCGGCGACAGCCCCAGCCCCCAGAGATCATAAGAAAGGAATAAAGACTGACAATGTGTTAGGTGCTCTACGTGGGCCTACCTTTGAAGGTGCCCTGGAAACCACAACTAATCCAGAATGCGGCAGCTAGACTGGTGACTGGGGGTGGCTGCCGAGACCACATAACGCTGGTCTTGAAAGACCTACATTGGGTCTCAGTACGTTTCCGAGCACAATTCAAAGTGTTGGTGTTGACCTTTAAAGCCCTAAACGGCCTCGGCCCAGTATACCTGAAGTTGCGTCTCCACCCCATCGTTCTGCCCAGACGCTGAGGTCCAGCGCCGAGGGCCTTCTGGCGGTTCCCTCATTGAGAGAAGCAAAGCTACAGGGAACCAGGCAGAGGGCCTTTTTGTTAGTGGCGCCCACCCTGTGGAATGCCCTCCCATCAGATGTCAAGGAAATAAGCAGCTATCCTATTTTTAAAAGACATCTGAAGGCAGCCCTGTTTAGGGAAGTTTTTAATGTGTTATATTTTGATGTATTTTTAATCTTAGTTGGAGACTGCCCAGAGTGGCTGGGAAGACCCAGCCAGATGGGTGGGGTACAAATAATAAATTATTATTATTATTATTATTATTATTATTATTATTATTATTATTATTATTGAATTAAAATTAGGCCACAACTTTATTAAACCTCAGAATGTAGGAAAACCTTGGCTTAGGCCTTGAGCCTGTATCCCTCCCAGCCCCCCAGCCAGGGGAACTGGGGCACATCAGGGTAAGTGGGATATGGGGGTGCAATGCAAGATGTATGTGTACGCAGGCAGCCTAGCCCATATCCCCACACACAGGGTAGTTCACTGACAACCTTTCAGTGTATGGCCTTCCATTATATAACCCTTTTAAGAGGGGACCCTGGAATCGCCACCGCAGGGGGGTGAGTCACCACTTCATTCCCTCCCCCCATTATAGGGAAGAAAAGACTAAAGTATTCCACCCAAGGCCGTAATCGCCAAAGTTGTGACGAATTGCTACGGGGAAGACAAAACCTGCCAATACAGGAAAATTTCTTCCTGGTCCTTCAACAGCGACCAGTCAAAGACTGTAGCAGCGCCTGCTAAACAGGAAGAAAAAGTTGACCTGCAAACAAGAAAACATTAAACTAAGGGATGGGAGGGTGGGTGAATCTCCTGAGCCAATTGCCTGGTTACTGTCGGCTCCACCCCCTATAAATAATGGGACTGGCCCACCTCCCATCAATGAAACTTGACTTGTGAGGCTGGGCGTGAACATCCAAAAATTAAGACTGAGAGCCAAGCCAGCCCCTGTTTGCCAGTAAGCTCCCTGGAAACTGTAGCACTGCACGCAATCCTGCAAAGGGCACCCACAATGTAAAGTGTGAGTGCTCAGTACTGCCTTTGACCATGGGAGAGAGAGCATAGCCATCATCGTGGCCGGTAGCCTTATCCTCCACAAATATGTCTGATCCTTTTTTAAAGCCAGCCCAACCTGGAGATGTCAGGCATCAAACCGGGGTCTCCTTGCATGCAAGTGCTCTAACACTGGGCTACAGCTCTTTTGTGCCCCCCTCCCACAAATCACGACCTTCAAGGACCTATGCATGCTCCCGTGCCTCCATGCTCTCATCACGGCATCTCCCTAGCCATAGTGCTCACGGTGTAGGGTTTTTTGTTCTGATAACACTTACATAAAGTCTGTTCCCTTAGCAACTGCCTGGCACATCCCCTCCCAGCTCTGCCATAATAAGTGGCATAACTAATGCCGGCGGAACGTCTACTCATCTCTGAAACAGTTTTTTTTTTTATCACTACGGTAAATGGGCTGTTTTTGAGTGAAGGGTGGGTTTTAAAATGGTGTGTTATTATTTCGACTCGGGCTGTAATTTGTTTACACAGATTGGAATATTATTGTGTGGTTGTTGTTTGTTTTTTTACAGATTAGAGCTGAGTAGGCTACTTTTTTATTTAAAAAAATGAATAAAATAAACGTAAGGAGTCAGACTAATTTCTTTCCCTCCCATTAAGTTTTTGATTTATGCTTTGTTTGCAAACAGCTGCTGATGCCTCATGAAAATTTGCAAAACAGACACCCCATAGATAATTCTGCTAATATATTATGCAACGGTATCATTTCTACTCACTTGCCTTCTCTTCATCTGAATAAAAGGTATATATGGGGACGCGGGTGGCGCTGTGGTCTAAACCACAGAGCCTAGGCCTCGCTGATCAGAAGGTTGGCGGTTCAAATCCCCATGACGGGGTGAGCTCCCGTTGCTCGGTTCCTGCTCCTGCCAACCTAGCAGTTCGAAAGCACGTCAAAGTGCAAGTAGATAAATAGGTACCACTTTGGCGGGAAGGTAAACGGCGTTTCCGTGCGCTGCTCTGGTTCGCCAGAAGCGGCTTAGTCATGCTGGCCACATGACCCGGAAGCTGTACGGCGGCTCCCTCGGCCAATAAAGTGAGATGAGCGCCGCAACCCCAGAGTCGTCCGCGACTGGACCTAATGGTCAGGGGTCCCTTTACCTATATATATATGGAACTGCATCCAGCAGGGGGATGGGGGAATGGTTGCAGTTCAGAACCATACTAAACCGTTGGTTAAAATGTGGGATCTGAGAAGTTCTGAGTTCAAATCTCAGCTCAGCCGTTGAGTCCCCATCCCTCTATGCTAGACCTGGACAAGTCACATTTCCCCAGGCTCACTTTCTGATGCATATGCTACCAATAATGCCTAAACCAGCCCTTATCTGACATAAACTGATGGATGGGCTCTGGAATGCTCAGATGTGAGATGGTCTACATGCCATTTCAATCACATTTAAGTACTTTTGTATTAAAATGTCAGCCACTTTGAATTTCTCTTCCCCCTCGGCCCTTTCCCTGTTGTTCGCCCTCTGGCACATGGCATTCCAGGGCTTATCGTCGTTGGATTTCTGTGTTTATCTTTGCTGGCATCTTCAAAATTAAATTTAAACAAATTAAAACATCCACCTACATTTGAATTTGATACTGTGGATTAGCCCGCAAATGAGACGCGACTCTCGAGTTGGTATGTGAGTATTTGCAAAGCTAATCAAATATTTACTCCATTCAGTCTCTGCTTATGTATATGTGTGTATCTTGCATTTCTCTATTTTCCAAAGAACCAGCTGTGGGGGACCGGATGGGTGGGAGGGAGGTGGACTGCTTTGTCTAATGAGAATTTCTCGTTTGTTTTGGAGATGAGGCGTTTCCTGCATTATCTCAACCGCTGCGCCATTGTTTAGGCCCCAGATCTGTTCTAAACCTATCTTTCAAAAATGCATATCCATTTCTTCTTAGGGGAGGTCAGCTTGCTGTGCAGAGGACCCTGTTGTTATTCAATTATGCATCTATACTTCTGTTCCAAAACAGAAATTAGTTGTAAGCCTCACATGTTCTGAGCCTGCCTTTTGCCCTCGACAAACGGAAACAGCGTCAACTTTGAGCTGCTGAGATTGGCAACGCTGTAAGCCATAAGAGGAAGCTTCTTCTCAACCCCAAATCTCTTAAACTGATTATACTTCTGTGGCGCTGTGCTTTCTCCTTTTCTATCCCTCTCTTTGCACTGGTTAGCTGACGGTGGCTGCAATCCGTCACACAGGGACTTTGGGGGCAAAGCCGCATGGAACTCAGTGGGGCTGGTGGATTTCATTCCATTTATGAATCATTTCCTATAGAAACGCAGGAAACCATCTTATAGTGAATCAGACCACTGGCACACCGTAGTCAATATTGCCTACACTGACATGCATGTCAGGGTTGGAATCGGACATAGGTCAGCAATGATACAATAAATCACCCGAGGCAAGTGAAGTTAACTCTTTATTCATGGAAACAAACTGCAGCTCAGGTCTAGTGGTCTCAGGAACTCTTTCCAAGAGGTCTTGCATACCCTCCAGCATTTCTCTGATGAAAATAAGAACCTCCTATTCAATAATAATAATGATAATAATATTTATACCCCAGCCACTTTGGGAAGCTTCCAACATATATAAAAACATAATAAAATATTAAGCACCAAAAGCCCTTCCTAATCAGGGCTGCCTTCAGATGTCTCCAAAAGGTTGCATGTTACTTATCTCCTTTGCTCGGGGGTCGCATAACTCTATACGCTCCAACATTAATCTGATGAAAATAGGGACGTCCTAAGGAAAAGCAGAACATTCTGGGATCAAATCAGAAACTGGGGTGGCGTCTGTAAATCCTGGACTGTCCCTGGAAAATAGGGATACTTGGAGGGTCTGGTCTTGTGAAGCAATTGCGAGGACTGAATATTCCTTCCCTAGCTGCCTAAAACATTGGCTTCTTCTTGCTCCACCCTCTTGATTTATCTGTGTGTTCTGGGAAACCAGACGGGAGTGGAGCGGATCGCAGCAGGAGGGGAAGACTCCCTGTCTTCTTCCATAGCCTGCCTACACTCAGCTTCAGAGTCTGCCCTGCCCTCTGCCACAGCCTCTTCTTGCTCACTAAACCCTGTTGCCTCTTCAGCTTCTGACCTCTCCTCCTCCCAGGACTCAGCTACATTAGTAAAGAAAAAGCGTTATAACACTGTGATGCCAGATGGCACTGTGGAGTCCTGTCTTTCGCCAACATTATTTCCCACTATGAGGTTTACAACACGTTTTCCTGAAATGCTTTTTTGATGTATCTAGATCCAGCCCAGTCTGTCCCCTCTTCTCCCTCTGACAAAGCATTGGCATCCCACCACCAAATCCCTGGCTCTGAGTCTTCTTCCCTGGGGGTTCCCCAATCCATGACACAGTGTCTCTTCAGGGTTTCAGGCAGGGGACACTGTTAGGCGCACTTGGAGATGACACTGGGGAGCTGAACATGGGACCACCTCCATACAGATGAGCTACAACTCTTCCCCAACCAATTAGTAATAAAAAATATGTAAAACTGCTTCATCTATAAGAACAATTTTTTTTTAAAAAAAAAGTGTAAAAAATAAATCCAATTCTAACAGGAATAAAAACCCTCACTTTAAAGGTCTGTTGAAAAAGGGAGATCTTTAAGAGGTACAGATAGAGGTAAAAGGTAAAGGTAAAGGACACCTGGATGGTTAAGTCCAGTCAAAGGTGACTATGGGGCTGCGGCGCTCATCTCGCTTTCAGGCCAAGGGAGCCGGCATTTGTCCACAGACAGCTTTCTGGGTCGTGTAGCCAGCATGACTAAACTGCTTCTGGCGCAACGGGACACCGTGATGGAAACCAGAGCGCATGGAAACTCTGTTTATCTTCCCGCCACAGCAGTACCTATTTATCTACTTGCACTGGCCTGCTTTTGAACTGCTAGGTTGGCAGGAGTTGGGACAGAGCAATGGGAGCTCACTGCATTGCGAGGATTCAAACCATCGACCTCCTGATCGGCAAGCCCAAGAGGCTCAGTGGTTTAGACCACAGCGCCACCCACGTGATGATACCTACCTCATGTAAGATTTACCAAAGGGTATATGTTGTCACACTAAATGCCCAATTCGTACATTGAAGGGATTGGATCTCTTGATGAGATGGTATTTGCAGGAGACCATTGCTGAATGCAATGATCAGTTGGGTATATATGGAGAGAGGTTACTTTTTAAGCGAATCTACACAGGGTTGCCCTGTCAGGGTCTGAATTCGAAGCACTGCTAGGAGCAGTTTCTAGCTCATTTGATTTCCTTAGCATGTTCAGTTGAAGGGTCAAAGCAAAATACAAACTAATAGACAGAGACACACCTACTGTGTCTTTGGGAATAATTTTATTATTTTTATTCTGAAAAGGCTTTGTCTTAATTAGAATACACAACTGAGTACCACTTAGAATAATTTCTAGTTCTTAAAAAGAAAACAAGACCAGGCACACAAACACATATTTTCAGAAGGCAAAGGATGGAAATGCTGAATTCTTGGCGAACCCCCACAATGAACAACAACATTGATTTAACTGTGTGCTTAGCAATCATGAACATTAGTGACCGTTGATTTCACAAGGAGAAATAATGCTGGCTTATTTAATGACCCTACAGGTAATGTTTGTATTTCTGCTAATTATGATGGAGATGCGGAAGCACTGAAATGCTTAATGAAATTCTTTTTGAAAGGCAAAATGCCAATATACTTATATGATGCTGAGAAATAGTTTTGTGTAGCTTAAAGCAATTGGATGCCTAAAAACTGACTCCTTTGGGAAATAAAAAGTTGTCCAGTCCTATAAATATTATACAATGCTTTACTAATCGGAACTTCTCGAAAACATGTGCAAAACAATGAACGATACATCCAGAAAGTTGTATAAAGCATGTGCTTATTCAAACATAGGTTCTTCTTCTTAAATCTATAACATAATTAGAATCAGAGCAAAAATCAAAGCTCTGTGCCTCCCATAGCCTGCATTAGCCTGCATCCAGCCTAAGGCTATGCAGCACCTGGAGAACATCTTATCACATCCTTATACAACATCCTTCGACTCTCTGTGCCTGGAAACAGAAGACCAAGAGGCAACTCCCTTTTAGAAAGAGGATTTGCAACTGAATACCTCAGGCATATGATCTAAGGTTAAACACTCACATGAAAGCTAGCAGAGAACAGTAACAGTTAATTATCAACCAGTTAAGAGCTCAGAGAGAGCTTTAGTATGCTGAACAATTTTCCAGTGTTAAACCCCTTCAGCTTTATACATACATGCGTTCTTCATTTCAGTGGGCAATTAAACAATTATACTTAACATTTCAGACCTTGGACTTGATGACTTTTGGGCCCCATATCTCCTGGTTTTCTTGCGTTGTTTCAATTTTTAATGTTTATATTTGAATGAATATGTGGTTTTTATACTTTCTAAACTGCTTGAGGAAGCCCATTTTGGCACTGAGCAGCATACAATTCAAATAATAATTTAATCATCATCATCATCATTATGTGCCTCCCTTTCTATGGTAAAGGGCTTCTCTTACCGAGAAGAGTGATAAACCAACCATGCTGCATTTGGGGATCTTTCTGCTCACTGTGCCAATTGGGTCCTGGATCTCTGCCCCCAAGTCCTTCCCATGGGGCATGAGTCTTTTAGACCCCTGGCCATAACAGTTAGTCGAAAACTGCCAGAAATAGAGCAAAGACAGCAGCTCTCAGGGGAAAGAAGATGAGTTTCCATTTTAAAAAAAGCTCACAGGTGACCCAAGTATTCACCGTGTGGTCCTTAGAGCCACTTTAAGAAGTGCTATTCGAAAAGTACCCTTAGATTAAGCATCTCTTGAGAGTCTCCTCACTTAGCTGCTCACGACCGTCACCCCTTTGCAAACTGATTGTTTTAATTGAGCGAGTGGCTTCGAGGACTCCCTTTGTTACCATTAAACGAAACTGCCACGCTCACCTCTCCGGCTTCCCCCAGCCCAACTCATTTAGCCAATGATTTCTTTTAAAAGGCTGCAATTTATCTCTCCATTTCATTACACCAAATCTCTAGGAGGTAGTTTAACCCTAAAATGGGAGCCATTATCTAAACCTGCTTTAATTTGAACTGTTAAGTGATTCACTTCAGAAGCTGTGGGGTTTCCTTTGTTCAAATTGGTTAGGCGTTGAAGTAAATGGTTTGGCAATATTACAGAAACGTACCCCTTGAAATATGATGGAGGGACACCCAAACGCTCCTTGCTTTGTAAAACCGTTCCAGAACCTAAGATTGTAGGCCGGCATGTTGCAGGGCAGAATGATTCCCTATAATAGAAACAGTTCCTTGTACACAGTAAGTTGGGAATGCCACAAAAGGATGCTGGCCTAGTCATCGCCCTTGACATGTTCATATTTGATCACCCTGTTTTGGGACAAAAGTGTCACCTGTCCGATTTGGACCAATAATAATAATAATAATAATAATAATAATAATAATAATAATAAATTATTTATTATTTATATCCTGCCCATCTGGCTAAGTTTCCTCAGCCACTCTGGGAGGCTCTCAATTGAGTGTTAAAAACAACACAGCATTAAATATTAAAAACTTCCCTAAACAGGGCTGCCTTCAGATGTCTTTTAAAAATAGGATAGCTGCTTATTTCCTTGACATCTGATGGGAGGGCGTTCCACAGGGCGGGCACCACTACCGAGAAGGCCCTCTGCCTGGTTCCCTGTAACCTCACTTCTCCCAATGAGGGAACCTCCAGAAGGCCCTCAGTACTGGACCTCAGTGTCCAGGCTGAATGATGGGGGTGGAGACGCTCCTTCAGGTATACAGGACCGAGGCCATTTAGGGCTTTAAAGGTCAGCACCAACACTTTGAATTGTGCTCGGAAACGTACTGGGAGCCAATGCAGATCTTTCAGGACTGGTGTTATGTGGTCCCGGCAGCCACTCCCAGTCAGCAGTCTAGCTGCCGCATTCTGGATTAATTGCAGTTTCTGGGTCACCTTCAAAGGTAGCCCCAAGTAGAGCGCATTGCAGTAGTCCAAGAAGGAGACAACTAGAGCAAGACAGTCCGCAGGGAGGTAGGGTCTCAGCCTGTGTACCAAATGGAGCTGGTAGATAGCCACCCTCAACACAGAATTAACCTGTACCTCCATGGATAGCTGTGAGTCGAAAATGACTCCCAGGCTCCGCACCTGGTCCTTCAGGGGCACAGTTACCCCAATCAGGACCCCACACCCGCCTGCCCCCTGTCCCCCAAAAACAGTACTTCTGTCTTGTCAGGATTCACCCTCAATCTGTTAGCCGCCATCCATCCTCCAACTGCCTCCAGGCACTCACACAGGACCTTCACCGCCTTCACTGGTTCTGATTTAAAAGAGAGGTAGAGCTGGGTGTCATCTGCAAACTGATGCATAGTGATGGTCGGGAATCAGCGTGTTTTTACATAAGTAGAATGTGTCCTTTTATTTAAAATGCATCTCTGGGTTATTTGTGGGGCCTGCCGGGTGTTTTTACATGAGTAGAATGTGTGCTTTTATTTATTTGTGGGTTATTTGTGGGGCATAGGAATTCGTTCATCCCCCCCCCCCATACAGTCCGCTCCCCCACAAGGTCTGAGGGACAATGGACTGGCCCCCTGCTGAAAAAGTTTGTTGACCCCTGATATAGATATTAAAAAGCATGGGGGAGAGGACAGAACCCTGAGGCACCCCACAAGTGAGAGCCCAGGGGTCTGAACACTCATCCCCCCCACCACTTTCTGGACACGGCCCAGGAGGAAGGAGCAGAACCACTGTATAACAGTGCCCCCAGCTTCCAGCCCCTCTAGACCGTCCATATTAGAGTTCATCCGGTCCAAAATGGTGTCTACTTTGTAGTTGGTGCGGCTGACAAGGAGCCTGGTGTGAGTGAAGTTTTTAATGTTTGATGTTTTATTGTATTTTTAATGTTTTGTTGGAAGCTGCCCAGAGTGGCTGGGGAAACCCAGGTAGATGGGCAGAGTAGAAATAATAATAATAATAATAATAATAATTATTATTATTATTATTATTATTATCCCTTCCTCACCCCTCCTTCCTTCCCTCTCACTGGTGCTCCCCCTCAAATGCTGCCATTGGTTTAATATGGTGTTGGTTCGCTGCCGCTTGGCCCCCTCTGCCTCCCCAACTTGACCTCTCGTCCTCCCTCCTCCCTCGTCCTGCTTGAGTCTCTTCTGATGCCAGCATGGGCAAGAGGCTGGAGCTGCAGCTCAAATCATACTTGGGTGCCGGCCATCTACCTCTGGCCCCTGGCCGTCTATGTGAGTCAAGTGGCAGAACGGGGCTGGGGTGGGGAGGGAGGCAGGAGGCCGAATGTAGGGGATTCCCTTCCACAAAGCGGTGGAGAATTTGGTGTCATGAGAGTGTGTGTGCCCCTCTATCCTCACCCACGTGCCTTGACTTGTATTTTGCCAGACCAAAGGTGGCATCCCTACTACTTAGGAGTGGTGATATGTCAGGGATAGGACCAATAGGCATTATCTGGCTTCTGCCAGATATTTTTTTATCAGCAGAGGAAATATCTGTATCTGTCTCCAACTGGCCCAGTGTTGGTCCCTTGCAGGGCTTCAGAGCCTTGGCATTTACCCATCCACACAATGTTATAATGCCAGGCCTTGGGGAGGAATTTCACAACTGGGTGCCACCCCTGAAAAACTACTTTCTCCAGTAACGTCTGAAGGCAGAGATACCCGAAGGCAGGCTTCTAAAGCTGGCATATGGAACACAGGAAATGGATGCATCAGAAAATCTCATAGCTGTCAACTATGTCTGTCAACTATGTCTGTCTCATAGCTGTCAACCTTATTTGGCAGGAAACTCCCTTATCCCAGCGTCGTGTCCTGCTGCTGTCCCTTATTGATGATGTCCCTTAAATTTCCCGGGTTTCAAAGGAAGCAGCTCCTCTCCCTACCTCCCTCCCTGCCGGCCAGGGAGGAGGGAGGCTCCAACTGTGTTGCTTGGCTGCGTTGCTCACCCAGTAAGGAGTCTAAGAATGACGGGGGTGGAGCTTGCATGCCTTGTGCCGATCAAATCGGCCGCATTGCCTGGGGACTCGCCTTTGCTCAGCGCTTCCCAGCAGAGAGGTGACGGTGGCTTTCCTTGCTGCTTCCCCTTTGCCGGGTTGCTGCGCTGTGGGAACCACCGCTTGAGGCTTCGTTTGGCTGCCTTCTGCCTTTGGCTTGGAGGGGCTCAGAATTTGAACATACCTGTGCCCGGAAAATCCCTTATTTTGGCTGCTGATCCCTTATTTTCGAGGCTGCTAGTCCTTTTTTTTCAAATCTGTAAGTTGACAGCTATGAAATCTACATTTTGTGTTGCAAGCTCTGAAAACTGTTTGGTTTGGAACATCTTATTGAAGAAGCTCATATTTCAGTACAGTGGATCTGGTGCAACTTTCTAAGGTCCACCTAACATTAACTACAAAATATGGAAATTTCTGAATGATGCGTCAGTGCAGCCACTGTCATGGAATAAATGCACGAGTTTTTAATGGTCTACAAAGATTTCTAGGTAAGCTATAGAAAGATCCATTTTCTCCTAGGGATCAAAATGTAGATCTGTCAAGTGTGACCCAGAAAGATTTCTTTCCTAAGCTTATACCAATGTAAGACTTACCACCATCCCTCAAAGTCATGATTGAGGCCTGAATACCAAACAACTTCCCAGGAGATACATTATGCTAATCACTACCGCAATCAGTTATTTATCATTCTTACAGACATGTATTTTCCATTTATGCTAACAGGGTGGTTGATTGGATTTCTCTCATTAAATGGGCAGAGTCAAAACCAGTCTTATAAACTGCTGTTCAAGTTAATTGGGGAGTACTTTAGTACTTGGAAACTGAAAATTAAGGTTTTAAAATTATAACCTACATCAATCAGGCATTCTTCCGACATTAAGCCAAAATCAATCTGCTTAGTGTGCTCAGCATAAAGCTAAAGTAAAAAGTAGAAGAAAAAGCATTTGTTGGGAAAACCTATGAACTCATCAAGGGAAGGTAGACAATGCTTGGCAAGGACTACATGCTGCGTTTTTTGTTTGGGCTACTCAAGGAACTAGTCCATAAGGAATTAGACAAAGTGAATGTGCAGGTAGCATATCATTCCCCTCCGTAGTTGTTCTTATCAGACATTGCGTCCATTTATTGAAGTCAAATAATTCTCATTTCTCTGCCTTTTCTGTTCTTACCCCTTTCCTTCTCCTCCTTTCTGTGGTCTGGCTCCCATAGTTAAAATAACTGTGATCCCAGAGCTAACATCTACTTATTGGATTCTTATATAAGAATAATAATAATAGGAAGAAGAAGAAGAAGTTGTTATATGTTGCGCATCTGACTGAGTCGCCCCAGCTACTCTGGGCAGCTCCCAACAAAAAATAGTAAAAGCACAATACAACATCAAATGTTAAAAACTTCCCCATATAGCGCTGTCTTGATGTCTTTTAAAAATCACATAGCTGTTTATCTGTTTGTCATCTGATGGGAGGGTGTTCCACAGGGCAGACACCACTACTGAGAATGCCCTCTGCCTGGTTCCCGGTAACCTCACCTATCACAATTAGAGAACCACCAGAAGGCCCTCAGAGCTGGACCTCAGTGTCCGGGTTGGACAACGCGGGGTGTACTTGGTATTCCCAAGATAATGTAGTCATGGTTCTACTTTCAACATCATTGTACAGTGGTGCCTCGCAAGACGAAAAGAATCCGTTCTGTGATTCTCTTCGTCTAGCGGTTTTTTCGTCTTGCAAAGCAAGCCCATTGACAGATTAGCGGATTAGCGCTATTAGCGGCTTTTAGCGGCTTATCAGCTTATCGGATCAGCTGATAAGCGGCTTAGCGGCTTAGAAAAAGGGGGGGAGGGGAAAAAACCCCGCAGGAACTCGCAAGACATTTTCGTCTTGCGAAGCAAGCCCATAGGAGATTCGTTTTGCGAAGCACCTCCAAAACGGAAAACTCTTTCGTCTAGCGAGTTTTCCGTCTTGCGAGGCATTCGTCTTGCGGGGCACCACTGTATATCATGATCAGTTCTTATGATAGCAAACTCAAATGGTATATGCAAGCAGGACCCATTGGGTCGTATTTGATAAAATTGTCCTGTTTATGCAAGGACTTCTCCAAAGAATCATCTGGTCACCTCCTACGCAGGGACATTTATTTAAGGGTTGAGTGCTTTCAGTCCTGAAAGCTCACTGTCATGAACTGGAAGAAGATAGGAAATCAGGGTCATGAGTTTGGAAAAGTTGCTTGAGGACTAAAACCAGTGCATCACAAGCTTCTTTACTTTCTGGAATTGTACAGCAGTCGAAGGCAAACCACCCACTCCGCCGACAACATTCAAAGCACAGCAACAATAATCTGTTCTAAGAACATCCAAGGATGATTTCCCCCTTCTGTCTCAAGTATTTGTTTTGAAACATAAAGGAACCACAAGACTTCTTGTCTTTTCTAAGGTAGCTTTCAGAGGTACGCATCTAATCCACCAAGGATAATCTTTATCTCAGGTGGCATCCAATACAATACAACGCTCTTCCCAGGACAGCTTTTCGATATATGGATGGATTTAGAAACATGTTTACCAAAGATAATGGGTTGGTTTGGCACTGCGCTTGCAAGCTCGTGATGTTTTTCAAAAAGGGGCACTCGAAAGGACGATTGGATCTCGCCATCTCAAAAAGCTTCCTTCGTGTCACAGATAAGGCGCCATATCATTAGACGACAGAAAGAGCTTGCTCAGCGAGGCATGAGGTCAACAGCATAAAATGCCACTTGCTAGGGCTTTGACACGGATACGCTTCATGAAGCTTTCAGTGTCTCCTCTTTTTCTTTCTTTAAATAATAATAATCAGATGGTTTCTGTTTCTGGAAAGAAATTGGTGCAATTTCCTGTCATAAACAACATCAGGGATTCAAAATTATGCTGAGTATTGTCATTCCTGATTGGCAGGTGCCTGCCCCCTGCCTCGGTTGTTCATCTGCATAACTAAGTTCTTTTTCTATTATTCTATATTTGTATTTACTTATACTTTATTTACTTATACTTTCCCTATTACAAACAAGAGGCATATTGTCTCTGTTTCCCTCAGAGAAGGGGCAACAGATAACCCTGTAGTAGGAAAATATTTGAGAACCTCGAGACCGGGGTATAATTATCAAGCAAAACGACTTAGGCTCAATTTGTACCCAGCCAGTGTAGACTGCCTTGTGTCCAGTCTGCAATATCAGATTCCATGTGGCCTCAACAGAACAGCGGGGTGGGTGTCTGTATCCCTCTATATATTGTTGGACTCTAACTCCCAGCAACCCCAGCCAGCACATCCAATGGTTATGGACGATGGGAGTTGTACTTTAGCGACACAGGGTCACAGCCCCTTCAAACTGAATATAGATATTACCACTGGGAGGGGGGAATAAATGTAGTAAGGGGCATCGTGTTAAGAACACCCTCAGACTTCGAGGTTCCTGGTTTTTGAGGCCCAGATGTATCAAGGTTTAGACACCTGTGGGTCTGGAAGCAAATAATTGTTCTAGAAATAGGTAGAAAAATGAAGCTTATACCGAGTGTACATCATCACCATCATCATCATTATTACCGGCATTATTATTATTATTATTAGTCTGTTTTGCATCCCTTCCCAGTTAGTAATTAAGAAAGGAAACACCTTTTGTTTACACAAGATTGTTGATGATCCTTATGAAAAGACAAGAGCAGATTGCAGATTGGTGACCTTGGGCCAGTCACACTTCTTTGAAGTCTCTCAGCCCCACTCACCTCACAGAGTGTTTGTTGTGGGGGAGGAAGGGAAAGGAGAATGTTAGCCGCTTTGAGACTCCTGAAGGGGAGTGAAAGGCGGGATATCAAATCCAAACTCTTCTTCTTCTTCTTCTTAGAAGTTCTGACTGGCTTATGGATTTTCAATATATGCTGTTTGTCTGCATCAGCGAAAAGCACCAGGTCATTACAGCCTTCTGTGACATTCATAGCTAATTTACAACAAGGCCTCTTATAATATGCTACTTAAGCAACAGCCATTCTATAATTGAAATTTCTGTCAAAGTGCCGACAGTAACAATCTATTTTTATTTCCCAGGTTAAAAAAGAAAGAAAAGAAAACTTGTTATGATTTTGCAAAGTCATGCACCCTTAACAATATGCATGCCATAAAGCTATAGTGAGGAGTGCTTAGAAAAGTTCCCAACCTTCAATAAGTCAAATTATTAAAAGGTCAGAGAGGTTGTCAGTAAAGATTTGAGGCCTTTGCCTAACATAAAAAACCCCCTTAGGAATAAAAGCGTTCATTATGGAAGGTTGTCTCCAATGTAGCGTTAGGTGAGCTTCCTATCAGGGAGATTATTATTATTGTATATTTATTTATACCTCACTTTTTCCCCTGATGGGGAATCAAGGAAGCTTACAGATAAAAATAAGAATGCATAAAAACATAGGAAAAACCCAGTCATTCAAAAACAATTGAACACTGATAGAAGAAGAAGAAGAGGAGTTTGGATTTGATATCCTGCCTTTCTCTCCCTTTAAGGAGTCTCAAAGCGGCTAACATTCTCCTTTCCCTTCCTCCCCCACAACAAACACTCTGTGAGGTGAGTGGAGCTGAGAGACTTCAAAGAAGTGTGACTGGCCCAAGGTCACCCAGCAGCTGCATGTGGAGGAACCGAGACGCGAACCCGGTTCCCCAGATTACGAGTCTATCGCTCTTAACCACTACACCACACTGGCTCTCTATTGTCTACTATAGAACTACTATAGAACTCTACTATAGAACTACTGTCAGGAGCTAGTGTGAGGAGCAGATCAGCAATAAAACACCTGATGTCAGAGATGTTAACACTTTATCCAAAGAAACCAAAACAGCTCAGTCCTAGTGGTCACAGCAACTCTTGTCCCAATGAGGCCGTTGTGAGGATGGAAGGTGTTATGTACTGAAGTTCTCACCCTGGGCCAGCAGGGGGAAACTGTAACTGCCTAAGTCCTCTCCTCCCCATGGTCCTTCCCAAGCACCCTGAGACTTTCCCACCTTGTCTGTCTTTGCCCCACCCTCTTCATACCTCTTCTGGTCCTGGGAGGCCAGGTAGATGGGGAGCTGGTCATAGTAAGAGGGGAAGAATCCCTGGCTTCTTCAGCAGCCTGCCCAGTGTCCGACTCTTGACCTTGCTCTGCCCCAGTCTTTTCCTGCTTGCTAAACCCTGTTAAGCCTTTTAGCTTCTAATACCTCCTCCTCCCAGTCTGCTCCCTCTGACCACTCGTCGTTATCCCACCACCATTTCCCTGGCTCTGAGCCATCTTCCCTTGGAGGTGCCTTTGGGGGTTCCCCAAATAGTTCCCCCCACCACTCCTCTACATCCAGCCAGTCCATGACAACTACACACACACACACACACACACACACACACACACACACACACACCACCCCCATCGTTCTACCCGGACGCTGAGGTCCAGCGCCGAGGGCCTTCTAGCGGTTCCCTCATTGCGAGAAGCAAAGTTACAGGGAACCAGGCAGAGGGCCTTCTCGGTAGTGGCGCCCGCCCTGTGGAACGTCCTCCCACCAGATGTCAAAGAGAAAAACAACTACCTGACATTCTGAAAGCAGCCCTGTTCAGGGAAGTTTTTAATATGTGATATTTTCATGTATTTTTAATCTTTGTTGGAAGCTGCCCAGAGTGGCTGGGGAGACCCAGCCAGATGGGCGGGGTACAAATAATAAATTATTATTATTATTATTATTATTATTATTATTATTATTATTATTATTATTATTATCATCATCCACACACACACACACACACACACAGAGAGAGAGAGAGAGAGAGAGAGGGAGAGAGAGAGAGATTTCCACTCGCAGAACAGAATCCCCCTCCTGCGCCAAAAAAGGGGGGAGGTGGAATGGGGCTGGGGAACCCCCAGTCGTGTTTCTGAATATCATTTGCTGGAAACAACAGGAGGGAGAGTGCAATTGTGTTCAGGTCCTTGTGGGTTTCCCACAGGCATCTGGTTAGCTGTAGTAGATTGGTCATTGGCGTGATCCAGCAGCTTCTTCATATGTACAGTATTGTGACCCCCTGCAGTATTTACAAGCACTGGCACTCGTTTGGCTGCTTTCATTTGTTGTCCCAACCCTCAAGGTAGGCCATCTCTCACATCACAGGCAGGTTTCAAAACAACAACAAACCAAACCCAAATATGTAGCTCACCACTTTAAAAAAAGCAACCGTACTACGATATGTCTGAATTTACAGTTGCCTGCTAGGCTGAAGTTTGGCGAAGGAGCCTGCTCAAGTGGAAGTGAAGTGAAGTTCAAAGAATGCCATTGGTTTTGCAGAATATATCACATGTGGCTTTTGCTGAGCGGCCATTTTGTTCAGGAGTTGTATGTCCACATTGGAGTGCATATGGAGGTCATATTCAATTCCAGAGATCTCTCTCCCAAAGCTGCTTTCCATTCATCACTGCTCTGGGCATGCAGAATTGAAACCATACCATTCAGCATTTGACAGGACATAAGATAAAAGTCAATAAAAAGAGAATAATTTATTAAAAAGATCTAATGTTACAAGAACAGTACACAGGAACCAGTATTTGACTGTGTCTTTCACATAGTATATACCATTATATATAGTAAATATATACACGCTGTATACAAGATATCTAACATTTTTGAGACGGGACTTTGTTTCGGTTTCTGAACAAAGTTATTTTTTTTTTCTCCTCCTCCGATCATTTTTCAAAATTACCATGACATTATACAAAAATACAGCCTTCCCAGTTAAGTTGGACTGCTCTGTTACAATCTCATCCAAAGGAAACAGAAAAAAAGAAATCAAACTGACAAACCTCTTTTTGCAGCAAAACAGCCAAAGACCCCCAACCCCTTCAAACAAAAGAATAACATCCAGAAATAGGTGTCGCAAGATGGAAATGTCATCTTCTACAAAGGAGGTGGCAAACATTTAAAACATGTTTATTAATAGGTTGAAGATGCAACATACAATGTTCTGCACAGGTGGAAAGGAAACAGACCCCTTTGCAACCCTGCAATGTAATTTGTCAATGGGATGTTGGGCTCTGGTGCAGCTAACTAAAGCTTGGCCATTCAGATCTATGGCACAATCTCCTGGACCTTACTGGGGACATATATCAGAAAAGCCTATTGGTCACGTGAGACGTGCTGCAAGCTTGCAAACATGCAGGGATCCCACCGCAGGTTATTATGGGATTCCAGAACATGCCTATAAGGAACTCTTACGTTCTGTGGACTGCGTTTGGAAAGCTGTGCTTTATATGTCATTCCCCTTTGTTGAGTTACAGTCATTGTTTATGATCCAAAAGAAGAAGAATGTTAGCATACAGGATTCCTGTTGCATGTAATGTTGGGAGCAACCCACTCCCTGGTCTACATAATTTCAGCATTCCTTCATCAGTGGGGTGACAAAGACACCCCAAACCCAATCCATTGAGGGGTGTTTATTCAAGGTTCTTTTGATGACATCATGAGTTTCTGCGTCAATCTGTGTTTCTCCTGACATTGATAGGATCCTCCGTCTGCTTTAGGTTGGTGGGGGCAGAGAGGGACCAGTCAATGTTGGGATGAGCATTGTGTGTAGGTTGGACTCAAGGCTCCAGTGTGATTCTGAAAAGTTCATCAGGACTGTACCAAGGCCCAGTCACCTCTGCGTACTGCAGGATGGGTTTTCCAAACTTGGGTCTCCAGTTGTTTTTGGACTACAGTTCCCATTATCCCTGACCACTGGGATGATGGGAGTTGCAGTTCAAAAAAAGCTGGAGACCTAAGTCTGGGAAACCCTGGATTAGCCTGTCCACTGAACTTATTTGTGGAGCTAGCAGGGATAACCAGATCAGAGCTGTGGTTGGGCCAGGAAGCTTTCTCATTAGGCACTGTCACTACACGGTGTGTGTTAGGGCCCGGAGCCATCAGATAATATTCTGGCATTTTAAGATGTTTTAAGCTACATTTTGGAGATCATTTGCTGCCAATGCCAGTTCCTGACTGCGGAATGTCAATTTGCTACATGCATATGAGTGGCTGGAGTGGCTGTGTGTCCTACTTTACAGAGCCCAGGCCTCTACTGAAGGGTTGTCAGTTCTCTGTTTGAAGGACTGCCAAATTCCTATTTAAAGATTCAGAACCGTAAGGAGAAAGGGCAGATGGGCCTCGAAGTCACTCACCAGATGTTCACCCCGAACACTAGGCTTTCTCTTGAAAGTTATAGTCATTATTTCTAAATGAAATGTTCCTTCCTATCTTATGCAAGGTTACGTTCTTCTTGATTTTTGTAAGCCATTGCCTAAAGGGTAGGGTATAAATGCTGCAAAACAGCAGCAATAAATTAAAAAATAGCAATAAATTAAAAAACTGCATTCACAATTAGCAATACAAATTCTATGCTAATATGCTTTTGGTGGTGCATAGCAAAGAATGACACTTTCCATAGCTGGTTCTTCTTCTTATTTATTAAATTTATTCGTTGCTTCTTCTTGCCCCAGGCAACTCAAAGCAACTTTTTAAAATGGAAAGACCTGGTTCGTCTTTCCCGAATAGGTTTGTGGCAATTGCACTCTTAATTTTCTGCTTTAAAGTTATGGACCTTCCTTTTTTATCACTGTAGAATTACATTCTCTCTCTTTGCTCACCCCCAGAGGCAGCTGCTTCCTCCTCCTCCCGCCCCACCCAGGCACCTTTCAGCATGTCCTTCAATTGATTCATTAATTGCTGCTTTTTAGACTTAGAGGTTTATATTGTTAAGAAAGGGCTCTGAGGAAGTCTTTATCTTGCCTCTAAAACCTGCAGTGCTCATTCTAACCATTGTCTCAGTGTCGCAGTGGTTTAGAAGTCCTTGTTCCCCTCCTTTCTAAGGGAGCGTTATGCATCGAAAGACGAAATCAGGAGGTGGCAGAATGAAGAAGAAGAGTTTGGATTTGATATCCCGCTTTATCACTACCCGAAGGAGTATCAAAGCAGCTAACATTCTCCTTTCCCTTCCTCCCCCACAACAAACACTCTGTGAGGTGAGTGGGGCTGAGAGACTTCAGAGAAGTGTGACTGGCCCAAGGTCACCCAGCAGCTGCATGTGGAGGAGCGGAGACGCGAAGCCAGTCCCCCAGATTACGAATCTACCGCTCTTAACCACTACACCACACTGCTCTTCCATTTATTTTCCAAGGTGGGTGGTAATAATAATAATAATAATAATAATAATAATAATAATAATAATTTTTTATTTATACCCCGCCCTCCCCAGCCAAGGCCGGGCTCAGAGCGGCTTACAAGCAATAATAAAAACAAGATGAGTGATTACAACTTAAAAACAAAATAAAATACAACATTAAAATAATGGAACATTAAAATATTAAAATGGAGCCTCATTGCAGGAGAAGGAAAAGAAAAAAGAAAAAGGGGGCGGAGGGAATCAAATTGGCTCCAATCCAAAGGCCAGGCGGAACAACTCTGTCTTACAGGCCCTGCGGAAAGAGATCAGATCCTGCAGGGCCCTGGTCTCATGAGACAGAGCGTTCCACCAAGTTGGGGCCAGTGCTGAAAAGGCCCTGGCTCTGGTTGAAGCCAATCTAACTTCCTTAGGGCCTGGGACCACTAGGGTGTTGTTATTTATGGACCTTGAGGCTCTCCGTGGGGCATACCAGGCGAGGCGGTCCCGTAGGTACGAGGGTCCTAGGCCGTGAAGGGCTTTAAAGGTCAAAAGCAGCACCTTAAATCTGACCCTGTACTCCACCGGGAGCCAGTGCAGCTTGAAAAGCACTGGATGAATATGCTCCCATGGCAGAGACCCTGTGAGGAGCCTCGCTGCAGCATTCTGTACCCGCTGGAGTTTCTGGGACAGCTTCAAGGGCAGCCCCGCGTAGAGCGAGTTACAGTAGTCAAGCCTGGAGATGACTGTCGCATGGATCACTGTGGCCAGGTCGGGGCGGGAAAGGTAAGGGACCAACTGCTTGATGCGGCGAAGGTGGAAAAATGTCGCCTTGGCTGTTGCTGTGACTTGCGCCTCCATGGAAAGGGAGGTGTCAAGGATTACACCCAAACTCTTAACGGAAGGTAATAGAATGTAGCAAAACACCCACCTGACACTGCACACTTATCTTACTTTGCCTGACATCACATCTGCACCATACATTTAAAGCACACTTAAAGCACATGACTCCCCCCCCCCAAGAATTCTGGAAACTAGTTCCTTCTCAGAGCTACAATTCCCAGCACTCTTAGCAGCATTCTGTTCCCAGGGTTCTTTGGGGGGGAGGCCACATGCTTTAAATGTACGGTGTGGATGTGACCTGACTTTCTATGTGTCCTTTTAAAAACAGTGGCACCAGCCTATGTGGGACATACCCCAAAGAAAGCAAAATAAATAGAAATCTCCGGATTCCATACAAGTTTCCTCTCCAAAGAATCTAGGGCTGGCAGTTGCCCAAAATTCCATGACTAAATATGACAACCTCAGGCTATATACTGACATGCGCTGTCAGCATGATTCCTTCAAGCGTATATAACTTAAAAGTTGCTTCCTTGCCTGTACCCTTTGCGGCTTAGGGCCCTCGTATTTATGGGACCGCATCTCCTGGTATGCCCCACAGAGGACCTTACGGTCCATGAATAATCATAGTTTAGAGGTCCCGGGCCCTAAGGAAGTCATATTATCCTCCACCAGGGCCAGGGCCTTCTCAGTGATGGCTCCGACCTGGTGGAATGCTCTGTCCTATGAGACCAGAGTCCTGCAGGATTTAACTTCCTTCCGCACGGCCTGTAAGACAGAACTATTCTGCCTGGCTTTCAACTTGAACTTAGCCTGATCTTTTATTCCCCTTCCTTCCCTCCCCCTCATCTTTTTATGACGATTACCCGCTCTGGGATCCCACAGCTAATTCTCCCCTGGTCTCCTCGCTGGCACAAATAGGACTAATTTAGCCAGCTAGCCCTGGTGATCATCTAATGTTTATTGGATCGATTCCCCCCCTAAGTTGATTTTTGAATTCTGAATTTATTGTTATTCACATTTTATACTGTATTTTATGCTGTTTTTTGCTGCATCAATTAAGTGTTTTAAATTTGTTGTTAGCCGCCCTGAGCCTGGTTTCCTGAACTGGGAAGGGCGGGGTATAAATAAAAAAACATTATTATTCTTACCATATTCACCACCCTAGAGCATACCCACATGTGCGTTTTAACACAGACAAGAGCAGAGGTATTTCAGCTTGGGTGCTCCAGTCATGAGAGACCTTCAGAACTTCACCAGATGTACATGCACACACACACAAATACACGCCTCTTCACTCTGCATTGGAAAAAATGGGGAAATGTGTGGTACTGCAAAATAATCTCTGGGATTAAAATTGGCAGCAATGGTCCTAGCCCTTAAATGGACTGGACATAGTAGCCTAAATCAAGAAATGGGGACCTGTGATAGTACCAGTGCTCTTTTTTTAGGAAAAAAGAGGTGCTGGAACTTACCACGAACGCCTTCGTTCTTCTCTGATAATGGCAATGGTGCCCACCTGAGAGGTGCCAGAACTGAGTTTCAGTGAGTTCCAGCTGGGGAAAAAAGGCCTGGATAGTACCCATAGTTAGGGTCACATTCAGCTTTTTGTTTTTCCATTTTTAACTTCAGTTCCCAAGAGTCCTCATAAAAAAAAAAAATTGCCTGCATTTTAATGTGCATTTTCCCCAATATATTTGTTGCGATTTGCCTATGTATATGCTTTTTTCAATCAGTTCCCCCCCAACAAAATTCTTTTTTTTTTGCATGTTATTTCCATGCATTTCTGTGCACATACTCTCATAATGTATTTGCACACTTTTTATTTCGTACGCATTTTGTTGTTGTTGCAGAACCGCATTGCAAAATTCAGAGGTGTGAATTTCAAAGGAGAGGTGCCTTCTGGTTTGCATATGGTTTCGGGAAGTGCAAGTTGGGTATGTCTGCATTAAAATGCAAACGGAACCAAATCTCTTGTTAGGGATGGTGGATGAATACTCCCGAAACTTGAACCGATAGCTCACGTAATATGAGTCAGACCAATATGGTGTAACAAACTTAGCGTAGACAGACGCAGAAAGATGGAGAAGGAGGGAAGGGAGTGGAAGGAAGGAAGGAAGGAAGGAAGGAAGGAAGGAAGGAAGGAACTTGATATACAAATGGATAAAGCAATGCTAAAATAAAATGCAAGACAAAGAACTGTAAATGGGCCCAGTCCTATATTTGAAGATATATCCTGGATCTGGAGAGGCTGAAGGCCACTTGCTTAGAAAACAATGTCTAACAGCATCAATTCCAGCGTTGCTTTGAACATGGCATTAACCTGTTTGAACTGTGTACATGTTTTTGACAGCAAATCCAGGCAGCACCTGTTTCGATCTCGAAATGCTTCTTGATATCCTTCAGCTGAATCACCAAATATAGACAGTACAGTACCATACAAAAATGGACTACAAAAATAAAGGTCTAAAGACTGACAGCTGTTTGAGGATAACAGCTCTGTCTCTTTGCATTCATTCGGGTTTTTTTGTTTACTTCCAGTTAGCAATGACTAGAGGCTATGATTAAATGCCTGGCGATGGTTTCATTGCCATTTGCATTCTCTATCAGCTATATTCTCGCTGTTAGAAAATAAGCATTCTCTCTCTCTCTGTTGTTAAGGTGGACAATAGCTGGTGCAAAAATAATACGGCTGCATTTCATTCTTTGCCGAGCTGCTTAGAAAATTACCTTGCAGTGAAAAAAAGTGACTCGCATGCCCTGAGAATAGAAACAGAGCAGAAAAACAATAAAAAATTACCATAGTTTGCTAACTTGATGGGGCCTCATTCATTTTTTTTTAAGGTGACATTTTCTACAATGATTTAGAAAAGGGACCACATAATGTAACTTTTGCCATTGTGTCTTTCCAATGGAGGGGGGGGGAAGCAATAAAGCCAGCCTTATGAAAAGAGGGAGGGGGGATTTAGACTCCAAATATTTATCAAACTTTTTTTCTTAAAAAAACCAACCCATAACAACTCAAACAAAATAGATGTACTGTACTAGACGCCACAATTTAAACTACTCATGATACAAGACTGGTGTCAGCTAATATAGAAACGCATTAGAAAAGGAAAGTAAAATTGGACAGATTTTTTTCATTTGCTTACAAAAGTTCATTTCGTACAATCTGCATATTTTCTCTGTTGGGCAATAAATATCCCCTCCCCCATAGAGGACATTTACAAGAAACTGAAGAGAAGAAACCTGATGAATTGTTTTAGCATTATTGGCCACCCACAACACTCTTCCTGGTGCACCATGTGTGTTTCTCGTGTCTTTGACCATTGGGCTCTTTGCCTTCTGCTTCCTCCATGGATACAGAATTCCATCCAGTGATGTTATCAGGCTAAACCAATCAGAACAATGAATGAGGAAAAGGTCCACAGTCTGTCTTCACCACGAGGTTGACGGGACCATTAGTACCAAAAGGAACGTTACAGTTGATGACGAAGTAGAGAAAGCACGTAGGCTTGACTGAGAACTTGTGACTTTTCCACCTAGGACAATCAAAACAAGAGACAGAAACAAAGAATTTTAGAACTGTGGTGTTGGAATCGACCCAAAGAGTTGTCTAGTCCAACCCCCTATAATGAAGGAATCATAGCTAAAGAATCCCAGATAGAATGGTGATCCACGATGAGGTAGTAACTCCCTATTAGATTTTGGCATTTTGTAGTCCCTAACCCAGTGATCTGCTGTGATTTTAACACACAAATACCTTGAGAAAAATTCAGCACAAGGGACTCTTTGATCCAACCCAGAATATTCTTTTTTTTGTTTGTCAGTGTGGGCTTACTGGGACAACACTGAAGATTCATTTTAATCACAACAGGTCTGATTGTTTTTTCCAAGTAGGATGGCTCTGCCTAGCCAAGACGTAAAATAAATAAATAAAATGCAATTAACTTTGCATTCGGCAAGAAATTATGAGAGTAAATAACCTTCCCTTTGTTTATTTGAAATGCATGTCCTTTGCATACTTATTAATCAAGTAACATTAGTTATTGTTAATCAATGCAACAGTAAACAATGCTCTATGTCACCCTCCATTTTAAAATTAGCACTGTCGGTCCTTTATTGGCTGAGTCTGTGTAAACAAACTAGGAAGGTAATGTTCTTTCTTTATGAAGTACTCTCTCTTACTCATGTTTTGTTGACAAGAGGACTCTGGTGGGACTCTTACACCCAACTGAGATTTATATCAGAACTTTGGACCTTTCGTTGGTGTTTCAGCAGAGAAATATGTGAGCACAAGTTTAGACCAGATATTTTCCTGATGTACACCAAGGGAAAAGCTGATGTGGTGCTGTTGTCAAAAAACTCTGGATTGCATTATTGGTGGGTTTCCCACTTCCAGCCACTGTTGAACAACCCTAAATTAACACTTGTCCACCTTTGCTTTTGCTTCTGTTCACCATGTGGTTCAAAGAAGAGTGCCTAGGAAAGAATGAGACCCTCGGGATTCAAAAACTTCTGCACCCCTGGTGCAAAGGATCATAGCCTGTCTGAGAATTTTCATGTTTCTGCAACAGCCGTTGCACATAAAACTCTGTAGAAAAAGCTTTCACTTTATTTAACCTACAGTCTTTTCAGTGGAGGGCATTCACCTGATCAGTGGAGAATCATCAAATAAATAAGCAATGAGATATCAAACATTGCATATGCACGTGTGGTTTGACCCCAAGATGTTTCCAAGTCAGCCAGGAGGCAACATAGTTGGTGTCGTCCTCAACTGACTTGACTGGATCCCCTTTGATTTTGGCTGCAACATCAGGATTTAAACATTCCTTTAGAATAACAAGCTGACCAAGACCCCCAGGACTTTGCTCAATATGCTGGAAGCAAAACTTGAGATATAGAGCACATGGAAGAGTCCATGCCACTTTAACAAACAGCAATGATACCATGCTATCTCATATATCGGTCACTGATAAGGCAGGATGTGTAATTTAGATGGATAAGCTTGCCACATCTGGTCTGTGGTATGACAATGGTGACAACACAATAACCCCCATCGTTCTGCCCAGACACTGAGGTCCAGCGCCGAGGGCCTTCTGGCAGTTCCCTCACTGTGAGAAACCAAGTTACAGGGAACCAGGCAGAGGGCCTTCTCAGTAGTGGCACCCACCCTGTGGAACACCCTCCCACCAGATGTCAAAGAGAAAAACAACTACCAGACTTTTAGAAGACATCTGAAGGCAGCCCTGTTTAGGGAAGCATTTAATGGTTAATAGACAATTGTATTTTAATATTCTGCTGGAAGCCGCCCAGAGTGGCTGGGAAAACCCAGATGGGCGGGGTATAGATAATAAATTACTGTTGTTGTTGTTATTGTTGTTGTTGTTGTTACTACTGTACGCTTCACTTCCTTACCTGAAAAAGATGGTACCCTGATTTGAGAGCTCGGCATCCCATCCCCTCCTTCACTGACTGCGCGGACCTCTATGATATAGACCCCGACATCAGGGAGAAGCACCACTGCAGATGTTTTCTGTGTTTCAATGACTTGACTGTTGCTGTCACCTTCCTGCCTAAACAAGACCTGCGGACAATATGAACAGCTGTAGAATATCTAGCATCCAATGAAGAACATGGCAATCAAAGCAAGGGCTAAGCAACTGAGAATTGTGCTTATGGAATAAGTAAGAAGGACAATGTGTATGAAAATAAGCATGGTATGAAAAGAGTGGATAGAGACAGGTCGTCTCCACTCCCCTAATAATCTGATGCCATTCAATGAAACTGAATGTTGGAATCAGGCTGATAACTGCAGGTACCTCACGTCTGGCATCTCCATCAGTGTTAACCATAATTTATACTAACCAGAGTTAGAGAAGAGGTTTTATGGTGATTGATAAAATAGTGGCAGAGCACTGTAGTTAACACTCACCAGGGATGTAAGGAGGAGATGGGCAGGAAACGAAAGGGAGGGAGATTGCAAGCCAGCAAAATGCTCTTGAACTCTGAACCGTGTGCAACTTCTTGCCCTGCTACCCTTTGTCCAATTAATGTAAGATATGAACCTTCTGGACAGTGAGTGTATATGTTGTCTTGAGTGCTGTTGGAAGTATGTAAGTATTAAATGGGAGGGAGGGAGGGAGGGAGTAGGGCTGGATTTAGGTTTGATGAGGCCCTAAGCTACTGAAGATAATGGGGCCCTTTATATGTCCAGCTGCCTTTGTCAACAACAAATTGTCACTGTTTTTTGTGTTGAATATATGCTATATGGTAATTTATGGACCTAATAGCTATCTAAAGCCATTTGCACATAACAAAATATGTATTTTATTAAAATAATAGTTGAACTGAAATACAATTAAAAAGAAGTTTTTTAATAGTGAAATACAATTAAGAAGTATATTAATAGTGAAATAATTATTAATACATACTGTTGCTGTATGTAGGTTTTATTTTTTATCTTATATTTTCGAAATGTTCATCCAGGTTTTTTTTCCTTTAATTTTTTGGGGGGCTTGTTTAGTTTATACGTAAATCTGGCACTGGGAGGGAGGGAGGAGAGATCATTTGGCTAAAGTGTATATGCACATTTGTATATGCATTTGAGATTGCAACTGGGTGTACATGAAAAAGTGCATGCATTTTTTTTGTGGGGTGTGTATGATCCAATAACCATTTTCAAACCACTTATGTGGGTAAAGAGCTTCTCATTCTCCAAAGCACCAAAAATGGAAGAGTGAAGCCAGATGCTACGAGTACAGATTGCTGATATCCCCAACACAATCATAACAAATCTCAGTATTTGCACTTCTGCTCCATAAAGAAAATATTAATTTTAATGGCATTTACAACACCTCATGTTTCTGCCTTTCCTTAAATCCTACTGCAAACACTGTCAAATTGAAGCGTTAGCGCGGATTTCACTGCAGTCTGTTCCTATTAATAGTCAAATGGGGCGGCCTTAACAGCATCAGGCAGCATATATTATTCAGTTCATAATCCACAGTTGACAATCACCATATCCAAAATATACTAAGGTATAAAGGCATTTAATTTGATTTTAAGGGGTGGGTGGGTTGTCCTTAAAAAACGTAGTGCTTTTGTTTGAACTCCGTGTTTAAAAGAGAAGTGGAAATAGATGGCGACTGGAGGGTGGAAGGAAAGGAAGAAGGGTTGAGACATCCATCCTTACAGGCTCTCTGGTTCACCTGTTTCCTTTTTCATGTCAAGATGCAGCTCTGAGAGAACAACCTTCCATTGATGCCCATGTGGAAGAAGGCCTCTGTGTGCATACGCATTGAGGAACCACATGCTCAGGCATGTTCTACGCAAGCGATTCCCCACCCCCACTCCCAGCCTAGTTACAGGGATTCCACAGCCATATCCATCATGGCGCTGTCAGACAAGGAAGGTCCAGAGGAAGGAATTAACCCTTTATTGTCAATAGACTACAGTGGGTTCAGAGCAGAGTAAACACAGAATTCTACTTCACCCCCCCAAAAAAGAAATATTTATAAATAAATGAAGTATTATAAGTTTAATTCTTTAAAATAGCAACAACAGCAACATCTTATTAATTAGCTTCTTTAATTCCAAGCTGAAAGACATTCAAGAAAAGGTAAAGGGACCCCTGACCCTTAGGTTCAGTCGTGACCGACTCTGGGGTTGTGGCGCTCATCTCGCTTTATTGGCTGAGGGAGCCAGCGTACAGCTTCTGGGTCATGTGGCCAGCATAACTAAGCTGCTTCTGGCGAGCCAGAGTAGTTCACAGAAACACCATTTACCTTCCCGCTGGAGCGGTAAATATTTATCTACTTGCACTTTGACGTGCTTTCAAACTGCTAGGTTGGCAGGAGCAGGGACTGAGCAACAGGAGCTCACCCCATCGCAGGGATCTGAACCGCAGACCTTCTGATCGGCAAGTCCTAGACTCTGTGGTTTAACCCACAGCGCCACCCACATCCCCCAAATGACAATGAAACAATGAAAGACATTGTTTAACCACTAAAGACATTGTTTAACCACTAAAGTTCCAGTGTTCCAGTGACGTTTGTTCTTTGTATGATCAGTTTTGTATAATTGGTTTTGTTCCATTCTGAAAATGAATTCATTTTATTATCCTGTATGACTGTATATTGGCAGAGGAGGTGGGATTGTAGAATAGCGATGATCTTTATTGTCAAAAGTGCACTTACAAGTTAGGAAAAGGCAGGTCCATCAGTCCTACGTCTCTCAGCTACTTCTAGGTGCACACCCGATGAGGAAGTGGCCATGACAAAAATTCACCCTAACCTTAACCCCTGACCTCAGCTTATGTATCTTCCCCAACCGAGCTGTGCACAAGCAGTCTAAGACTCTACTTGCATGTAATCTACTTCTGCTCCTCCCTCTTCAATCCTCTTCTGGTCCTAGGAGACAGTGGCCCAGGAAAGGTCGGGGCAGGCGGAGGAGGTGAGAAAGCCCTTAACTCTCCACCAGCCTGACTCCTCTCCCCCTCCTCTTGCACCTGTTTTTCACTGTCCATTCCTGCCACTGCTTCTCCCCTCCAGGCTGTTACAAGCTCCCCCGGACCATTCATCTCTTCTTCCAATTCAATCTCTAACCCCCCTTCTCCTGGTGCCCACTCATCAGTATCCAGCCACCACTCCTCAGTGCCCAGTCAGTCCCTGACAATACCTTAGCTTCATTAACTCAGAAAGAATGAGCTGATTGGCTACCCTTCCCTTGGATGCCTATGTCATGGCAGGTGCAAACAAGCCAAGAAATCTTCCACAAACCGTGGTTTCCCATTTTGTCCCAACCAGGAAACTATGGTTAACGGCTTTGGAAATTTTAAATAGCACTGATCAGCTCTTTTTGAGAGGAGGAACTAGAATTAAGCCCCCACATTTTGCTCTACCCAACGGACAGCTGATCAGTGCAATTGCTAATTGTTTGAGAAGGCTAAGCAAATACAGGCTTGGCTAATGGAAATCGACACATGGATCGGGGCCTGCAAATTCGATACTTTGGCTTCTCAGTGCTGAAGAGCCTTGCAATGCACAGTGTGAGATAAGGAAAAAGAGAGGAATAAAAGAACATAGCATTCCAGAGAACAAGATGGTAGATATGTCAAAACTGACCTTGTATCCCATGACATCTGATTCATTAGCTAAAGGTTTAACAGGTTCCCATCCCAAGGAAACGTGGGAGCCATCTTGTATCCACATGATGTTGCTTGGCGCTTGGCTAGGAGCTGGGAGGGAAGATAAAAACAAAGAATGTTTTGAAATACATGTTGGAAGATTGGGCAAAAGCACCCAAAGAGCCAGACAAGGTTCAGTGACATAGTCTCTTGTTCCAGAAGTGTCATTTCAATACCTACTGGATCATTTCATCTCCCCTTCCTATTCCATGCCAAAACCTGTTAGCCTTATTTTCCTGAAAGATAACTTCTTGAGAATCTCAAATGCTCTCAGTCCTCCTTGGAATACAGATCCTTTGAAGTGAGCTCCTGAAGCCAAACAACACAGCAGCCCTATTTTGTTATTCAGCATCTAGTATCTACCTCTCTCCCACAAGGAAAGGAAGACCAAGAGAAAGGAATGGAAGCCTTATTAGGGCTGTACATTACGAGGAGGAGAAGAAGAGTTGGGAACCTACGAGATTTCTTGGTGGTGGCACGGACGGCGCTGCTGGGTGGTCCATACCCCGCTGAGTTGTATGCCTTCACTCTCAGGTGGTATAATGTGTTGCCTTCAAGCCCTGTCAGAATGATGGATGACTCATTTCCTTCTGTCCTGGTCTTTTCAGCCGCTTCCTCTTGTTCCATATCTTTCCAGTAACCAACCTGCCAATGGAGAATTGTGTGAGCGATTGACCACAACACTCATGGGGTTCTTTCCCTAATTATGTACATTCATAATGTCCATAGCACAGCCCTCTTTGAGAAAATGTCAAGAGGCCTAGAGTAACTCCACTAAGAGGAAAGGTTGCAATGCTTGGATTTTATTTTTTTCCAGTTTAGTATGTGGGGGGATAAGACAGAGGTGTATTAAATTACAGTCAATGTAGAGAAAGTGAACAGACATTTTTAAATCTCTCCTTCATATTACTTGAATTGGGGCTCTTCCAATGAAGCCAGTGTGGAGACGTTCTTCATGACAGGCGTAGAGATGTACAGTGGTACCTCGGGTTAAGTACTTAATTCGTTCTGGAGGTCCGTTCTTAACCTGAAACTGTTCTTAACCTGAAGCACCACTTTAGCCAATGGGGCCTCCTGCTGCTGCTGTGCCGCCGGAGCCCGATTTCTGTTCTTATCCTGAAGCAAAGTTCTTAACCTGAAGCACTATTTCTGGCTTAGTGGAGTATGTAACCTGAAGCGTATGTAACCTGAAGCGTATGTAACCCGAGGTACCACTGTACTTCTTCCCACTGCACAGAGTTAAATAATGGAATTCTTTCCCACAAAATGTGATAATGGTGACGAAAACCCTGGGAAAGGATTAGACAAATTCAGGGAGCATTGGTCTCCAATGGCTACATTTCCTCCATAATAATATGCTGATTTAGGTTTATAGGTTCATTTCTTTTATTCCCACCTATAAATAATTATATTAAACCATGTCCCTAGCAGTCAGAAATAATTACTGTAATTTAGATAGAAGTACAATGCGTTTCATCATAGTGGGTAAGGCTGCGGCTAGGTGATCTGCATACCTGCTCAGTCTGCTGTTCAAGTGCTTCTACCTGCTGATGGGAAACTCTTTTATCCTTAGACTGGACTTTGATTGGACAGCACTTCGAATGGAAGGTGTCTTTGAGAGAATTGTAAGGTAGGGCATGCAGCCACCTTATGGATGTTAGAATTCCTGCTCCATGATTACAGTCATGGGATTGTTGTCTTTCACATGACGTTATATGTTTTGACTCCACAGACTGGGAAGTGACGGAGACAGGATGTTTGTGTTACTGTGTTCCGTGAAGTGGGACTATTGTCCTTTGTTCATTTCCTCTTTACTGTCTGATGCTAGAGAGAGAGGGAGCCATGTTGCAGCGCTCCATGTGTGTTTATATGTAAATAAAGTAGATTAGCCAAAATGCTGAGTTGCTGAGGTCTGTCACGCATGATGCGCAAACTCTGCGGATCCCTAAGTGTGCCGGTGTCGGTTGGCATTGGTCGCTGGGATGTTCGGGCTGAAGAAAGCTTATGAAGCTCCCGAACGATCGACCAGGAGGGAGGGAACATGCCAGTCGTGCATGTGTCTCTACCAGGGTCCTACTCGAGTGTAGGCTGAACACCTGACAATGAAAAGGTCTCAAGGAAAACCACAACTCACTTCCAAGCGGGATTGGACATACCCGTCCCAGCGGCCCAGCCACAGGGTGTTACACTGTTAGCACATTAAGGACATCTTTGGTGGATCAGGCCACTGAACCAACTACTCCAGCATCCTGTTCTCACATCAGCCAATCAGATGATTACGGTAAGCCCCAAAGCAGGACCTGAGTGAAGCAACGCTTCTCTGTCCTGCTGTTTCCAGCAACTTGCATTCAGAAGCATCACTGTCTCCAACAGCAGAGGTAGAACATAGCCATGGGTAGCTTTATCCTCCATGAATTTGTTTATAAGAACATTGAGATTCAGTGCACCACAGCATAGGGTGTTGTTGTGTTGAGGAGCTAGATTGAGTGAGCAAGAATGAGTGCTGACAGGAAGTCAAAAGTACTTCAGAGGATTCAAGGACAGCCCATCTCTGGTGGGTTCTCCAAGAAATTTACTCTTCAGACCTGGCAAGCTTTGAACTGAATCGTGTGAGGAAATGGCACAAGCAATATTTCCTTCTTTGGCGCAGCGAGAAAGCTCTGAGCCTGGGTAATGAATTGGAGATGACAGAACACCTGAGGAAACCTTGTAGTGGGTTAATCATACCGGAGCAGCATCGCTGGGGGACAGAGAGGCGGGCTGTGGGCTTGGTTTGAGTTACTCAGATAGGAACTCGTTTCTGTCAAATGTAATTCAGGAAGAACCCTCTCTGTGGATCGCCTCCCTTCCTTTGCACACAGAAGCCCAAATCGTTTTTGATGTTTACAAGTCTGTGGCAGTCACTGCTTGCCTTTGCTGTGTCCCCCCCCCCCACTCTCTGGGGGGCTATGCTGGCAGCACATGAATACCAACTAGTTCCTTTGTAATCCGTTCAATGTAGGCACCAACTTCTTGCAAGACGTCGGGCTTTGCAGCGAGCAAAATTGCTTATGTCAAGGTTAACCCCTGCCCACCACTGACTTTTGCTCAGCAAAACATCTACCAAGTTGATGGTGGTGGTGATTTATTTCCAAAGCGCCTAAAAGTTTCTAGGCACTGTACACATATTAAAGGAGACAGTAGCTTACAAAATATGGAAAGGAAAGGGAAAGGAACATTCAAAGCAGCTCACAAAATATTGAAGAACATATAATATTGGAAATTGGCTTACACACCCAAACACATATGCATAACAGACACACGCCAGTAAGGAGACAGAATATAACCAGCACTAGAAAATACAGCAGACAAAAGCTAACCTTCTTTTCCAAAAGCCCACTAAACCTACAGTGTTTTACATGGCACCTGAAAGACTAGGAATGGGCCTCTCATGGGAAGCAGTTCTAAAGCCTGGGTGCAATGACCGAAAAGGCCCCGTCCCATGTAACTATCCCTTAACCTCCACAGTTTTATTTTTAAAAAATGTTTTATTAATAGAATTTCAGCTACAGAAAATAAATGAATGAAAAACAAAAGAGAAAGATAGTGCAAAGATACAATAACAAAAATTATATAATTATATATAATTATTATATAGATATATAAATAGTATTATTGTCCTAATACATATATGATTATTGATAACCTACTGTATTCTGTATAAACTTGTTCCAAATGTCAATATATTTGTCCAAACAAAGCCTGTGTCTATAAGTTGTTCGTTCACATGTTGCGAGTATTGTCATCTCATCAATCCATTGATTAAAAGGGATCATATCTTTATTCTTCCCTAACCTCCAAAGTTGAGCATTTATTTTTAAGTGCGGAAATCAAGATCAAGGGACCTTTTCAACTGGATCACACTGAAGCATGGTGATGCAACCAAATAATTTCTGAAATCCAGTGAAAGATACATCTTTCCCTTGGGAGTCCATGGTGCTAGGAGCACACCACACATTTAAAGCATTCTTATACCACTTTAGCAGTCATGGCTTTCGCTAAAGAACCCTGACAGCTGTGCTTTGCTAAAGGTCGTTAGAAATTGCAGCTCTGTTGGGAGTGTGTGTGTGTCTCCTAACAATCTCTCTGCACCCTTAACAAACTACAGTTCCCAGAAGTCTTTGGGGGAAGTCATGGCATCACAGTGCTTTAAGTATGCTGTGGGTAATTAGTTGGTATTGTGAATTAGGTTTAAAGGGAATTGTACCTGTTTGTTTCTTTGTTTAAACATTCCTATTTATTATTGTTGTATCTCACTACTTGTCCCACTTTTGGGGAGATGGATGTATTTATGACAGCGCCAGTCCATCAGCCTTTTCCTTTCATGATGCTGGTCTGTAAGAAGACTGTGCATTGATTCCAATTTCATCCACAGGGCAATTTGGCTCTGAAGAAGCTACTCATAATTATCTAGACAACATTTCCTCAGAGAACGAGGCTTACAGCCCAATTATGCAGCAGCTCGCAGATTCAAGCAGTCGCTTCCAGTGCCAGGGCATAGAGGCAATCTGCAGCTGCTAGCAATTTTTCAGGGTGAACAGAGCAAAGGTGTGAATCTCTGCATGCCCCCCCTGCAGCTAAAGCTGTCCCAAAGGACTTGGAAGCACAGGTAATGTGCTGGACTTGGGACAAATCGACATAATAAAAATGCCTACGATAAACAAAACACGGCATGTGATATATATGTATTCGCCCTTGCCACGCCACTCGTTATAACCCTAGCCGTTGAAAGCCAGCCTTATGAAAAGGTAGAGCTTTGTGAAATACACAGGGTTGGATCCAGACTAAGGGGAACTCCTGTGGCAAGACTTTCTGGGATGAAAAGCTTAGGATACATTGGATTTTTGGCTCAGCTGGTATAAGCTGCTCATCTCAGTTCAGCTGGCGCTCAGTCAGCTGACCTGAGAGTGGTGTAAGTCCCTCAGATGTGGCATGATGGGGGTGGAACCAGATAGGGAGGACTCTGGTTGGCTCCTCAGCCTATTCAGCTTAGTCACATGACCTGGCAACCCAGCGTAGAGCACTGTTTTAAAAGCTTGTGTAGCCTTGCCAGGTTTCGGCAAACCAGCTGCCGCCGCCCTGCTACTAAGAGCCAACACGCCAATGAGGCACAATAAGGCCTCCTCTCAGGCAGCAGAAGACCCTGAGGCAATGCCTCCTGAGTGTTATGCCTGCTGTGCTGATATTGTTTGGAAAGCATTGGTGCTGATTTCAGCTTGGACGGTGCCAATTTCCAGCAACACCTCACTGAAACTGTGCCAGATCTTGTGGAGCACATGAGAGCTCGTGCAATTTGGGTGGGATCTTGCTGGAAATTGGTGCAATCTCACCCAAAATGGTTGCCAATGCTAGCACCGCTTCTGTGGGGCAGGCACCTCAGGCAGCACTTCCAGCGTGGTGTAGTGGTTAAGAGCGGTAGTCTCGTAATCTGGTGAATCGGGTTCCCGTCTCCGCTCCTCCACATGCAGCTGCTGGGTGACCTTGGGCCAGTCACACTTCTCTGAAGTCTCTCAGCCCCACTCACCTCACAGAGTGTTTGTTATGAAGGAGGAAGGGAAAGGAGAATGTTAGCTGCTTTGAGACTCCTTAGGGTAGTGATAAAGCAGGATATCAAATCCAAACTCTCTTCTTCTTCTTCTTCTTCTTCTTCTTCTTCTTCTTCTTCTTCTTCTTCTTCTTCCCGTTTTGCCTCAAGTGGCAAAATGGAACATGCAGCCGCTATTGCTACTGAATAGGGTTTGGATCTGGTGTAGCATTACGCTGGCCCAACTTAACCAGATTGATATACACAAGTTTCTTAGGCATAGGATTGCTACCTCGGGTCCCACTGACACCAATCGGACATGGCTTTGTCATGCCGAATGAAGTGCTGAAACCTGCCCTGCTGTTTTGTGAATATTTTCTTCCCCAGTTTTCAGTCTCATTCCCACGGCACTTTAGAATTTCTTTATAATTCGGTGGCTAAAGGGTTGAGCTGATCTTATGATTTCCCCTGCACTCAACATTTCTCCAGCACTCTTGCAACCTTCCTGGTATGACAAAGGCCCCCTATGAGAAGTTACCTCACAGTGTCTTACCCTCAGCTTTAAAGTGAGGGTAGCTGGGAAGGCTGGCGACTGAGCACCCGAGACCAATGCACTGACTTACTTCATTTTTTTAAGGTAAGTTCTTCCTTTTACCTTACATTCCCCTCCCACATTTATTTCTATAACAGTAATAAGACTCTGCTTTAAGAAATAACAACAAACAGGTGAGAGGCACCATCCTTGCCTTTCTGTGCTTACAAGGAAGCCCACTTGGAAATAGCATGAGCTTTCCAGGAAGTATGGGCACCCAGGAAGGCTGCAGAGCACTGGAGAGAGATTATTTGCAGAATGAAAGGACAGATACTCACAAAGCCCCTCAGGCATCTTGATAGTCAGGGAAGCAAAACAAAAGCCCCCCCACATCCTACCATGACAATGTTGCTTTAAATTTTCTCTCCCCTTTGATAACTCTCAGAAGCAGTTTATTTTCTCATTAACTGAGAGAAAATGGTAAAAAAAAAAAAAAATGCTGAAGAAATTTTCAGTGCTGCCTTAGTCACGATTCACTTTTCAAAACTGGATTTTAATAGTATTGATGTTCAACTTAAACATCCTTTGAGTCTGGCAAGTTTCCAGTGGAAAAGCGTGACGGTGGCAGCTGGTAGCTTCAATAGCTTTTTGAAAAATACACAGATTCATGGTCAGGGAGCCAATTCCTATATTGTAGGAATGTGATTGCTAAAGGGAGCCTCCACACAGCATTCCTCAAGCTGCCACATGATGGAGACAAGCAAAAGGGGGAGAGCTGTATCTCCTACATTTTTTTCTTATGATCACCCAGGGCTGGCCACTGTCAGGTTAAAGAATGCTGGACTAGACAGATCAGCAAGACACTTTATGTTTCTATAGATTACAATGTTTTTTGTGGGAGTACATAGAAAACTGTGTTGTACCAATCGCAACATGGGTCCATCAGTACTGTCAACACGGACTGGGACTGGCACTCCAAGGTTTCAGACAGGAGTCTTTCCCAGTCCAACCTAGAGATGCTCTGGACTGATCTTCTCTGCAAAGCATGCTCTCTACCACTGAGCTATGGCCAATCTCCAGGTAGGGGAATCAAGAAGGCACCAGTAATACCAAACCACAGAACCTAGGGCTTGTCGATCAGAAGGTTGATGGTTCGAATCCCTGTGACGGAGTGAGATCCCGTTGTTTGGTCCCAGCTCCTGCCTACCTAGCAGTTCGAAAGCACGTCAAAGTGAAAGTAGATAAATAGGTACCGCTGTGGTGGGAAGGTAAATGGCATTTCCGTGCGCTGCTCTGGTTCACCAGAAGTGGCTTAGTCATACTGGCCACATGACCAGTGGCAGCTGTACGCCGCTCCCTCGGCCAGTAAAGCGAGATGAGTGCCGCAACCCCAGAGTCGTCCATGACTGGACCTAACAGTCAGGGGTCCCTTTACCTTTACTAATGCCAAAAAGCACACTCATCCAGTTGAGAGAACCAGTTATTGTATTACCAACCATCTCTGGTGTTTAGACCTGAAGAGGTGGCAGCTCTTTGTAGTTCTGCCATCTTCAGAAGAGTGGAAAATGACAGCCCATGGGGACAGTTTTCTCTGTGGCAGCTCCTAAATACTGAACCATGGAAAACAGTAACCAGAAAAGGTTGGTCTCTGTTGGTAACCAGGCCTCTGTTGGTCCAGAGCAAAGGACTATCTAGCATGGACTCTCTGAGTGTCCCTAGTTTCCAGGGACAGTACCGGATTTTTTCCACCCCCGAGCCAAGGAGATGAGTAACTATACAACTGTTAGAAGACACCTGAATGCAGCCATTTACAGTGATACCTCCAGTTGTGAATGGGATCCGTTCTGGAGGTCCGGCTGGATCCCGAGGTTTCCGCAACCCAAGGATCACTGTTCTGCGCATGCGTGTGGCGGTAGACTGCTTCTGTGCATGTGTGTGTGGCGAAACCCGGTCCGATACTTCTGAGTTTGCCACTTTCGTAACGTGAAGTTTACGTAACCAGAGGGTTACGCAAGCTGAGGTGCTACTGTATAGGGGAATTTTTTAATGTTTAATGTTTCATTATGTTTTTATATATGATGGAAGCCATCTAGAGTGGCTGGGACAACCCGGTCAGAGGGGTGAGATATAATAATAGTAATAATAGTAATAATAGTAATAATAGTAATAATAGTAATAATAGTAATAATAGTAATAATAGTAATAATAGTAATAATAGTAATAATAGTAATAATAATAATAATAAAAAAATAAAAAATAGGTAAAGGTGACACCTGACCATTAGGTCCAGTCGTGGCCGACTCTGAGGTTGCGGCGCTCATCTCGCTTTACTGGCCGAGGGAGCCGGCGTACAGCTTCCAGGTCATGTGGCCGGCATGACTAAGCCACTTCTGGCGAACCAGAGCAGCGCATGGAAACACCGTTTACCTTGCCGCTGGAGTGGTACCTATTTATCTACTTGCACTTTGATGTGCTTTCGAACTGCTAGGTTGGCAGGAGCAGGGACCGAGCAATGGGAGCTCACCCCGTCATGGGGATTCGAACCGCCAACCTTCTGATTGGCAAGTCCTAGGCCACAGCGCCACCCGCCTCCCTAATAATAATAAATAGGATGTCCCTATTTTTATCAGAGAAATGTTGGAGGGTATTCTAGTTTGGCATTATATTTCCCACCATAATTTTATCCTCATATCCTCGTACTCTGCCTTGCTATATCTTCACAAAAGTGCGGATTATAAATTTGCTAATAAATAAATAAATATAAAATAAAGACGCAAAATCCACTAAAAAAAACCCAACAAAACCCAAACAAATCTCCACCCAGCTGCATTTCTCAATGGGGAAAAGTACAAAGTTAGAGGATGCTAAATGACCAGCCTGCATTAGCCTCAGAAGCAATGCTGGCGGTTCTTTGCTGAAAACCCAGGGCCACATCACCGATAGCTCTGACTGCCATTCAAGGATGCCTTTGAAAGCGGACAATTGCTAGCAATATACCCCTCAGTACAAAACACAGCAGACCTGCGGTTGTTCCAAGTAGGTCACAGGGGACTTATGTCTCCTGTCACTTTTGTTAACAAAACATGGCAGCAAACAATTGCAAAAGAAACAGGGCAGCCAACCGCCCCGGAAAAAAAATTATATATTGCAAAAATAAAATAAAAATGCCGCTGATCAGAAAAGCTTCTGAAGTCTCAAAAACCTGCTCTGTGGATTCTATACTTTACTTAGCATAATGGGTAATCCAGCCCTGTCTGAATAACTTCCTCTCCTTTTGTTACTGCTGTATGATAACTATTAAAAAATGGACAGAGCTTTCACCGCATCATCCTTTTAGCCGGCCACAGGGTTAGGGAAGCAAAAGCAAAACCCATCACAGTTTGTATTTTATATTAATACCTCAAATCCCTGAGGTCTTCCCAGGCTTTCTTTGCTATGTCTCCACGCAACGAGAATCTCTGAAACAGACAATCCTGTAGCCTGGACATCAGTTGGAGCAGCGCTGGGTTCTGTAGGTAAGGGGGGGGGGGAAATGAAATAGTGAACTTCAGCTGGAACAAAATAGCAGAGCCAAATTTGTCATATACTTTCCCTTTAGCCTCTCTTATTGCTGGGGATAAAACTTCACAGTTTTCTGAGCATCAGCAAAAGAGGTACAATGAAAACTGTTATTTCTATTGCTTTCCTTTATGTCACATCCGTTCGTATCCCTATTTCCGACAGGCCCAGAGAGATGGGCTATTGAGAACTCCGATGCCTACGCCACAGCCCACTGAATGTTTTGTGACAAACTAGCACAATCCTAAGCGTTTATGATCGACGTGGTGCGTGGGAAGAGAGGGTTGATTATTACTGTGGTTGCTTTTATTATTAAAGCATTTATAGCCAACTTTTCAAAACATGCACTGAAGGAGGCCTACAGTAAAATAGTCATGATGCAGTCACAATATGACACCTGGCTAACACATCAAACCAAAGTTCCTATGTTTTCATAGCATGAAACAAGAAATGTTATGGAGTCAGAGAAATATTATGCTTCGATGTTTTCCACCCAATATGATGGTCTGTGAAGTAAGTGTGCCTTGTTTTCTGTTTTATGCAATTCAAAGATTTGTGCATTGAAAGCCATTTCCTGGATTTTATATCATTGAAGCAATTACCTTGTTGTCAGGGAAGATTGCGGCAGGACAAATAATTTGCAAGCTCCCCAAAATGGTGGGTGGCAGTTTTCTATAAATGTGGAAATTATTTCCCTTTCACAGAACTGTGTTGCTCCAAATGGAAAGTGAGGAGACCAAAATATAAATAGCTTTTCCCCATATGGGAACAGAAATCAAGTATTTTTGCTTAATACAAGAAACAAATGCTTGCTTTTTTGTTGCATTGCACGCCGTTATTCACTGGGCTTTCACCAACGCTAGACACTAAAATGCAAATTGGCAGGAAAAGGTTGGGAATGCACAATCTATGAATAAGCTCTGGTATAATTTTCTGAAAGTTTATGGAGATGGAATGGTAGCTTTTATTGATTTGGACTGGAAAAAGAGACCATCAAATCTGCTGTGAGATGAAATAGCCCACAACTCAGTACATTGCTGAATGTTGTTTGACTAACACTAAGAATAAGATTGATAGGTCCATTAGGTTTGCCTATAATTGTTGCCAGTGTTATGATCATAACCTTTTATTAATATTCCAGCATCAACTTCCAACTATAAATGCATTTGTAGAACTGTGCAGATGAAAGGTCCAATATCTATAAAAGTTATTTTCATAATATTTAAGATATTATGCGCAGGGTCTCAGCTACACTGTTTTCTCATTTGCAAAGGCCATCATCTGGACTTCCATGTTTAGTTTACCATAGATAGCCGTTGTATCTAAAACTAATGGGAGAGCTTCATTCATTAAGTGAAAATGAGCCTTGGAAAGGTAATCAGTGGGCATCTCTTTACTTAAAAAATTGTGTCTGTTTTATACTAGTTTGCCATGGGAAGCCCATGTTGTGAATACTCCTAAGTATCCACAGGAACATAAAACAAGCCTGCTGGAACAAGCAAATGGCAGCTGGTTACTCCTGCCATAGCCTAATTATTATCAGCTTGCAGTGATAAGGAGGGAGGCTTTGCCACTGGTACCTCTGACGTTATAGAAGTCACTTCCTGCTGAAATATGAGAGGATCCATCTGCATTGGCATTCCGCTGGCTTTTGAAGAGACGCCTGTTTACACAGACTTTCTCTTGATCTCTTGAGTGGAGTCTTCTGTTTAATTACTGTTCTGTTCTAATGAGATTGTTTTATTACATATTTTAATCTTTAAATGGGATTTTTTTAAATTGTGTATTTTAATTACGGACACTTATAATCCGTTTGTGATCTGTTTTTATACTTGTAAACTGCTTAGAAGCCTATTTGGGCATTCAGCAGCGTATTAATTAATTACAGACATCTGATTTTTAAAAAATGGGAGTGGAAGATTGGGTTCACCAACTCACCTCCCTCTGCAGAGCAAATGACTACGATAGGACTGAATGGCCCATCTCCTTTGTTGTTGTAAGCGCCAACTTTCACTTCGAATGGAGTCAGTGGAGGCACACTCTCGTCTCTGTAGATGAACTTGGACGCATCGGAAGAGGTTACCATTTTTTCCTTCCAGCCTCTTGTCCCGTTGGGCCGGAAGGCTACTATGTACCCAAAGCTTTCTCCATTCTGGAACTCTTCAGAAACTGGCTAAAGAAAGATGAGTTTGGTTATTCCTCTGGTTTGAAGTGGAAGATAATCTGCCCAAAGCTATTTCTTGGATAAGATTGCTACCATGACTACTACCGTGATTAATTTTTACCTGCCCTTCACTCTGAGATCCCAGGGCAGGCTATCACAATTTAAACACAATGTTAAAAACAGATTAGGACAACTTAAAAAGGTAAAGGTAAAGGACCCCTGATAAGTCCAGACAACTCTGGGGTTGTGGTGTTCATCTCGCTTTACGGGCCGAGGGCATTTGTCCACACACAGTTTTAGCATGACTAATCCACTTCTAGCAAAACCAGAGCAGCGCACAGAAATGCTGTTTACCTTCCTGCCAGAGTGGTACCTATTTATCTACTTGCACTGGCATGCTTTCAGACTGCTTGGTTGGCAGGAGCTGGGACCGAGCAACAGGAGCTCACCCCGTCATGGGGATTTGAACTGCCAACCTTCTGATCGGCAAGCCCAAGAGGCTCAGTGGTTTAGACCACAGCTCCACCTGTATAAATAAGGCGGATCCTAAAAATATGCATCTCGAGCAAAGAGGGGTGTCTGCAACCTTCAAAGCGACACAATATTGGAAGGGAAAGGTTAAGGGATGGCATTTGGGACACTGCTAGCATGATGAAGTTCACTCAGCTAGTTGAGACAAGCAGCCCAGTACTCAGAAAGTCCTACTGAGTTCAGCAGGACTTATTCATAAGGGTGAATAAGATGGCAAGCTTTTGAGAAGGAACAGGAAAAGATGGAACTTTATAATGCACTAGGATGCCAAATTTTCAGGCAATGTACACCTGTATAATATACTTTAATTGTTGGAAGATACTTTCTCCTTCATAATGTTAGCTTCATGTAAAACAACAACAACAACAACAAAGGGTTGGATCTGGACTTTTAGAGCAGTCGAAAAGTTGCACTGGGCTATGCAGGATTGGGATTGAGCAAAGTCCCCCTCCACAGAGCTGGCCCCCTTTTGGTTGTAGTCCTGCTAGGTTTACCCATAGGTAAGTCCAAATGAATTCAATGGTGCTTACTCCCAGCTAAGAGGGGTTAGGTTTGCTGCTAAGTACAGCCATTGAACTGAATGGCATTTAAGTTGGCAATGACTTTCCATTGTGTTCAATGGAACTATTCAAAGCGTGATGAAGGGAACAATCCCTATGCACAAAAAGCTGGCGTAAGACACACTGGTGTAAGTTACATCTGGGTCAAGTTACATGAGATCCAAAGCCTGTCAAGAAACAAGGCTGCTGCTCTGCCTAAGCCTGGCAGAGGGAAAACGTGACTCTAAAACTGTGTTCTATGCTAGGTCCCCAGGTCACATGACCAAGCTGAACAGATTTAGGAACCAGCCTAAGTTTCCCCTCGCTGGTCTTGGTCTAGCTGCACCCATAGCTGCTCATCCTGGTGGATCTTGCCATAGGATTGCCCCCTAAGTCTGGATCTAACCCAGCAACAAACATTTAAATCACCATATTCATAAATAAACAAATGAACAGAATACCCAAGCCAAACTTTCGATATAATTTGAAACTTAGGCCTCAAATTATGCTGTCTGCGGGCGAGAAAACTTCCAGTTATCGTTGTCCGCCGGTTAAATGGCGTTCTGGCATTTTTCTTTTAAATATAACGCAGTGAGAATTCTTGGAAAGACCACTGATTTTCATAATTCCTGGCATTATTTCCTGACATTTTGAAAATGAGATGCCTGAATATCACTCCGGTTAGGAGAGCTACTGCTAGCAGGCAGCATCTCACTTCAAGGAAATCCTCAAAGTTTGCTGCTGCATTGCAGAGTTCAGTGCTGCTGGCATGAATTGCAAGGCTCCCAACCAAATGAAACATGGTGTTTTTAATTGGCACCAACGGGAGCCTTCTTCCCATTGTAAATAGTAGGCATTTGGGTGTGGGTATGTGGAGAGATCCATTTCCAATCTATACGCCATGCTCTGGTAACTTCCAGACTGGATTATTGCAATGCGCTCTATGTAGGGCTGTCCTTGAAGGTGACTCAAGTTGGTCCAAAATGCAGCAGACAGATTACTGGCTGGGGCAGGCACAGGCAAACTCGGCCCTCCAGATGTTTTGGGACTACAACTCCCATCATCCCTAGAGAACAGGACCAGTGCTCAGGGATGATGGGAGTTGTAGTCCCAAAACATCTGGAGGGCCAAGTTTGCCTATGCCTGGGCTGGGGTTCCATATAACAGTTCATTTCTGGGTTGAACAGTTCCGGGTTGACAGTTCATTTCCAGGTGAAATTTAAGGCGCTCGTGCTAGTATTTAAAGCTCTAAATAGTCCGTTTTATAATGTACCCGGCAGATGCAGAATCAGAACCATAGCTGTAGCTAGGTGATCTTGCGCCCCTGGCAGAACCGTCCAGATTGCGCCTCCTAGCCATGGACAAATTAGCTCTTCTTTCTGCCGCTCCTCCAACCCTCCACCCATTCAATTCAACCTCTATTTAAACCTTTTCTTATGAGGCAATACTCAATATTTTGATTACAGGTGTGTTTATGGACATATTTTTGGCTGATTTTGTGGGGGGGCCCTTGTCTGCATCCCTGGCGGGGGCCCACCTCACCACCCCCTAACTATGGCTCTGATCAGAAGTTTCTTCTTCTTTATGTCTTTCTTATCTCTTTGTTCTCTCCTCCCTTCCCCCCCTCTCTTTCTCTCTTTCATGTCTTTTCAATTCTGTCTATCCTCCATGAGTGCCATCTGATACAGAGGAACTCATCTTATTTTTTATTAATTTTTATGTTCATCTTAAAGATTGTAGGAAATGCAAGAGATTTAATTGGAAACGCAGGGGTCAGCAAAGTCCAAAGGCACACTTTTAAGATTAAACAGCAAAAATAGCACTATAATTTAAGGCAACTTGCTGCGATCTCTTCAGTATTTATTTACTTATTTAAAATATTTATAGGCCGTTTTCCCAAGCAAACCTCCCCAAGGTGGCTTCCATGGTAAGAATGTCCAAAATACAGAAGCAATAGAAAATAGAAATGCAAAATGCACTAAAAGTTAAATGAGCCAGCAATAATAAAATACCCACCCAGCAAAGATAAAACCCAGTTTCCCTATTCATTGAGTTCATAGAGCAGTATAGCAAAAGAAATAGAGATCACACACAGGCCTCCTGAAACAGGCAAATCTTCAGATTATAGCGGATTAAGGATTATAGTGCGGTGATTTTCCAGAGGTTTATTAGTTTTCTTTGCAAATCTATAACCCGTACTTTCAAAAAACATAGCAAGGTTGAGTATGACATATAAGGATAGAATCGAGAAAAGAGACACAAAAACATCCACAATACTTCAATAAATATCAACAAATGCTGACTGGTTAAAAGATAAATCATGTTGCAAAAGCCTGCATAAACAAACGAAGAAAAAAGTTTTCAAAAGACATTTGAAGGAAGGGAGGGATGGTTTCCATCAAACCTCTAGTGGCAGGGAGTTCCACAGGATGGGGTCTGCCACACTAAAGGCCCGGTCCCTCGTGAAGGCCAACCAAACCTCAGGGAGGGAGGAGAAAGAATCAGCATGTTTAGTGAAGCAGGATGGTTTAGTGAAGAGAGCTAGGTCCACACTCCTGCCTAGGAATGGGCAAATCTGTCAATTTCGGGTCTCATTTTTCCAATCTTAAATTCAGTTCTCCACATTTTGGAGCAATTTGCATTTATTTATTTTTAAAGATCCTCATGAAAATTCACCAGCATTTTCATCTGAATTTCTTCCAAAAAGCACATTTTTGCATGCAGTTTTGACGAATTCATACATTTTTTGCAAGCATTCCCCACCCCCATAGAATGTACTTTTTCCATTTTATTTTAACTAATACCTTCACCTTGGAGTTGTTGTTTTTTTGTACTTCTCCGAATACATGCATTTTTCCCAAAACTGGTTGGCGAGTTGCATTGCAATGTTCAGATAAAGGCGAATTCTGAAGGACAGCTGTGTTCGGGTTCACTCGTTGTTTCAGAAAGTCACGAATTTGATCCATTCAACTTTCAATGCAATGCAAACTGAACCAGATTTCTTCCTCATCCAGTTCTACTTTTGTAGAACCTCCTTGGAGGTTTTTAAGCAGAGGTCGGATGGTCATCTGTCCTGGATGCTTTAGCTGAGATTCCTGCATTGCAGGGGGTTGGACTAGATGGCCCTAGGGCAGTGGGTCTCAACCTCTGGGTCCACAGATGTTGTTGGACTACAACTCCCATCATCCCTGAGCTCTGGCCTTGCTAGCTAGGGGTGATGGGAGTTGTAGTTCAACAACATCTGGGGATCCACAAGTTGAGAAAGGCTGATCTAGGGGGTCCCTCCCAGCTCTGTGATGACAGACACTGCAGAAGCAATTGCAGCAGTGGGGTGAGGGAAACTTGGTGGTGTTAACTTGTTGCTTAATATCAGATATGGATGCTGATTTTGCTCCTTGGTTATCCCAGGTTGTGGCTTAAGTCTCGAATAATAAACCAGAATTAATTTGGGGGGTTCTGCTGGACTCTCCACAGGATCTCCACTTCCTCTTCATGTTAAATTGGGCGCCGCGGGGAGATTTTAACCGACATTTAAGACCTGATCTTCCGAGCGCCTCTCTTGACAGGCTTTGCTGTGTGGAAACCTCTGTGCAGATCTCTGTACCCTGCTCTCAAAGAAGTCAACATGAAATGAGGCCTTTAATCAAAAGAACTCCTTACCTCCCATGCTATTACTAATTCATGCCTTCTTCCACTTCTGCCACTTACATTAGCAGGAGCTGTCTTTGGAACTGTGAACAAAAGAGAGAGGGGGGGGAGAAGGGGGAAAATTGAGAACAAGCTAGTTTGTGAAGTCACCCCCCTTGTCAAGAAGATGATGCATCCTGGGCAAATCAGGTAAAGGGAAAAAAATCAAATAAAGGAAAATGCTGCTATCTGTGGTTGGATTCTATTTCCAGTAGAAACCCAATTATCCTGATGCACTGTGCCAGGAAGATTTTGGGCATCACCTGGAAGGACAGAGTCTCAAGCCTACATTCCCAGCATGGTTGCATGCCTTTCTCAGCGACGTCTATGCTGGCTTGGCCATGCCCACAGAATGGGAAATCAGTATAAAGTAAGCCGCACATAAGCGGCACACAAAACACTAAAAAACCATTCTACATTCTAAATCTTATACTAATAATCCAAAAATTGAGAGAGCTATGTACAAGATTTACTACAGAAGCCACAAACAGAAAACTCATTTAAATTGTGTCCAAAAGGAAGATACAGTCTTTAAATGTTCCTTTAGCTAGCCTCCTGTAGATATCAACAAAGGTAAAGGTAAAGGTAAAGGGACCCCTGACCATTAGGTCCAGTCGTGACCGACTCTGGGGTTGTGGCACTCATCTCGCTTTATTGGCTGAGGGAGCCAGCGTACAGCTTCCGGGTCATGTGGCCAGCATGACTAAGCCGCTTCTGGCGAACCAGAGCAGCGCACGGAAAAGCCGTTTACCTTCCCGCCGGAGCGGTACCTATTTATCTAATTGCACTTTGACATGCTTTCGAACTGCTAGGTTGGCAGGAGCTGGGACTGAGCAACAGGAGCTCACCCCGTCGCGGGATTCGAACCGCTGACCTTCTGATCGGCAAGTCCTAGGCTCTGTGGTTTAACCCACAGTGCCACCCGTGTCACAAATAAACAAAGGTAAGTTGGATCAAATGGAGTGTCAGTGATGTTACACGCAAGGGTTAAAGATCAACAAGGATAAGCTTGATCAAACGAGGTGTCGGTGATGTTACGCAGAAGTGTTAGACAGGGTTCTGGCGTTTGTCACCTGTTTCGCTCATGAAGAGTCTCGGGCTTCTTCAGTAAATTCTCTCTCACGGTTTTGATATATTTATAAACATTCAAGTCCATATGCTACATTTCTTCTTAGATTAAGCTACAATATTTAATTTCTTTTTTCAGGAAATTCTCCCTCAAGATTTTGGTGTATTTACATACATTCAACTTCTTTCTTGACTTAAGCATTTATTCATTTACTAAGCCAGAATGGGAATGGGAAATGGCAGGATCCCCAAGGAGGTGTTCTATGGGGAACTGGCTTCAAGCACCAGGTGGGTTGACTGACCAACTCTGTGTTACAAAGATGTCTGCAGACATGGCATAAAGGCTGCCAACACCAATCCCGCCATGTGGGAACCCCTTGTAGACGACCGTGGTGCTTGGAGACAATGAGTCAGGCTGTGTATGTGCAGCAACGACCAGAGGAGGAATGACTGTTCGGAGGAATGCAAAGAGGAGAAACGCCATGGTGCACCTGTAGCAGCACAACCGGACACCTTCATCTTCCCCAGCTGCAACAAAACATGTCTCTCCCCTATCAGTCTCTACAGTCTCTGCGGCAGCCTGACCTCATTCCCAAAGGCGCACTCCTCCATTGTCTCCTGAGACTGATGGGATGCCCAAAAAACCAAAAAACCAACACCAGTTCCCAAGCAGTGAGAAGCTTCAAGGGTGCAAGCTCTTACCTTGGTTTCAGTTCCCTTGGAATACAGGTCACTGGAGATTGCAGTGTCCTTTTGATATATACACACATATACATAACTTGACACATGCACACAGCTCCTCCTTCTAGAGCAGGCATAGGCAAACACGGCCCTCCAGATGTTATGAGACTACAATTCCCATCATCCCTGACCACTGTTCCTGTTAGCTAGGGATGTTGGGAGTTGTAGTCCCAAAACATCTGGAGGGCCGAGTTTGCCTATGCGTGTTCTAGAGGCATCACTAGCTAGTTGTTTCTGTGGCAACACATCTGTAGTTGGCCAACACTTTAGCTATGTGAAAGGGATGCTCAACTGACTTTTAATTTAACAAAGGGTTTGGCCACTTCAGCAGTTCCTTCTACTACAGACTATAGGCTTGGAGGAGACCTCAAAATATCATTGAAACCAACCCCCCCTTCCTAAAATAATACTAGTAGTGCAAAACCAATGAACAATTAAGCAGAAAAAACGCATAGAAGAATAAAAATACGATTCAATAATACCTATGTGAATTTTTTCCTTTAAGTCTCCGCTTCCCACCCCAAATTTCCTCTCTAGCCTGCTGATCTTTGTCGTTGCCGTTTGGACAACATAAGAGTTATTCATTGAGTACAACTCCCATCATCCCTCAGTTCTGGCAGTACCAGCTAAAGCTGATAAGAACATAAGAAGAGCCTTATAGATCAGGCCAATGGACCATGTAGTTCAGCATTGTAGCCCTACAGTGGCCAACCAGATGTCTGTGGGAAGCCCTACAGACATCTGGTTTTTGATGCCCAGCAATTGACATTCAGGGGCAGACTGCCTCTGACAGCTTAGGTAGTACATGGTGATAGTCCAGTAATACGTGGAGGGCCATAGGTTCCTCATCCCTGGTTTATAACACGAATGAACCAAGTCTTGGTTCAATTATAAGCTATCTCCTCCTGCATGAACCGATCCAACAATTACAACAATCTTCAGAGACCTCACTCAGAAAGACCCTATCTTCTGAGTTGAGGGACCTTCTCAGTGAAGGCACCTTCCCTCTGGAGTGTCCATCCTCTTCCCATTCACAACCAGCTTCTACTTTCAATGTCCTTTAGAAAAGAGCTGAAAATACCACTCCCCCCAACTTTGAATGAAGTTTGCTATTGCAGCCTGCTCTGAATTTGCTGGTTCTGTCCTGTTTTAACTTACAGTACTGATTTATTTTATTTGCTAGTTTTGTAATAATAAAAATAAATATTTTTTTATTTATACCCCACCCTTCCTGGTTCAGAAAACCGGGCTCGGGGCAGCTAGCAACAAATTTAAAACACTTAATTGATGCAACAAAAAAAACAACAGCATAAAATACAGTATAAAACGTGAATAACAATAAATTCAGAATTCAAAAATCAATTTAGGGGGAAAAACCATCCAATAAACATTAGATGATCACCAGGGCTAGCTGGCTAAATTAGTCCTATTTGGGCCAGTGAGGAGACCAGGGGAGAATTAGCTGTGGGATCCCAGAGCGGGTAATCTTCATAAAAAGGGAAAGGGAAGGGAAGAAAGAGGAATAAAAGATCAGGCTAAGTTCAAGTTTTCTTGAGAGTCCCATGGACTGCAAAAAGATCAAACCTATCCATTCTTAAGGAAATCAGTCCTGAGTGCTCACTAGAAGGACAGATTGTGAAGCTGAGGCTCCAATACTTGGCCACCTCATGAGAAGAGAAGACTCCCTGGAAAAGACCCTGATGTTGGGAAAGATTGAGGGCACAAGGAGAAGGGGACGACAGAGGATGAGATGGTTGGGGAGTGTTCTCGAAGCTACCAACATGAGTCTGACCAAACTGTGGGAGGCAGTGGAAGACAGGAGTGCCTGGTGTGCTCTGGTCCATGGGGTCATGAGGAGTCGGACACGACTAAACGACTAAACAACAAACAACAAGTTCAAGTTGAAAGCCAGGTGGAATAGATCTGTCTTACAGGCCCTGCGGAAGGAAGTTAAATCCTGCAGGGCTCTGGTCTCATGGGACAGAGCATTCCACCAGGTCAGAGCCATCACTGAAAAGGCCCTGGCCCTGGTGGAGGATAATCTGACTTCCTTAGGGCCCGGGACCTCTAAACTATGATTATTCATGGACCTTAAGGTCCTCTGTGGGGCATACCAGGAGAGGCTTTCATTGTTATTCTTATAGCAGTGCTTTCATTGTTATTCTTAGACAACTTGAGAACCCAAGCAATTGTGGGTCAGAGTTCATATCTCCTTCTTTTTTAAAGTAAATGAACAAAACGTTATAGGCTTGTTGGGGTCAGCTTCAGGGACATCAGTTGCCCACCCCTAATTTATATAATGGCACAAAGCGATGGCATCCGAAGGCATAGCTGTGCCATAGTCTGTCTTTTGCTGTTGTCATTATCATGCCATTCCTTTACTAGTCCTTTGGTAGATAATGGAGCTGCGGTAACGCAATCTATTAAATCAGTTCTCGAAAGAATAGCCTCTCTCCTCAATGCCTGCAAGGCTTGTGCTTTATTTATTCATCTGTCATTGGGCTGATTTAGAGCACCGACGCCCTTTGAAGCATCTGAGCTGATGGCCTTGTTTGTTACTCGGCCGGAGATGAGCACCTTTCCAGAGGATCGTTGGTAATAGCCTGGTAGGCTGAAGCCCTCCTTAAATGAGTAAATGTTAAAAGAATAAACCTGTCCAAAGAATGAATCTCTGTCTGCCCTGAACTGTAAAATACAGAGACGTACAGGGAAACTCTGAAATGAATAAGCATTTTAAAAATAAATATGTCAAAGCAATATCCTCCCCCTCATTGCACCAAAGCAAAAAAGCAAAAAAAACAACAACTTGCAGTCAGAGAATGAATACTCTTAAATGAATAAATGTTCAGTGAAGAAAACTATTAAAATGAGCCATTTCCCCCTGCTTGTCACTAGAACTGGGGTTGTTTATGGGCAGTTTCCTCTGGAAATTCACTTAATATTATGGAATACGTTTTTCTACCAAGAAGTATTTGCCCATAAGCTATGTTTATTGCCACACAATCAGTACCTAGTTCCTAATCAAGATATTAATTATCAACAGCAATACACATACTGGTTAGTTTGGGTTTGATTGAGGCAGTGGGTAAGCCTCTGTTTATTGGAGGGGAGGTTGTAGCCTCTGCCTGCTGCCCTTGATAAGGGCATCCTGTTAAAGGGATCTGGGTTTGTGTGGATCCTCTCCAAAGTCCAGGTGTGGGCTAGGGCCATGCCATGACCCCAACGCGGACCCCTTGGGGTGCCCCTATTTCACGTAAGTCATAGGGCTCCTCCTTCTGGTAGTTTACCCTTAGTTGGACTGCCTGTAGACAGTCATGAGTCAAAATATACTTGGGCTTCACCCAATGCCTAAGCCAAACCGCTTGCATCTGTAACCAATAAAGTTGTGGCCTGTTTTAGCCCATTAACCTAAATACTCATCTTTGTGTGTTTATTATGCGCTCTATGTGGGGCTACCTTTGAAGGTGACTGGGAAACTACAACTAATCCAGAATGCGGCAGCTAGACTGGTGACTGGGGGTGGCCGCTGAGACCCTATAACACCAGTCTTGAAAGACCTACACTGGCTCCCAGTACGTTTCTGAGCACAATTCAAAGTGTTGCCACTGCCCTTTAAAGCCCTAAACGGCCTCGGTCCTGTATACCTGAAGGAGCACCTCCACCTCCATCGTTCTGCCCGGACACTGAGGTCCAGCGCCGAGGGCCTTCTGGCTGTTCCCTCACTGTGAGAAGCCAAGTTACAGGGAACCAGGCAGAGGGCCTTCTCGGTAGTGGCACCTGCCCTGTGGAACACCCTCCCACCAGATGTCAAAGAGAAAAACAACTACCAAACTTTTAGAAGACATCTGAAGGCAGCCCTGTTTAGGGAAGCTTTTAATGTTTAATAGGTTATTGTATTTTAGTGTTTTGTTGGAGTGGCTGGGAAAACCCAGCCAGATAGGTGGGGTATAAATCATGAATTATTATTATATTATTATTATTAATCCATAGGGAAATACAGTAAATACAGAACATGACGACCCTAACTAGGGAGTTTTGTGAATAGGGAGGTGAAAAAAATTTGCTCTAGGAAGCCTATGGCTACCCATATATTGTTGGACTACAACCACCATTGACCATTGACCATGCCTGCTTGGGAGTTGGGAAGAGAACAGAAGAGTCTTGAACAGGCTGAATGTCCATCAAATCCAACATTTTGTTCTCACAGTGGCCAACCAGATGTCCGTGGGAAGCCCCATAAACAGGACCTGAGTGCAACACAAACTCTCCGTACTTGTGATTACCAGCAATTCCTAGAGTGGAGAGCACAACTATATAATAATAAACTAAATCGGGGATGGGCAACCATTTTCCTGTTGAGGGTAGCAATCCCTCAGAGTAATCTGTCAAGGGCTGCATGATGCCTATATGGGCAGCACCAAGCACAGTGATGGGCAAGACCAATGCCCAAAGCAATCAGGGCCACCATTCTCCCTCCATCCCTCCCTCTCCCTCTCTCCCTCTCCCTCTCTCCCTCTCTCTCTCCCACCCCTTTCTCTCTTTCTTCTTCTGCGCCCATTAGGTTGCCTGAGGAGAAAGAGATCACTCTTGTGAGCTGATTGATTGCAGAAGGCTTTTAAAATTAGGGTGAGGGCAACTTACAATTAGGCGGATTGCCAGAGGTTGCCCATTCCTGAAATGAACAGATGACAATTGGCTTCATTTAAACAAAGCTCCAAAAGATACTGCCTGAGGCAGGCTGCTTGATTCTGTCTAATGCTGGGGCTGCCTCTGGCTGCTTCAAGGTGAAGATCAAATTGCTGCTGCCTGTTCTTCCTGTATATTGGTAAATACTCAGATATTACTGAAGAGCTTCAAGACCCAGTATTCCCTATACACTTGAAAAATGACACTGTACAGTTGTTTTGTAGCTTCATGCTGCCTTGGGAATGAGAAACACGAAACTATGGTTTGGAGCTTCAAAAATGAGCCCCCAATTTCCTCCTTCCACTTCTGTGCTATGATTCCTTCCCTGGCTTCCTGGTTCATGCAAACCACAGTTTGCTGTTACTTCCAAATCAGCAAACCTTGGTTTGCACTTGTCAGTTAATCAGAATCCAGATGTGTGCCTCAAATATATTTGGATCTCAATATTTGTCATAAGGACACTTCCAGCTATTCATATACAGTGGTACCTCGGGTTAAGTACTTAATTCGTTCCGGAGGTCCGTTCTTAACCTGAAACTGTTCTTAACATTGAAGCACCACTTTAGCTAATGGGGCCTCCTGCTGTCACCGCACCACCGGAGCACGATTTCTGTTCTCATCCTGAAGCAAACTTCTTAACCTGAGGTACTATTTCTGGGTTAGCGGAGTCTGTAACCTGAAGCATATGCAACCTGAAGCGTATGTAACCCGAGGTACCACTGTAATTTTTCCCTATTAAAGGAGGCTTTAAAGACTCACACATTTCAAGCCACCTTTTCTTAAAAGGATAGTTTCATGCTGATGATGCTAGTGCTGAAGCAGTTATAAGCTAATTGTGCTGATTCTACCATTTTCCTGCTGGACTGGAATTAATTCCACCATTGTAATATAGTGGGTTATGCCGAAATTGAGCATTGATTATATTCAGTATGTTGGTAGCCGCATTTTGCAATGTATATCTACATACAGAAGCATGCATATTAATAAAAAAGTGATTTCTCAGGCAGGCATTAGCGTGTACCTCAGTGTACCTCTCTTGTTTTGCTCAAGGTCACACACTATTGGGCCTTCCTTATGTATTAGAATTTGAAAAATCACTCTCCTTTTTCTTGGCTGCATACAGATTTAAGAACTGGACAGCGCCAACTTGATTATGTGTTCTAGACCATGCTTTGCTAGTGGCATACTGTGTGACCTTGGTCAAGTCACTTTTGCCCCCGTTCCCCCCCGCTATCCTGCCGTCTGTCTTGGTAATTTATTGCCTTTAAGTTATTATTGTCTCTTAATTGTCAATATGGCTCTTATCATAATTAAGATCAGACAGGACCCTGAAGCAAAGGGCGCAGGATACAGCGGGTGAGATTAATCTAGAGAGAAAGGAGGACAAATGTGGAACATCTTTGCTACGAAAAGATACATTGTGGTGGGCGGCACTCAGGGAAGAGGAACAGAAGCTGAAGGGGCTCCGCCAACTTATAGGCAAGTGAAGGAACGGACAGATTATCTAGCACTCTGCAAGTGTTGACTGGACAGCAAGGACAAAAGCCAGTGATGTCGGAAGCCTGTTGAAGCATTCAACTACCTACATCTTTCGACACCTTGCGGCAGCAACAGAAATCCAAGGTACTCAAATGCACAAGACCACTATGGACAGCCCCCCCCCTGCAAGTTGGAGGCACACTGGAATGACACACACACACACACACACACACGACACACACACACACACGACAGACACACACACACGAGTCAACACACTTAGGTCCATCCATCCCTAGCTGGATGGGGTCATCAGTTCGGGTTGTGTAAGTTTCTTGTTTTTAAAGTCTTAAATTCAGTTCCCCACAGTTCAGGTTATTCGCTTGAATCCTCACAAAAATTCATCGGTATTTTGGTTCAAATTTATCTTAACGAGTACATCTTTGTGTGCCATTCTGAGTAACATGCATTTTCTTTGCCAGCAGTTTTCCTGAAAAGAATGCAGGTTGGTATATTATTTCCAGGAACCACTCTATTTCCGTGATTGTCATTTGCTTTAAACTGTTCTTAATATTGACTTTTAAATGGTTGTAAACTTCTCAGGGATCTGATGGTGAAGGGCACGTAATAAAGAAATAATAGAAATAGAAATAACAGAAATAACAGAAATAACAGAAATAACAGAACAGAAATAGAAATAGAAATAGAAATAGAAATAATAGAAATAGAAATAGAAATAATAATAATAATAATAATAATAATAATAATAATAATAATAATAATAATAATACACATTGGGTTCTATCCAAAGGAGCACTAAGTCTCTTCTTCCATCAGCGCAATTCCTTGCACAACGGCATGTTCTTCCTCTCATCTGCCCTGCACCCTCCCAAATTAGAAGCTTTCTCGTTAAAATTCAGACAAAATCAATTTTTTCCTCCACCCCTCTGCCCGGCATCGTGAGTCTGAAAGCATCCACAGAGGCATGCGTCCTAAGGGGGAATAGCTTGCAGTAGCCAGGTGCCTGCAAAGTGGACGTTTATTTATGTGTGCGCACCTGTGTGCATGATGCTAAGTGTTGCGTTGTGGTTAAAGCCCCTTTTCTTCATGGGGCTTGATCTCAGTTAAGAAAACAGGAATGTCAACAGCTTGACAAAGCTTTCCTGATGAATGGACTAAAGCGTCCTGGCGATTCAGCAGACTCTTGAATTTATTTGTTGTCATCATTTCCTTTTCCTTTGTATCTTATTTATTTATTTATTTCCTTTTCGCTTTGCGGTACACATCAGAGAAGCCGACAAATGTTAAACGAAAACCCTTTCATGGTATGAAAGGGCACCGCTGAAGTTCACACCCTCCTAGGCAGACGTTTCCCATCTCATCTCTTCTGGAATTAGATGTGAAAATGTGTCACTTCTTTCCAAAGGAGTTGGTCCAACATATCTGAACAAGTGGAAAACAGCAGGGAGTGGGGTGTGTGTGTGTGAAGATTACAGAATCTAGTTCATATATCACGCATTGCATCGTAGGGAGCTTGAAATGCAATTCCTATGCGTTGCCAGTATCTGAACACATTTCCCCCTTTCCCTTCCTTTTAATGCAATGCAAACACTGATTTCCTGAAGTACATTTAATTTCAATTTTAAATGACAAGTTTGCATCTTAGGGGCTTTTGCCTCATCTTCCACTAAGGCCATGTTACCAAGTATTACTTCGTAGGCCAGCGGCAGTCAATATGGTGCCCTTCAAATATTACTGACCACAATTCTCATCAGCCTCAGTCAACATGGCCAATGGATGTTGGGAGCTGTAGGATAATAGCATCTACAGGGCACTATGTTGGCTTGTTGCTGGCCTCCGTCTGTCTCAAGAGACAATGGAGTGTGCTTCTGGGGGTGAAGTCAAACCACTGCATTAGCAGCACCAAACTGACCTCCCCAGGACACAAGACTGGGTAGTGTGTATAGAGGTCCTTGGCTGTCCAGACCACAAGACCGATGTGGTACAAAGGAAAACAGAGCAATATGTTTGGCACCAGCTAGGCTGCAGGAGTTGCCCAAAGGAGGCATACAAGGCACCATCCAACCATCTTAGGGACTCCATTCTTGATTTGCATAGAGTTTTCTTCTCCTGAAGATATCCCGCAAGGCAGTGGAGGTTTAGGGTCAGAGTTTTCCTTCTCCTAGATGAGCTACCTTCTCAAGTTGATGAGCCCCATCTCCCTCTCACTTCCACAGCATGGGCAGAAGCCTCCTTCTTGACCATTGGACCCACTATTGGTCTCATCCACTCAATCCTCCAGAGTCTGTTTTGGCATGCAGGGGTAATCCCTAACTCACCAAGGGTTTGAGACCCATTGGCTACCTTCACCTGGTTTAGCCAGCTAGTCAAAGCCATTTCCCGGGGTGCAGCCTCTGTTGGATGCTGACAGCTTCTAGAAGCCACAGGTGAGAGCTGAGTGCAGGGTGGGGACCAAAGATGGACAAACTACCCCAGAAGGAGCATGACGTGTCCCGCAGCAGAGCTACTACCATGTTACCAGTCCCTTTTCTCTCTGGACTCCATCTGCATTTTTTAAGTGACTCTACAAACACCTCTGTTCCAAACAATTCAGAGGTTCCTTTATAGGAGGGTTTGCTCAGTTGACTCTGAATAACTTTAAATTCCAGAGTGGGGACAACTGATTTTGGTTTGGAAACAAGGCCCTGTTGCAATGTATGCCAGTCTCTCAACAGCCCCTGCAAAAAATGTCAGAATTATTATTTCCATATTGCTGGCATGGAGAGCTGAGAGTTTGGAAGAAGACTGAATTGCCGGAAGTCCCGCAAAGAGAGTTCATATGAAACAAACGAATGCCTGCCTGTGCTGCAACAGTCCTTCAAGAGAACAGAAACCTCCACAAACTAAACACACAGATATATATCAATCCAGCCACAGGGAACTTGAGTGCAAGTGAGTTCTTTTTGTTGTGGGGTTCAATCAGAAATGCCTTTAGAAATTTGTAGCACGGCTTAAGACCAATACCTGGTCAGCTTGAGTTAAACCCTTATCTAAATTAGCAGCCTGTTTTTGTTTGATTGTATTTTCAGAACAGTCCAAGTTCGGATTAAACTGGAAGAATAATCTTGATGTTGAGATAGGGCTTTTCGGGTGGGTAAGAATGGTTTGCCCGATCATCATCTGCATTGCAAAATGAGACATGTCCGCGTTTACAAAAATAGGTGGAAAAAATTAAAACCACCCTCATCCAGATAAAGAACAAACAAAAACAAGCTGGTCTGAAGCAGCTCATTATTCCACCATTTTATTCCTTGGAAGATCTAATTTTGAATCAGGCTTTCTCTTTGCCCTCCTTAATTCCTGCACATATGCGGCTACTGATAAATGTCACCAGCTTATTAGCTCATGGAATCCAGTGTGCATGCATGATTAGCAGGGTAAACTCTGATTCTACTCAATTTCGACTCTTACTTCCCCATGAATAGATAATGTAATTGATGCCGTGCCCCAAGGCTTCAAATGCCCAACTGCTTTAGCGGGATGTCTTGCATGTTTAAATTCATGTTCTGGGCTCTTTTTCTAACTTCGTAGACCTGTAAAATATGCATGTGAGCCAGAAGCGATGGAGTCAGAGCTGCCTTCACCCAAAGAGGGGATAGGAGTTTGTAAAAGTTACGATGATGCGATGATGAATTAATAACAGTAATAAAAATAATTTGGAAAAGTAACATAATACTAATAGCAGCATCGAAACTGGCTGTTTTATTGATCTGGCTTTTTAAAAAACCAATCAGCTTGTTTAGCATGCTCTTAATATTTTATAGGGCTGCTTTATGTTATATTTTATTTTATTTGTTGGTAGCCGCCACAGACATCATTGTGTGAAATGGTAAGATATTAAGGAAGCAAGATCTGCTAGGTTGAGCAGGTTAGGATCTAGTGGATCTCCAGCAGAGCTACAAGGCTCCTGGGACAACCAGGCTATGGAGGCTTAACTGCCTCATCCTTGATTCAACCGCATTGTGGTTCAGCTGGGACCTAGCCAGCTGATTGAAGCCCAGGGGATCTTACGCTAGTATAAGCTGTAATAAAGAGATGTTCGGGGGCAGGACCAGAGAGGAGGGACTCAGAGAGAGAGCACGCGAGTTATTTCCATCACCGGAAACATGATCCTAGGGCATTCTGCATGCAAGGTTTTGTGCTGTACTGGTGAAAATGAGTTTTCTTTTTGCCCAGAGATGGAAAGAAGATAAAGTCCCGACCAGAGAAGAATGGCAGACCAAGTTGATGGATTATGCTGAAATGGCAAAAATGACCGGAAGAATCAGAAATCAGGAAGACCACAATTTTAATAAGGAACGGGGGGAATTTATAATTTATCTTAAAAACCATTGTAAACAGTTAAAATCGTTAGTAGGAATGGAATAACACTTGTAGTTCAATGGTGAATTTTGGATATAATGGAGTTGTAAAAGATATGAATTATTATAAAAGATGCAGGAGGAAATGACTAACAATAGGACCCACAAACAGGAGGAGGGGAGGTCCAGGAGATTCTTTGGAATTTTGTTTTTATTATGTATGTTGGATCTGTGATTGTAAAACTTAAAATTGAAAAACCAAATAAATAAATTTATAAAAAAGAAAAAAAATGAAAATGAGTTTTCTTTTAAAAAACCTTTTAAGTGAACAGACAGTTTTAGGTCCTGTCTAGGCCTGAGCTGTGCCCCTTCATTTGCTCCATTCCACACAGCTTTACTGCCAGGCTCCACCACAGAATCTATTCTGAATTCCCCTCTTCAGGCCCTGCTCAAATATTCCAATTTTCTTTTTCAGTAGTTGGCAACTGTAACTATTGGCTATGGGAGATCAGTAGCTGTTATCAGACTGCTTCTAATAACTGAACTATTTCTTGTTTACAACTCATCGTGAAAAACCCAGTGCAGAAAACTTAAGACTAGAGAATTAACAACCTCAGAATTATCTCTAGACACTAGTCCATCCAGACCCAGGATTCTTCAGGCTCCCGATGAGATTATTCCAGGATCTCAACCCATCTATTATCTGTCTATCCTCCTTCCTTTGGGGAAGGTCCATGGCTCAGCAGCTGACCATTTGTTTCGCATGCAGAATGCCCAGCATCTACAGGTAGGGATGGCAATGTGCTCCACCTGAAATTCTGGAGAACCACAACAGGTCAGTGTAGACAGTATGGAAAGTGGTGGCAGAGCCAAAATGATGCTCCTGCTGCGATGCTTGCACCATGCTGAGCTCCCTGCTGCCTCACCCCTTTCCTTCCTGGCAAGCGGCAGTGGCACGAGGGGTTTGGGAAGCCAGGAGAGCAATGCAGCCCTACCCACGATATCCACCGCCGAGAATGGCTTCTTCACAGGTTTATAAGGGATCCTTCTCCAGATGTTCAGTGCTGACAGGCAAGATTCCCGAATGATGACTTTTGTGATGTTCCTCAGCAACAGGAATGTGGTTCTCTAGATGTTATTGGACCTCAGTTCCCAACATTGCTAATCATGGGCCATACTGGGACTCATGAGAGGGCAGTGGGCTCCCCACCCCTGCTCTGCAATGCACATCTCATGGGGAGCATTGTTGGCTGTGTTTTACAGGACATTTTGAGGCCTGGTCTGTAATGATCTCTAGCAGATAAGCAAGCTCCTATCAGAAGAAGGACTCTTCTGATAGGCTCTTCAGTTTTTATGAAGGTTTATTTACAAAAGACACACCCAGAGCTCAGCATTTCGCCTGTTCACAATTACATTTGTTGGTCAGTCTGAAGTTTTGCTCCTCCCACAACAGGAAGGATGCCATACTCCTGCCTTTCCCCTCCTGCTCTTTCGTTGCCCTTTGATTTTATCCAAATGCATGGATTTGGGACTGAGAGGCTGACCTCCCCCCTCCTCCTCATTCTCACTCAACCCAGACTCAGACCTCTGCTTATTTGCTGATTGCCTAGCAACACTCTGGCTGCCTTCCAACTCTTCCTCTCCTTGAGAGCTAATAGAGTCCTCTTCAAAAAGGGGTGGTGGTGTCAAAGTGCCCTTTCTCGATTCTGACAGGCAGTTCTCATGAGCAGAATTGGTCCCTCATTAACTTAGTTCAGTCTCTGAGTCTAACTCATCCCCTGTGCTCTGGGGGGGCCACGTTCCTGACCTGGTCTATAGGCAGAAGAATATGGAACTGGTAGCATGGACTGTACCACTTCAAACTGCAGGTGTGTTATGTACTGAGTTGAATAGGATCCAAAATGCAGCAGTCTGATTGGTCCTAGAACAATAGGATCCAAAATGCAGCAGTCTGATTGGTCCTAGAACAATAGGATTCAGAATGCAGCTATCTGATTGGTCCTAGAACAATGCAGCAGTATGATTGGTGTGCAGGAGCCACCCAATCCAGCTCCAGATGGAAGTGAATCCACAACCTGATTGGCCTACAGGAGAATTCCAGAATTAGCCAATCACGTGCAGCCCAATGTGTAAATAATGTATACAAAGCAGATACTTTGGGGAAACTTCCATTCCTCCTCACCACTAAAGAGCATGAAATCCACTCTCGACTCTGAGTATATTTCAGGGTGTGAAATATTTTTGTGTGTAAACCTGTTAAATAAATAAAGGTGTGTATGTGTGTGCCATTTTTGAACACTCCCCCATGTAATAAATCCTTTGTACATACATAAGCAAGCGAACAAAGAAAAAAATATCTCACCAGGGAGCCTGGTTATAGCTTTGTTGTAGCCGGGCAAACAGGCGCCCTATGTGGCATAACATTTACTGGATTCATACTCCCTCTGGAGCAACAAAGCATTATTCTAAATTAGTGATAGCCAATTTCTGTATTCCCAGCAGAAACTCTCTTCTTTAGATATCTGATACTGGAGGAGATTATTGAATATGTAGCTGATTCCTCTTTCAGTTCTTTTATAGTTGGATATTTTGAGGCCCGTGTGGGAAAAATCTATGGTTTAACGATTTCCTGTTTGATTGTTATAATCCTCTGGTTGCTGTTTTCTCAAGTATGTCATGTACTTTTATTAAATTATTAATTTTTTTAAAAAAGTATTGACCAGGCTGCTCTGAGGTGCACCGAGTGACAGGAGAGTGGCATATAAATGTGAGTAATGCTATCAATAATAATGATGGCTGTTATTACTAGTCTGGGGACTGAATTTCCTAAACTGAGCCTCTCACGAATGGTCATCATAAAGTCGCTACCAGTAATTAATTTGCAGTTACGGAGTGAACAGCCATAGCTGAGCCTTCACAAACAAAAATCCAAACCAGAAGCACAGTGTGAAAGCACAGAATATCCCCATTTTACTTTGACTATGTGCTGAGGAGTGTATGTTTATTATGAAGACGGAAGGAAAATATAAGATGCCCTGACTGGTAAAACAACGGCTATCGGGTGGGTGCATGGGAGCTACCAAGGCAAATCACAGCAAACCTGTGTCATGAAAATTTCATAAGTCAAGGTGGCGTGGAAATTAAGCGCTTGCAGCCTAAAACACATCTGGCCCATTAAAACACAGAATGCAGGATACGCGTTCGAAACGTAGAAGGAACACGGATTCAGGGATGCAGCCTATCACCTGAGATAAGCTGCCCTCTCTGTATGTCCATGTCTGCTTTGATTTGTACCGCCTGGCTAATCAGAGGAGCAGATAGACCGTTTCTGTTTGACCGAGTGAGCCCATATGTCGTGGGGGAAACCATCTAAGTCATAACGTGCGTGGTAAAAGCTTTTCCAAACATGCATTTCTGAGAAGGCGCTCATGTATTTTTTATCTCGTTTTTCCTTCTTTCCCATTAGACTGTAATGGAGCAAAACGTGCAAGGAGCGGCTGTAGTCCTTTTGTCCTTTTGTAGTCGAAAAGGAAAGAAGAGACAGAAGCTCTCTGTAACTGCCAGGTATCCCCAAAACCACACCAGCAGAACCCTTTCGGGTGCGAAAAACCAACCACATTTTTTTACAGCATTTGTGGACATGTTTGCTGGGGCGGTTGGGAGTTGTAGTTCAGTGACATCTGTGGGCTACTCCTGTGTTACAGCGACAGCTCTGGACTGGTCTTGAAGAGCCTTTACCCTGCTTGTGACATCTGCAAATAGCTTCGCTAAATATATGTGAGTCAGGTGACCGGCTTGCTTCAGAACTGGTGTAGCCCAGTGTTCTTTAACCTTCGGTCTCCTTGTTGCTGGACTTACAGCTTCCATCAATGACAGCCAGGTCAGGGATGAGGGAGCTATAGTCGAGCAGCAAGGTTGAAGAATTCTGGGGAGGTTCAGTATATTTATAATTTCTTAAAATATAAATCCTGCTCTCCATCCAGAGAGGGAGCAGGTTGGGGAAGTGCCATACCTCAGTGACAGAGCATGCAGAGGGTTGTATCCTACTCAGAGTAGACCCATTGGAAGTTAGCAATGCTCATTAAATTCAGTGGATCTACTAGGAGTAGGACTAGCATTGAATGTGTTACCAGAGTTTTTATAAAGGTTGGCGGGGGGGGGGCCTTGTTTCCAGTTAAATGGGACACTGCACCCCCAGACCCTTCCCCAAACTGACACCATTCAATTTTGTAAATATCTCCATAAAACTGCCACAGTTTTGCTACTTTGTATCTTTGTACCTATGGGACCGTCTCTCCTGGTATGTCCCACAGAGAAACTTACGGTCTTCAAATAAAAACATCTTGAAGGTCCCAGGCCACAGAGGTTAGGCTGGCCTCAATTAGAGCCAGGGCTTTTTCGTCTGTGGCTCCGATCTGGTGGAACACTCTGTCACAAGAGACTAGAGCCCTACAGGACTTGACATCTTTCCGCAGGGCCTGCAAGACAGAGCTGTTCCACCAGGCCTTTGGCCAAGTCACAGCCTGACTCCCTCCTTCAGCAATCTTCACGGAGCTCTGGCCCAATCGTTGCCAGTGGTTTGATTTGAATTAATTTTATAATGAATGATTTTAGAGTGTTGTGTTGTGTTGTACTGCTGTACTGTTTTATTGTTCCAGTTACAGATAGGTAGCCGTGTTGGTCTGTCATAGTCAAAATAAAAAAATTCCTTCCAGTAGCACCTTAAAGACCAACTAAGTTAGTTCTTGGTATGAGCTTTCGTGTGCATGCACACTTCTTCAGATACACTGAAACAGAAGTTGCCAGATCCTTCTATATAGTGAGAAGGTGGGGAGGGGTATTACTCAGAAGGGTGGTGGGAATGGGAGATTGGCAGATAGCTGAGATGAGCCTGTTGACGACTCTTAACGACTGCAATAGGTCTTACAGGAAAAGGCAAGGGGTGAGAAGGTGAAACATGGCTTAGTCATGTATAATGAGATAAGAATCCAATGTCTCATTGTTTTATTGTTGTTAGCCGCCCAGAGCCTGGCTTCGGCTGGGGAGGGCAGGATATAAATAAAATTATTCTTCTTCTTCTTCTTCTTCTTCTTCTTCTTCTTCTTCTTCTTCTTCTTCTTCTTCTAGGTTACATAGTATTCACCTTCCCTCGTGCAGCAAAACCTTCAAATATTCATATAAAATCAGCCCTACGTCGGATCGACACCATTCCAACTTTATCTTACTCAGGGAAAAGATGGCTACCAAAGGGGGGACTTGGGAAATGGGTAAAGACAGCCATAAGCTCTGAAACCTGGGATCACGTACTCAGCAGCTTCTTGCACAAGAGATCATCACTGTCAAATGGGTGACAGGTAGTCATCCTGTGGACAATAGCAGAGCACTCAGGAATGGATTAGGTTCTCGGTTAGGACAAAGAAGTGTGATTACCTGACTAGGAAACCCAGGAACTTGTAAATATTTCCTTTGTATCACTTGATGGGTGTGAGGTGGAAGGCAAGGGAGAGATGGGGCAAACCTGATGATCTGGTTTCTGCCAGAAACCCCCTCCCATAATATGCATAACCATGATGTATTTGTGATGCATGTATGATGCTTCCACTAAGTGTCAGGCTGGAGCCAGCAAGCGAACAGCAGCAGCTGCTAGACTTGGACAGCAGCCCAGGGGACGAAGGGAGGTTTGTTATGGGAAGATCAGAGGAAAGGACAGGGGTGAGTTCACAGCCCAGAGAAACACAGGACTTAGCAGACAATAGCTTGCTCAAGCCAGTTTGCAAACCTCTCAGCGTGCAGAAGAGGAGGGGTACAAGAAAAGGGGAAATTGACATCACAGAAGCGACGGAAGAGATTCGTTTTCACGCGTTGTTTCCAGAGGAAGAGGAACAACGCTGAGGATTTAGTTGAGTCATCATCAGGGTAGCCATAAGTCACAGGGGCAGAGAGCTCCAGACAAGTGGCATGGTTTTTTTGGGAATAAAACCAACTTTTAATTGACTGTACATGTACGTGTCTTGCTGCCGCTACACTAAGGGTGTTTTGGGTATAAGGGGAAATTTATAAAAGCTGGAGCCATCCTTTGCTGGAGGCTTCTTCCATGTGGTGGGTGGAAGTCTTGCTGCAACGGTCTTTTAAATAAAGATCAGGCCTACAGGCTGCTGTTCTGCTCCCGTATTCTTGGCTGGTGTCTTTGTTTGACAATCCAAGTAAGCCCAAGGATTTTCCTATGAGAAATATAACCTAAGAGATCCTAAACAAAATCCCTGGCATTTCCAGGTAGTACCTGGGGTGAGGTAGGGGACCCTGTCTTGAAATCCTGGATTGTTGCCGCTGGTCAGTTTAGGGAGTATTGACATAGGCGCCGACTCCATGGGGCTTGAGGGGGCCCGAGCCCCCTCAAAAATTCGTTTGGGGGGGCTCCGCCCCCCAATAATCTCCGGCGCCCCTCCAGCAGAGCGCCATCGCCGCCCCTCCCCTAGCCCAAAATGCACAGGGTCGGGCTGCATGCCTCCTGCCCTCCCTCCCGAGCAAAAGCTCCACCCAATTTCCTTCGGAGCTGATTAATAGGAGCAGCACGCTCTCCCCTATTCGCTCACGAGGAGGCGGCGCCACTTTATTTGCATATTCATGAGCTTATTTATTATTCATGAGCTTTCCCGGGCCCCCCCCAATATTTTTTATAAGTCCGCGTCCCTGAGTATTGAGCTTGATGGACCAGTGATCTGACTAGGCCTAAGGCAGCTTGCTATAGTCCCTTCCAGATCTGCTTCGTTTGAACAGTCGAATCGACATGGGAACCTCAGGACCATTCTCCAGGATAGAAACACATGAAGCAAAATTCAGTGCAGCAAAATGAAAAACAAAAGCCCCAACATAATCAAGAACAGAAAACATAAAGCAAGTTTCGAAAAAATATAACCCAGAAAACAAGAATAGCACGACAGGGGTGACCAGCTTTTGCACAGGGAGCTCTCGGCCACACGAAAGTGGGTTTCTGGCAGTTTCTACATGGCAGGCACATCGTAAAAACCAGCCTTGAGTTACTAACGCCTTGTTAATACGTCACACCGATAAGCAGGCAAGCCAGAATGTGCTGCATTTCAATGTATCAGGTGCGTAATTGTCTAGGAACGAGAGCAAAGCTAATTGAATGAAACCAACTGTTAAAATCTAATATAAATTTATTAAAGCAACAACGTATTATTTGGAAGGCGCCAACGCATGAGCCAGTTTTTGAAGGAATACTCTGCAGGCTTACCTGCTAGGCCCCCCTACGTTTTGGAGCCTCACAGTTCAGAAAACATTTCACACATTACTTTCTGATTAAAATATCTGTGTTCCACATTTCAGGCCCTCAAAGCAACTCCCGCTATTGATCTCATTACTCGTGGCATATTGATTTTTAAAAGCCTCAGTCCCATAATGCAACATGGGTACTGCAGTGGATAAGGAACGTTGGGGATCTCAACAGAATCTGTAGCATTATAAATAGTAAAAGTAGCAGAACAAACCCCATGTGTGAGCACAGCCTATGTATCACAGTCATTTCAAAGTTCTTGTTACCCATCAAAGCTCTTACCTGCTTCCTTGGTCCGGATCACTCGAGAGGGCGCGCTTGGATCTCCAGTCCCAATTTTGTTGGTTGCGACAACTCTAAATTCATATTCCACCCACGGGTTCAGCTCGACAGCCATGGCAGACTCCATGTCACCGCTGATGTTTTCTGGAACTACAAAGAACCAGTAAGCAGAGTGACTCATTAAAGCAGCACAATCCATAAACAACTTCTCCCAGTGTTGCTAAACTGAAGTTGGGAGAACTGGCTGCTGTCAGTAGGGCAACTGGGGGATGCTTGAAGAACCCAACAGTTGCAAATTCCTAAGCAAGCTGCCCTGATTTTCACCTCTCAGACCAAACTGCAGCTCTAAAACTAATAGATTTCAAACTTTTTCAAATGTTGCATTGCAGCTCTTGTTAAAATGTGTCAAAAATACAGATTTAAGTACTATTTTCAGGTTTTTTTTAAAAAACATACATTTAAGAATGTCCTCTAAGATAAAATTAGTATTTAAATATTGACTTAAATGAAAGTTAGCCTTCTTTTGTGGGGTTTTTTTTTGTTTAATATTTTTTACCACCAACCAAAACACAAACAGTGAAACCCCCCAGGCGGCTGATACATTGGGTATGCATAATCAATAATAGCATATTCAAATCAACCATATGTACAATTTTATATACGTTAACACTCCTCCATCCACAAGGTTTATTTAACTTTTAACATTTTAATTGCCCCAAATTGCTCAAACCTACCCAAATAATTCAATATCTTCTCAAACCAATCCTCCTCTTTCTCACTGACCTTAAACCCTTTCATTTTGTGGGGGGGTTGACCAAATTTAGGAGGGGATTTAAGGGATAACCTCTGAGATGAAACAGAAGGAGAGGGGATGAATTGATTCTGTGGAGAATTAATTCGGAGGCAGGGAAGGAGGCCTACAGTTGCATGTGTGTGTTTTCTTATCCTTTTCCTTCTAACCCCCCTTTCCTTTACCATTTTTAAAGCTGCTGGTTTTGTGATTCAGTTTGGTGGCACAGTGGGAGCAGTGAAGTTCTCAGTGCTGTCACCATCATTCTTTCTTCCCAGAGGGTGATGACAAGAATCCCACTGGAGCTGATGCTATACAACTAAATTGCCAAAAAAAAAGGGGGTGGTGGTGGACGTGTAACTGAAAGCAGGTGAGGCTGACACAAAAGTGAAGTGGGCTAATCCACCTATCCCTAAACATGACTAACTTAAGTGCCATTGCTATCAATGGGTCTGCTCTAAATATGGTTAAGTTTGGATCAAAATCATCACATTTAGCCTGGAGAAGAGAAGACTGAGAGGTGATGTGATTGCCACCTTTGAATATCTGAAGGGTTGTCACATGGAAGGTGGAGCAAGCTTGTTTCCTTCTGCTCCAGAGGGTAGGACACAAAACCAATGGCTTCAAGTTACAAGAAACGAGATTCTGACTAAACATCAGACAGAACTTTCTGAAAGTAAGAGCTGTTTGACCGTGGAATGGATTCCCACAAGAGGTGGTGGACTCTCCTTCACTGGAGGTTTTTGAGCAGATGTTGAATGGTCATTTGTCATGGATGCTTTAATTGAGATTCTTCTATCACAGGGGGTTGGACAAGATGAGCCTCAGCATCCTTTCCAGTTCTACAATTCTACGACTCTTTGAAGACCCCTATTTTCACTCACACAGGAAGGTCAGCCTTAGAAGAGTACACACACACACACACACACACACACACACACACACACACACGGGCTTATCCCTTTAGTCGATGAAAATGTTTTTAACTGATTGAACTAAGCAAGTAATTGATAAAACGTTGTAGCTCCGTTTCAAGTTTCTTAATTTCTATGTTGTTAAACACACACACACACACACACAGACACAAACTCTCACCTGTTTTCACTGTCTGCCAACCAAGTGAAAATGGACTCCGTGCTTGAAGATTGTAGGAGGTGATGGGACTGTGGTTGTCCGCCCCCGGTGTCCATGAAAGTGTTGCCGTGGTCTCCGTGATCTCCTCAACAATCACAATCCCTGGAGGCCCAGGTGGACCTGAAAGCAAGGAGACTGAATGTACTACTTTGAAATGCCTATCATTAACCATGTAGAAGCACACCCACATTACACTTCGTTAATTAAACCAGATTACGAACAGAAAAAAAGTCCTCCTGGATCAGGCGAGTGGCCCAACTAGTCCAACATTCTGTGTCCACAGCGATCAACCAGATGTTTGTGAGAAACTTTCAAAGAGGACTTGGATGCTACAGCACTCTCCCCTCTTGTGGTTTTCAGCAAACGCCATTGTCTCTTGAGACAGACGAATGCCAATAATGACTGCCCACAATAGTGGCTATGGAATTGAGCCATTGTTCTTGTTGTTTAATCGTTTAGTTGTGTCTGACTCTTCGTGACCCCATGGACCAGAGTACGCCAGGCACTCCTGCCTTCCAGTGCCTCCCGCAGTTTGGTCAGACTCATGTTGGTAGCTTCGAGAACACTGTCCAACCACCTCGCCCTCTGTCATCCCCTTCTCCTTGTGCCCTCAATCTTTAGCTAGTAGCTATTAACTTCCTTGAAAGTGTCTAATTCTCTGTCAAAGCCATCCAAGATTCTGGTCATCACTATTGCTAAGGTATGCCAGTTATTGGGAATCAGAAATGTGGAGACAGAGTTGTCCCATCCATGAGGCAGACTGAGACAGTCACCTTGGGTGGTGGGATCCCAGAGGTGGTACCCTGAGGAGAAGCAGTGCTGGCTTCTGGAAACATCTCACCAAGTGCTCCACAACATCTTGCAGAGCTCTTGTGAGCTCTTGTGGGGCTCTTGAGAGATCTCACCAGAAGCCACCATTGCTGCCATTTCCCATTTTTTCTGGTACAACTACAAGTGCTCTCCCTCCTCACTGCTGGAGAAGTGAGGAGAAGCAGCTGCAGCAGTGGTTTCCGGGATCCGGTGAGATCCCACAATCGAAAACTCAGGGCATTGTTGTTGTCCTTATTTTAATGGTGCTTGCTAATTATTATTTTTTGCAGTTTTAGCTGCAATCAACTTGTCCTGATCCGCAAGCAGAAAGTCACATAAGTGGCTGAATGCATGGGCACAGTTCATTATGATTAACCCTTTATACAACTCTTTATACAAGTCTCTGTTAAGAAAACAGGAAAACAGCAGTACGTGATCCACCGTATCACAAAAGTTGAAGAAGTAACCCCCAAAGCAGGGGGGAGCATTCTGATCTGTTGGGAAAGTTTGAATTAGGCTGCTTCATTCATTCAATCATTCATTCATTCATTCATTCATTCCATAAAATTTATAATCTGCTTGATTGTAAAAACCCTCAAAGTGGTTTTAGAAAAAGATAAAGCAATAAAAGGGAGAAAAATTCACAGCCGTACTTTAAACATAGCAAAAGTTAAAATACTAAAACAGCTTAAAAACTCCTTGACTTTCTAAGCATCTGGGAAGGCTTGTCTAAACAAGAATGTTTTTAGCAGGCACAAAAAGATAAAAATAAAAAATGGTTCACTTAAAAGTGTGGATGAAACGAAGTCTTCAAGTATGGCTGCCTGCAACAAGTGTAGCTTGAGCTAGAATAGGGAGCATGGGCTTCCTGAAGTCTGTCCTTATCAAAAGTCTCAGCCTTCTACACTAGCTGAAGTTTCCAAACCGTCTTAAAAAGTAACCCCAGGTGAAGCATGTTGCTATAATCAATAGGAGAGTTTACCAAAGCATGAATGACTGAGGCTAAAGCCTTGACTAGAAGGAACAGTTACAACTGCTGCCACCTGGGACACCAGCAGCGACACATGATAAAAAATATATGATGTTTGCAGTTTTGAGCAATGTGCATGAAGGGAAGGAACTCCAGGCCACCTCATAAATTAGGTTGCTTTTTTTTTAGTTAAAGCACCAACTCCTCAGACAAGAAAGTCTCTTTGTTATGTGCCAGTAGGTTATCTCCAGAAGCGGCTGGCGGCTTTTATTTTTGCATCTCTGCATACGCTGTAATCTTGGTCATAATAGACAGCGCCGGACAGTTATGCAAGGTACAATTTTAGCCCCATAGAGAGACGAAAAGATTACACCTGTCAGGCTCTTGACAGTGAATTTGCTGGAACAATATTGAAATCTCCATGCGTTAGCGAGGGGAGGCGGAGAGTGCAGCAGCTTCCTTTAGAGTTTGCGCATTTAAGCAGAACAATCTGAAAGAGGTCGTGACTGGTTGTTATGGGAGCTCTGGGTGAGAGGGACAGGGACTGCGGTGACACAACCCATAATATAGTCAGCCACATGGAGTGCAGAGGATCGCCTGGCAATGCCAATTTTGAGCTTGCGTCTAATGCTCCATGAGCGGTGTTTGCAAAGCAAATAAAGGGAGCTTCCATTTTAGACAGGGCACAGGCGATACGGTACCTTTTAAGCAAACCTGATAAGCAAATGTGCCATCGCATAGTTCAGCCCTGAAAGAAAAGTGTGCTGAACAAGAACGAGAAACTGAAAGAGTCTGCCCAGAGCCATACATGGATATTTGGGGATGGGGAACAAAATATTGGGGGGCCCCTGCCCCCCACCTGCACTTCTTCCAAACTCCCTGCCCTTCTGCAGAGTGCCCCTTCACCTGTCATTTACAACTGGGCACAGGCCTCTCCTTCCGCCTTGCCCTCTTGCCAGTGTGGTGTAGTGGTTAAGAGCGGTGGACTTGTAATCTGGTGAACCGGGTTCGCTTCCCCGCTCCTCCACATGCAGCTGCTGGGTGACCTTGGGCCAGTCACACTTCTCTGAAGTCTCTCAACCTCACTCACCTCACAGAGTGTTTGTTGTGGGGGAGGAAGGGAAAGGAGATTGTTAGCCACTTTGAAACTCCTTAAGGGGAGTGAAAGGCAGGATATCAAGTCCAAACTCCTCCTCCTCGTCCTCCTTGTCCTCCTCCTCCTCCTCTTCTTCTTCTTTTTGCCCACTGTGCAAAAAGCTTCTACCTGCTTCCTCCCCACCCCTTGCTCACTCTCCTGCTCGCCTCTCCTACCATTTTCTTGTTTTCATTTCACTTTTAATTTGTATGCCACCTTTCTCAATTAATTTGTATGCCACCTTTCTCAATTAATTTGTATGCCACCTTTCTCAATTACAAGGCGGTTTGCAGCAACAAGATATACAACAGAGAACACACACCTTATAACAATCTTATACGATACAAAACGTCAGAATAAAACGTAACTTTAAAATGGAATGATTTCTAAAGTCATATTCAATAATCTATTGGAATATCATAGTACACAATCAAGCTGTCTCTCCTACTGGCCGGCCCGCCTGCTTCTTCCCAGCTGCTTCGGATCAGACAGGCTTGGAAATATCACCGAAAGCTGGGAGGCAAGCAGGGGAAAGAGGGCAGTGCCCGGCTGGAGGGGAGGTGGCTGCCCAAGGGAGGGAGGGAGAAAGGTGCCAACTTGCAAAAATATTGGGGGAAGCGACTTCCAAAGTGGAAAGCAAGAGGAGCATTGTTGGCCCCCCCCATTGATCTCTGGTGTCTCCAAATAGGAGCCCTGGAAGGCTGCTGTCAGGGATGGATCTAGATTAAGATTGAAATGTAATTGGATTAAATAAGATTTCAGAAGCAAAATTAAATTAATTTATCTTACCTTGAAATCTAGTACCTGGGAGGCCATCTAAAAAGCATAATTGGCTTATCAGTTGGTTTATTTTTGAACTGTAATTGTAATTTGGTAATGTTGGAATCCCCTTCATGGATCACATGGATTTGGTAATGTTGGAATCCCCTTCATGGATCACTGGCTTGCCATGGCGAAGGGGCTTGAATAACTCAGAGAAGCTATGAGCTATGCCGCGCAGGGTCACCCAAGATGGACAGGTCATAGTGGAGAGTTTTGACCAATGTGATCCACCTGGAGCAGGAACTGGCAAGCCACTCCAGAATCCCTGCCAAGAAAACTCCATGGACAATATTTGACCAAACTGGCAGGGCAAAAAGCCCAGAATCAAATTTAAAATATTGACAGATGCTAAAGAAAGAGGGGGTTTTGCCCTGCCGGACTTGAAATTGTACTATGAGGCAACAGCATTTTGCTGGCTGAAAGAATGGATGCTCCTCGAAAATACAGACATCTTAGATCTGGAAGGTTTCAATAATGCTTTTGGTTGGCATGCATATCTATGGTACGACAAAGTTAACAGTGCCTTTAAAAACCACATTGTTAGAAAAGCATTGTTCAATGTTTGGATAAGATACAAAGATCTGTTGGAAAACAAAACCCCTAGATGGGTGTCACCAGTGGAGGCCAAGGCAGTGAAGAAACTCAATATGGAGGTCGGATGGCCGAAGTATTGGGAAATTTTGGAACAGGATGGAGATAAGTTCAAATTGCAAAGTCATGAGAAATTGAAACATAAGGTACAAAATTGGTTTCAATATCATCAAATAATGGAATTTTTCAAACAGGACAGGAAAATTGGCTTCCAGAGGGAAAAATCAAAACTAGAAATTGAATTGCTAGAACCCAGTACTAAGAATTTATCTAGAATGTATAACTTGTTGCTGAAATGGAATACACAGGACGAAACAGTCAAATCAGCTATGATTAAGTGGGCACAGGATGTTGGTCATAACATCATGTCAGCTGACTGGGAATGGTTATGGAACACCGGTATCAAATTTACGGCATGTAATGCCTTAAAGGAAAATATTATGAAAATGGTATACAGGTGGTACATGACCCCAGTCAAGCTGGCAAAAATTTATCATTTGCCCGATAACAAATGTTGGAAATGTAAAGAGACTGAAGGTACCTTCTACCACCTTTGGTGGACATGCCCAAAGATTAAGGCTTTCTGGGAAATGATCTATAATGAAATGAAAAAGGTACTTAAATGTACTTTTCCTAAAAAACCAGAGCCTTTCTCCTGGGCATTGTCGGCCAATTGGTGTCAAAGAGGGATAGAACTTTCTTTATGTATGCTACAACAGCAGCAAGAATACTTATCGCGAAGTACTGGAAGACACAAGATCTACCCACTCTGGAAGAATGGCAGATGAAAGTGATGGACTATATGACATTGGCCGAGATGACAGGCAGAATCCGCGATCAACGAACAGAGACGGTGGAAGAAGAATGGAGAAAATTTAAAAGCTATCTTAAGGACTATTATAAACTTAATGAATGTTAAAGTGTTCTGGTTTTTAGAAACAAAGGGATACAGTGACACAAGGCCAGAATATAGAGAGGACTAAGATGACGGAGGCCGAGAGTAACAATTGGGAGTTGCTATAAAACTTTGGACATTGGGATGCAGAAAGGGGGGGTATGGGGAAGTCCAAGAAAAGAGGTTTATGAAAATAGGTGACGAAACTATACATGTATGTTTGTTTATTTAAGTGTTTGTTTGTTATTTAAAACTTTATAAAACCAATAAAAATTTTATAAAAAAAAAAATATTTGACCAAACTGCAGGAGGCATTGGAAGACAGGAGTGCCTGGCGTGCTCTGGTCCATGAGGTCACAAAGAGTCGGACACGACTAAATGACTAAACAACAACAACAATGTTAGCAGTGGCTTAAATTAGATAGATGTAATTGAAAATTAATAAAAAAATATTTATAAGAAAATAAAAAATAGATTAGCCAATGGTCTGTCCAGGATAAGGCAGCTTCATATATCCCACCTATATATTCCATTGGAATTGAAATGAGAAACACTGATAAGCACTGCCAGTTATATTCTTTAAAAAAAACAGCCAAGTTGTATATGTGTGTGTGTGTTTTTACATCTCACTCTACATTCATGCCAACTGAAATACACAGGAAGCAGCTGAGAGGTTCAAATAAATAAAGCTGGCAGGCGTGAGTGCCATTAGGAATGGAAAATTTGCTTCGGGATCAGAACCAAGAATTGAACTAATCCATCGGTGACAGGGAGCGACACTCGATTGCCTCCTTGCGCTTGAGGCAAACATCTTCTCTCACTGCCATAAACATCTCAAGTCTATGTGAATAGCGTGGTGTGCTTGGAGTCATTATTTTTGTACCCCTGTTCCTGAAAAAATCCCCCACAAAAATCAATTTGAACTAGGATTCAAAGAAGGGTAAACATAAGAAGTGGTGATGCCGAAACAGAAAACGAGTTTGGGAAACGCAGCTCAGTCTTTCACATGCTGTGAAGCTGTTTTGTTTGTTTGCTACAAAGTGGTCTAACAGAAAAGCAGGACGACTGAAAGGTTGCTGTATGATAGAGCTTTGGCTGCCAGTGTTCATTTTTCTTTATTTTTCATTGTTAAGATTTTATTAAAATTTGGCGAATCAGGATTAAAATGGAATTTTTTTTACATAAATACAAAAAAAGAGGAAATAATTCCTCATATGTCACATAAGGTCAAGTAGAAGAAGATTTTTAAGGCTACCCTTAAAAAATGGTCTAAAAACTGCCAGTGTTTCAGAATATAGTAGACCATTTCTTATTAAGAAGAACACAGCAGTGTAAAAACAAATTGAAATTGACAGGTTTACCCTCCCTAGTGATATTGCTTGCTTGTTATTTTGAGGGCATATATATAGGGGATATATATATTCTGCCTGTGCACAAGGTTCCTAGTGGTCTCCAATCCGCTGCTGCCGCCAAAATCTTCACTCCCTTAACTTCATTTATGCTACAACACCTGATGTTCCCCGGGGTATCCATGGAGCTGATTGCACAGTTGAGGTAGTGCAGATTTAATAGATTTGATTTTTACAAAATTGGTGCTTTACTTTTTTTATGTTCAAGCAGATCTGAGGGCTTTTAAGGCCATGTGGTAGGAGTGCAAATATAAAATAAAGAAACCTTGGTAAGGCGAAGAAACTGCTATTCCTTAACAAACCCAGTTTGATAGGTGATGCTGTCTGCGGCAGACTTTGACAGAGGCAATTTAACACTTGTGAAGCTGATATCATAATAGTTCCTTTGCTTCCACCTCCAGAAAAGCAGAACATAATAAGCCCAGGATATATGAAATGGATTTATGTAGCACAGTCTGTCATAATTTTGACTTCAAATAGAGCGTTAATAGAGCATATGAATGTAGCAGTTCTAATACTCCCAATATTTCCTACATTCAAAGATACTGAAAGATAAACAAATAGCAAGCTCACTTCTGTTACGAAAGGTTAGAGAGAGAAAATAACACAAGGCTTTCATAGTTTTGGAAGTGTGATGATAGATAGAGTTGCCAGACTTTGGAGACCATTCAATGGGTGCCACGTTTAAACCTCAGGGCCATCAGATGATGACTTTTGAATCTTAGGATCTCAGAGTAAAGGGCAGGTAAATTATCATCATCATCATCATCATCATCAACAACAACAACAACAACATCATCTTGGGTCTCAGAGTTTTGCAGCAGTATTCCTTTGAAACATTATACAGGGTGGCCCAAAAAGTAGGTATACTGTTTTAGAATCCACTTCCTTTGTTCTTGACTCAAGTTCGCAACATCAGTAAAGAAAAAACAATCCTTTTATCTGACTCCACTATTCTTTCCAATGCCAGTCTGAAATTTAACAGCCACTTTGTCATGTGTCAGCTATGTCTACCCATATAATCTGTTGTGATGAATTCCATTGATTCAACTGTATACCTACTTCTGTATACCCTGTATATATATTCTGAAAACAAAAATATTGCAGAAGATCCGAAACATTTTTTTCAGTGGAAATTTAGAGATAATAAAAGAACCCCCTCTAATGTGACCCCTGCAATATCTCTTCCCACCTTAATTTCACAATTCCCCCCCCCTTGGCCTTCACATTTTCAGTTTCATCTTTCTACTGCTAATCCCTGATATTTTCCCCTGCCAGTGTGTCAAAAATATTTCAAGCATGGTGATGTCGCATGTCCGGAGCCAAAACACTACGGTCCATTGCTCCACGAGTCTGGAGACCTGGAAACCCTATGTGACCCAGAATTCTAAAGTATTCAAAGAGTGGGAGTAGAGCTGATATTTCATTAATTGGTGGCGGAAAAGCGTCAGGATGTTGGATCAAAAAAACTTGCAAGCTTTATCTAAGCTCATTAAGGTCAAAATCCAGAAATCATAGGTAGAGAAACATACCTACCCTGTCCCCAATTCATCTCTATGAATGAGGTGGAGGTGTCCCTCTGCCAGACCATTCCTGGCTCAGCTAACCTCCATTGGCAGGTAATAAAAAACCCTGCAGCCTACTTCAGTGTGGCCAAGTATTCTGTCTCATCTCTCAGCCTAACCTACTTCACAGGGTTGTTGTGAGGATGAAATGAGGAGGAGGAGAACTGTGTACACCATTTTGAGCATGGGTAGTCAAACTAAGGCCCACGGGCCGGATCAGGCCCAATTGCCTTCTGGATCCGACCCACGGACGGTCCGGGAATCGCCATGTGGATCGCCAGCATGCACGTTCTTTCCCTCTCCCTCCCTCTCCTTCACACGGCGGCGCCTCCTCCCTCCCTCCTCCTGGCTTCTCCCTGCCCTGCCTAGAGGAGGAAGGGGGCTGGGCTTTGTTGGTGCCAGTAGCAGCTGCGCTCAAGCGGCCGCCATTTTAAGCAGCCCCTCTCGGGAGCCCTTTCGTGCGCCGCTCATGGTCCTGCTGCTGCTTCCACTGCCGCTGCCAGCCCCTGCCGCTTGCAAGACACAGGTAAGCAGCCACTGGGACTTGTGGTGCTCTTGCATCATTCCCCCCAAATATATTCTGGCCCCCCACAAGGTCTGAGGGACAGTGGACTGGCCCCCTGCTGAAAAAGTTTGCTGACCCCTGATCTTGATAGGGGTACATAAATGTAATAAATCTAATGTTTCCAGTGTGGTTTGGCATGGTGTCCACTTACCCTGTTAGTCTGGTAAGATTCCTGGAAACTAGAGGGAAGGTTGTTGAAAGTGGCCAATGGACTTTCTTCCTTTTGAGTCTTAAATGTGCATGTTTATAGCTAGAACCTACTTTTTGTAACCAAAAATCATTCCGAAGGATGAGCAACGTTTTTCAGAAGCCCTCTCCAAAAGAAAAGGTGAGATTATCAATATAATTGATCTCTACGTCTACCGGACATTTGAGTCTCCCGTGTGATCACCAAGACTTTTAAAGTTATCACCTCTGTCAGTTTTTATATTATGTTCGTCACCAGCCTTTGCAAACTCTGACCACGTGCTCCTTGTTTGCAGAGACAAAAATTGTGAAAGGGAAAATGTCACGTAAATGATACAAGAGAGAAGGAACAAACCACGCACAAGGCAAGAATGCCTTGAAATGCCTTTGCAGGATCATTTATGTTTATCGTGTCCTCAAATGCTGCTATTAGCATACTCACCCCTCACAAGAAGTTCTGCCTCATCTGATATACTGTCTGCTGTGGTCTGTACCCTGCAGCCATATCTCCCAGCATGCATCAGAAGAATGTTCCTGATCATTAAATCTGCAGAGGACGCTTGCTGGAAAGAAAGGAAAAAGCAATACAATAGCACCAGCTTAAAAAACATCACAAATCTTTCTTTGTAAAACAGGGAAACAGGTTTGACTGGGAGCTTTGGAAGTCCTTATTCCAATCTCCAACTCAACACATTAATGGTAGTAACCCTGCCCTCCAACACACACGTTACAGACACCCAGTGGTTAAGAGTGTTGGAGCAGGACCTAGAAGACTAGGGTTCAAACCTCCACTCAGACATGAACTTATTGGGTCACCCTGGACCAGTCACTTGGTTGGTGAAACACATCACAAAATTCGGAGAAGTGCGAATTCCAAAGAAAGGCTGTGCTTTAGTTCTCATATTGTTTTGGAAAATTCAGACTAGGCAGATTTGCCTTCAGCTGTGAACTGAATTGAATTCCTCCTCCATCTATACATGAGCCTGGGGGCTCAGAGAGTTGGAACGAGATAACAGGGAGGGAACTGATTGTTATATTTAGACTGGAGCACTATTCACCCACCAGCCCGTGATTATGATTATTTATTATTATGTATATTCGAGTGGCGTTATGAGAAAAGCCAGTTTTAATGCTATGAACTGAGAATGCAGTAGCATTTTTCTGTACTTGTAAGCCAAGTTGCTGAGTTCGACATCTTTCGATGCCCCATAAAAGAGTGCTGTTTAAAGCCAAGACAGGATAACTATGTCATTATCTGCTTCTTTAAAAAATTACAGAGTGGCAGATGATAAGCTTCTTAAATTGCAACCGGAGCTCTTAGAAACGCTGTGCTGTATTGACTCACAATAACACACTGTCCCTTTCAGCATTTAATAGGGAAAATTATGAGCTTGATGCTGGGGACTTTCTTACTGAATTACATCTTAATGTACACTGTACTTACAGTTTATCATTACCATCCATTGCAAAGAGGTTTTTTGTGTGTTTTAAATGTACTTTATCTCTCTCTCTTTATTAGTTTGCAACTCTCTGATTCACTGTCTGGAATCCCTAGAAACCTGGTTACGGAAAATGATTTTAAAACAGCATAATGACCTGAAACGTCTCTTCCCCAGGCTAAACGTGCCAGCTCTTTCAACCGTTCTTCATAGGACTTGGTGTCTAGGTTGTTCACCACCCTGCTAAACCCTTTCTGGACATTCTGCAGTTTGAGCATGCACTTCTTAAAATGTTGCTGGTAGTGTCATGAATCATATTACACTAGAGTTGCAGGATCTTCACACCCATATTTAGAATAATGGTTGGCCTCTTTTTGGAGGGTCCTTGATAAAATGCACCCTTCATTTAAACCGAATTCTATCACTTCCTCCTATCTCACATTTATTTTTGCATTCTTTCTTGATAACAAAATTTACAAATAAAATTCACAATAATTCCGGTGTGCGCGCGCGGGTGTGTGTGTGCAATTGCTTTACATTATCATTGCACTTGTTATTCTAACATATCAGAAAGAACACCCATTTCTCCATAAATTTATTAGGCTGATTTATTGGTAAAGGTAAAGGTAAAGTGACCCAGGCCCGGTCGTGGCTGACTCTGGGGTTGCGGTGCTCATCTCGCTTTATTGGCCGAGGGCGCTGGCGTACAGCTTCCAGGTCATGTGGCCAGCAAGACTAAGCCGCTTCTGGCGAACCAGAGCAGCGCACGGAAACGCTGTTTACCTTCCTGCAGGAGCGTTACCTATTTATCTACTTGCACTTTGACGTGCTTTCGAACTGCTAGGTTGGCAGAAGCAGGGACCGAGCAACGGGAGCTCACCCCGTCGTGGGGACTCGAACCGCCGACCTTTTGATTGGCAAGTCCTAGGCTCTGTGGTTTAACCCACAGTGCCACCCGTGTTCCGTATACAACACACATAAAATGTTTTTTCTTTACCAATCTAGCTGAGTCCCTGGTCACTGTGATCACATGAACTGATGTTGGCTCCAACCCTGATCATCCAGTTCCCATGTCATAGTGGGCCCTCTTTTGTTTGAACAGATTGTTTAATAATGGACTGGGGTGATTAGTTCCTCAATGGGAGGGGATGGCTGGTTAGATTTTTCTAAATCGACAACCTATATGCAGGAAGTTGTTCAAGACTGGTAACATCTATGTGGCAGAAGGGGAAGCGGTTTGCCACAGGGGGCTAAACAGAGGAATTGGCATTTTAACTGGGATGGATCAAACCTAGGGGAGAGCCAGTGTGGTGTAGTGGTTAAGAGCGGTAGTCTCCTAATCTGGGGAACCGGGTTCGCGTCTCCGCTCCTCCACATGCAGCTGCTGGGTGACCTTGGGCCAGTCACACTTCTGTGAAGTCTCTCAGCCCCACTCACCTCACAGAGTGTTTGTTGTGGGGGAGGAAGGGAAAGGAGAATGTTAGCCGCTTTGAGACTCCTGAAGGGGAGTGAAAGGCGGGATATCAAATCCAAACTCTTCTTCTTCTTCTTCTATTGCTTTTTTATGAATCTGTTGCAAGATTAGTAGTTGCACTGCCTATTTTAGGGGCTTGCTTGCTTCTAAAGTGCTCTGCTTGTATATTTGCAAACAAGCAGATAATGCAAAGACGCTATATATCTGCAGTATTCTTTCTCATACCCAACACACCGTTTAACGATAAATAGCTCATCCGTGGAAGCTCCTACCAGCTGGAAAAATAGGATGATGCAATCACTTTTTCATACCAGTGTTTTGAATTCAAATGTGCCTTTTAGATCTAGTATTTACAGACAATTGGCAAATTCAAACTCTGAATAAGTGTTGAAACACACAAACACTCTCTCACGCACAGGTGATACTCCACTAATAACATAACTCTTCCTTGGGTATATCAAGCCTGACAGAACTGTTGGCACTTGTCTAAGGCAATTGCGCACGAGAAAAATACAGAACAGCAATTCCCATGCTTCCATTGCAGACTTTCAGAATTTCTCAACCCAGTTAGTTCATTGCAACTCTGAAGATGTGATGAATCACTATATTTCACTTTAGCAAGGTGCCAGCTTGGGGATGCAAAGTTTGCAACTTGTCTAGCACGACATCGCTGATTAGCCATGAAATATAGGGTATTCGAGAAGATTAATGTTTTCGATATAAAACCACAGATAGTTAAAGGGTAAGACCAAAACCAGTCCACATTTCCCTTTTCCTCTGAGAATAATTTACATTTAACGCGTGCCTTGTTGTTAAAGCAAATAGAAGTATCATATATATACAGTGACTGTCTGCTTTTATTGCCTCGGTGCCTTTAAAAAAATGTAGCTGGCACTCTGAGAGGAGGTTCACAGTGAACGAATCCTAATGTTCTCCTCTGGAAGGCAAATGGGTATTCAGCCTACATACCTAAATGGGAGACTGATGGAAAGGGGGTGAATAATAGTTTTTCAGGTGGGGGAAGATAAGAGCAATATAACAGAATCCTTTGGAATGCACTTATTCCAACAAAATGCATCAGGAAGGATGGTTCTTAGGCAGAGAACATAGCCACAGGTGCCAACCATTCACCACTAGGGTCTGATTCCTGGCCCTACAACTTTGCTGGTAGGTCCGCTCTGCTTGGCAGGTTGCAAAATTGTATGATCGACTCTGTGGAACAAAAATTATGCATGCTGTTGTTTGCTTGAAATGTTTAGAAATCAGAAGGCAAACAAGGGGTTCAGCTGGAGTGTCCACTGAATGTGTATGTTTCTGACCGATCCTCCTTCTGAGCGGCAAGGCCGTAAGTCATAAACTTTGCATGCACTCCAAGTTCAACCCAGGAATTCAGTTTATTTTATTTATTAAACTTATCTTCCAACCTTCCTTCCAAAGGAGCCCAGGGCTGGGAGAGACTTCCACCTGAAGCCCTGGATATTCAGTGAAGATATTACCAAGCTAGATGTTCTGACTTGGAAGAATGCAGCTCCCGGCAAAACAAAACAAAAGCACCTCAGCCCTTGAATCTTATTCACAGATCTTGAAAGAGAAGCCAACAGTAAAGAAGAGGAAGTACAACTGTTCTTCCATGTCCCAAAGACACCCATCCAGGAGTGTTCATGGCTCTGGCTTCGCCATGCATTGATGACATGCTCTATACTCAGTAAGCATATGATTTAGCCTATTGTTCAAGCTGCCTTCTTTCTCTGTATACCTGAAGGAGCATCTCCACCCCCCATTGTTCAGCCCGAACACAGAGATCCAGCTCCGAGGGTCTTCTGGCAGTTCCCTCCCTGTGAGAAGTGAAGCTACAGGGAACCAGGCAGAGGGCCTTCTCAGTAGTGGCACCCGCCCTGTGGAACGCCCTCCCATCAGATGCCAGGGAGAATAAGAACTATCTGACTTTTAGAAGACTTCTGAAGGCAGCCCTGTTTAGGGAAGTTTTGATGTTTGATGCTTTACTGGGACTGATGTTTAAATTTTTTTGTAAACCACCTAGAGTGGCTAGAGCAACCCAGTAAGATGAGTGGCATATAAATACATTATTGTTATTGTTTTAATCAGCTACAGCCTGGTATATACAGGAGACCCAATGGGGCTATATTTTAAGAGTTGTTGTTTTACTCGTTAGGGCAGCCAACATGGCGCCATGCAGATGTTTTGGACTACAACTCCCTTAATTTCTGACCGTTGGCTTTGCTAGCTGGACCAATGCTGAATTGGGGCTCTTTCTACTTTACCATAGTGGCCAGGAAACCCCATCTCTGGACTATTTTGGTCATTTTGGAGGTCAAAGCCACATGGAACCAGCCTGATCCCTCCCACCCTTTCCTTTTCCTTCTGTGATGGAACCCCTATTTGGGGACTTCCCTGGCTTTTCTGGCCCACGTAGGACCAGTCTGGATAGTTGGACTTGATGAAGATTTGAAGTTTTCTCCCCCCAAACAGTTTTTGATCTGGGCTTCCACTGAAATGAGGCTGCATTTTAATGTTGTATTTTAATCTTCTTTTTAAGTTGTATTTTAATCAATTGTTTTTATACCTGATGTTAGCCGCCCTGAGCCCGGTCTTGACTGGGGAGGGTGGGGTATAAATAAAATAAATAAATAAATGGACAGGATTTGGGCTGGGTGGGAATCAGGTTGGAAGTCCACATGCAGGGGCAAATGAATGGAGAAGCCTTTACAGATGGATTGTGTCCATGCTCATTGGTGGGGAAGTTGTGAACCTCTTATTGTCGTTGGCCTGCAACTCCCATCAACCCTAGCCAGCACAGCTAAGCAACTGCCATAGAAAAGCATGGTCATCAGGGAAACCATAAGTGACGATGGAAGGTGGTATAACCTAGTCATCTAGTCCAAACTCCTGCAATGCAGGAATCTGAACACACAGTCCCCCATTCAATTTGAAACTACACCAGACCCTGCTTAGCTTTGGCAAATGTGCTAGCAGTTTTCTTGCTGCACCACTAGGAGGTCATATTATAAATTGTCTTGAAAATAATGGTCCTTTTTCACTTTCCATATCACTGGCAAAGCCATCAGGCACCATCAGGAATCAGGATGACTCACAGCATTTATTTAGCAGGAATTCTCCAATTAAAGCATTGTGGTTTGAAAAGGAATGTTTTAGAGGACATTGCCACATCCCATGAAAACTACTTTATTAGCGCAGCATTTTCTGACAAGTGATTTTATGCATATGGACCTTGTTGCTACTGAACTTCATTTAGTCTTCCTGACATTTTAAAGTTGAATAGTTTCCACTTTTTTAAAAAAAGTAACTGGAAAGTTAAAACTAGTAAAAAAGAAGGTGCAAAAGTGGTAGGGTACTGGTTTTCACACACGTTCGGGGCATCCTTTACGCACCAGTGTTTGTCAGCCGAAGTGTCCCTGCACATACGCTTCAGGTTACAGACTCCGCTAACCCAGAAATAGTGCTTCAGGTTAAGAACTTTGCTTCAGGATGAGAACAGAAATCGTGCTCCGGCGGTGTGGCAGCAGCAGGAGGCCCCATTGGCTAAAGTGGTGCTTCAGGTTAAGAACAGTTTCAGGTTGAGTACAGACCTCTGGAATGAATTAAGCACTTAACCCGAGGTACCACTGTATGTTTTGTAGCAAGTGATATTAAACGATGTTTTTATTTTTTGGGGGGGATTTGTAAGAGATGTGCCAACTTTTATGTTTGAATAATCTTGATTTTTAATAAATTCTGGAAAAAGGACTTTTTCCTGTTTCTGTCTTTTGTGCCTTTCTGCTGGGGAAGCTAAACCAGCACCTGACCACTCAGTCGCCTACCAGAGCCTGTTGGATTTCTGTCTGTGCCACAGTAAAGTGACACAGGGTGGGGCAGCCCGGAAATGCTGAAGGGTAATCTCCCTCCTTAGGTTACTTTTTGGAGCTGTTCTGAGATAGGGAAGTGGTGGCAGCATACTACTGCTTCTGTTTTTGTGTGTTCTGAAAAAGCTTCTGCACACTCCTCTCTCTCTCAGCCGGGTCTTGCCAGACTTGGAGGGCAGGTTGGAGGGGGTGGGGGAGTGCACACAAATTCTTTGTTGTTGTTTAGTCTTAGTCGTGTCTGACTCTTCGTGACCCCATGGACCAGAGCACGCCAGGCCCTCCTGTCTTCCACTGCCTCCTGCAGTTTGGTCAAACACATGCTGGTAGCTTCCAGAACACTGTCCAACCATCTCGTCCTCTGTCGTCCCCTTCTCCTTGTGCCCTCGATCTTTCCCAACATCAGGGTCTTTTCCAGGGAGTCTTCTCTTCTCATGAGGTGGCCAAAGTATTGGAGCCTCAGCTTCAGGATCTGTCCTTCCAGTGAGCACTCAGGGCTGATTTCCTTAAGAATGGATAGGTTTGATCTTCTTGCAGTCCATGGGACTCTCAAGAGTCTCCTCCAGCACCATAATTCAAAAGCATCAATTCTTCGGCGATCAGCCTTCTTTATGGTCCAGCTCTCACTTCCATGCATTACTACTGGGAAAACCATAGCTTTAACTAAAGCTTTAACTTTAATGGTTATTACTTGTTACCCGAGAAGCTGCTAGGGAGGGGCATCCAATGCTCTGGAGAAGATTTTGAAGGCCCACAGAAGACTCCAGTGAGGAGGAGAGGAAGGTGAAGTCCCATTGCACAAGCTGAAGTCTGTTCCACTTGCACACAGAAAACAGCATTGCAAATAACCCTGAGAGGCTGCCCTGAAGCATGCCCAACCTTCTTATTGAAGCTCCTCATTCCAATGACAAAATACAGCAATGGGCCTCTTTTGAAATGGGTTCCAATCTAGGATCACTAGTTGTTACATTGGACCGATTGTAGGTGACTAGAAATGGGCCGAAACTTAGAAAAAGAATTCCTCCCCCAAATATATACTCTATATAGTATTTTTTTCCACAACAAGGAACACATTTAACAGAAAACTGATCTTCATTACAAACAACACAATTGCACACTGTGCCAGAAATTCCCTTGTTTGGGAGTCCTTTCAAAGATCTAAAAGTGGTACTATCAAGATAACAGGTCCTTCCAGAATGATGCCTAGTTTGCTGGAGGTTTGCTGACTTCATTTACATAAGCAAAAAAGGACATTTACTAAGGCTGCCCATTGATTAAATAATGTTCAGTTTACAACCAGCTTTATTAATCACTCTGATTAATTTGATGAATTTAAATTATTTTAATGGCTAAAAAAATGCACAGTATTTAGCTTGCATGTTAAACACTGGATAACATAACCTTTGCAATGGCGTAGAATACAAAATAAATGAAATTGAATGTACTCCATCAATTGTATTTTGTCTGTAATAACTAAGACAACATAACCAGCTTTCTGTTAGCACTTCTCATTGAACAAGTTTAAATATAAGGTAAAGGTAAAGGGACCCCTGACCATTAGGTCCAGTCATGACCGACTCTGGGGTTGCGGCGCTCATCTCACTTTATTGGCCGAGGGAGCCAGTGTACAGCTTCTGGGTCATGTGGCCAGCATGACTAAGCCGCTTCTGGCTTCAGCGCACTGAAACGCCGTTTACCTTCCTGCTGGAGTGGTACCTATTTATCTACTTGCAGTTTGACGTGCTTTCGAACTGCTAGGTTGGCAGGAGCAGGGACCGAGCAATGGGAGCTCACCCCGTCACGGGGATTCGAACCACCGACCTTCTGAACGGCAAGTCCTAGGCTCTGTGGTTTAACCCACAGCGCCACCTGCATCCCTTAGTTTAAATATACCAGGAACAAATGTTTGCTATAAGTGTGGGCTTCATCTGCACCACACATTTAAACCACTATTATACCACTTTAAACAGTCTTAGGTTACTCTAAAGAATTCTGGAATTTGCAATTTGTAAAGGATGCTGAGAGCTTTTGGGATACCCCTATTCCCCCCACAGAGCTACAACCCCCAGGGTTCCATGGGAAGAGGGCTAGACTGTTAAACCACCCTTATCAAACTACAGTTGCCAGGAGTTTTTGAGGGAAGCCTCGGCTATTAAAGCGGTATAATCCTGCTTTTAATGCACCATGCAGATGAGGCTACAATTTACTTTTTAAAAAAAGGATGGTTTTTTCCCTCTCTCCCTAGGCTCATGAATGTCTCACCAATAGCTACACTGTAAAGATTCACGGCTATTTCCTTCTCAACTAAAGTAAATATTCCTATGCTTCAATTAACACAAATGAGATACTTAATTCGGTGAGCTAACATTTCTCTTTCTTTCTTTCTTTCTTTCTTTCTTTCTTTCTTTCTTTCTTTCTTTCTTTCTTTCCTTTTAAAGCCCTTGACTGTAATTACATTTCTTCTGGTCATGTCTGAAATATTTCTGTGATGAAAAGACCTCTCTCCAGCAAACCATTTTTCCATTCGATTCTCCCCCCCCACTTCGAAAAGAAATGGATTCTTGAAGCATGCTCACCGCCCTGATGCTTTCAAAATGTCCTCCTTCTTTCTCAAAATCGATAGGCTGCCCATTCAGAATCCAGTGGAACATGACATCTAAGGTGGGGTCATGAATGGCTTTGCAGCTGAGGACAATGCTCTCTCCCACTGTCAGCTCGGTCCTTTTGGGAGACAGGTCTATCTTGGTAGGCTCTGAAGAGACAAAAGGGATGTGTGGCATGGTGTGCTAGGCTCGGAATATAGAAAGCTGCCTTATATTGTTGGACCAGCAGATCGGTATTATCTACACTGAGTGGCCGTAGGTTCCAGCATGCTTCTGAAAACCAGTTTCTGGATACTGCAGGAGGGCAGAGTGCAGCTGTGTTCAGGTTCTGTTCGCAGTCTTTCCAAAGGTATCTAGTTGGCCACTGTGAGAACAGAATGCTGGACTAGATGGGTCAATAGCGTCATCTTTGTCCTTGAGTTGCCTTTGTTTTTATTATGTATTTTGTGTTTGTGTGTGTGTGTGTACAGTGGTACCTCGGGTCACAGACACTTCAGGTTACAGATGCATCAGGTTACAGACTCCGCTAACCCAGAAATACTACCTCGGATTAAGAACTTTGCTTCAGGATGAGAACAGAAATCGTGCGGTGGTGGCGGGAGGCCCCATAAGATAAAGTGGTGCTTCAGGTTAAGAACAGTTTCAGGTTAAGAACGGACCTCTGGAACGAATTAAGTTCTTAAACAGAGGTACCACTGTACACACACACACACACACACACAAACACAATACATAATAAAAACAAAGGCAACTCAAGGACAAAGATTATGCTAATGGCCCATTTAGTCCAGCATTCTGTTCTCACAGTGGCCAACTAGATTATACCTTTAAATATTCTTTATTTATCAAATTATACCACCCTGTACCCTTAGATCTCAAAATGTAAAATTACTTTCTCTCTCTCTATATATTGTAATTTTACGTTTTGAGATCTAAGGGTACAGGGCGGTATAATTTGATAAATGAAGAATCTGAAAATGGAGGAAAAGAGCTTTAAAAAAGAATGGGAAAAGTTTACAATTTATTTACAAGACCACTGTAAGCAGGTTAAAACACTAGCAGGATTCTAACTGCACTTGTAAACTAACGGAAAGTATGGACAGTTTGGAAGGATAAAACTTGGATAGTATTGATATGCAATTGTAAATATTATCACTAGGACCCATGGAAGGGATGGGGATAAGTTAGGATATTAAGAGTAATCTTGATATTTGGATCTTGAATTGTGTTTTGTTGTGTGTATGTGTGTGTGTGTGTGTGTGTGTGTGTGTGTGTGTGTGTAATCTGAAAGTGTATCTGGGGTATATTATAGGGTGGGGAGTGGTATAGAAATATAAATAAATGCAACAAACAGCCACGTCTTACCTTTAACAAACACTGAAGCAACTATTTCTGCAGACCCAAATACATTTTCGCCTCGGCATACATATCTTCCCTCATCGGATTTGGTGGAATTCAGGATTCTGAGGCTCCCATCTGGAAGAACAGTTATCCTGAAAATTATAAAAAAGGTTTTTATCCTGAAATAGCATATGCAGAATCATCTCAAATGCAGATAACGTCTGTGGAGTCATCTTTCAAAGACCTCACAAATGGAATTACGGACCGTCTCCCCCATGTTTCTTAAGAATGATGAAAATGCCAATTGCGTTTGCCAGTCTTTCAAATAAGGCCAAAATAAACTCATTTTTATCCCCTTGCCTTCTGTAATACAGGAGGTCCAAACTCTCCAAAGAAGTGAAACAGTCTTTTAAAACTTAGAAGGGTAAATGTGCAAGGCTTTTTTTTTTGAAAACAGGATGTTTGTCTCTCAGTTTTGAAAAGTATAACTTTACCATCAAAAAGATGTTTTAATATTAAGTACCAACTGTTCAACTGGAATCTAATGGTGACCTTAGCAAATCAAATCTAAAAACAGACAGTGGTACAAAGTAAAAGCAGATGGGGAAAGGAGAGGAAATTAATTGTATATAGCCAAAAGATGATTTATAGTACACTCTATGCCAGTGTAGCATGAAGATGAAAATGAGCTCTGGCTACTAATGCATATTATTTTCATTTATTATAGTTAGGCAGCACATTATCTAAATGAAGCCAGAGACACTAAAGGTAGAATTAAGCTGTATAAGAACCATGGGGTTACACCTGAGAATTGCAGGCCCAACTGAGGTTCTGTCCCATCCCATAATATGTAGTGCAACTTATTCAGTATGCTGACTTTTATCATGTGGTGCGCTTCCTTGTCTATGCCAGGATTAGCCGATGACATGGAGACAGAGATTTCACACAAAGGGTTGCTCCTCATGAGATCAAGGAGCTGAACAATAAAATAATAATAATAATAATTTTTTATTTATATCCTGCCCTCCCCAGCCAAAGCCGGGCTCAGAGCGGCTCACAACAGTAAAATAACACAACATTCTAAAATCATTTCATTATAAAATCAGTTCAAATCAAATTAATGGCAACCATTGGGCTAGAGTTCTGTGAAGAAAACCAAAGGAGGGGGGTCAGGCTGTGACTTGGCCAAAGGCCTGGTGGAACAGCTCTGTCTTGCAGGCCCTGTGGAAAGATGTCAAGTTCTGCAGGGCCCTAGTCTCTTGTGGCAGAGCATTCCACCAGATCGGAGCCACAGCCGAAAAAGCCCTGGCTCTGGTTGAGGCCAGCCTAACCTCCCTGTGGCCCGGGACCTCCAAGATTTTTTTGTTTGAAGACCATAAGGTCCTCTGTGGGACATACCAGGAGAGGCGGTCCCGTAGGAAAAAATGCACCAGCAGAACCCATCTGATTGCTCCTGCTGTGACAACCTGCTGTGTCTGGTATCTCAGCTATGGCTGTATCTTCATTGGTGTAACCTGGCCACTGTGGTCCAGACATTGGAAACCTTGAGACTGGATTACTGCAATGTGTTCTAGGTGGACCTGCCCTTTGGCATGGCCCAGAAGCTCCAACTGGTACAAAATGCAGTAGCTTAACTGTTGATGGGGGCAGATGGCTGACCACATGGGACACCTCTGGTGCCAAAGGCAAACATTGGAAGAGAAACTTGTTTTTGCTGAGCATTACAGAAGAACATATACAATAGGATTTACATTTGCAATGAATTTATTATTGATGCCAGAAATAGCCATTACTGTGAGTTGGAGTCCCTCCTTGCATGCACAGCAATAAAATAATATTATAAAAATGTGTTTACACACACACTACATTATTTTGTAAGCTCTTTATATTTTGTAATCTGGAGCAGTTAAAACAAGAAATATAATTTAGGAATTCTGTTTATTTTAATTCCCAGTGCCTTCCAAAGCTTTGATAATTTAAAACATTTCCTACTGTCCCAAATATTTTTTTGTTTGTACTTGATTTTCTTGTAACTTGAATCCACTGGTTCCAGAGCAGGAGAAAACAAGCTTGCTCCATCTTCCATGTGGCAGCCTTTTAGATATTTGAAGATGGCTATCATTTATTCTCTCAGTCTCCTCTTTTTTAGGCTAAACATACCCAACTCCCTCAACCACTCCTTATAAGGTTTAGTTTCCAGACCCTTGATCAACTTGGTCATCCTTCTCTGCATACGTTCCAGCTTATCAATATCCTCCTTAAATTGTGGCACCCAGAACTGGACACAGTACTCCAGGTGTGATCTGACCAAGGCAAAATAGAGCAGTACTATTACTTTGCTTGATGTGGACATTATACTTCTGTTCATACAGCCTGGAAGAGCATTGGCTTTTTTTGCTGCTGCATCACACTGTTGACTCACATTAAGCTTGTGGTTTACTAAGACCCCTAGATCATTTCCACATGTGCTGCTGGCAAGCCAGATGTCCCCCCTTCTTATATTTGTGCAGCTGCTTAATTCTTGACTAAGAGCAGAACCTTACATTTGTCCTTATTGAAATATATGAGACACCATTATCAAAGAAGCCCACCCTCCAGTCATCACCCACCTAATTGTAGAAGAGAGACTGTAACATTCAGGCAGTGGCTTGTGGGAGAAGATGATTCTTTAGATTACCTGGCAGGTAATCATTATGTCATCCCCATATAATGAAATTTCCCACTCTGTCCCTCCTAACCCTTTAGTGAATTGATCACCTCCGATGAAGAATTAGGAGCTGTTTTCTTATAAAAACAAAACCTGTCCCGAAACCTGCCACATCAAAGGAATATACTCTATGACCCTACAGAAGAAAAAATAAATTACAGCTTTGTTGTTGGGTGCAGTTCCTGAGATTTATTGGGTGGAGAAAGTCTCGTTGTCATGAAAAATGTACAACCATTAACTTGGGATGTGAACACGGTCCCCGTTCTAAGCAATTCCACAGATAGGGTAGATAGGTGTCAGAGAAAATCTGGGGGCATGGAAAGGTCAGGCAGGCTGCACGCTGCATGTTGCATATGGAAGTTGAAGGATGGATTGCAAGAGTACTAACTGCTGACAACCGAGTCCATTCCATCTAATCACGTTGCATACGTTTTCTTGTTGGGCTCCATTACTGTGCATTACAGTAATCTAACCTCAGGGTTATGAAAGCATGACCGACTGCTGCCAGGCTCAGAACTGTTGCAGGATTGAAGCAGAAACCCATAGCTCAATTGAAGAAGACTTGCTTTGCATGCGTAAGATGCTATGTTCAGTCTCCATTTAAATAATCTCAAGGACAGGGCTGAATGCCTCTGCAGAAAGCCTCAGGGAGCCATTGCCTGCCACAGCAGACAGCACTGAGCTGGATAGAACAATGGCTCAACTCAGTGGTTGCAATTACTTGCGTTTGGACAGGAAAAAACCTAGGTAAGGTCTCATACACTCCTCCCCCGGTGTGGGCTTGAGGTGTCCAGAAATCTTTGCTTTCATCATTTATTAGCCAGACAGACTGCAGTTAATCTAAACTATGGTTTGTTTGGCACAAGCCAACGTCAAGTCATGGGTTATGAATGTGGCTCATTTTAGCAAAGCGTAGTTAAGATTAATGACAGTTTAGGGTTCCGACATAACATAAACTGTGGTTAATTGAAATTTTAAAAAATGTAAGCTTCCAATCTTGGAGGATAAGTGAGTCCTTGCCTGGAGTTTCCATAGACCAGCGTGGTCCAACTTTTCATACCAAGTGGGCTGCAAGAGTACTTCGACACTGAACCTGCCATGTTGTGCAGGAGGGTGAGAACCTGGCCAAAAAATGATGTCATCCCCCAGCCCTCATGCTGCCTTCCAAAGCCAGATAAGTGAGGCTTTGGGAAGGAGGCATGAGGCTCTGGCTGGGTCCTAGAGCCCCCCCCCACCTTCTTCCTAAAACTGGGAAAGCACTAGCTAGGCTCTGGAAAGGAGGTTGGGGGACTCTAGGACAATGTCAGAGCCCTCATGCCTCCTTCCCAAAGCCCAGCACCTTGCTTATCTAGCTTTGGGAAGGCAGTGCAAAAGTTGCAAGGGGAGGCATCAAATGTTGCTGAGGGCTACCAAAAAGGGTATCAAGGCCCTCAGGCCACATGTTGTACCTCCCTGCCTTAGACCATACCCAGAAACATAGATTTGTGGCATAGCAAATATGCTATATCAATCCCTGCTATATCTGGCTGAAAGGATTAGATGAATAGTCAAAGGAAGCTTTGCCATGTTTCTTGATACACCACTTCCAAGTGGGATTAGATATATGAGCAGCATATAAAATAAGCAGAAGATGGGTGGTAATTAAGGAGATGCAGCTTAACAAAGACTAAAAAAGACCCCACAGAGGGAGGCATGAGGAAGTGTAAGATAAACAGTGACAATTGTATAACTGATGTATTAAGATATGTAAAATGCATAAATATACAAAGTAACAAATGGAAAATGTGGAGAAAGGAACGTTTACAACATCCATTGCAAAACTACCCCCCAATATTAGATTTACTTATTTGCTATATTCTGACATGCAGGAAACTGCCAAAAACTATATGTACAGTATCTATTGCTTTTCTGCAGTACTACAGAAGAAGTAATTTGTTTCCTGCTTTTTCCCTGTCAAAAAAACACAAAAAAACCCGTGCCAAGTTTACTTGCTGTTCAATAAAATATTAGGAAAAGCAACACCACATGTATTTGATTCAGAGAAAAGGACTGGATTACACAGATCAGTGGTTTCATCAACCTTGCTTTTTATCATATGATTTTGTTGTCAGCTGCAATAATAGTGTGAAAATGGAGAAATCAGCTGTTTTTCTCATGAGGATGTATCTTTTTTTAAAAAAAATAGAGAACGTATTTACACTGAAAGTATGTGACATTTGGAGGGCTCATCCACCAACTGTTCCTGTTTGCTCACAACTATATGGAAAGGCTGGTAGGGTGGAGGCAGGTCTAGCAGAGAGTCCCATAAAGGGAATTTGCCTGTATCTGGACAGGAATAATAATAATAATAATAATAATAATAATAATAATAATAATAATAATAATTTTATACCCCACCCATCTGGCTGGGTTTCCCCAGCCACACTGGGTGGCTTCCAACAAAATATTAAAATACAGTAGTCCGTCAAACATTCAAAGCTTCCTTGAACAGGGCTGCCTTCAGATGTCTTCTAAAAGTCAGGTAGTTATTTATTTCCTTGACATCTGGTGGGAGGACGTTCCACAGGGAGGGCGCCACTACCGAGAAGGCCCTCTGTCTGGTTCCCTGTAACTTGGCTTCTTGCAGCGAGGGAACCGCCAGAAGGCCCTCGGAGCTGGACCTCAGTGTCTGGGCAGAAAGATGGGGGTGGAGACGCTCTTTCAGGTATACTGAACAGAGGACATTTAGGACAGAATCAGGAAATAAATATGTAGCAGTGAATAACAGTATTCCCCCAAGTTTAAGCAGCCTATCTCTGCTGCAGCTGTTGCAGTGGTGGTGCAGTCATTTGCCTGAGTACCACATTCAGAATGCCTCACTCTGAGGAAGGATCTCCCAGGCCCTTCCACATAGCAAGGCAGTGAAGAGAGGGTAGAGGGGTGGCAAAAACTCTCAGCTCCCTGGGTAGGTCAAAGGTGACCAGAAGTGCTGGCAGCACTAGCAGAACTGGTAGCCTCTTCCCAATCCTCCTCACTCCTGAGTCAGGTGCCTGGCATAATAGTCTTATTCCACCTCATGATTGTGCAGTTTTGGGACTCAATCCTTATTCCTCCTCTCTAGCCAGTGGACAAGGGCAAGCTAGCTGTGACTGAAGCATAGACTGATGTGGAGCAGTGGATCTGGCTCTCGGTTGGAGCATTTCAGCCACTAGTCTCCACCTATATATCTGGAAAAAACAACAACAACAACCCCTCAAATATTAGAAAACACCTAAGCCTCCAGAGACTGTCTTCTAAGGGAAACTGAACCTCTGTAACTTCTCAGACCTTGGAGAATTGGTGTGAGCATTATGGCACAAGGGCAAGGCCAAAAACCAACAGCAACACAGATGCCAGATTTCGATTTGCATCTTCAATCTCTAAATGGGACAGTAAGAGGGGTTTTTTCCCAAGTAAAAGAGTCTTTAAATAAAGTGGGAGCACTGGAGGAAACTCTCCCACAGTGGTACAGGATGTTGGAACGCAAACTATACTGGCAGCCCAGAGCAAGGTGGGATTAACATGGTTAAGAATTTCCACAAGAGGACATTGAGTGCAGGATGCCTAAGAGACAGTCATGGAGAGAAACTTCATGTAGAACATGCTTTCTCAAAGAAAGAAAGCTTCCGGATTTATTTTTCAGACGACCAACCATTGCTTGTGGTGGTACCAGCTAATGTGACTGTATACATCTAAAATGTTTTCAGATGAAAGGTTTATGCAGTGCTATTTTTCTACAAAAAAAAGGTGCTGGAACTCACCACGAACACCTCCCTTATTTTCTTATAATGGCAATGGCACCTACCTGAGAGGGGCTGGAACTGAGCTCTGGCAAGTTCCAGCTGAAAAAAAAGCCCTGGGTTTATAGAAGATTCTGTTTCTGTTCACTGCAAACTATGCCTCAGACATAACTTGGTGAACCACACTGCATTTTAGTCATTCAGGTCATGATCCAAAGGCATTTACTTGTGAGTTAGCCCAGCTACGCACAGTGCAACTTCCACTTCCATGGAAACATGCACTAGACTGTGCTGTTAAGTGTTAACATGGGATGTAGGTGGTGCTGTGGTCTAAACCACTGAGCCTCTTGGGCTTGCTCATCAGAAGGTCAGCATTTCGAATCTGCTCAATGGGGTGAGCTCCCTTTACCAGCTCCTGCCAACCTAGCAGTTTGAAAGCACACCAGTGCAAGTAGATAAATAGGTACCGCTGCAGCAGGAAGGTAAATGGCGTTTCCGTGTGCTCTGGTTTCCGTCACAGTGTCCTGTTGCGCCAGAAGAAGTTTAGTCATGCTGGCCACATGACCCAGAAAGCTGTCTGTGGACAAATGCTGGCTCCCTCGGCCAGAAAATAGAGATGAGCATCGCAACCCCATAGTCACCTTTGACTGGACTTAACTGTCCAGGGGTCCTTTACTTTTTAACCTAAATGTTAAATACATGCATACTTTTTTTTAAAAAAAGAAAAACACAACAACCTTGAATCTCATAGTTTCTTAGAAGAGAAGCTGAAATGATAATGTGGGATTCATGTAGAACAACTTTTTTTAAAAAGGAGAGTAACAGATGATAAAAAGCTTTGCATCAATCCAGAATTAGCAAGTAGGCTAAAGGGGGAAAGTAGCTTAAAGAGTTCCGTTTCCTATTTCCTACTTTTCTCAGTTGACATCATCACTGCGGGTATGAAATTGGTTTGTGCTGCATGCTGGCGATGGGGGCTTTTGAGATGCAAAGCAGGTTGGGAAGTTGCATTGACTCATTTACCCTGTGGCCTTTCGCAGTGTTCTGATCTGAGCAATCTGTCATTTCACATTAGCCCAGATACGGAACCTGTCAATATTCTTTAATGTAGATTATGCGGAAGGAAGACAAGTATTTGTAAATAGTTGGGACCTTTATTTCTCCTTGAGCGTCTTGTGAGTTCTCGAGCTCTTTCCCTGTTTTTCATAATAGACTTCTAAGCCTCTAAGTCTGAGAGGAGCTAGGGGCGAGTTATTGCATTGCTGAAAGTTCTTGGGCAAACAGGATACCGACTCGACCCTATTTGAAACCTTTGAGAGCCTCACTCCTTATTGAAATTTGTTATTTTTAATATTGTCCATCTAATTTAAAGGTACTCGATTGTGGTTAAATCCCAGAGCTCAAAACGAAATTGGATCTCTCACTCAACTGATTTCCCCCTTTGTATTTAAAATGGATTATCTCCAAATGCTTGAGTGCAGTGCCGTTAAGGTGATTGGAAAGCCATTCCCAGCTTTCAGCCAAACAGAGGGTTGTGCTTGTGCTAAAAGGGTTGGGTTCCATATCACTAGCTTTAAATCCATGCAGAAAACACAGGACGTATGAGCCACTACCAGTTTTTAAACAGCTATATATAAGGACTCTGAAATGTGTACTAAAGCCCTTACACTGCTTGCTACTAAAGCACAGGTTGTTGTGGTCACCTTGCAGCAAATGGCAGAACTGTGACACTTGTGGGCAGGGGTGCTATAGGAAGGAGCAGGGGCCGAGTCCCCTCCCCAATTTTCAAGGAGGAGGCCAGCTCCTTCAATGTTCTGCGGACTGTGGTGGGCCACGTTGGGCCTTCTCGTGGCCGTGGCAAGCCCCGTCGGGCCTCCTCCCACCAATGGCGTCACATGTGTGCAGAGGGTGGAACCCAATGCGTGTGGCTGTGGGTAGAGTAGGAAGTTCCAAGGCACTTGCTGTGGCAGAAAATGGGAACCTCTGGACCTCAAGATCCTGCTGGACTACAACTCGAGCATTGTCATTGGTCAGAAAGGATGATAGCTAGAGTCAAACAACATCTCAAGGGCCACAGGTTCTCCATCTTTTGGACCATTTTTCCACACTGTTCCATGTTTGATGGAATAAAGACAAGACTGCGCCAAGGCAGGGGGCTCTGAGGTGTGAGCCCAGGGCACCACACCACCCTCCGCTGCTAACTTTCATGCTGGAAACATGTGGTGACCCCCAGGTTAATCACTCCATGTTCAGGAACATGCAACCAGCACTGGTAGCTTGCAATGTTCCTTCAGAGGAACCCCATCCAAGAGCAGGCAACCTCCTTTCCATCCGCTTATCTGGGTCTTATCTGGATTGAGCTTGAATATGCAAATCCCCAAATAGTTTACGTAAAACACAGTATAAGATAATTTTAAAAGAAAAATAAACATTCAAAACAACAACAACAAAGAAAGACATCAGTGAAACAGTGAATTTAGGAGCACTGCAAATATGGTTTCATGAAAGCATGCAACAGTGAGCAGTTTTGGAACCAAACTAATCCAGAATCTAAATTCTGCTCTGGTATCCATTTCTATTAATTTTACAACAAGCTCTATAACATGTACATTTAGAAGTGGATGGGATATTTAATATTTATTTCCCTTGAAATCAATCTCCAGGATTATTCATTAGATTTGGAGAACAATAGATCTCGGACCAAATACTCATTATCCTTCCCCCGTTGTAAATCTCTTTTTTGGGTTCATGAATGACAGAAGAAGAAAATTAAGTCCTTCTCAGAAAACTCTATGAAAAACAACAGTGCATTCTGAGGATGTTGCAACAACAGCCTCTCCCACTGCATGCCCAATAGCTAAGTAAGAAAAGGAAACATTTTAGCTGGTTTTAAAGACTCAATTAGGTTCCTGAATATTAAAAAGACGTTAGAATAAACTAGCCCCCTGTTCACACTATGCAAGTATCAAAGGGCCAAAATGGAAATGGAAATCTGCCTTCTAGATATTGGATATGACTTTAGTTAAGTGGTAGAGCAACTGCTTTGCATGCATCCCCAGCATCTCCAGAGAAGGCAGAGAGAGAGCCCTGTCTGAAATTCTGGATAGTCACTGCCAGTCAACATAGATGATACTGAGCTAGATAGACCAATGGTCAAATATACACTGACGGCCAGCAGTTCTCCAAGGTTTCAGACAGGGGTCCTTCCCATCCTTACCTGGAGATGCTAAGGATCGAACCTGAAACGTTCGGCAATCAAGGCACATGTTCAACCACTGAGCTATAACCCTTCCCCAATAAAAGCACATGAATAGCAGTAGACTAGGTACCACTTGCTGGGGAATAAAGGTGTCAAAAGAGTGTTATCATTGTGTTCTTCTTGCGAGAAACAGGATGCTGTGGGAAACAGGATACTGGACTCTAGATGGACCTTTGGTTTTATCCAACAGAGCTCATAGGAAGGGCCTTGCTGGATGAGGCCAAAGGCTCATCTAGTCCAACATCCTGTTCTCACATAGCACAACCAGTTGCCTAGTGGATGTCCATAAACAAGACCTGAAGTCATACTCCGCAAGTGACCTGGAAAAACCAGGACACCCTACTTTTCCTGTGAGAGCATGGCGGCCATTTTTGCGTGCTGTGATATTGCCTAATTTCTCACATGGTGCTCCGATCTCAAGTGGTGCCCCAAAGCACATGGTTTTGGATGGCATGAGTGTATGGCCCTGAAAAAAGCATGTTTTTAGGGCTCCGTGATCTCACACGGCTAACGTGACTCGCACAGGAGCCCGGACAGGAAGACACATATTCCAGTTTTGGGATTCAGTATGTTGGAGGGTATGTGAATGCAATAGCTCTCCTCATACCTTGTTCTTATGTAAGTTGGTTCTTAAAAGCTTCATGTGGTGTAATTTGGCATACCCCATTGAATTCTATGGAGGTTTGGACCTGAAGATTGGGCCCAAAGTGTCATAAATCTGAAGGCCAAACTCTGCCTCAAGTGCTATATCATTGACCTTGAGTGAGACAGAATGAACGGGGGAATTATTTCCATACTTCTGTGAAGCACAACAAATTTTAATTCCAGTGAATGCGGTGAGAGTCTTGTTAACACTAAGGTTGCTAATTGACTATTTACAGGGAAAGTTTCTCTGTGCTTGGGGCAACGATTGCAGAGCTAAATCATCTTTATTATTAAAGTGAGCCTTGTAATATTGTCTGTTCAGATGGAACCTACTTCTTTGCATGGGTCCTTGATTTAAAGAAACACTATTGGAATATTAACTACTGTGAATCTACTCTGATGATTGTCTCAATATTCCCTTTGTTGGAAGGTTGCATTTTAGTTTAAAGCTTTCCTGTGATTTTATACATGTATATACACTTTTCCCCATGTTTGCTGATTTATATGCTTAGAATCATTAAGTAGCATGGCTAATGTTAACTTGAGAAGGGTGAGCCTGTTGGAACTTGTAATTTTATCACTATTTACCAAAAGCCGCTACAGTGGTGCCTCGCAAGACGAAATTAATTTGTTCCGCGAGTTTTGTTGTCTTGCGATTTTTTTCGTCTTGCGAAGCACGGTGTCGGGAAAGTTTTGGAAAAGCTTCAAAAATCACCAAAGTCTTTAAAAACCCCAAAAAGGGCTACCACACCGCGTTCTATGAGTTGCTCCTCGAAGTCAAGTCGCAACTGTATTAACGGTGTTAAGAAAAAGGAAACAAACTTGCAAGATGTCTCCGTCTTGCGAAGCAAGCCCATAGGGAAAATCGTCTTGCGAAGCAACTAAAAAAAACAAAAACCCTTTCGTCTTGCGAGTTTTTTGTCTTGCGAGGCATTCGTCTTGCGAGGTACCACTGTATATAATCTTGGCCGAACATTCACCATTTTTCTGAGATCCTTTAACTATATTAGATTTTTATTGTTGGAGTTTCAAAAAAAGTAGTTTCGAACTTCTACAGGTTGCTAGCTAGTGTGCTGGCCTCTCAACACCACACCATCACCCCCCCCTCTGGGTGACAACAACTTGGCTCCACATCAGAACAATAACAGATACGGTCCGTTCCTAGCATTCTCACCAAAAGGAGAGATCAGTATGTATGTGTATGAAGTAGACTGGAAAAAAGTGCTTTTGCCTAGTGATGATGGATAATTCCCTTGGAAATGGGAGGGGAAATAGCTATGATTTCCATGTTTGCCCAAGGACAGGAACAGAAATCACCTAAGCAAATATGAGCGGCATTCACTATCTTTCTTTTTTCTTTCTTTTTTAGCCCATAAATAATCACATAATTTTCTGCATTGCTTTTGGCATTTCCCTTCCACTGAAATGCACTGAAATAATCAACAATGATTTGTGCTAGTTTGGGCCGTTGTGGATGGGGAGATGAATAATGTAGAGTTTAGTGGAAGCTGAACTGTAGCAGAATGGAAACGGCGCCGATTGTGACAAACACAGAATGAGATAGAAATTGCTGCCTCATTGCATCCTTGTTCCCTTATTGTGGGAATTGCCCCCCCCCAAGCCCACCCCTGACATAACCCCCAGAAGGGCAACTAGCTGGTCATATACTTATTTAAGAGAGGAATGGTGTGACTTGCTGCAGAAGAGACAGCTTGGGGGTGGGTGGGTTGGGGCCTTATTAGTGAGTCTTAAAATGCTAATTTCTTTAATATGGTTTAGGGAAATGGCTCTAATGTTTAAACTAATGGTTAGTAGCAGAGGCGGCTAGTGCCCACCCTACCACTGAGACTAGTAAGGCAGAAGGTAGGCAAACCAACAATACTGTTATTTTTATTTTATTTATATACCGCTCAACATGCCAATATGGTACTAAGTGGTACAATGGCATCTAAGTGGTGGAGCCAAAGAGCAGAGCCATTTCCTGGCAGGAAGGAAGGCAATTGGGGGCTGGTTGAAGTCAGACTGAAGTCACTGGGGCAGTGGTTAAAGGTGCCATTGGTTAAAGGTAAAGGTAAACAGACCCCTGACCATTAGGTCCAGTCGTGGACGACTCTGGGGTTGTGGCACTCATCTCGCTTTACTGGCCGAGGGAGCTGGCGTACAGCTTCCGGGTCAAGTGGCCAGCATGACTAAGCCACTTCTGGCGAACCAGAGCAGCGCACAAAAACGCTGTTTACCTTCCCGCTGGTGTAGTACCTACTTATCTACTTGCACTTTGACGTTCTTTTGAACTGCTAGGTTGGCAGGAGCTGGGACCGAGCTCACCCCGTTGCAGGGATTTGAACCGCCAACCTTCGGCAAGTCCTAGGCTCTGTGGTTTAACCCATAGCACCACCCGCGTCTAACAACCACTTCAGCACATTTTCCCAGGATCGCAACTTCTGCATGTGAGGTAGTTACTCTGCTACTGACCCACAGCCATTCCCTGTGTTTTACTTTGTGTGCAATACTTTGTACTTCAAATATTTATTTATAGTGGAGAACACGGCTGACATGATAAATAAATAAATCAAATGGATCCTGAAAGCATCAATACGAGCTATTTTTATCTTCTCTTGTTTCTGCCATTGCTGATTTTGCCCAGTTTCCAAATCAACCCCCAAAACACTTGCTGCTGCATGCAGACACTTGATATTCAAACCACAAGTTAATAATCAGACAGATAGTTTCTCCGATGTTTAATATTTTATGAGTGGGCTATAAATAACTACTTGAAATTATATTGCAAAATCACCAGCTTACTCGTGTTTCCTGTAATGTCCAGTTTGACCTTGGTTATTTAGATACCTGGAGAAAGGAGGGGTGGTGGCGGCGGAAAGCTAAGCTGTCAATCACATGGAGATGCCACTTTGCTTGCTGCTACAGAAAAGACAGTAGTGTCTTGTCAAAAGCAAAAAATAAAAGGTAAAATAAAAGGGGGATTAGGCCAATAATATACTAGAATCTCATTAAACCCTTGACTCTAGTTTTTGCTCTGTCGAGTTCATTTAGAATTCTGGGAATAGAATTGAGTTATCATGTGCTATGATTGGCAAAATGGGCAAAGGAACATCTATCTCTTTTTGCTAACGCTACAAGATGAATTATGGGTCTGCAACTGGGAAGAGGCAGTTAAAAAGACAGTCGTGTCCTTTCCGGAGAACTTTATTACTGTTAATATTAGGGGGTGAAAAGGGCATTAGTTCCTACCGGCACGTTATCTATTGATTAGGAAATGTCTGGACCTTGCAAGCTACGGTTTACCATGCAGGGGCTCTCGCTCTGTAGCTATAACTTCAGAAGTTCTGACGGTGAGTCTTAATGACAAGTTACCCTGGAAAGCGATTTCCTCTTGTTAAACGTGACATATCCTGCAGCAACATCCCTGGGTACAAAAGCCCAGAGGTGAAATTGCACCGGTACAAAACGTTACGGACGAAAGTCCTTCAAAAGTACAGGGTAGGGCTTCAGGAAAAAAAATTAAATTGCACAATACAATTTTCTAAAAAGGCAGAGGGAGCTTGCAGAACTGGATTTCCGTTGAAATAAATAAATAAATAAATAAATAAATAAATAAATAAATAAATAAATGCATTAAAAGAAATAGACTCAGTGCCGTCAGATTGCTAACAGAAAACTCCTTGCAACCTGTCAGGGAACTGACATCGGAGCGAGAGGCGAAGGGGAGGCTCCCAGATGATGCTGGCGAAGGACCCAGCAGCAGGGGGAGAAACAGCTCAGTAGAGGGGGAAGCCAATCAGCGCAACACCAGGGATAAAGGGGGGCAGACGGGGGAATTGGAGAGAGGGCTCCAGGACTCTTCACTGGACATCAGTGAGGAGAGCCCAGGTCCTCCGCTACCCACGCCTTCCCTGCGCAGAAGACTCCCGCGCAGTGAGAGGAGGAGGAGACTGGGTGTCAAACAACTTTTATGTTGGAAGAGGTTCAAGAAACGCCCACTGACGGATTCTGCCAGGGACTGAGGCAGCCACGATGAGAAGGGGCTGTGCAGTCAGAAAGGTTTAACAAGGCAAATTAACCGAGAAAGGCACCAGTTTACGCACGAGTAACTCATACCTATTATACAACCCCTTGAGGTTTTGAAAACTGGTTCAGAATCCTTTGATGCTGCTCCCCTCCCTTGTGAGCCAATGGAGCACTGTTCTCGGGCACCCACTACCCTCTCTGCCTTCTTACTTACAAGCAGTTGAGTGGGTATCTGTCCTGGATGCTTTAGCTGAGTTTCCTGCATTTCAGGGGGTTGGACTAGATGACCCTTGGGGTCCCTTCCAACTCTACACTTCTATGATTCTATAGTCCATTGGGTGACCCTGGCATTCAGCTTCCTCCTCCTCCTCAGTGTTGCCTTTATGGGGACAAAACTAGAATTAGTTGCCCTGTCTAAATATATATAAAAATAAAAAAAATTGTCCAGTAGCACCTTAGAGAGCAACTAGGTTTGTTCTTGGTACAGTGGTACCTCAGGTTAAGAACTTAATTCGTTCTGGAGGTCTGCTTTTAACCTGAAACTGTTCTTAACCTGAGGTACCACTTTAGCTAATGGGACCTCCCGCTGCTGCAGCACGATTTCTGTTCTCATCCTGAAGCAAAGTTCTTAACCTGAGGTACTATTTCTAGGTTAGCGGAGTCTGTAACCTGAAGCGTCTGTAACCTGAAGCGTCTGTAACCTGAGGTACCACTGTATAAACTTTTGTGTGCATACACACTTCTTCAGGTATCTGAAGATATTCTTGAGGCAAGCAAGCCATGCTTGGCTTGATGGGAAACGAGATTATGAAGACAGATCAAAGATTATCCATGTACGCCACAGTTGCAGTGAGGACTTTGTTGGCCCAAAAATGGAAATCACAAGAAATCCCTACTATTGGGGAGTGGCAGGTGACGATGAAGGATTTTGCTGAGTTAGCCAAACTGACTTGCAGGATCTGAGACCAGGATGATCAGAAATTTCAGAAAGACTGGAGTAAATTTATTGTCTACTTAAATTATAACTGTAAAAACTTGAAGACACTAACAGGACTGAAGTAAATCCTACAATGTAGATAAATTGTAAAGAGTTAGAATGCGCGATTGGATTTGATATGGGATACCAGTTGAAGGGAAGGAGGGAAGTCGTAAGCTTGGCGGAGCAAAAAAGGTTTGTATGTTGATTAATAAGTTTTTTGGGAAAGTGTGTGGAAAATAATAAAAATTTATAAAGAAAAGAAGAAGAAGAAGAAGAAGAAGAAGAAGAAGAAGAAGAAGAAGAAGAAGAAGAAGAAGAAGAAGAAGATATTCTTCAGATACCCTTCAGATATTCTTCAGGTATCTGAAGAAGTGTGCATGCACACGAAAGCTTATACCAAGAACAAACTTAATTGGTCTTTAAGGTGCTACTGGACAATTTTTTTTATTTTTTTATTTATATTTCGACTGCATCAGACCAACACGGCTACTTGCCCTGTCTGACATTGGCTCTAGCGCCACCTACTGTTGAGCTCCCTGCTTTCCATCCTACCAGTCCAGTGAGCATCAACCACCACTGTCTCTTCCTATGTTCCATTCAGTGGAAACTAGACAAAAGCTCAGGGGGCTTCAAGAGGCATGTCTCCACCCCAAGGCGGAGGCAGTCTGGGGGTTCCAAAAGCTGCTGGGCAAGATGATCTGGGGAGACAAGAAGGCAAAGGTGGGTGAGAGGGCTTGTGAGAGGGAGGAGACCACTTTTTTCCTCTCCCCTGAAGAACCAGATGCGTCTCCAAGCCACTGCCTGTTGTTTTGCCTTCCAGAAGAGGTGCTGATCTTCAGACATCAGACTTGCTGTCTTGTGGAAAGTGTCAAGAGATCTTGCTTAGACTTTGGTTCTGTTCTTAAAACTTTAGTTCAGCAGAAACTTATACTCCTGCGTAAGATCTGGGATCACAAGAAAGCAGATATTCCCCCCCCCCTCTCTCTGTCTCTCTCTCTCAGTTACGTGGTACCTCGGGTTAAGAACTTAATTCATTCTGGAGGTCCATTCTTTACCTGAAACTGTTCTTAATCTAAGGTACCACTTTAACTAATGGGGCCTCCCGCTGCTGCCGCACCACTACCGCACAATTCCTGTTCTCATCCTAAAGCAATGTTCTTAACCCGAGGTACTATTTCTGGGTTAGCGGAGTCTGTAACCTGAAGCGTCTGTAATTTGAAGCGTCTGTAACCCGAGGTACCACTGTAATTGCTAGCAGTCATAAAAATTATTGCAGCAGTGTTATCTCGCACCAGCACCTCAGAGCGGAAAGTGGCCAGTCCATTAATTGGGAACATACTCTTCAGCTGTGCTGTCATGGGTTCAGCACCAGACTCAAGAGTTCTGGAAGGTTATAACTGAGATACTTTCTAATTGGCTGAGGAGAGAGAAGCAGGTTGCTATGCAAGAGGTTATGAGACACCTACCTCACAGTACTGGCAGGTATTAGGAATGCATCATAACTCAGAGGAGGAATGGACACAGAAGCAGCAGCAAACTTTTCATTTGGTTCTAGTTATGCCCATAAAACTATGAGGGTGATAAACTCGTTCATATCCCATAATCCCCTGCCCTTCACACTCACTGTATTTATGAATAAACTATAACTTGATATTAGAAGGTGACAGACTCATAGATGAGTGTTTATGATAATCACCGAGTTATTACCATACCTTTCAGACACTGAAGTAAACACTACAGTATCTAAGAGGGAAAACAGCAACACACAGCCAAGCCCACCCCCAGATCACCATAACTGCAGCTTCCAATTCTGAAGGTCAGTGACATATAAAAGAAAGCTTGTTCTCGGTCACAAAAGAAGAGTTAATAACACAGCAAAGCACACTGGGCAGTAGAAAATCGCAGTAAAGTGGCTTTAAAGAGGCGCAGTCTTTACATGCAGCCTGCAAAAAAACCACGGTAAACCACACAGCAATAAATAACATTTGATTTTAAAGAGGAAAAAAGAAATCCGAAAAACATTGCCCAGGACCACATTACTGGTACAAGTTGCCTCATATATGTTTTATGTGCTTGTAAGACTGCTTTTTTTAGAAGGAGAGAGAGAGAGAAATTAGCAACATGCCTCAAAAATAGAACACCAGGAAAGGGTTGCTTGCCATAAATGCTAGAATTAGGAAGAATGGGGAAGACATTTGCATTGGTTCATATCTAAAAGCAAGCTTAACATACTTTGCAGTTTTTGAAACAATATGCAAGGTAGACAGAGAATGGAAAAAGACCTATTCGCTCACTGGCGCTGAGATCTGTGATTTTCAAAGTCTGATCCTAGGTGGATTGGGGTTTCTTGTGGAGAGACTGGTAATGGTAGTTGATCTTCTTTAAAACAAAAAATAAAACAAAACAATTTCCCCTACAGATTCAGGGCAGTGTTGGTGTAATTTCACAACCTGGATGGTCGTCCTCAAAAACTGTCCTCATTTATCAAAGGAACACACAAGAATGTTCCTGGGAATCTTCCACAATGTACATGGAGCCATCTTTTCCTTCCTGTCAAGGGCAGTAGTGTAATCTGTGGGGGAGGACACAAACTGGTAGTGGGTGGAGTCAGAGCCAATGGTGGGTGAAGCCAGAAACTAGAGTATTCTGGATTAACCAGAATACCTCCCCCTGAGTCAGGTTTCATCATGACTACCTAAAATTAGAATTCCCAATCCTATGCAGGTTTATTTAGAATTAAACCCAGCTGGATTTCATGGGGTTACTTTCAAATAAGTATACAGAAGATTGATTTCTCTCTTTTTTTAGTGCAACAGACTAATATAGCAATTGCTCTGAAAATCAAGCGAAAGTAATTCCCTCCTGACTTGTGTGACATTCATTTGTACACACACAAACACACATGCAGCAGAAGCCTACCTATCAATATACTGCCACATTGTACTAGATTTGATTCACAACAATGGTGTGGTGTGACACAGCGGAGGACATCATTGTACATGATCCCACCATTTACGCACACACGTGGTTCTGCTCCCCCATGATTCACCCATGAAAACAGTGGGAAAGAACTGCATGAGGGAAAACTGCTCTGAATTTCATCGCATGGCACTATCTATGAAAAGAGTGGAGGAATTGCAGCTCAAAACTCCCATAATTATCTGTGTTAATAGGGTTTGGAACAGATTTTTTTCCTGGAAGCAACTAAAGCAGAGATGAGAGCTAAACTTCTGCTAGATTCCCAGAAGTGGCTTTTATGTTGTGGGAAAGATCACATAAAACATGGAAATCATTAGGCAAGGCAGTATCGGGGAAAATTGAATCCAGTGGAGTCTGGATGCACCCTCTGTCTAACAGTAGGGCTGGCCCATCTCAAAAACAGATTTCCGTCTCCATGGCAAGCTGGTTTTGAAACTTAGGGGAGCTTCTAAAGCCGTTTCTGATCGATAAGGTCAAGTGCTCAAAGACTAAGCAAAATAAAAGCAAAGCTCAGTTGGCTAACACAAATCCTTTGCAAGCACCGGAGCTGCTTTTTAGGAGCCCAACCATAACAAATAAGTAAATGAGCAGGAAATATGGTAATTCAGAATAAGTAGGAAACTGCCATTGCATTGAAACGGAGATCAAGTTAATGACCATTGATTAAAGACATAGAAAAACAAAAGTGCTCTTTCTGTTTCCCTAATGAGAAAAGATGTACCACCAAAAGACAAAGAAGCCTAGCTTGAATTCTTATCATCACTATACAAATTATTTGCTCATGGTAGCTTCTGAAGCAGAGGACAAGACGCTTCTGGAATTAAGATAAATGCGGACAAATCTACTGGTCCAGATGAAAGAACTGGTTACTCCGACACAATGGCAAAAAGTAAAGCAATGTAACCTACTTGCATCTAATAAATTGCAAGCAGTAATGAACCAAGGACCAAAGCTTATGGGATGATCAGGCAATATATCTGACATCATCATTACCTAGAAGCTATTCATTACGATACCGCTGAGCCAAGGCATCAAGAAAAGATCATAAATCTAGACGGCCCAAGGTGATGATGCGATCTCATTGGCATCAAGTGCTCTGTGAAAATTCAGAGCGAGACAAAGGCAGTGCTAGGGAAGGTTTTCAAAAACAGATGTCTAAGACATTCTGACTCAAGACTGTGTATGTGACCTGAAGAAGATATAAGGAGTTGAGAAAACATAGCTGGGCTGAAATATGGGCCACTTTATTTAGCATACATGATATCCATACGGGAACCTTGGAAGCTGCCATATTCTGGAGTCAGGCCATTGACCCATCTGGCTAGAAGTGGCTCTCCAGGGTTTCAGATAGGGGTATCTCAGAGCTCTATCTGGAGATGCCAAGGAGTGAATCTGGGGCCTTCTGTGCTCCCTTGCTAGTTGGACTTTACAGATAAGGGTGCTGCAGGGAGGTTATTACATCAAGGAGAAACAAGGTGGTGATCTCAAATATCTATAGAGTCTGAGGGTACAGTACTGCTATGTCAGCATGCATGCCTGTGCATGGAGAGATAGTTGTGGCATTTCTCAGCCAGGTCCCTGCAGAGACAAATGCCTACATGCTTCACTGCAGACCCATTATCCCAATAAGTCCTTTGGGCTTTTGCAGTGGATGAGCCAGCAATGTTGGACTGTACTTTTGGGCCTGCTGACAGAGGTTCGCTGCAGCAAAAGTAGGAATTTGGCTGCAGAAAAATCCCAACAGGGATGGGGAAGATAAAGGGTTCTGTTTGCTTGCTCCGCAGCTCGCTCCACATACTGGGAGCTTAAATTTTAAAATTCAACACAGGGGAAGAGGAGGAAATATGGGAGCAGGAAACAGGTTCTTTCAGTGTCACGTGCTTTAGTTCAGCCACTAGGCTCAGTGGACAGCAGTGACTCACTAAGTGGGGTTGAGTCAGTGCATTAGGTTCCTGGCAGGTGGGTAACTGTGGCTTATCTGGGGAGGAGGCAAGCGTGCCAGCTTGGCCCTGTGACTGTGCGTGCCTGGGGCCATGGGTGCCATACAGAATGCATAGCCCTGGTGCCAAAATCTGTGGGTGCCCAGCTTCCTCATGAGGAATTTTGTGGGTGCTTGGGGACCCAGGACCCCAGGGAGTCAGCACCTATTGGAGGAGGACAGTGCGATCCAAACACACAGGTGGAGTCAATCCAGCATTCCTGGCAATGAGTTTGCACCACGCTGACCTTCCCACCATCTTACCACTCCCCTCTCCTTTCCTGTAAACAATGAGGAAGCTAGTGTAGCAGTTCCATTCCACCCAGCAAGATGGGGAAACCCATGATCTCATGAATCCTCCCAAATTCCTGAATGGAAGCACGAGCATTAAATGGAAGTGGAAAGCTGCATCTCGCTTTCTTTAAAAATTCAAAATAAATCAGAAGAGGAGATTAGCCATCTGGACATCTAAAAGAGGACTCTGAATGCTCTCAGGTTGTCATGTCCCTGCACATCCATTGCTGGCAGCCATTCCACACAGAGGAAATCTAAATCTGACTGTTGAGCAATCAACCGGACAGCCAATGATTGATGGGAGTGGAACCTACCCATTATTAATCTGCAGGTATCTAATTGCTTAGTTCACTCAAGTAGCACTTTGTGCCGAGAATACTGTGCCAGACATTTTCTTCATTGCCTGCAAAAGCTATTCACATTTAAGTGGCATGTGGGCACTACCGCCTGTGTGGGAAAATTGGAATGGCGATGAAGTGACTTATGGTTTAGTGCAACGGCCTCCCTCACCCCATCTCTTCTTCTGCCCCCCCTTTTTTAGCTATTCTCAGATTTACTGGAAAGGTTAAATAAGATTGTGAAGTATTACGAGTGACCGGCAGTTCTCTCGTCTCGTGCTGTGATCTTATTATGCTCCTGAAGCTAAGCAGGCCTTGGTTGGGATGGACATTTGGAAATGAGATATTCTGGGAAGTATCTGTGTCGAGGCTGAAATCTCTGGTCCTTCGCTAAAAGGGGCAGGGCCAGGGCAGAAACAGCTGTCATTCCGGTTAACAACCAAACTAGATGTGATCTGTAGATCACACTAGATAGAGTGCTTTTTTCCATCCAGGGCTGGTGTGCCAGCTATAACCATACTTGATAACAAGGGAAACTCAGCAACAATGGTGCTGTTCTTGGTAATCTCTAGATTGGAATATTGCAATGCAAGCTTAGTGGGGCTACCTTTGAGGTTGGTTCAGAAACAACAACAACAACAACAATATCCTGACCATCTGGCTGGGTTTCCCCAGCCACTTTGGGTGTCTCACAGCATGTATAAAAACATAGTAAAACACCAAACATTAAAAACTTCCTGCTGCAGGGCTGCCTTCAGAAGTCTTTTAAAACCATGCCTTTAGTTCTGGAGATCCTGGACTGCCCAGACAACAAGACCCCTGCCTCTCATCCTCTCTGATGTGGCTCAAAGGAAAACAGGGCAATATGTTTGGAACCACCTTGGCTGCGGGAATCGCAGGAAGGAGGATAGCTCAGCTGGTCAAGCATGAGACTCTTAACCTCAGGGTCATGAGTTTGAGCCGCATGTTGGGTAAAAGATTCCTGCATTGCAGGGGGTTGGACTAGATGACCCTTGTGATCCCTTCCAACCCTACAATTGTATGATTCTAAGGCACCATCCGACTGTATACGGTTTCCCAAACAGCTTTTTAAAACATACTCTGCACCATGCTAATGATCAACGATTATCTTTCTCTGCTTCGATCTCAAAAAATCTCTGTAAATCGATTCATTTTTCCTCAATTTATGCCTGAACATGCTAACGACTGGTGGCTGGAATTGGCTGCAGAGGAACCAACTGATTGTGTTAAGCGTTAAAAGACGGTTGTAAGGTGGTATTTGTGATCCTTCCTTTTCCAAAAAATTCTCAGTTCATATGTATTCTACCTAGGAGGTCCGGATTTATTATTTATGAATTCAGTTCCTCCCTCCACATGAAATATTAAGAGCAGTTATATATAGCACTGAGAAAAAACGGGCTGATTTTCATCCAAGGTGTGCTGTATACTGTATCTGAGCTCATTGGCAAAAGCCACCTATAGCTGAAGGCTTGAAATTATGCTGTTCTGCTTTGCCCCACACCTTGAATAAAACTTTTTTTGGGGGGGAAATGTATATGTATTTAGATAAGTCTTTCTAGCTGGTAAATTATTAAATGGCTAAAATGGATTGACAGCATAAAGTGAGGCTGGAGGGAAAGGGTGGGTCTGCTTTCAAGGTCGTCCTGCTGTTATAGAAGCAAAAAGATTACTCAACAGGAGCAGCAGAGCTGACAAATAACACAGCCTTGAAGACGGACATCCGCCAAGGGAGTCTTCCGTTTTCAGTCAGAGCTGAGGGCAAGGTATGACTGATCTAAGAGACCATGTGCAGAGGAGTCCCACAATGTAGCAGGCGGCCTCCTTCCTCTTTTATTATTCTATTTATGGTCTCTCACAGCCTGGAGGATGAGTGTAGGTAACATGGTAATTGTAAAGCAGTGAGCTGAATTGGAAAGGGAGCACAATCTTGTAGCAAATCCTGCTCTGCATAGAACTGGGGCACGTCACACCCCTTCCATGCTTTTCGCACGTGGCTTGAGCAAGGACAGCACTACACCCAGTTATTCAGGTGGGATTTTTTTTTCCTTCAGTGTTCAACTTCCCACCCAGAGCATGCCCAAGACATTTTGCTCCCCGAGGCAAGGGAGAAGACGCTTCCCAGGTGTGGGCTTAGTGGCTAAGTCTGTCTGCCCATTCAGTCTAGCCTTGCTGGCATTCAATCAAAAGTCTGTTTCATCCTGTCGCTTGCCATCGCCTCTCATTCCAATCCATTGTACACATTTGGTGGGGCACACTTTTCAGTGGTTTTCAAACAATGTGCATTCTGCACAAATCTTTTACAAAAAAGTATATTAATTTGCATTTATTCTGCATGCCAAAAATGCATTGCAAAATTCAGAGCAGTGTGTAATCTTACTGGAAGTTACACTCTGTTGCAAAAGCAAGTTTGGGAGTCTTGAATAAGGGACCAAACAAGCAGCATGTTTCACTGTACCTGAGGGCAACAGGGTCACTTAGGAAGCACATCATGATGCACGGCACATAGAAATATGTCAGACCCCTCAATCGTCCCAGAATTGTAGAAGCCATCCTGGCTTCTGATTGGATCTTGGAATGCCCTGGTTCTGGTGTGGTGCTCTAGTATGAATCAGCCGACTCATGCCAGAGCAGCAGACCAAAAGATGCACTTTTTTTGTCTGGCGCTCTTGATGCAAATCAGCTAGATCACACCAGAGTGCCAGACCAAAAGATGTTCATTTTGGGGTTTCTCACAAATCAGCCGGCTCATGCCAGAGCACCGGACCAAAAGATGCTCATTTTTCCATCTTGCGCAAGTCAGCGGTCTCCTGTGAGAGTTTGGGACCCAAAAACGAGCATCCTGATTTTGACCAGTGGGATGTTGGAGGGTATGCTATGTTCCCCAACACCTCACTGATGCTGCCCACCCTTTAGGTTCTGCTACCTGAGGCCACTTTGCCTAATGGCAGGACTGGCCCTGCTCCTACTTGGAAGACCCCAGAGCGAGCACAAGAAATCACTGCTTCCGCTGTCTGAATACATTCTGAAAGCAAATGCTTTTTGTGCTCACTCTGGGGTCTTTCAGGCAGGAGATTGAACTCGAATTGAAGGAAAATGGTACACATTACCAGCAGCAAGGAGGATGGGAATGGACTGTAGCTCAGTGGCAAAGTGCATATATTGCATACAGAAGGCTGCAGGTTCGATCTCTGGTATCTTCAGCTAAATGAGGACCAGTAGGCAGGTGATGCAAAAGACCCCTCCCTAGGACTCCATTACAGCTGCTGCCCGCAAGAGTAGACCATATTGGATGAATAGCTTGACTTGGGATATACCAGCTTCTTAAATTCCATTGCTATCATCAATACGTTTGCTGCTTTCACTGCCCCTAGTCATACCAACTGCAATAACTGAATTGCATGCTGCAAATTTTCAGCCTATGAACAGCGTCAAGTTTGGTGTGTGCATGCAGAGGGTTGCCTTTTAGTTCAGCATTAATGATTTCAACACAGCTCCGCTGAAGAAGATAACACTACACATACTTTTAATTTACTTCAAACTTAAAGGCATTATCTCTTGTGTTGCGGTGTGTTCTGCTGCATGCTTCCCTCTCAAAGGGACGCCACCGTGCACTCTCTCCTTCATGGAAAAAGAACCATTGGGAATGATTAATGGGCATATTTAAAGGTCAAGTCACCCCCTTTTATATTTCAGTGCAGGCAGGCAGATCTTTTCTTGTCGTTATAGATGTTTGCTGCACCAAGAGGGCAACAGGCTATAATAGGACCCGTCCCGATGAAACAGAAATTATATGCTTGGCAATCTGATAGCCACTATCCACTTCAAGAGTGAATATCTGGTTTTGATATATTACAAATTAAACTGCCAGTGGATTTGTTAGATATTTTGAATCATAGCAATAGGACAGACCTGGGCAGAACTGATAAGGAGGCCTTATTTTTGTCCTACGATCGAGTTTGCAAGGCTTGCTTGTGACTGAGTCGTTGTATATAAGCTTTAATTTGTGCTAGGAAGAATTTGGACAGCCCCAACTTCCAGGGTCAGTGGGGATTACTTTTTTGTTTGTTTTTGTTTTCACGTACTCTCCAAGTGTCCCCATTTTCCAGGGGCAGTCCCAGAATTACAGAGGCCACCCCAGCTTTTGATTTGATCCCAGAATGTCCTTATTTCCTTTGTCAGTGCTGTTGCCAACGGTGGCGTTTGCCCCCCTAGGTGTGTGACATCATACTGGGTTCATAAGGAAAGGCTTAACTAATTGTAAAATGACTAACCAATGGGAACCCAAGGGGCGGAGTTAATTGTGTATAAGGTTTTTGGGATGAGTTGCAGATAGGTAGCCGTGTTGGTCTGCCATAGTCAAAATAAAAAAATTCCTTCCAGTAGCACCTTAAAGACCAACTAAGTTAGTTCTTGGTATGAGCTTTCATGTGCATGCACACTTCTTCAGATACATCTGAAGAAGTGTGCATGCACACGAAAGCTCATACCAAGAACTAACTTAGTTGGTCTTTAAGGTGCTACTGGAAGGAATTTTTTTATTTTGTTTTTGGGATGAGTTAGGAGTTAGGGTTTTGGGATGAGTTAGGAGTTAGGGTTAGGGTGGTTGAGAAGATAGTCTGGAGTTAGAAGAGACAGAGAAGATAAGTCTGTGGGTTAGGCTAGTCTGGTGTGAGAGAGTGAGAGAATCTTTTTAAGAGGAGTCTGTCAAACAGTTGAGATAATCTGTTAGGAAGGTATAGGCCAGTAAAGAAACTAAAGTTAAGATACTGACAGGAATATTATCTGAGAAACCATAAACTTGTTAATGTTTATAAAATAAACTTGTTTATTTGGTTCACTTTTAACAACTGTCTGGACTCAGTGTTTTACCCGAGAGTAATGGGTTGGTGGCAGTGGGGAAGTGAGCACAGTGGAGGCACAGGGATCAATAGACTGTTAAATGTCCAGGGACCCTGTGTGAACGCCACACCAACACGCTCAGGGAAGAGGATGAGTCAGGGTTTGTCCTGAGCAGCGGCTGTAGCTGCAGCTGCAAGGAAGCATTGTGTTGCCTCTCCATGGCCTCCTCTGCCAGCCTCCTTCCTTGGGCAGCTTGTAGTGGCTGCTGGAGAGCAGGCAAGGAGGAGAGGCCTTGAAGCCCTGCATGATGCACAGGACCTGAGGAGCAGGCAGAGGGCAGGGCCGCCCTGTGCAAGAAGACAGGGGGAGTGGAGCAGAGTGCAAGGAATCTTGATATTAAAAAATGCTTTGTGCACCCACGTCTAACTAAAATTTATTTAATTGGTGTGTGTTTTTCTTTTGTAAATCTACCGAAGAATAAAATAATTGGGATTAGAGATGATGAAGGTTGCCTGTGCCGTGTCCGGCTGGTGTATTGGTTGTGGAAATGCATGGGACAAAAATGGGGGGGGTGTGTGTCAAGAAGAGTCAGTTGGGAGGAGTGAAAAGATACCCCTGTTTTCATCTGAAGAATATTGGAGGGTTTTGCTTTCACTCCTAAGGGACGGATTGCAAGGGGCTGGTTATGCCCCCCGGATGCGGAAAAGCTAATAAGGGATGCGACCTAAGTGGCTGAAAGGAGCAGTGAGAAAAGTCCACTTTGGAATTGAATGAAAGGAAGCTATTTATACTCAAGAGAGAAATCCTCTGATTTGGACCAGTTCAATGCTGTTATAAGTGGGTGAGACCCTCTTTGAAATACTATGACAGGTGTGATAATAGCCTCCTGCACAGGGGATTACTGTGCTCCAGTTTTCTCCACTCCTTCTTCTTGAAAGGAATCAAAAATAGGGTCATTTTGCAATTTTTAAAAACGTTGGCGTGCCTTGGAATAGTGGTGGCTTAGAACTACAGGATTGTTTCCAATTTACTCCCGTCTTCCGCCTCTCCAAAAAGAGAAAGGTGGGAATATGTGAAATGACAGGGGTGTGTCCCTGGACCAGGGGTAAGGACTCCTTCCCAGCCTAAGGGCCACATTTCCTTTGGGGGAGTCTTCTGAGGGCCACATGCCAGGTGGACAGAAGCTTAATGCAGGCTGAGCAATGAATGCAAAATTTAGATTTGTATAGTAGGCTAATTTCTGCGCGCACACACTCCTCCATCTAGGCAAGGAATAGGCATTATCAGAGTTCAATGACACATCCAAAAAAGCAAAAACACTTGGATGTGAAGCAGGCCTAGTGAGGGGTTTCAGCCTGGAGGGCCTGACAAAAACTTCTGGAGGGCCTGAGATTCCCCACCCCTGCCCGATACCTTCTATTAAAAAAAAGAAATTCAGAGGCTTGCTAGACATAATAGGAGCCACATGCCTCAGTTAACATACAGCATAATACATACAGCATAATACAAAATGTGGTATGAAAAGAGTTTTTCCAAATGTAAGCTGCAAGTGAGGATGTTAGTTTCTGCGTGCAGTGCTCTTGGAGTCACAAGACTCTGTTTACATTCCTGGGATTCCAGGTTATTGGAAGTCTCACGGAAGACAGGAGACGGATGTGATGTTACTGGTATCCAGTTCCTTTGTTTTTTTTTAGTTGTTCTCTGCTTTCACAGAGAGAGCATGTTTATTTCTTTTCTGTCTGCGTAACTAGAAATAAAACTCTTTAGCAATGTAGCTCATAAACTTCTCGGCTCCTTCCCTGCGTGCTGGATACTCTGCGTAATGGGGGAATGTGCTTGGAGTCTCATCAAAGGCTCAGGTCATTAATCACGTCAGAGGACTCAACCGGAAGAGTCGCTCAGTCAAACGCAAGTCCGACAGAGAGACCCACAATACATTGAGGACAAAGGCTTAATATCCCCTTATCCCCCAGGATCCTGGTCCAGATTGGCTCTTTGCATTGGCTCTTTGAGAAATAAAAAGCTTGCACTTAAGGTTAAACTATGTGCTAAATGTCACACATAGCATGGGCCTCATGCTCTATAGCCAATGAGGTGGAGTGGGCATGGGGGACGATGGACCACGTTAATTGCACATGGCAGATTCTGTCTTACTATTTGTTACCAGGCAGAGAGGTGGAGGATCTCTGGGGCGCTGAGATCACCACCACAGTGACCTCAAGTTCAGGTATCAGGTGATCTGCAGTTGTGCAGGCATGCATTACTGCCTCCCTCTTAGTTGCCCGTTTGAAAAAAATGGGAATTTAAATGACCTGCCTCACTGGGTGGTTGCTTGGACAGCCAGAACCTGTCACGTTTTAAGAGAATACAAAAAGGATATCAGAGGAGGGCTGAGCACATGCTTGCCAGGCAACTGATGGCCATGCTCCACCTGGAAAGATCTCAGATAGCAGCACTGGTAAGTACCTCTCAGCTCAGAGAAAAATTCCTTCCAGTAGCACCTTAGAGACCAACTAAGTTTGTTATTGTTATGAGCTTTCGTGTGCATGCGCACTTCTTCAGATACATGTGCATGCGCATGAAAGCTCATACCAATAACAAACTTAGTTGGTCTCTAAGGTGCTACTGGAAGGATTTTTTAAATTTTGTTTTGCCTACGGCAGACCAACACGGCTACCTACCTGTAATCAGCTCAGAGAGTTAGGGAACAATGACCTGTACCTGCAACCTTGGAGAGCTTTGCAAAGCAGAGAGGAAAATACTGGAACCAGTCATTTTTATTTGGCCCTGGGTTTCTATGCTGTAATACAACAATGGCCACCAATGTGGTGCCCATGGCTGCAATGACACCACTGACGTCTCCTCCTGGCACTCATGAAGCATCTGGGCTTCCCCATTCAATGTTGTCTTGGTTGCAAGGTAGTGAGGGCAGTGGTGGAGCAAGCCGATTGGATGCCAGGGCGGCTTGCGTGCCCTGCACCCAGGGGTGGGGCCAGCCGCCCATGGGGCAGGGCGAGCCGGGGCAGGACACTTTGTGGGGCTTCCAAGGAGTCTGCCTGCCTCCTCCAACTCAGCTGCCCTACAGCTGAGGGGGAGGTGGTGGGTGGCCCATTTGGGGCAGAGCAGAGCCTGCATGCACCCAAGCCACCGCCTCACTCCTAGGAGAGACGCATGGCTCGGGCGCACTGCAGGCCCCACGGTGAGTGCCACCCAACATTTTGTCAACCCCCTCAGTGCTGACACCCAGGGTGACCTGCCCCCACCGCACCCCCTTCCTCTGCCCCGAGTGAGGCAGTTACCCTTGAAAAGTGCATAGAGTTGAAGGGGGAAGTTGAAAGAGTGACACTCTTTCCCACTTCCTCTTCCATCTCTATGTCCTTTTCAAGGCTCACGTTAATTCTGCCGGATCTGTCATTGACCCAAAGTGAAGTGTGGGCACGTGCTTTCTCTCTCTCTGTCTTGCACTGTGGGTGGGAGCTGATCCAAGGGAGGGTGAGAGAAGTGCCCAGAGGGTGCAGCACCCACAGCACCCACACCCAAAATGGGCCTTAAAAAGTTAGGAACCCCACTGCGCTACAGCGTGAAGGAACATTCGGGGCTGATGTTTACATCTGTCTCTATAATACACTCGGTAATGGAAAAGGACAAATCCTGAGCTCGTGGCCTTTGGGATGTCAAGATCCGTCTGACAGAATGAGGGTGCATGATTTCCCTTGAGCCCAGGCTCCTAGCAATGAGAGCTCTGAAAAAGCCATTTGCCTTCCTAGCAGTATTTTGCCTGTGAAAAATGAGGAGATACGGCTGAGCACAATCCATTACGCACCTGATGGAGCTGAAGGTTAAGGCGGTGTGCAGGTGTGCAGGTGTGTGTGTGGGAGAATACATGTATCTGGGAAGAATGGAGGGAGGGAGAGAAAGATGCAGAGTTTATGGACATATCAGGCTTCTTTCAGTGCGGTAGCAGATGCACAGTAAAGCCCTTAAGACCAGCTGGGCTTTTTGGAAGTTTGTAAGAGGGCAGGGGTGCCTGCAGGCAGCTCGTGTCTGGGAAATCCACTGTCAGTAAGTGTCACATGTGGAGATAATGAACCATAAGGAAATGACTCTGAGAGCTCGAGACGCAAGCTGCCTGCCTCCCCCCGGAGAGCTCTGATGAAGAGGCAGAAATATGCCAGGCAGTAGCAAGGGCTTTCTGATGCACTTTAAACGGCGAGTTATAAAGACAGATCGTTGAATGTTGCATGTGATAAGTGACTATCTTTTGTAACAAGAATCTTTGGCCTGGCAGGCCAATCAGATGACGGCCAGGGCTTGTTTTATAAGCCTGGTTCTGCCCTGATAAGGGCATAAGAAAAGCCTACTGGGTCAGGCGAATGGGTCATCTTGTCCAGCATCCTGTTATCACAGCAGCAAACCAGATGCCTGTATTATTATTATTATTATTATTATTATTATTATTATTATTATTATTATTATTCCCCGCCTTCCTCGCTGACAGAACTCAAGGTAGCTTACAGATTAAAAACAAGAATCGTTAAAAACATAGGAAAAAAACAATCATTTAAAAACAATTCAGCATTAATAGAATGAAAACCATATACACATATAAAAAATTGCTTGAAACATACAAATCATTACAATACAACAGCATGGCACCAGCCCTTTCATTAAAGCAGCCAATTCCCAAATGCCTCTTTGAACAAGAAGTTCTTCACCTGCCAGTGGAAGTGTTTGGATTCTAGGGTGAGGAACCCATGCAGCAGAAGCTGTCCCCAGCTCCGGTCGCCACATATCCGGTCGTTCAAAATATTTTACTGCTGAAGAGGGTTAGGCTTCAGTAATACAGATCTGGATGTTGATATATACATATGGCTTGCAGGCTTTGCAGATACAGGTAGAGATATATACAAGTAGAAAGTATTGCTGTTGCTCCAGCAATTCGAGGTGCAACGCAGACTCACAGACTCGCTGGCTGTCTAATGAGTTGACGTGCCTTAATCACGTGTGTGTGTGTGTGTGTGTGTGTGTGTGTGTGTAGTAAAGGGCCCCATGACAGTTAAGTCCAGCCAAAGGAGACTATGGGGTTGCGATGCTCATCATGCTTTCAGGCCGAGGGAGCTAGCGTTTGTCCACAGGCAGCTTTCTAGGACATGTGGCCAGCATGACTAAACTACTTATGGTAAAACGGGACATTGTGACAAGTACCAGAGTGCACAGAAACACCGTTTACTTTCTTGCTGCAACAACTTTTATCTATTTGCACTGGCATGCTTTTGAACTGCTAGGTTGGCAGGAGCTGGGACAGAGCAACGGGAGCTCACACCGTCACGGGAATTCGAACCACCAAACTTCTGATCGGCAAGCACAAAAGTGTCCGTGGTTTAGACCACAGCGCCACCTGTGTCTCAATCACTTGTACATATGGCCCTGGAAAGAGCAATTCCCTTGGCTGATCTTGCACCTGTTGATTTATTTTATATATGGGGTGACTTGTCCCCACAAAGGAAATCAATCCCTTCCTGGGAGATCGACTTGGAAACTACAACTAATCCAGAATGCGGCAGCTAGACTGGTGACTGGGGGTGGCCGCCGAGACCACATAACACCGGTCTTGAAAGACCTACATTGGCTCCCAGTACGTTTCCGAGCACAATTCAAAGTGCTGGTGTTGACCTTTAAAGCCCTAAACGGCCTCGGCCCAGTATACCTGAAGGAGCGTCTCCACCCCCATCGCTCAGCCCGGACGCTGAGGTCCAGCGCCGAGGGTCTTCTGGCGGTTCCCTCATTGCGAGAAGCAAAGCTACAGGGAACCAGGCAGAGGGCCTTCTCGGTAGTGGCGCCCGCCCTGTGGAACGCCCTCCCATCAGATGTCAAAGCGATAAATAACTACCTGACATTTAGAAGACATCTTAAGGCAGCCCGGTTCAGGGAAGTTTTTAATCTGTGATATTTTACTGTATTTTTGGTTTCTATGGAAGCCGCCCAGAGTGGATGGGGAAACCCAGCCAGATGGGCGGGGTACAAATAAATTATTATTATTATTATTATTATTATTATTATTATTATTATTATTATTATTATTATTATATTCCTCTATGTCCAATTCCTCCAACAGGAAGGACTGCAAGAAAGGAGCCAGCCTAGCTTATCCAGATAGGAGCAGCCATCAGATTAATGCAAAATGGACGGAAGATAAAAAAATTGGAATGAACGAAAAGAAGTCTAAATTCCAGATTGAAATAATTGAAAGCAAATCCAAAATATTATCTAAGATGTACAACATACTATTGGAATGGGAAACGAAAGATGAAGAAATTAAGGAAGTTATGGCCAAGTGGGCAAGGGATCTGGGGCATAACATAGAATATGAAAAATGGTCAAAACTGTGGAATGAGGGAATAAAATTCACGGCAAGCGCTGCAATTAGAGAAAACTTAGAAAAGATGATATATAGATGGTACTTAACACCAGAAAAATTAAGTAGAATGTATAAAACTGCAAATAAGACCTGTTGGAAATGTAAAACAAAAGAAGGCAATTTTATACATATGTGGTGGACATGCGAGGAAATAAAAAAATTTTGGGATCAGATTTATATTGAGTTAAAAAAGATACTTAGATACACATTCCCCAAAAACCCAGAGGCCTTCTTACTAGGGATGGTCGGGAAAGAAATTCAAGAAAAAGATAAAACTTTATTTCAATACTCAACAGCAGCGGCCAGAATTTTAATCGCTCAAAATTGGAAAAGTACAAACCTCCCAACGGTGAGGGATTGGCAGCTAAAACTATATGACTTTATTGAATTGGCAAGAATGACGCAAAGAATTAGAAATCAAAAAAATACAAAGTTAAAGGAAGACTGGAATAAATTCATGGTTTATTTTGAAGGCAATTTTAGAAACCTACCAACTACAGCAGGTTTGTTGTGAAACTTCTGATGTATAAATCAAAAACAAATACCAGCGGTAAAAATGAAACTGTTAAAAGTAAAACCCGAAATCAGTAGGGAAGGAAGTCGATGTTTTATGTTTTATGATGTAACCTTTTTGTCCTTTTTGTTTAGTGCTTTTTGTTCTTTTTGTCTTTTTTCTTCTTTTCTTTCTTTTTTATTCAGCACCAAAGTGCCGTGCTATTTTGATGAGTGCATTTGTTGTTGTTTTTGTGTGTGTATGTCTCCTTTTTTTCTTTTTTTCTTTATGTATAAAAGGAACTCAATAAAAAGTAATTAAAAAAAAAAAGAGAAATCCCTCTTATGTATCCCCACCAAGTATGTCTGTGAGAGTGGTGGGACCAAGGCGATCTTGAACCCAGGGAAGGTAGGTATGAGGGAATACAGTCTTTCAGTTATCTTGGACCTAAGCCATGTAGGACTCACATGAACCAGACCTTTGAATTTTGCCCAGAAACAGGCCAGTAGCCGGTGGAGTTGCTGTAGCAAGGAAGTCATATGCTCCCTATAACCAGCCCTGGTTAACAATCCGGCTGCAGCACTTTGAGCTGGTTGAAGTTTCAGAGCACTTTTCAAACCTTACGTAGATGGTGTTACAGTAGATTAAACGGGGCATAACTAAGGCATGTCAGATATCTTAAGGAATAGGCACAGCTGGTGCACTAGTTTTAACTGCAATGTACAATAATGTATAACAGTCCTTGGTTTAGCCTTTAAGTATACAGTGGTACCTCGCAAGACGAATGCCTCGCAAGACAAAAAACTCGCTAGACGAAAGGGTTTTTGGTTTTTTGAGTTGCTTCGCAAGACGATTTTCCCTATGGGCTTGCTTCACAAGACGGAAACGTCTTACAAGTTTGTTTCCTTTTTCTTAACACTGCTAATACGGTTGTCACTTGACTTCGAGGAGCAACTCATAGAACGCGGCTTGGTAGCCTTTTTTGAGGTTTTTAAAGACTTTGGTGATTTTTGAAGCTTTTCCAAAACTTTCCCGACACCGTGCTTCGCAAGACGAAAAAAATCGCAAGACGACAAAACTCGCAGAACGAATTAATTTCGTCTTGCAAGGCACCACTGTATAAAGGATTAGTGGTGTTATGGGTTTGCAAGAGTGTTCCTATCTTCCACTGGGAGAAAGTTGGAAAGTAAGAACTGAGCACAGAGCGATGGCACATCAAGATCTGCTGTGGGGTTGCTGTCAATTTGACTCTCAGAGACGTCCTCCACAAGCCAGCACCATTGTCGCAATAGTTTCAAGCGCTGCACTCTAGTGAGAGAAATGGATCATTCCCCTTGTGAAGGAGATAAAGGTTTAAAAATGCTGTTTCAGGATTGAAATGAAAGGGAGAATCACGTTTCACACAACACAGGATTTCATTGGTGTCTCTACCTCTGTCTTCCAGCAAGCCACATAATGTTTGAAGGGGGAAATAAGCGCCTTTAGCCCTTTGGCTGGACAGAAGAAAGGGATATTCTCTGCACCAGGCTCCAAGAATTGCTGTCAGTGCTACAACTGCAATGAAGGTAGAGATGGGTGAATCTGACAATTTTGGTTTCTCTCATTGTTGCAATCTCATGATCAGCTCACCACATTTCCACTTCAGTTAGTGAAGTGTGTGTGTATATACACATGGGAAACAGGCCTCATGAAAACTTCATCAGAATTTTAGTGTGGCTTTCTCCCAATAGGCACATTTTTGCAAAGCAATTTTCCCTAAGGGAATGCCTTTTTGTATGTTATTTTTGTGACCACATGCATTTTTAGGCACACACTACCTACGCATATGCATTTTTGTACACATTCCTTCCCTGGGGAATTGCATTGCAAAATTCGGAGCAGTGCGAATTTCAGTTCACACATTGCTTCTGAAATGCGCATATGGTGGGCTTGCCTTCCAATGTGACCTAAATCAAATTTCTCTCCCACCCCCTAAGTGAGAGTTATTCATAATGCATGGTGTTGGTAATGTGTACGCCAGCTCTCGACAGCGTTAAAGACAACGGAATGGGACTTAGTTGCAACTGCTCAGCTGAATTGTGGCTCTGAAATTTCGAAAGGGCACATGCTCGAGATTCAGGGCCAATCAAGAGTTCATTTTACACAACTGAGTGCTTGTAAGCACATACTGTATTTTTTGCTCTATAGGACGCACTGGACCATAAGACGCACTAGAGGGGGAAAACAAGAAAAAAAATTCTTCCCCTCTCTGCTCAGTGCCTCTTCAGTGAAGCGGCAGGAGGAACGGAGCCCCTTCCATTTCTCCTCCCGCTTGGCTGAAGGGGCACTGCACAGCTCTCCCTCTCTGCTGAAGCCAGGAGAGTCTTTCAGGTGGCTATCCCTGAAGCCTGGAGAGTGAGAGGGGTCTGTGCGCATCGACTCCTCTCACTCTCCAGGCTTCAGTGAAAGCAACACGAAGCCTCCGGAGTGCGGAGGTAGTGATCCCTCTGTGCTTCGGAGGCTTTGCGTTGCTATTGCTGAAGCCAAGGGGCCTCCATAGGATGTGCACACATTTCCCATTAATTTTTGGAGGGGAAAAAGTGCACCCTATAGAGCGAAAAATACGGTATTTCTCCTTTAAACACTACAATATTAAACCAGAAACATGCAGGCGACATTGGGGCCATTCCTTTTCAAAAGCCAAGAAGGCCCCCAGCAACAACATGATATGAATATTAAGAAAACTTATTTACTTTGTGGAACTTTGGCTATGGAAGATGTCAAGACACATTAGCTTCTTCCCTTGTGATATTTTGAAAGTTGCTGGCAAAATCAAGAGGTGGCGTTGAGCGTGCATCGCAACTCTCTTCTTAAGGGTGCCCCTTCCCCCAGTATAATTGAGCACATTCAATTAATAGTGACATCGCATGACTGCCACCTCCTCACAAGATGGAGCTGGGAGGGAAAAAACGAGGACCCAATTAATTATTATTTTGTAAAGTCAGGCATCATCTTTAAGTAACTAATTCCTAGAATTATCGAGTTGTGCGTATATAGATGTTAAATCTGCTTAAGCAATTACTAGCAATAAGACACGCAGCTGGGGCCCCTGGGGTTTGGGGCTGCGCTTTTCCCATGGTGCCCAACGCATAGCTGTCAACTTTTCCCTTTTTTAAAAAGGAAATTCCCTTATTTCTGAATAGGATTCCTCGCAAGAAAAGGAAAAAGTTGACAGCTATGGCCCAATGACATCTCTGGGAGCTGCCTCTTCCATTTATGTATGGAAGACATATGACAAGCTCTGCTGGATCAAGCCATTGTCCCATCAAGTGTAGCATCCTGTTCATACAGTGGCCAACCAGATGTCTGTGGAAAGCCCACATGCAGGATCTGAGCACCAGAGCTCTCTCAATTCCCACCAACTGGTATTAAACGCTACCTGCTGATAATCTGTAAGAGCACGTAGATCACCATGGGGCACTGCACCCTACAGAATATCATAGGACGCTGACCCTAAAACAGGCATTTTATGCTATCGCAATAGGGCATACCCTTCTCTCTGCTGTATGTGACGTAGCAATCATCAGTTGCCTCAGATGCCTTGTGACCCTCGTACCTATGGGACCGCCTTTCCCGATATGCCCCACGGAGGACCTTAAGGTCGATATATAGCAACACCCTAGAGGTCCCGGGCCCTAAGGAAGTCAGATTAGCCTCAACCAGAGCCAGGGCCTTTTCAACACTGGCTCTGGCCTGGTGGAACGCTCTGTCTCATGAGACCAGGGCCCTGTAGGATCTGCAGGGGCTGTAAGACAGAGCTGTTCTGCATGGCCTTTGGCTTGGAATCAATTTGATTCCCTCCCCCTCTTTCTTTTTTCATTTCTCCTTCTGTGTTGGAACTCCTATTTGGGGACTTCCCTGGCTTTTTCCTGGCCCATGTAGGACCAGTCTGGATAGTTAGTTTTGGTGAAGACTTGACATTTTCATCCCCCCAAAAGTCTTTGATTGAGTTTCCACTGAAATGAGGCTGCATTTTAATGTTTTAATGTTGTATTTTAATCTTGTTTTTTAAGCTGTATTTCAATCAATTGTTTTTATATTTGGTGTTAGCCGCTCTGAGCCCGGCCTTGGCTGAGGAGGGTGGGGTATAAATAATAATAATAATAATAATAATAATAATAATAATAATAATAATAATAATAATAATAATGAGTTCCCTTTTAACCTGGCATTTCCCCTTAAGATTGGATCCAGGTATGGATCCCTTAGAATCATAGAGTTGGAAGAGACCACAAGGGCCATCGAGTCCAACCCCCTGCCAAGCAGGAAACACCATCAGAGCACTCCTGACATATGGTTGTCAAGCCTCTGCTTAAAGACCTCCAAAGTAGGAGACTCCACCACACTCCTTGGCAGCAAATTCCACTGTCGAACAGCTCTTACTGTCAGGAAGTTCTTCCTCATGTTTAGGTGGAATCTTCTTTCTTGTAGTTTGGATCCATTGCTCCGTGTCCGCTTCTCTGGAGCAGCAGAAAACAACCTTTCTCCCTCCTCTATGTGACATCCTTTTATATATTTGAACATGGCTATCATATCACCCCTTAACCTCCTCTTCTCCAGGCTAAACATGCCCAGCTCCCTTAACCGTTCCTCATAAGGCATCGTTTCCAGGCCTTTGACCCTTAAATGACTTAGGTTGTGTTTTTGCTTTAATAGCATTTTTTTGTTTTTATACTGTGTGCTACCCAGGAGATCTTAAAAAACCTGAAGTGATTTATATATGCAAACAAGGAAGTGGGCAAACAAACAAACAAACAAATGTATGTTATCGCAGTGGAAGAGAGCAGAAGGGCATTTCCTTCCCTGCTTCTTTCCTGAGGGCTGCAATCTAGCAGGGCGGCTCCATCGAAGACATTTCCCCTTCACTACAACAGCCCAACAAGGAAGCTGAAAGATAAGCTTGGGGTGGTAGATGCCTTTGGCCATTGGCTTCTTTGGGGCCTGACTTAGGGATGCAGCCAGGAAGACTATGGTGCACAAAGGCAAACTTTCCACTCAGTCTGCTACTGTTCTAGCTAGTGCTATACCAAAATATCTCCCTCAGTTTCCTGAAAGTTTTCTTCCCCTACAACAGAGAGACTTCCATTTTTCTGCCTCACTCAGGAGCCTTTAGAATTTCTTTCGGATTTCACTGGGTGCAAGATGGGCAGGGTATAAATAATAAATTGTTATTATTGTTGTTATTATTATTGTCAACATCCTTCTTAAGTTGTGGTGCCCAGAATTGGACACAGTATTCCAAGTGTAGTCTGACCAAGGCAGAATAGAGTGGTACTATTACTTCTGTATAGTAAACTTTACTATTACTTCTGTATAGTAACAGATAGGTAGCCGTGTTGGTCTGCCATAGTCAAAATTAAAAAAAAATTCCTTCCAGTAGCACCTTAAAGACCAACTAAGTTAGTTCTTGGTATGAGCTTTCTGTGTATCTAAAGAAGTGTGTATGCACATGAAAGCTCATACCAAGAACTAACTTAGTTGGTCTTTAAGGTGCTACTGGAAGGAATTTTTTTATTTTCCGTATAGTAAGGTATAGTAAGGTCCGTATAGTAAAAGCTATGGTTTTCCCAGTAGCGATGTATGGAAGTGAGAGCTGGACCATAAAGAAGGCTGATTGTCGAAGAATTGATGCTTTTGAATTATGGTGCTGGAGGAGACTCTTGAGAGTCCCATCGACTGCAAGAAGATCAAACCTCTTCATTCTGAAGGAAATCAGCCCTGAGTGCTCACTGGAAGGACAGATCCTGAAGCTGAGGCTCCAATACTTTGGCCAAATCATGAGAAGAGAAGACTCCCTGGAAAAAACCCTGATGTTGGGAAAGATTGAGGGCACAAGGAGAAGGGGACGACAGAGGACGAGATGGTTGGACAGTGTTCTCGAAGCTACCAGCATGAGTTTGACCAAACTGCGGGAGGCAGTGGAAGACAGAAGTGCCTGGCGTGCTCTGGTCCATGGGGTCACGAAGAGCTGGGCACGACTAAACGACTAAACAACAACAACAAATTACTTCCCTTGATCTGGACACTAGATTTCTGTTGATGCAGCCAGGAATAGCATTAGCTTTCTTTGCTGCTGCATCACACTGTTGACTCATGTTAAGCTTGTGATCCAGCAACACACCTAGATCCTTTTTACCCTATCTCTAGTAAAATCATACATTGGCACAAGGCTGTGAAGTGAGTCAATCGCTCCTTTCATTGTACAAAACGTCCAGAGGTTTCAAGCAAACATTTATTTATGGAAACAGAATCTCATTCATTCTCGCATGGGTTTTGTGTGTATTAATGAGAAAGTGACAAAAAAAGAAAGAAAACAGAACTCTGTGTGCATCCTTCTTTACAAATAAGACAGTGAGACATGGCCCAAAGTGTTACAGAATGAAGATGCTAAGAATTTTACATCAATGCTTGCAGGTGTTTAGGATTAATTCAAGGACAAATGAGAGTATGTTGCACACTTACAAGGCAAAGATAAAAAAGGACACACTGAATTGGATGCTTTTTTTAAAACAACAACAGCAACAACAACAAGAGCAACAACTTGGATACTTCAGATTATAAATGACAGTGCCAATGCAGGAGTCAGTGTGTAAATATTCTAGACAATTTACAACTGATTATTATATATAAAACATTTCTTCTTTGGTGCAACTGTCATTCAGAGAGCTACAATCTGAAAGATCTGTCAAGGGAATGATGACAAATTCATGTACCTCCAAGGCAAGTTTTACATATCGAACAGGACCACCACCACCACAACGACAGCCCCTATTTAGAGAAAGTATTGCCTAAATATGCATGCAGGTGTAGAATTTCATAATGAAAACCATGGTTCGGCAGTCTGGTCAACAGCAGACCAAATATTGCCATCCTTTTAGCGATGCATCCAATAGCACTCCCAAAACTTGGAAAAATATTGGAAAGCACAAATATTGAAGGATGGCTGTGTTTCACTTCACCTATTGCTTCAGAAAGTGCAAATTGGGTAGGTTTAAATGCCAAGTGAATCAAATTCCTCCTCCATTCCTTTTCTGGATCAATGGCGAGTTTAAGCACTCTATCAGCTTCCATCAGATAGCTCAACTGGTAGAGCATGAGACCCTTTCATCTCAAGGTCATGGGTTTGAGCCCCACATTGGGTGAAAGATTCCTGCCTTGCAGGGGGCTGGAGTAGATGACCCATGTGACCCTTTCCAAAATTTCTATGATTCTATACCACCCTTTTCCTGCCCTTTCTCTAAACTATTAATGTGTGATGTATTGTGCTTTTTTTTTTTTACTTTTACTTTTTTGGGGGGGTTGGGAGCCATCCAGAGGGACTGGGCAACCCAGTCAGATGGGTGGCATATAAATAATAAATTATTATTATTAAAAGTCCCAGATGTTGCAATCTTTCCTCATAGGAAAGTTTTCATCAGCAGATTTTGTGATTTATATTTATAAAAAAAAAGAATTACACGATCAGGGGAAAGTATGCATAAGTATCAGTGGAAATAGCATACCAAATGCATTATATTAGGGGAAATTGCTTGCTAAATGTGTATAATAGGAAAACAATTGCATACCAACATGCTTATACTATCGGGGGGGGGGGGGCATAAATGCTGTCCAACTTTTGTGGTTAAATGAACTCAGCATTGGGAAAATGAGAGACGGAGAGAAGCAGAAATCGATAGATTTCTCCATCACTAGATGTGTGTACCTGCATGTCTCTCTATGTGTATGTGTTTGAGGGGTGGGGAGAGGGAGAGCAAGAGAGAAATGTCCTTGTAATGGGTTTCTCATGTCATATCTCGTTTGACCCTCAGTGGGACTTGTATTTGAGTAAATGGGCACAGGACCAGGATGCAACACACTGCAGATGTAGAAGTAGCTCCATTTTCATTGCAAAATGATGCGGAGTATGAAAATTGTGACTTTCGACTTCCCTTTCCTACATATTTGCAATCATCCGAGAGCCTCTGATTCCAGTGGAACAATCTATGTCAGGGACTGGGCAGAGGAGGAATGGCAGGGACCGCCTGTTTGACCCTTCCAGAGAAGAAGACAGTTCAGAATTACAACAGGGGCTTCCCCTGTGTCAGCTGAAGAAGCTCGCAGGCTCATTCAATCTCTTAAACCTGGCAAAGCTCCTGGTGCAGACAATATTTCACCCAAGCTTCTTAAGGCCACTGTTGATTGGTGGACCCCAGTGCTTGCTGCCTTGTTCACCAGCATAGATCAATCGGCTACCATCCCAGAGGACTGGGGACTAGCAATCATCATCCCAATATACAAGAAAGGGAGCAGATTGGACCCTGCTAATTACAGGCCCAAAAATTACAACAGGGGTTTGAGGGAGGTCACAGCTCAGAGGAAGATGAGGGGGAAAGCTGGGAAATAATGGGAGGGGAGGAGGAAGAGGAAGCACCAGAGCGCTGACAGCTGATGGTGTCTTTAGAAAGAATTCCAGACCCCCCCCCCTCCCAGAACACAGCGAGCCTTGAAAGTAGGAGAGCAAAAGCTCAAAGGCAGAGGGCACTTTTCAGAACCTGTAGTAATGACTCATGAGGAAGTGGGAGAGATGGAGGGGGTGGAGATTCACTCAGGGCAACGCCATTATTCTGAGATGCTGCATTCCCAAGCATCTCTCTGTGAATATTGAATAAAAGCAGATTGTAAGGACTTTTCCTTGTCTTGTCCGTTCCTGGAAACCTGCCGTGAGGGTTGGTTCCTCTGCCACCTGACAATCAATACTGCACCAGCTCAGATATCATCATGCATTGTGGCAGAGAATGGTGTACTACTGTTGCAATGCCTCATCTGAAATATGTAAGTGTTGATATAGTAAGTCTTCTGAGTTTGGGCTATAAGGTTCTCACAAGGAATGAGAAAGTAAAGCTTCGGGCCGTGTTAGAAATCATGAAGCATGAACATGGGAGGCAGATTTTCCCAGAGGATCCTTCTTTCTGTGTGTTCAGAGACAATCACAAACAACTCTCTGGACCAATAGAGACTCAAAGGTCAACTTTATGCATTATGCTTTTTTAGGTTTACACTTAAAAATAGAACATCAGAATGAGACAGGCCTATATTTGACAACAGAATTATTCCACTCTCTGGAAAATATTACACAATTGCCTTAATCAGCTCTCTGTGAAGTGACCTGAAGACCCAGTTGCAGATCAGGATGTGATTTATATATATATATAAGCCAATATTAGAACATTACATTTTATGTAAACAATATCAAATATTATTAAATATTAATTATTAATTATAATAACCACATTTAATTCCATATTAAAATGCTTATCTAATAATAACCAAATTACCTTCTTTATCTCTAGTTCTAGAAATAGGGGAGAAAAGCAAGGGGGTTATTATTCTTTTTTTAAAAAAAAAGATTTTGGGAGCTGACTGGATAATATTGTAAGAAATGGGAAACATAAATGCCTGCACAAGGCTAACTTTGTTTAAAACTTTAATTCTTGTGGGCAATTTCATTTCCATTTCTTTATGCTGAGTGACCAAAAAAGAAAAGAAAAAAAAGAAAAAGCACAGTAAAAGAAATGAAGATTATTTTGTCTAATTATTCGTGCTTTCATCGGGGACTCTGCTTCATCCTGTCCGAAATAATATCTTTTTTAATCTAAGGAAGCATCAGACATCCTTATCCTCTCGCATTGTAACTTCTGAAGATATAACACTAGATCAAGGTCTACGTCCCCCTACTTGGCAGCTAAAACAATGCAACCATGCCAGAGGGAGGATTAATTCGGAAGTGTTGATTGCTTAATCAACAAAAACGGAGGAGTTAAACTGTGAGAACAAAAGACTAGAATAAATACATCTATACAAGGGAAGAGAATAGTGGAATGTGATAGGGAAGAAATCAGAGAAGGGGATCTAACAAGCTGAAATGCCTCCTCTTTCATAATTGCTTTGTGGATTACTAGCTTGACATTTCTTCAGAGTCTGGATTGCACCGGCTCTTTGGTTGACATATACCTGCCACGTTCCTTATGGCTATCTATATATCATGCATTCCATCTCAGTCTCCCTACTTCTTAGTTAGTTGCTCCATCTTATCTACACTGGTTGTCAGCAGCTATCCTGGATCCCAGACAATTTGAATTGATTTGGAGCCCAGCATGTGTCCTAGTCCTGAAGGTTCTCAAGCCTTCTCACATGCCCCAGCTAAACCTTCTTCCCTCCCTTTCAGCAACCTACCTGCTAGTATCCAACTATTCAAGGCCTAGAACCCTCGTACCTGTGGGACCACCTCTCCCGGTATGCCCCACGGAGAGCCTCAAGGTCCATAAACAGCAACACCCTAGTAGTCCTGGGCCCTAAGGAAGTTAGATTAACTTCAACCAGAGCCAGGGTCTTTTCAACACTGGCTCTGGCCTGGTGGAACGCTCTGACTCATGAGACCAGGGCCCTGCAGGATCTGGTTTCTTTCCGCAGGGCCTGTAAGACAGAGTTGTTCCACCTGGCCTTTGGCTTGGAGCCAATTTGATTCCCTCCCCCTCTTCCTTTTTCCCTTTTCCTTTCTCCTCCTGTGATGAGGCTGCATTTTATTATTTTAATGTTTCAATATTTTAATATTGTATTTTAATCTTGTTTTTAAGTTGTATTCATTCAACTTGTTTTTATTATTGCTTGTTAGCTGCCCTGAGCCCGGCCCTGGCTGGGGAGGGTGGGGTATAAATAAAAATTATTATTATTATTATTATTCCTTGCACCTGCATACCTGGAGAGAGGTCTCTTCCTTTTGGCAGAGAAAAGTCAGTGAAGACAGTCAATAAAGACCATGTATGTCTAGTACACAAAGTTGGTTGGCTGTTGATAGGAGAAACCAAAAATCAGGGGCAGGCAGAATGGAGTATCCGGGGAAAGAGCACAGCTCACTGGCTGGCATCCTGAACAGGGGCAATCTACACTGCAGTGCTTTGTTGGAAAATTCATTTGTCTTTAAGACTTGGAATGCCAACATGCATGTCTTGTATGATAATTAATCCAGAGTAGCTATCTCGATGTGGCAAATTCATTTTGAGCTATTTCATGTGGCAAAACTGGATCAGTTCACCTTGAGTAGCAAGGAAAAACTGACTAGTACTTTACACTGGAACTTGTTTCATTGTGTCTGAAGTTGCTCTTGTGTGTGTGCGTGTGTGAGTGTGCGATTGAAAAAATATGAACATTGCCAGCTAAAATGACATGAATAAAATGAGACAAAATGGGTAATGGCTCCCTTGAGCCCTTTCCTGTTTATAAATCACAGTCTATGAAGATGCAACAGAGCAATCAAATTTACCCAGAGACGTTTAATTAAATCCAAAATCATTTCAGCTGCCATTTAAGAACAAGCCCATGTCATTCCCTTCCTAAGCACAGGAAATTAAGATTCTAGATCATGGTTTACAAAATGTGAATCAAAGGACGCTATTTCTGAAATTACATGGTTAACAAAGCAGATTGTCTTGTTCTTGTTTTCCTTCAGATTAATGTGTGTGTGTGTGTATACCTTTCAGCCCTAATAAGTATCTCCATGTTAGTTTATGACAAAAGAATATACCACATTTATTTATGCAACTGTTACGGAAATTACGGGCTGGGGGGGGGACATCTTTAAAGTTAAATGTTACAAATATTATGCCTGAATGTATCCTTTCAACTTGACAGCTCAGAGAAGTTACCTAGCTTTAAAAATAATGTAAAATCATCTCCTTTGCCAGTTTCCTCCATTCCAAAGCTATTTTCCCCTTGAAAAAGGACCCCAGGAAGTTCCCAGAGGTGACAGTTGCTGGGCTCATTGTTAGCCAAGGAAAGCCAAATATCATCACCTGACTTGCCTCGGCTCCAGACATGCAAAGGAAGTTCTATTGTACTTTTGGGTGGTGGGAACTTAAGACATATTTGTCTATGCTAATCTTATACCTGAGTCTTGCCCTGCCATGTCTGCCTATGCTAATCTTGTACTAAGGACTTGTCTGGACATGTTTGCCAAGGTTAACTCCTCCCCTTTTGTGACATGTCAGTGATGTAGCAATGATGTAGCAATGATGTTGTACGAACTGTATTCTGGGATATGGTGGGAAAGTTTTAAAAGTCTTTGTCACCCCATCCTCGGGGTTCAAATTTCCTCTTTGAACCTATTGCGCAATAAACTTTGGTCTACAGCTATTTGCTCTGGTTGGTGGCTGGAATCCTTCCTTTATTCTGCAGGGACCCGTGGGCTCTGCCTGACAAGCTGGGTGACTGAGCAGCCTCACACCTAGATTTTTCCGTAACACAACAAAAAATTAAAATGAAGCAGTAAAAACCAAGGGTTGCATCCAGTACTAGTCATCCTCAAAGTAATGAACATTAATAACTTAGGATCATTAATTTCAATGGGTCTGCAGTGAGTAGAATTTAGCCATGACCCCAAAAAGAGAATATAAAAATCTTGAAAGCCAAATGAAATAAAACTGGTGGTAGGACATAAGCTCTACTTTACTGGATCAGGCCAAAGTAAAACTAAGATGCAAAGTCCAGATAGAAACTTCTACAAACTCACAATCAATACAGAAGTGTTTGCCCTTCTCTCTTTGCCCCAGGTGAAACCATTGGAGTTTGAGCTACACACAGGTCCCACTTTCCAAATGCAATGAATTCCCATTGTGTTGGCATAAGGAGCTGATGACTGCCATTATTACCGATGGGAATATTTCCAATCCATTATCTCTCCCCCTTCTTCCACTATGGAAAAACTGATTTGTCTGACCTTTCCTGCTCTCTGATTTGTCTGCTCTCTCCCCCTGCTCTCTCCCCCCATGGTTTCTGCTGGAAAATCGCTGCCATCAGCCAGCAAAGCACAAACTAGTAAGCAAGTGGGAAAACTTAGTCTGTTTGGATATGATACTGTATCAGAATCAGCTGTGCATGCAGAGAGGTTTAGGCATAATTCTTTTGTTCCGATAACTGAATTTGCGATTAACAAGCATTCTGGTAGCAGGACGTGCATGTAGTTATAATGTTGTGTATGTGTTGTATTGTATTTTTGCGTTGATTTTTATTTGTAGTGCTTTTCCAGATTTGAAAGACTTATTTTGTTTTCTTGCTCATTGCGCCGCTTTTGGAGTCGACTTTCACTAGTGATGCCTTATTTTGACACTTTGCAACGTTCCGTTTTATGTTTCGGGACAGATTGCAAACTGTGTTGAGATTTTGAAATATAAACCCAATTTAAATAAATAGAAGGAAACGGGCCATGATCACTCATTCAAATGTCCTGAATTTTACCATTTTGTTTTTTAAAAAAGAATCAGGTGTTGACTGAATGTAAAAAGTTTGTCTATATTGTTTACAACAAGCTGCAATTGCCCCAATGTGTGAAACAGATTGGATAGTTTTTATCCAAATAACTGTCAATGTTGTTCACAAACTTGGCTCATTTGATCGCTTGCAAGTAATGGACTTCCAGTGTAAATGTATCTGCTCTTTATTCATTTATTTTTTAACTTCACACAGCTATGATCCATTTGTATTTAACAAGCAATTACAAGCTCATTCCAAAGAGATGCTTGTTTTCAATTTGCTCTGACCCCACAAAAGAAGGAATGAACTAAGGGTTGTATTCATAAGCTCAGCAGGATTTCTTTTACTTTTTTAAAAAGAGCATTTTACTGCTTTGTTTTGGAAATAATTCACATCTTTAATAATAGGATGGCCAGTTCGACTGCAGTTTTCTGCCTTCCTCCCTCTCACTTTTGGTCTTCTATGATTGCGGTTCTTTTTCTTATAATTAGATCGAGTCAGCTCTCTGCCGAGATAGTGACAGCTTATAGTCATCAGTGTGTAGTTGCCCCAAGAGTCAATTCCCCGAAAACTCTTTTAATTGCTTTGGTAACTTTAGTACATTGTGATTCTCTTGTGTAAAAAAAAAACCACCACCACATGCTATTGATCAAAGTCTTTCTTGTGCTAAGCACAAAATTTCCAACCTATTGGTGATGATGTATAAATACAATCTTCCTGAGCATTCCTCTGAGTGTCATTACAAAGCTTGTACATCAATCCTCTCTTTCCGTTTCTCACCCAGCTGCGAGGAGAAAAAACTATTGTGCAACAAAATTTCTGAACTTTTGGCCCTGCTATAAAAGCTCATTAGATCATTGCATTAAGGATGCAATCCTATGCTTCAGTTATGCCAGCTAGGTACAACAGGATACCCTCCTATGCTCAGAGAATGTGATACAATGTGAGATATTCCCTCACAACTGTGTTGAATGCACCTGTGCAATGCCACAATGGGGTGTCTTCTATGCTGGCACGTCCCTGTGGACACAGCATCTAAAACAGGATGTAGTCATCAGGAGAAGAGAACCTGAACATGCCTCTAGCAACATTTTCTAAATGAACTAATTTTTTAAAAAAACCATCTACATTCATACCCCCTTGAGATTGACACACATACTAGATAAAAATCCCCCAGAACTGTTGGAAGACTTGTGGTCCATGGGCCACTTAACTGTGGTAGTAAGACTTGGGGATGATATACTCAACGAGAAACACCACAAATTAACACTTTTCACTATTTGATTTAGAGGGAGGGGTGTATTTTAGGATTTGATGGGATCCGTGATAGTTGCTTCAATACTTGTGATAGCACAACTGTGGACAAGCAATAGGGCTCCTCCTACAGCTTTCCAAAGGAAACTTTGGAAAATGGCTTAGATATCAAATCCATATAATAAGTACTGATGGGAGTCAGCTTGGATGGCTTTATAGACAAACTCATGGAGCGCAAGGCTATTAGCAGATACCAGTCATGGTGGCTAAGTTCAGCCTTCACTATTGAAGGCTGGATCTTTGGGGATATCGTTGGTTATTAAAGCCTAACAGATATGCTTCTGGTTTTTTGAGAATTGTGCTCTTAAATATTCTTTTCAACTCTTCATGTATCTTGGTCCAAAATTGTTTAATCACCTTACACCCCCACCACATATGGTGCATTGTTCCCACCTCTGCTTTCCATCTCCAACAAAGATAAAAAGAATATATTCCTCTACGTGACATCAGTTGCTAGATTACTAGTGGCAAAAAAATGGAAAACAGGAAAAATACCAAAATTATCAGAATAGAGAATTAAGATCTGTGAATTTATGGAGATGGCAAAATTAATGGCATCAATTAGGGGCTGCCCCAAGCAAAAAATTAAGAAAGAGTGGGAGTGTGTAGAGATATATATGAAAAAAAAAATGGATATGGAAATTAAGTTTAACATAAACGTAAAAGGAAAGACTCACAAGGATACAAGATGATATTAAAAAGGATATGACTATTAAGTATAAATCACTGCTAACACAACAAGCAACAATCATGCAAATGCCAATAAGATCTCACATGGGTGAGGGGAAGTTGGGTAGGGGAGAGGGAGGTGGTATTTGGAAAATTTTTGAGAATGTGATATAAAAGTAAAATGATTGTACAGTGGTACCGCTTGGGTACCGCTTCAGCTTACAGACTCCGCTAACCCAGAAATAGTACCTCGGGTTAAGAACTTTGCTTCAGGATGAGAACAGAAATTGTGCTACGGCGGCGCGACAGCAGCAGGAGGTCACATTAGCTAAAGTGGTGCTTCAGGTTAAGAACAGTTTCAGGTTAAGAACAGACCTCTGGAACAAATTAAGTACCGTATTTTTCGCTCTATAACACGCACCAGACCATAACACGCACGTAGTTTTTAGAGGAGGAAAACAAGGAAAAAAATATTCTAAACGAAATAGTGAATATATGATTTTTGTGGTTCATGCTGTGGCCACAGACATGTGATCTGACAGTGAGTTTGGAGTAGCCCAATGCAAAAATCCTGAGGATCCATGTGGATCCATGCTTTGTAACCACGGAGAAGGGAAGGAAGGGGAACCATGGATCCTCTGCTCACGACTGCAGCAGATCCCCCCCCGCCACCCGCAGGCATTCGCTCCATAACACGCACAGACATTTCCCCTTACTTTCTAGGAGGAAAAAAGTGAGTGTTATGGTGCAAAAAATACGGTACTTAACCCGAGGTACCACTGTAATTTGAAATATTTTGAATAATTGTGGTTGTAAGAGCCGCCCCCCCCCCTAGTTTTTACTTCTCTTTCTGTCACAAAAACTTTAAATAAAAAATAACTATTGAAGGCTGGGTGCCTCTGAATTCCAGATACTGGGAATCACAAGTCAGGGGTCTGCTGTTCAGGCAAGTCTTCCTTTCAGGCTTCCTATAGGCATCTGGTTGGCTGCTGTTAGAACAAAATGGTGGACAAAATGGCTGCTGTGGCAGCACAGAGCTGCAGAGCCAGCGTCCAAACAGCAGCATCACCTGGGATGGGGCACAGGAGGGTGGTGCTTGGGTCAGGGCCGTGAAGACCCACCAGCAGAGTAAACCCTACCAATGCATCCACTCAGCTCCAACGTTGCCGTGGGCTGCCCCACTGTCCAGCCATGTCTAGGTCAGCTGTAGCAATGCCAGTGTTTGGAGGTCAGCCTCACCCTGGACCCTACAGACCAAGGGACAAGTAAAACAGGACATTTATTCTCTCTCTTCAGAATGGAGTCATTTTATTTTTCATGCTGAAAAGACTGACATGCTACCCAATGCAATATGTGACAATTTGAGGGGGGGGTGTTATTCAAGTGCCTGGGGAATTATCATCACTAATGTTGTTTACGGTGTCATGAATCCTCTCTGTTTGAATAATGTAATAATAGTGATTGTCTGCTTCGGTATTAAGGAGAATGACTGCTCTGTTACCTCAGCTGCCAGGCGACTGCATTTGTCAGGTTCTTTCTTTGGTCTGGAGTTTATTTGTTTAATGGTGTTTTTGTTTGCACGTGGAAATAATTGGAGTTTTCAACAAAGTAAAAGAGCCAGGGAGGAATCAGTCGTGTCGTGACTTGACATCAGTCAGGATAGTCTCATAGGAATAAGGACATCCTATGAAGTGTTTATAGAACACTTGTGGATGATGAACAAGTGATACAAAAGACAAAGTGTGTGTGTGTGTCTCTGTGTGTGTGAATGAGTGCCTCCAGACTGTCATTATTCAGCAGTAGGGATTCAGACACACAGCAGAACTTTAAGTTTGTAGAGTTAATATAATGGACTATAATGTCACCCAGTTGCTCCATTCAGGGTACAGTGGTACCCTGGGTTACAGATGCTTCAGGTTACAGACTCCGCTAACCCTGAAATAGTACCTCGGGTTAAGAACTTTGCTTCAGGATGAGAACAGAAATCATGCGGCGGCAGCAGGAAGCCCTATTAGCTAAAGTGGTACCTCAGGTTAAGAACAGTTTCAGGTTAAGAACGGACCTCCAGAACGAATTAAGTTCTTAACCCGAGGTACCACTGTAGTATGAGAGCCATTGTGGTATTGCAGTTAGAGTGTCAGACTAGGACCTGAGGGATAAGGGTTCAAATCCCCACTCAGTCATACATCTCATTGGTGACCCTGGGCCATTCTCGGCCTCTTATTCTCACCTACCTCACAGGGTTGTTGTGAGGATTAAATGAATGAGGTGGAGGAGGACCATGTTTGCCAACTTCAGCTCCTTGGAGAAAACGTTGGGATATCGATGTAATAAATAAATAAATAGGGTGGAGAATTTTGGGAGGTTATTTTTGCACAGCTCTAGGGTCTGAATTAGCTTCAGATTGAGTGTCATTCAGATTCCACTCTTTGACTTGACATTTGTGTGGATTTCAAGCCACACTTTACAGATGGGGTTCAGCAGCCGTACAGTACAGAATTGGCAGAATAATTATGTATTGATGTGGAGACCGGCATAAGCATATTTTATAGTGTGGTAGAGAAATCCCTGCGGCTACTTGGCAGACTAATGTCAAGGCGGGCATAAAGCTCAAAAAACTGAGATGTCCTACACAATCATATTTTTTTTTGTAATTTCATTCGCAAACCACTCCCAAGTGCAGCAGAGCAAGCAAATTGTCAACATTTTAATGAAGCTGTCCAAATTAAATAAAAGGTAGAATTTTTTCTTCCACCTCCTCCTCTTCAGAAAAATGATATATACCAATTATTCAACACTAGCAAGAATCCTGCATCATCTGTTCAGAGCACAGTCAATTGCACTCATACAATTCTCTGCACTCTGGGGTTCACTCGCAAGCCTGTGAATTACTTCTCTTTAATATTATGTTTATGCACTGAAAATTCTTTCATTAACTATATTGGGGAAATTACTTTCGACAGAACAAGCGGCCCCATGCTAAGGAAGAAATGATTTTTAATAAATAGGAATTCATCTACTGCAGTAGCTGCCAGGGTTTATAATTTCTTCTCCTTCTTGAAGATATCCTATTACACACTAGGGGTTCTGTTTGCTACCCAATTTGGAATGTGCCTTCTGGTGCGCTGCATTTATCTGAGCATCACGCAACAGTAAAACTTGATGCAGGAAGCCAAAGTTGAGTTACAATTAAAACATCAGAGGATGAGAGGCAAGGAATGGCCGCTTCCCATTGTTATTTTATTGTTATTGGGGTTGTTGGTTTTTTTTGCTGTGTGCTTTGGTTTCTGGCTTTCCAAGTGCCACGTAATACTTGTTCCACACTTATTATCTTTAAGTGTGGCAGCATCTACACTTCAGAACTCCCCCCCCCCCGAATTATAGAATTGTAGAGTTGGAAGGGATACCCTCCCACCAAGGATCATCTAGATTCCCTTGCAATGTAGGAATCACACCAGGCAGGCACCTTTGCTATGCTCCTATGCTTAAAACATTTCTATTTAGGCAAGTTTATTTAGGCATGTGTTTCAATCTGTTTTTAGCTTATTGTTTAATTAAATTAGTTTTTTATTTTTAAACGCCTCTTTTAGCCGCTTTTTTGCGATTCTTATTATTGTTATTTGCAAACCACTTTGAACTTTTATTGCAACCAAGCGGTATGTAAATTTCACTCAGCAAACAAAGACATAAAATAACAAGGAGCATGATTATTTCTCACAGCCAGGTTCTGGTGTTGTTTCTTTCCTCTTTCTAGTGCCCTCCTCCCGCATCTCCCTTCCTTTGTGAAGACGCTGCCTTTGTAGCTACCTGGTCCTTCCCTCTAATCTCCCGGCATGTTGCACCTGTTGGAGCCTAATTAGCACCATGACTCAACAAACACTAATTTGTACACCTCCCCACACTTGAACGACTGCAGTGCAAATGCAAACTCAAACTGCCTCTCCTGCCCTTCACTGGGTGCCTTCGGATGTGGGGAATACTGCGTCACATTTCCCTGATTATAATGCTAGCGCTTCTGTAACCATTTTCTAACATTCCTATCACGCTTCAGTGCCTGTTGGGTTACGGAACTGTGGCTTCTTGACCGATAACCGACATGCCACACTGTGTTCCATTCACGCCAGCAGCCATGGCATGACACAACTATGACTACGTCGCTATTCCCTCACTCTTTCTGCACACACATGCTTCTGTTTCCTAATGAAAGAACAGCATGCCTCGACCCAGTATACCTGAAGGAGCGTCTCCACCCCCATCGTCCAGCCCGGACACTGAGGTCCAGTGCCGAGGGCCTTCTGGCAGTTCCCTCCTTGTGAGAAGTGAGGTTACAGGGAACCAGGCAGAGGGCCTTCTCGGTAGTGGCACCTGCCCTGTGGAATGCCCTCCCACCAGATGTCAAGGAAATAAACAACTATCTGACTTTTAGAAGACATCTGAAGGCAGCCCTGTTTTTAATGTTTGATGTTTTATTGTGCGTTTAGCAGCTCCAGAGTGGCTGGCTAGATGGACAGGATATAAATAATAAATTTATTATTATTATTATTATTATTATTATTATTATTATTATTATTATTATTATTATATTATTATTATTATTATTATTATTATTATTATTATTATTAAGCTCTCACAATTCACTGAATTGTGAACACAACCACCCTTTCACCACTGCTCTTCACAGTCTCCCTATAAATATTTCCCATGTTAGGGTTGCCATACGTTCAGGAATTCCCAGACATTTCCTCTTTTGAGGGCCCTACATGCCCATCTGGGGGGAATGTTACATTTTAAAGCAAATCTGGATTTCGGGATTAATTAGTGTGTGTGTGTGTGTGTGTGTGTGTGTGTGTGTGTGTGTGTGTGTGTCTCTGGCTCTGGCACAGGCGACCCGGGCTCTGGCTCTGGTGTGAGTAGCTCATTTTTTTGTGTCCAGATTTTTACTTCTTGAAATATGGCAACCCTACATAAGTGCAATCCTACCTTACGACCATCCTGCCCTCCCTTCTACAAACCTTTTGAGATGCTATCTGATGCAGCCTCTGAGCCTGAGAAAGGGCTGCAGCTCTACGGCATAGAGTTTCTGTTTCGTTTTGTAAACATTATTCAAATACCCATCACCTTAATCTGAACAAATCCTCCTTGCGTTGTGTGCAGGATTCGCCTGCTTCTCTGATGGTGAGTTACAGGTGCACTTTACCAATCACGAAGGGGCAGAAAAGCAATTTTTTATTGAAGTATGTACTCCGCGACAAAACAAATCGTTGCAGCATCGCAGGGTTTTGCTGGTTCCTCTTTGGGTAGAACTAAATGTTATGGAAGATACATTGCTATGTGTTATAAGAGATAACTGCTAAAAACACCAGCCCTCCATCTTACCCTCCTGTCTCTGGTCATGATGCACAATATGAGATGTAAGGTCATCTTTTTGTACTTTTCTCCATTCAGACTCTACTTCATTTACTGCTGTTTATGAAGGCAGGGGAAGCTAAGAGCTGGTTGATAATAGAATCATGGAGTTGTAGAAGGCGCACCAAGGATCATCTAGTCCAACCCTCTACAATGCAGGAATCTCAGCTAAAGCATCCATGACAGATACCACAACTAAAACATCCGTGATACCACATCAGATGTATTTTATGCCTACATACCTGGGGTAACAGCAGTGATCTGCTTATTGGTGTTTCGCAACTTTGACCTGTTGCAGGACCTTAGCCAGACCAATCCATTTGTTGAGTGGATTTCTGTTTAACTTTTATATGTTGATATTATTATTTTATACTATTCTAATCTGAATGTTACTTTTTTGATGTAGGCTGCCTATTTTAAAGTTATGTTTTATTATCACATTTTTGTATTGCATTAGATTGTTATAAGATGTACATTTTTTGTTTCTTCAGCTTGTAAACCGCCTTGAGTATTGTAAGATAGAAAGGCGGTATACAAATTAAAAATGATGATGATGATGATTAGCAGAGCATACGCAGAGTTCCAGAAAGCCATCAGTTGCAGGCAGGATGGACAAAGCAGGAACAAGACGCTGCTACCAGTAACTTGGTTACTTAGATGTTTACAGCAGACTCTACAAGTTACTATATACAAGAACAGAAACGGATCTTAACTAGCTCTCTCTTAACAAACTCCAAACGACTCTCAGAACACTGCACTGACCAACAAACTATCCAGTCAGTAAGGTCATAAGTCATCATGCCTGTGTGAGACCTCAACCAATGGTAGATTTGTATCCAAGGTCTCAGATCTCTAGGCAGAATAACTCCTCTGCTCAGTCATCCTTGGCTTTCAGCCAACTTCGAATTGCTTTGTGTGAAGCTGCACAGAATGGCACGTAGTCAAAATCCCAACACTGCTCCCATTAGAAAATTACAACATATAGAGCACAACAGGCTGAATGGTAATGTTTGTAACAAATTTCTTTACTGGTTACTTCCTAACATACAGGCCGACCCAGCTGCCTGGACCAGCCCACCTATGTTTGGGCCAGCCTGCCTGTGTCTGCTACCTATACTAGCCAACCACATCAGCTGTATTGCCCGTGACATTCTGGGGACCTTTCCTTAATCACATTCGAGGACTGTGTAACACAAGAATGTATTAAGAAAGGAAGAAATATATCTGCAGTGGATTTAATTAAATAGGTTATATACCTTAAGGCAGTGGTGTCCAAACTTTTTCCAAAGTATTGATGAAGTGAAGGGCCGACGTTGAAGTTGTTGGGCTTCTTTTACGGCCGGATTAAACCAACCCCCGAAACAAACTTTGGACATGCCTGCCTTAAGGATTGTCTATGGTGTACATCCTGGACTTGATTCCTATGTTAGGAAGTAACCAGTAAAGAAATTTGTTATAAACATTACCATTCAGCGCTCTATATGTTGTAACGATTGCATCTGCGTAACAAGGTATTGTATTTGTTTTGACCCCATTGGAAAATTGTTATCTAGTGAGGTCCCACTTAGTGCAGGCTTCCAGCAGGCTTACTAGCAGTGACAGTATTTGCTAAAAATCTGGCAAGTGGCCTAAAACACAATTAGATGTGCTCTAATTACATTGAGAATGTTGTTGTTGTTTGTTGTTTAGTCGTGTGCGACTCTTCGTGACCCCATGGACCAGAGCACGCCAGGCACCCCTGTCCTCCACTGCCTCCCGCAGTTTGGTCAAACTCATGCTGGTAGCCTCAAGAACACTGTCCAACCATCTCGTCCTCTGTCGTCCCCTTCTCCTTGTGCCCTCCATCCTTCCCAACATCAGGGTCTTTTCCAGGGAGTCCTCATGAGGCGGCCAAAGTATTGGAGCCTCAGCTTCACGATCTGTCCTTCCAGTGAGCACTCAGGGCTGATTTCCTTAAGAATGGATAGATTTGATCTTCTTGCAGTTCATGGGACTGTCAAGAGTCTCCTCCAGCACCAACATTGAGAATATTCCTCCCAAATTAGGTTCAGAATTGGCAATACAGTCGATTGATACAATTGCATGCTATTGAAAGAAAAATCCTTGTGTTGGTTTTTTTTAAAAAATGGATGATTTTGACATTTGATTTTATGATGAAGTCAAAGTTGTTATTGTTTCTTATTTATATCCAAATCTCCAAATCCCCATTATGAACAGCCACAGTCAAAGTAGCTTATGATTTATGCAAAGAGAGGGTGGGGAGGCAGCAACTACACAATTTGCCCTGGAATATGATTATTACTATTATTATTAAAAATCATATTATACTAATTCCCACGCTTTCCCTCTATAATATGCTCTCTGAAAACCGCCTCTCTTCTGCATTATGACTACGAAACCACCACTAGGGGATCTAGAGAATCAATTGGTCGTGTGTCCTCAGACGTTTACATTCTGGCATATTTTAGATGTCATTTTGTTTTTAATTTGGGGGGAAATGAAGCCAGAAGCAGTAGCCCAGGGAGTCTCCACCAAAGAATAGCCTTTAAGAAAATGATGGCTTTTGCATTGCTTTTCTGCACACAGAGAAAATTGGGTAGCTGTTTTTCCCTCACCATTGTGGCAAAAGCGCCATAGGCAGCTGAACCTCAAATTTGCTTGGGATGCAAAGGCACACACAATGGACCACATAATCTAACAGGGCAAAGGCATGGATGGAGGCAGTGCTGCACTCCAAGATTATGAATAACACTGCACAATCTACTTTGAAAAAGCACATGGCAGGACTAGTTGATGCCTGGTATTTAGTACCAAAGGCAAAAGAGAGAAAATAATGGAAATTCTTGGAAACAGGGGTTAGTCTGGGTGATTATTAGCAGTGTTCAATGGTTGAATAGAACATATTTTAAAAAGTAATTAAAATGGTAAGAGAGTGCATTAGAGTGGTGCCTAAAGGATCCTTTACACACTATTTCACACTTTGCTTTTTTGAGCCATGGAGATTAGTCTTAATGTCAGCATGGGAGCTGGTGCAATATAATGTCTGAAGGCAAAACTACACATTACACTTACTGGGTAGTAAGTAGCCACATTTTTTGATCGCTGTTAATTAAATTACAGAGGAGGAAAGGTTCCTGCATGCAGAAAGAGAAAGCTTCATTTCCCCCTCTCCAGTCACTCAGAAAAGAAGTTACCCCTGTCCTGTGTGACTAGGAACTTTAGAGAAAACATGTCAGGAAAAAGCACCAATGCGAGAGCGAGCTGCAGGTGTCTGGAATGCAAAACAGGATGTTGATGTCTGGGACTGTACTATTGGAACAAAGGGGCAGTCTATTCATTGTTCTGAGCACCGGATGTTAGCTCAGAGTGTCATCTGACCTGTACTGGAAGTACAGGGGTGGAGTTGAGACTCTACTGCTGGAGACTGGAGAGTGCAGACACGTTTCTCTGTACTGCTGCAATGACAGAAATAAAGCAATGTAAATAGATTTCTGTCTGTCTCTTTTCCCCTCCCTGAGGGAAGCAGGGAGGAGGGAGGAGTTTGTGTGTCCCTCTCACGCTGAGTGGGATCGCAGATAGTGACCTTGCCTGTATCCTGCCGGGAGACGCAGACGGGGAGGTCAGCCAGGATCTCAGCCGAATGCCTGGAGAAAAGGCCAGTTACCTCTGACCAAGGATGAGAATCCGACAAAACATTCCCTAAATAATACAGGCACCAATAAGAAATTCCTTATTGTTGCGTATTCCTTTACGCAACAGCAGCGGCCAGAATATTGATCGCAAAGAATTGGAAGGGTGGAAAAATGCCATCATTATTACAATAGTAAAGCAAGCTCTGTGAGTTTGTGGAAATGGCAAAATTGACGCAATCATTAGAGGCCATTCAAATCAGAGAATAATTAAAGAGTGGGATGGAGTGAAGGAATGCATGAAAAAATATGGTTCCAGAACTGGAATATTAATAGATAATGTGCAAAACATGCAGGGGTAAGCAAGGAAATAATAAAAGAATCAACTGAATAATTATTAAATTAGAACAACACAACACAACAAGACGGAAGAAGTAAAAAAATATTGAGATCACACATGGGTGAAGGAGAGACAAATGGACAGGATGAGAGAAGCACACATGCTTGGGGGAAGGGTGGAATAAACATGTAAGAAATAAATGAATAATATGCCAAGCGGGAGAAAGTATGTTCGTGTTATATGATTAATGGCACAGACCGAAGATTTCTTTCTTTTCTTTCTTTTTTAAGGAAAGGCACTTAATTTGCAACTAGATTAGATGGTAGGAGATATGTCATTGGATTTTTAAAGAAAGCCAAATACAATTACAAGGGTGGAGAAAATCAAATGTGAGCTGTGGTGCTGGAGTGCAGTGTTTAATCTCTTCTCCTGTGCCGTTTTCCTGATGTGACTCTCAGCTGTCATGTCTCCTACAGATGGGTGCGAACATCAGTGCAAGAGAAACTGAAGGAGCCCTTCAATGCCTTCCTGGCCTGAGGATGTGGCTCTCCCATCATCTTGTGCATGACTCCCCTGTAGCTTTTTGCTCTCCACACCAATGCAGAAAGGTGTAACTGCAGAATCAGACAACCGTCTTGTCCCTTACATTCCCATGTGAAAATTTTGAAGTATGCTTCCCCACTGTGATGTCAGGAGCTCGAGTCAGCAAGAGAAAACGTGTGTCAGCGAAGTTAATTCTTTTTTCAAAGAAACCAAAACAGCACAGGCCTAGTGATCCCAACAATTCTTCCCAGTAGGTCTTGCTCCAATGATTCCCATCACTCTCAAAGACTGTTCCTCTCCAGGGTCTTTCCCAAGCAGTTGCAAATGACTCCTACGTACAACCAATCTCTGCTCTGCTCTTTTCATTTTTCTGCACATTCTAGGAGACCAGCGGGGAGGGAAGCTGGTTGTAGCAGGAGGGGGAGACCCTCTGGATTCTTCAGCAGCTTGTCTCATCATTTCCCCTTGGCCATTCTCTTCTCTAGCCTCTCCTTCAGCCTTGGAGTCTTCCTGCTCACTAAACCCTGTTACCTCTTCAGCTTCTGACACCTCCTCCTCCCAGTCTGTTCCTTCTCTCTCTGACCACTCACCATCATCTTACCACTGATTCCCTGACTCTGAGTCCATGACATGGGATTTGTGAAAGAACACCACCCCACCCCAGTTTGTGATATACTGAAGGTATGGAGGAATTAGCCAGTATAGTGGTACCTTAATTTGTTCTGGAGGTCTGCTCTTAACCTGAAACTGTTCTCAACCTGAGGTACCACTTTAGCTAATGGGGACCTCCCACTGCTGCCGCTGTTCTCATCCTGAAGCAAAGTTCTTAACCCAAGGTACTATTTCTGGGTTAGTGGAGTCTGTAACTTGAAGCGTCTGTAACCTGAAGCATCTGTAACCCGAGGTACCACTATACAGTGGTACCTCGAGTTAAAACGCTTCAGGTTACAAACCCCATGAACCTGGAAGAGTTACATCAAGTTGAAAACTTTGCCCCAAGAGAAGAACGGAAATCGTGTGCCGCCGGCGCAGTGGCAGCAAGAGGCCCCATTAGCAAAAGCACTTCTCTAGTTAAGAACGGACCTCCGGAACAAATTAAGTTTTTAACTAGAGGTACCACTGTAATGCCGAACGGTTCATAATTTTGCAATGTATGGAACTAAGACATACCATAAACCCAGGTAAATGGATACTCTCTAGCAGTTCTTCCCAATCACAGATCAATCTACTTACTCCAGGAATCAGTTTGCCATGATCACATGTACTCCCAAAAGCTTTCCGCAGAGAGGTGCTGGGTTTTTTTTCTCCCCCCACATGTTTTATTTCCAGTGATTTTTGACATGTACCAAGTGCCCATCGCCCAGAGTGTGTCTAAAATATCAAAGTGGTTTAAAGCTAACTCACTCTGTGAATTTAGTGCAGAGAAACTGCAAAAGGAGAAAGTAATTGACAACTCCGGGGTCATTTGTGTTTGCGGACTCAGCCACTATCTGGCCAAATGTTTGAATGTTGGAAATTGGCTTGTAACCATCAGCTGGAAATCAGTTTGCAATAACCAGCCATACAATTAAAACACAAATCTTGAAATGTAAACAATTCTGGTGTGATACTGTCATTGACATTCAGAAAAGGCTAACAAACTAAAGCAAACCCATTTACTTTTTTATATAAAAGACACCATCTTCTTGAAATTAACTTTTTCTTAGCTAAAAGCAGACAATTAAAACACGCTTTCTCTTCCAGAGGGAGCAAAGTAAGTAATAATAGAGTCTTAATAGGATTTTTCTTTGCTAGAGTGGTTTGGGATGGTTTTATTTTAAGTATAATTAATGGTCATGTAATGGTAATAATGAGCAGGCATGAAAGCGCAGTAATGAGAAAAATTGTGTGTGTGAGAGAGAGGGAGAAGTGCAAAGCTTTGTGTTTTTCCCCCCTTATAGTTAATTCTTGTAGCTCACCAAATACTGTGTGGAGTAGATTAATTTTTTATTTTTTATTTTTTAAAAAATTGCCTTCAAATTGTGGTTTCAGAGAACCTCAAGGTTCCACGGAATTTTCCCTCTGGATAAGTAGGTTTTACCAGACTTATAAATTAAAAAATGAACAGGAGATATCAGAAGTTACTCAAAAGAAAATACAGAATTAGTGGACAAGCTTCCTTGGCAAATAAGACAGCCGACCACTACTGATCTTCCCTAGTAATGCAGATCCAGAGGCAGGATAGTGTTGGCTGTGTTCTAGAGTCTACCTTGAGTTCACATGGAACAATGGTGATGTCCAACAGGCGTGGCTACCACTCAACATTAACTTCATGTTCATCCTAGGACACTCTCCAGAATGTTCTAAAAAGCACAGTGGTCCCATAGCAGACATGAAGGTGGAAAGTTTGAAAACCAATTATTTAGATTTAGAGGATAAAAGCTCACCTTAAAAACAGGAAGGAAGTTGGCAGCAAACACAGAACTACCTGATGACCAAACACTTCCTTTTCAAAAATGCACTTCCATGAACACAACTGAAATTGACATCACCTTCAAGTGCTAGTCACTAGATCTTACTGATATGTGCAACCAACATTTATTTTCTCTGCTGGGATTTTCAGGAGCATTTCCAGCAGGAGGAATGCCAAAGCAGCACTATGACAGCTGCATGTCCAATCTTTACTGGCTCCAGAATACCAGGAAGAGCTGGAGAAGAGATCCTCCATCATCAGTTACACTGTGTGGCTGTGGATGGGAACAGCTCTTCTCCAGAACAACATTAAAAAAGAAACAGAGTTCGTGCTAGCACTACAGGAAATTCGTCCACTACAGGAAATTGCCACCTACGTGATTTGTCTAGGCTCAGTCAGTGGGTGCATCAAAAAGATAAGTGTACGGTAATATATCCATTTTAAGGACATCTCTCAAAATTATGAGTAAAGGAGAATCAAGTAACGGCAAATCACATTCAAGTACTATTGGAATTAGTGGTCACGCTGAAAACCACTTGAGGTAATGAAGTGACCACTAACATCGAGAAGAGCTTCACCTACAGGGCCAAGAGGCATTCATTCATCATGGATCTCTCCTGACTCTGAGAGCAGAAACAACACACTTTCTTCTTCTCTTGTGTATCTCTTGATAATTGATAGTGCCATGTGTCAAGCTTTGCACGTCATCTTGTTTAATTCCAGCTATAAACTTACCTTCACTTTCTGACTTGGGTATTCCTAGACCACAAAGTGTTGAGCGGCATGTTTGCCAAAACCACATGGCAGAGTCCTCTTTGGACTGTACCACTTCGGACTCCAGGCGTGTACGCATGCAAGAAGGGATGGGGCGTTGCATATTTTAAGACCCCCAGTTTTAAATAAACAAAAACAGAATACCTGACCTCACCGTTTTCTATGTGCAGAGCAATTTGTACATGAGAAAGCATTCAAAAACACAACTCCCACACCTACAGCTTGAAATGACACAGTCCAGGAAGCAAGTGATCGAATAGATCAGCCCAGAGAGCCTCCTGCGTGAGTCCCTATTTCAGGTATCTTAGCTAACATTTCATCAATAGCTCGACACATTTTCCCTGCAGTTAGTCCACCCCTATTGCCTTAGTCTGTTATTTTCTCAGGGGACTGCCAAGAGCACTGGGCATGGGATAGCCTGCAGGGGCACAGAACAAACTGTGAAGCTTGAAGGGCTGTGAAATTGTGAAGCAAAACTGAGAAGAGAATTAGCAGCTAAGATAGGACTCAGGTGGGAAGAAGATAATTGGCAAACCTGAGAGAATGGAGAGAGTGGAAGAAGTGACCAGAGGGAGAGAATTGGAAGTGTGTTTGTGTGAGAGAGTGTGAAGGGTAGGACTAGGTGAATCTGTCAATTTCAGCTTCTTTCAATGACTCCTTTTTAAATTCAATTTTGCCTAATATACACATTTTTTGCATGGCACTCTCCTATAGTATAATGCATTTTTATATGTTATCTTCACTAATATATGCATTTGTGTGAGTCCTTTACCCCCAGTATATGTGGTTTTGTACACATTACTTGGATGGTGAACTGCATTGCAAAATCTGGAGAAGTGTCAGTTTTGAGGGACGTGGCTGTGTTTTGATTTGTGTATTGTTTCAGAAAGTGTGAATTAGGGAAGTTGGCATCTAAATGTGAACTGAACTGAATTTCTCCCCTCTCCTGTGTGTGTGTGTGTCTACTTATGAAGCAGGATGTAAAATTCTTTGGAGACACTGTTGATGGAATCTTTCAAGGAGTTGGAAATGGTTTTATAAATGGTCCATGTTTCACAAGCATACAGTAAGGTTGGTAGTACAATAGCTTTGTAAACATGCATTTTGGTTTCCCTGCAAAAGTCCCAGTCCTCAAACACTCTGCACTTTGGGAGAAAGCTGCACTCGCAGAGCTCAGGTGATGCTAGATTTCGGCATCCGTGTCGGCTCAGGTAGGAGAAGTGATTGACACTTTCCAACATTATACTATTGAGTTGGATTTGTGGCACGGCAGAGGGCTTGTTTTATGCTTGTTGGTGCAGTACTTTGGTTTTTTGGATGTTGAGCAATAGGCCAAGCTTTTCGTAAGCTTCTGTGAACATATTTAGAATGGTTTGGAGGTCATCCTTTGAGTGCGCACACACTTCGTTGTCATCAGCATACTGAAGTTATGGCATCCTTACTCTTTCCTTTCAGCCTACTCAAATTAAAGAGCTTTCCATCTGTTCAATATACGATTTCTACCCTGGTGGGGAGTTTCCCTTCGACAACGTGTAGGATCATAGCAACGAAAATAATAGAGTTGGGGTGATAACACAACCCTGTTTAACACGTGTGTGTGGGGTGTGTGTGTGTGTGTTTGTCTACTTATGAAACAGGATGGAAGAGGCACAATGGAGACAAGGGGTTATTATAAAGTTAAGCAGGGATAAGGGAAGCCAGAATTGTTGGGGAAAGAGGATGGGAGAGAACAAGGAGGAGTCCACGAGGAGCTGTGGAGAAACTCGGCACTAGTGTGTGCTGTGAATCACTGTCATAAAGGCCTGTGCATGAATCTCAAACTGAATTGTGCCAGTTGGGGGGCAATCTAGGCTTTTACCAATTCGTGTTGTGACAGCCTCAGATGGTTCAAGTTTGGAACACACAGATCAATCCAGGGCTGTCATGGGGTGGGACATCAGCTGGGAAGAAAGAGAGGCAGGCAGGGCCCTGGATCGGGGCAGAGCGGGGTGCGTGCAGTGCGCAGTCCTACTGCCCCATTTTGTGCGGGGTGCTTCTGACATTCATTTTCTGAACACCTTCTCTCATGCCAAAACCTATCCTTTGAAAAGACTAACTAATATCCTGCTCTTCTTCACAAAACAGCTTCCATTTCCAGGAATTAAAATATACATTAAAATGCGTTAATAAAAAATAACAAAGCGTCGCACATTCTCAGCATTTATGCGGAGCATTTAAAGCCGGCGATTGTCGATCAAAGGCGCTTGCCTGTTATCTCTTTCTCGCAGGCATTCATTCAGTCAAAGGCAAAAATTAATGAACCGACATCTGACCTTTTATTCTCCCTCACTGCTTTGTCTCCTTTCTTCCATGAGATGGCGGGTTTGGGGGAGGCTTGTGGTTTGCACTCGATGGCAACTTCTTGGCCCCTGGTTATAATGATTGTTTTCTTCAGTTGGCTTGGGGGGAAAGTTGGAGCCAAAGCTGTTGAAAGGAAATATTTCAGTCTCTTAGCTTAGTATTTCGATTAATTAATTCACAGATGTCGCATGCCAATATGCTCTCATTTTCTCTCCCCCTCTTTTCCTCACTTCCCTATCCTATAGTGGTTAAAAGGGATTAAGCTATTAAAATCTCCCTCAGTCTGTTTCTCTGGCATAGTGCCAGAGCCCATCAAGAGATTCTGAGGGAAAGGAGATGGTGTTTCTATGGACATTAGCAACACACACACCCTTGACTGACCCAGATGGGCACCCAGAGTTATAGATAAGTCCTGAATGGGGTAACTGTACCCCTGAAGGACCAGGTGTGCAGCCTGGGAGTCATTCTGGACTCACAGCTGTTCATGGAGGCACAGGTCAATTCTATGTCCAGGGCAGCTGTTTATCAGCTCCATCTGGTACGCAGGCTGAGACCCTACCTGCCCGCAAACTGTCTCGCCAGAGTGGTGCGTATAACACCGGTCCTGAAAGACCTACATTGGCTCCCAGTATGTTTCCAAGCACAATTCAAAGTGTTGGTGTTGACCTTTAAAGCCCTAAATGCCCTCGGCCCAGTATACCTGAAGGAGCGTCTCCACCCCCATCTTTCTGCCCGGACGCTGAGGTCCAGCTCTGAGGGACTTCTGGCGGTTCCCTCACTGTGAGAAGCGAAGCTACAGGGAACCAGGCAGAGGGCCTTCTCAGTAGTGGCACCCACCCTGTGGAACGCCCTCCCAACAGATGTCAAAGAAATAAACAACTACCTGACATTTAGAAGACATCTGAAGGCAGCCCTGTTTAGGGAAGTTTTCAATGTGTGACATTTTGAATCTTTGTTGGAAGCCGCCCAGAGTGGCTGGGGAGACCCAGCCAGTTTGGCGGGGTACAAATAATAAATTAATAATAATAATAATAATAATAATAATAATAATAATAATAATTTCTAGTGACAACGTGTCAGGCAGCTGCTGATCCAGCTCTGCCTGCTCCTCCTCTCCCATTATTTCCCAACTTTCCCCCTCATCTTCCTCTGAGCTGTGACTTCCCTCAACCCCCTGTTGTAATTCTGAACTGTCTCCTTCTTCTCTGGAAGGGTCAAACTGGGGAGGCAGTCTCCGCCATTCCTCCTCTGCCCAGTCCCTAAAACTTGCCAGGGTTTCAGACAGGCATCTCTCCTTGCCTGGAGATGCCAGAGATCAAATTTGTTACCTTCTGCAAGCAAGGCAGATGCTCTACCACTGACCTACGGCCCTCCCCTCCTCAACTGTCCCCCTATCCCAGCAGCGTATTCTTAATAATAAAATGTAAACAGAGCAACCTTCTTAAGTACACACCCAAAATCCTCAACTCGGCGCTGGTGTAAACGGCTCCGTGCTTGTTTTCGGCTACGCACTGGTACATTCCAGCATCAGACTGATTGACACTGTGGATCAGCAGTACACCATTAACCATCTCAATCCTGCTCTGCAATGAAACAGGAAAATAATTCTACAAAAGCAAACAAAACCAGGGAGATTTGTCGGGTTTTCAGCTTTACAGAATATAGGAAGAGGGGCGGGGGGCAGGTTCATACAAGTGAACATGCACAAAAGTAGCTTCCTGAGTTTAATTGTGGTGGCTGTCCTTTTGCTTCACCCTTTATGACAGTGCTGAAATATTTTAGACGCTGAAAAGTGCACACAATGGTTATGGTCTGGGATTATCTTCTTTCAGCTGAAGTGTGATCAGAACCCGATGGCTGCATGAAAGATCACAGTTTTAACTGGCTGACTCACTGCTGCCTGCAGTCTATTATGCTTCAGACCTGGCTCATTTGAGACTGAAGATCTTAGTACAGAGCTGAAAGTTTTCTTCCCCTGTGAAAAAGGCTTCCATTTTCCTGCTTTGTCCCCAGAGGATTCTTCAGAATTTCTGGAGAATTTCAGTGGGTGCAGGATTTGCACCTTGCCCTACTTTTACACCATTTCCACAGCATTCAGCAGCCTCCCTGGCTGCCTGAACTTCCTGATCTGAAAAAGCTTCACAGAAGGACTCAGAATTCCTGGGGCTTCAAATGAAGCAGAGGCAACCCAGACATATGGATGCCAGAATCTCTCAGTTTCAATTTTTCATTTTGTCAATCTTAGGTTCAGTTCTCTACATTTCAACACCATTCCCCCCTTCTTTTTATGTCCTCATCAGGATTGGATGTGAATTGCTCCCAATATGCATATTTTTGTACGCCATTTCCCAAAATGCAATTCATTTTTCTATGCTATTTTCACTAATATGTGCATTTAGATACACACGTTATGTATGTAGGTGTATAATGTATATGAGCGTTTTTGTAAACATTAGACACCTGGAGAATTGCAGTGCAAAATTCAGAGAGGAGTAAATTTTGAAAGATGGCCAAGCTATGTTTTGGTTGCTGTAGTATTTTGAAAAGTACAAATCAGGCAGTTTCACTTATAAATGCAGACTGAACTGGATTTCCCTCCACCCCTTCCCAGAGGGCTGCAGACCAGTAGTTCAACGATTTGTTGAATCATTTGTTCAATGATTTGTTCAATGAAACACCTGCCTCAAAAGCAAGGTAAGCACAACACAAACCCTGACCCTGAAAGGAATGTGCTCAGAAAGCAAAGCAAAACTAACTGCACACTTACCTCTGGCCAGAGAGGTGTTCCGTTTTTCAGCCATCGATAGGTGGGTCTTGGCTTTCCAGTAGCTTTGCATTCCCATCGGAGCTGATCTCCACTGTCTAGCTGGGTATCATTAAGCCTCTCCACCCAATGTGGGTATGCTGCCAAAAATAACAGAACAGGATCACAGTGCTTGATACTGCTGGAACTATAGCTAAGTCTATGAAGATATGAAATGCCATTGTGTACATTTGTTTTTAAACTGCTGCCTTTGCATTTTGATAAATGTTACATCTACATGGGTCATATCCAGTGCTGCAGCTCCACTGGTACAGCACACTTCGGTGCATAAAGTTTCTTCTTCCCCTCCTGTCCCCCTCCTCTTCCTCCATTACCCTGCACCCTCAAAATCAGTTCCGGAGGGTTGGATACAACCCCTTGTTTTCAAAGTTTGATTTTATCAGCATTGTCTTCTGCATATTTTATATTGCTTCATGTAAGCTGCTTAGAATATTTTTGTTCATTAAATGGTGCATTGATCTTATTAAGTTGCCCAACTCCTTCAACTTTTCCTCATAAGGCTTGGCTTCCAGACGCTTGATCATCTTGGTCGCCCTCCTTTGCACACGTTTCAGCTTGTCAACATCCTTCTTAAATTGTGGCACCCAAAACCGGAAACAGTAGTCCAGAAGTGGTCTGACCAAGGCAGAATCGAGGGGTACTATTACTTGCCTTGATTAGGACACTATACTTCTGTAGGGGTGGGAAAACTACCTTCCAGTATCATCCCTGTTTGGGCCCGTTATCCAATCTGTTAAGGTCATCTTGAATCTCGATTCTATCTTCAGCATCATTGGCTACCTGCTCCCAGTTTGGTGTCATCTACAAATTGGATGAGCATCCCCTCAGTTCCTTTATCCAAGTCATTTATAAAGACATTGAACAACAACGGTCCCAGGACAGAACTCTACGGTAACCCAATTGTCAAACCTCCCCCAGGATGATGAGGAACCATTAGTGAACATTCTTTGGGTACAGCTGCCAATCCACCTAACAGTTACCTCATCCAGCCCACATTTTACCAACTTCTCCACAATAAGATTATGGGGGACTTTATCAAATGCCTTACTGAAATCAAGATACACAGCATCCCTCTTATGATCCACCAAGTTTGTAACTCTGTCAAAAAAAGAGTCCAACACTCTGTTCTTACAATGGCTAGCAAGGTGCCCATGGGAAGCCCACAAGAGGGACCTTAATGCAACAGGAATCTCCTCTTCTGTGGCTCCTATGGTATTCAGAAGATTGCTGCCTCTGACCACAAACACACAAAAACACACCAATTATGAGTATTTTAAGAATCATCTCTCTCTCTACTTCTGCTGTGTTTTCAGAGTACTTCCCAGATTTGTGTGAAAACTCTCACTTTCCATTGCGAGCCGTAGAAGAATCATTGAGGGAAGCAACATTTGATTCATACTGTGCCTGAGTATTAATTAGCTGAGCAAATTCACATTCCATACCAAGTGACTATGAGTTTTGGCAACAACAGGGAAGAATCCACGTTTGTTGTTGGGAGCGCCCCAGCATAAATTGATTTCTGCATGGAATATTGTCTGCACAGAGCTAGTGCAACAGCATTATCTGAGCTTAGACCATTCTCTGGCCTTTACTCCTTTCATTTTCTGTGTAAAGCTTCTTGTGGTCTGGGGAATTCCTAGCTCTGTAGAGTACGCTGCCTGTCAGCCTAGCTCTGAATACGATTCCCCCAGTCAACACAATGGTTGAACAGCAGCAGCTGATGTTGTAGGCTTGAGGCCTTAATAACTAGCTATGCTACAGATGCCAACTTCCAAAGAGGAAAAAAGCCTTCTCAAATTAATAAGGCTTAACTCATTAATCCAATGCACTGAAGAGGAAAGCTTTTAAATCTCTTCTGTGCGGCATCGCAGAGTATCAGATGTCAATGGCCTTGACATCAAGGAATGCAGAATAATATATCTGGCAGGGTTGGTTAGCAATGGAGAGTTAGCACAGCGACGGATCTATTTTGGACAGAACAAAATCAATAAAGCACTTTAATAGCAGTCCTTGTGCTGGACAGAATTTAAAAAATAAATCTTATAATCTGTTTGGTATTTGACCAGTCACCAATCAGTGGTCCAAGAAGCTGTAGGAAAGGCATGGCAGTTCTTCCTGGGGTTATAGGTTGCAAGGAGTAGACATCAAGCTGGTATTTAGACTGCAGTTATATGAGTGCTTAGCTGGGAGTAAGTCCCAGTGAACTCAGTGATATTGACTTCTGAAGAAACGTATATAAGATTGTGCTGTTAGTTCTGCATCTGAAGGCAAGGGTTGGGCATCCATGCAAGCACATATTATGCTAAAATATTATGAAGGCTGGGATTCCATGTCAATACCCTAGAAGCACTGCTTGAAAACATCGCCCTGGGTTTAAAATAATAGTAACTGGTTGCAGTAATTCATAGAATTGTAGAGTTGGAAGGGACTATGAGGGTCATTTAGTCCAACCCTTTTTGCCCGACATGGAGCTCAAACCCACAGCCCTGAAAATAAGAGTCTCAAGAAGAAGAAAAAGAAGAGTTTGGATTTGATATCCCGCCTTTCACTCCCTTTAAGAAGTCTCAAAGTGGCTAACATTCTCCTTTCCCTTCCTCCCCCACAACAAACACTCCGTGAGGTGAGTGGGGCTGAGAGACTTCAGAGAAGTGTGACTAGCCCAAGGTCACCCAGCAGCTGCATGTGGAGGAGCGGGGAAGCGAACCCGGTTCACCAGATTACGAGACTACCGCTCTTAACCACTACACCACACTGGCTCACTGGAGTGAACTGAATATTTGAGCAATTGTTCTGTCAGACAACGGAGTAACAACTTTTGATAACTTAAAAGAGTGACCATGGATTGTTGGGAAGCAGAACAAATTCTTTTATGGAAATTGATTCCTGACCCTGAAATTCCCAACTTTTCTTTGATATATTTAACAACAGGGTCCCAAGCACTTCAAATGTCTTCAGAGTTCTTTTTTTCATCATCATCGTCAGTGAACAGACCCCCTGAACAGTGTCAACATTGATTACAGACTTATTGATAGCAGCAAAATGAGCACTTCCAAAAAGACCCCTATATTTTAAATGAACGAACCGTACTTTCCTGTGTATAAGACCAGGGGTTTTTTTTCTTTCTTTCTGAAAAATAAGATTTAAAAACTGGGCGTCTTATACACAGGTTGTGGGTATGGGTGAGGGGTAATTGGTTGCAGCTGTGAGCTGCAGACGTCATTGGCAATTTGTTGTGTGATTGGTGGCTGTGGCAAGGATTTCTTTGTATTGGCTGTGGGAAATGGGTGTGTGATTGGTTGCTGTGTCAAGGGCTGCTGAGGATTGGCTGCTGCTGCGGCAATTGTGCTTGCTATTTACTTCTGCTGTTGGTGATCGGGCAGACACTCATAGCAGACATGAGCGATTGTTAGCAAGTAGGGTGAGCGATTGCAACCGTCGGGTTAGTGATCTACTGCATTCCCCCCCCCCCAAAAAAAACAGCTCAACAACTTTGGGGAATTTTCTGAAATTGGAGCCCCCCAAAACAGGGGGCCTCTTATACAAGGGGGCATATTATACATGGAAAAGTACAGTATATCCTCCCTCAAGGGGTTTCCAAGGGTCTCCAAACTGGGCACTGACCAGACTCAGATCTGCTCAGCTGTCACAATGTGGCAGACACCATTTTAAAAGGGGCATTCCCCCCTATTTTCTGCTACATTAAATAATTGGTTGCATTGATTAAATCTTTATGAGCCTGCATGTGACAAAAACAATAATAATAACTCTTAAAAAAATATATTGGGAAGTATCCAACTTTCCTGTCCTGCTACTGCAAGAGATGTCTGTCTGCAGAATGGAAATTGCCGCTTCTCCCCCACAAGCAGTCCCTTTTCACCCTCAAAACCTTCTTTGGAAGGCTGGGGGTAAATATCCACTGAAAAGGTAATGTTTTACTTATGTCCCCAGCTTTGTTGTAGTTTTATGCCTTTTTTGTGTACTTTGACACCACGGTTTTAAATTGTTGTAAGCTTCCCTGAGTGGCACATCAGCACTAGAAGGTTGGGGTCGAAATAACCATATGTTGCACTTAAGCCAGAGGGAGAATGGCTTTGCTAAGGCCACCAAGTGGCTAAGGAGAGATTTGAACCAGGGATTATCTGATTTACAGCACAGACGGTACATATCTGCTTGCATGAATTTATGCTTTCAAATCATTCCGCATATCGAATTTTGTATATGCATGACTGCCATGACTTGTAGGGAAAGGGCAGAGAAGCTATCCTTTAAAAATGGCTGCTTATTAAGCAGGACATCATTATTTCAGAGTCTTGAAATTTTCTGAGTGCAAATAAACAATCCTAATGAAGAAAATGATTTGCCATCAAGTTGATCTGTGTGCACAATAGGTGAGTTGTGCAAAGCAACAAGTGTACACACTTTCGCCATGGTTTGCTGGTTTGCTTATGACCCTTGGTTTAAGTACGATGTGAGCCAAGCACCCTTCATTAACCATGGTTTTTTTGGCCCCCTCACCCAAGAAGCTCACAGAGCTACAAAGGCTTGATGCAGGAGCTGCAGCAAAACAAAACAAACTTTGGAGATGCAAGCCATGGTTTATTTCATCATCTGTGAAACAACTGATTGTTTGTTAAACAAACCATGGCATGGTGTTATGTGTGAACCAACCCATTATGTATATATGCATGAGAATAAATGTACAATAGAGGGGAGAAAGGACATGATTTATCATTGTTTACTAACTGCCTTGTCTAACTGTAATATTTCCTCTGTATATGTTTACATTTATGGTAAGCTGCTTAGGTCCTCTGATATTTAGAAAGCTAAGAATGCATATTAATAAATCAGTTCAAAAAGTAGCACTAACCACTAAATTACAACCCTTTTTATCAAAGAGCTTCTTCAGAAAATAATAACTCAATTAAGATGGAAAGAGAAGGCTACCTCCAAGTAGTAGATTGCATGTGCCTTTCTAGTGCCCTATGCTCTTGGTTAACACTTTAAAGCATTTAGGTTTGTCTGATGAAGTGAAGAGGATATTCTGTTGTTGAGGATGATCAAAGTTTATTTCTAATGGTTAAGTCCATTTTAAAAATGTAATTCAAGCAAGTGGGGTCAAACTATCAAAGAGGGGTGATCAATGTTACCTTACTTTTGGTGAAAAGAATACTAGGCAAATAATGGAAAGGGAAAAGGATTCCTACAATACAGCAATTGTTAACATAATTATGGCAAATTGCAAAAATTAAACTATTTTTATATGTGACTAACAGAAAGCAGCTCAAGCGAAGACCCTCCTTATGATAAATGGGCATCGTTGGCCATTTATGAGAAAGGAAAAATTAATGAGACTAACCAAGTCAGCCAATTGTTCACTTTAATTAGAACATTAAGCTTGCACTGATAAGATGTTCGGGTCTGGAGTGTTTTGTTGGCATGTAATTACTAAAATGCTGTTGGTACTGTTTAAAATAATAATAATACAAAAACACACAGTTTAAAGTAATACGACATAACACAGTTTAAAAGGATTCAGAGACTCTGCTTTAGAGCAAAAGTGTGCCCCTGGTTCTGCAGTCCCGCACAAAACACTGTCCCCTAGTCCAGGTTTCAGAATCATGCATGAGTAGAAACATATCCTGACAATTCTTACTTCTAGGAGATAAGGATCTTGCAACTCTCATTTATGCATCTGCAGCCAAAGAATAAATGCAATCATTCTGGTCCATGAGGGTGGGGGATTGAATAGGAACATTACAATTATATAAAGTTATTGCACTCCTTTCCCCATTTGGATTGATGCCTTGCTAATCTCAAGATCGCTTACTGCAGTTCCCTGGAAGTGAGGGTGGATGGATCTATTTCTGGTTCATACTTCTAACCATAATTCCAATCCATGGTTTCTGCATTAATAGCAGGTTTATATATATATATATATATATATGGTAAAGGGACCCCTGACCACTAGGTCCAGTCGCGGACAACTCTGGGGTTGTGGCGCTCATCTCGCTTTACTGGCCGAGGGAGCCAGCGTTTGTCCGCAGATAGTTTTTCCGGATCATGTGGCCAGAATGACTAAGCCACTTCTGGCAAACCAGAGCAGTGCACGGAAATGCCGTTTACCTTCCCGCCGGAGCGGTACCTATTTATCTATTTGCACTTGACGTGCTTTCAAACTTCTAAACTGCCAGGAGCAGGGACCGAGCAACAGGAGCTCATCCCGTCACAGGGATTTGAACCGCTGACCTTCTGATTGGCAAGCCCTAGGCTCTGTGCTTTAGACCATATTGCCACCCGCATCCCTTTATATATATATAAAGATCCCCTCAAATTATATAAATGCATGTTTAAAGTTTCTTTTCTCTCAGTATATATATATATATATATATATATATATATATATATATATATATATGCTTTCGTAGATTTTCACGGGTACAGGAATGTAGGTTTTGGTGTCTTCGGGTGTCTTCCCGTGTAAGAGTTGGGGTGTCTAGGCGACGTTTCGACGAGGTCTCACTCGTCATCTTCAGGCTGGTGCTTTCGGCTTCTTGTTACTAGAACAGAGCAGGATCTCAGTGTTTGAGTTCCTATAAATACTGTTGAGGGGGTGTGGTGTATAGCCTCCAACGTTCTGGGCAGATAGGAAGTTCCTAGGTTAATGTGCCTTTTCTTCTTTTGTTCATTAATTACTTGAGGGATATCTTGAGTGATTACTTGAGTGATATTCTGAGTACCACTTAGGAGGGTCATTAGGTGTGGATTAGTTGCTAAAGCTTTCGTGTCTTGACCTCTTGACCTTGTGAAGAGTTTTTCTGAGAAGATGGCTGTACTGCACTTAGTTGTGCTCTGGCTTGGCTTCGTGTATAGGGGCGAGCTGTGGTTTTGTGCCCTGTGCCAGCCAGATCTGTGTAGGGATTGCAGGGGGGTGCAGCATCCGGAGGTGCCACTATGGTTTGGCTACTGGATGGTGTCTGTAATTTATCTGTGGAGAGGGTCTGGGTTTGGGTCTGGTGTGGTTGATTGGAGATGGCGTTCTGTGTGCCTCTGGTTCTGGTGTCAGTTTTTGTGGGGAGGGCTAATTTCCAGATGTCTGGCAGGCGGGACGTGTCGTCACGCTTGTTCATGTTGTGAGGGTGTTTCTCTATCTCGATGGCTTCCATGATTATTCTCTTGTGGTGATGTTCCATGTTAAAGAGCAATTTGGAATCTGCAAAATTAATTTCGTGTCCTGTTTCTTTCATGTGTTGGTAAAGAGAGGAAGTTTTTTCTTCTTTTTTGACGGCATTCTTGTGTTCTGCGATACATGCATTTATTCGTCTGTTTGTTTGTCCAATGTACGTGGCTGGGCAGACTTCGCAGGGTATTTCATAGACCCCTTGGTTTTCTAACTGGATTTTATCTTTTGGGTTTCTGAGGATATTGGCTATTTTTTGGTTGGTGCAAAAGGCTGTTTTGATATTGTGTTTATGGAGGATTTTGCTAATTTTATCTGTAGTGCCCTTGATATAAGGAAGGAGGGCCATGCCATTGTTTTCTTCTGTGTCTTGGTTTTTGGGGGGTGTTTCTTTTTGGATTAGCTTCGTAACCCTGTTTTGCTGGTATCCGTTGGCGATTAACACATTTGAGAGATTCTGTAACTCAGTTGTCAAGTGGTCTTTGTCAGCCAGACGTTTGGTTCTGGAGATGAGAGTCTTGGCTACGGAGTTTATTTGTGCAGGGTGGTGGTGTGATTGTGCATGTAAGTAGCGGTTGGTGTGTGTTTTTTTCCGGTAGATAGTGTGTCCTAGGGAGCCATCAGGTTTTTTGTAGATTAGGACGTCAAGGAAGGGAAGTTGGTTGTTGGCTTCTATTTCCATAGTGAATTGTATTTTGGGGTGTAGGCTGTTGAGATGTGTGAGGAAGCTATCTAGTTTTTCCTTCCCGTGTGGCCAAATTACAAAGGTGTCGTCAACATATCTGAGCCAAAGTTTGGGTTTGTGTTCTGACTTGTCTAAAGCATTGGTTTCAAAGTGTTCCATGTACAGATTTGCGATGACCGGTGAGAGGGGTGATCCCATAGGTGCTCCTTCTATCTGTTTGTATCTTTGTCCATTGTGGATGAAGTACGTGTTGGTTAGGCAGTGGTTGGTCAGGTCCAGGATGTATTCGGGGGGGTTGTATTTGTTTTGAATGGCTGTCAAGGCTTCATTAATGGGCACTTGTGTGAAGAGAGATACAACATCGAAGCTCACAAGTAGGTCATCGGGATGTAGGTTTTGCTTCTTTATTGTTTCTATGAACTGGAAGGAGTTTGTAACGTGTGAAGCGATAGATTCTGCATAGGGCTGAAGTTGCTTAGCGAGAAATTTAGCGAGATTTTGTAGAGGTGAGCCTATGGAGCTGACTATTGGTCTGAGTGGTGTTCCTTCTTTGTGTATCTTGGGGAGACCGTAGAGTTTGGGGCATCTGGATGATTTTTCTCTGGGGATGATTCTTAGCTGGATTTCTTCACTGATAGGAGAGGCTTTTATTTTGGATTTGGTGGTTTTTTCCTGATGGCTCCCTAGGACACACTATCTACCGGAAAAAAACACACACCAACCGCTACTTACATGCACAATCACACCACCACCCTGCACAAATAAACTCCGTAGCCAAGACTCTCATCTCCAGAACCAAACGTCTGGCTGACAAAGACCACTTGACAACTGAGTTACAGAATCTCTCAAATGTGTTAATCGCCAACGGATACCAGCAAAACAGGGTTACGAAGCTAATCCAAAAAGAAACACCCCCCAAAAACCAAGACACAGAAGAAAACAATGGCATGGCCCTCCTTCCTTATATCAAGGGCACTACAGATAAAATTAGCAAAATCCTCCATAAACACAATATCAAAACAGCCTTTTGCACCAACCAAAAAATAGCCAATATCCTCAGAAACCCAAAAGATAAAATCCAGTTAGAAAACCAAGGGGTCTATGAAATACCCTGCAAAGTCTGCCCAGCCACGTACATTGGACAAACAAACAGACGAATAAATGCACGTATCGCAGAACACAAGAATGCCGTCAAAAAAGAAGAAAAAACTTCCTCTCTTCACCAACACATGAAAGAAACAGGACACGAAATTAATTTTGCAGATTCCAAATTGCTCTTTAACATGGAACATCACCACAAGAGAATAATCATGGAAGCCATCGAGATAGAGAAACACCCTCACAACATGAACAAGCGTGACGACACGTCCCGCCTGCCAGACATCTGGAAATTAGCCCTCCCCACAAAAACCGACACCAGAACCAGAGGCACACAGAACGCCATCTCCAATCAACCACACCAGACCCAAACCCAGACCCTCTCCACAGATAAATTACAGACACCATCCAGTAGCCAAACCATAGTGGCACCTCCGGATGCTGCACCCCCCTGCAATCCCTACACAGATCTGGCTGGCACAGGGCACAAAACCACAGCTCGCCCCTATACACGAAGCCAAGCCAGAGCACAACTAAGTGCAGTACAGCCATCTTCTCAGAAAAACTCTTCACAAGGTCAAGAGGTCAAGACACGAAAGCTTTAGCAACTAATCCACACCTAATGACCCTCCTAAGTGGTACTCAGAATATCACTCAAGTAATCACTCAAGATATCCCTCAAGTAATTAATGAACAAAAGAAGAAAAGGCACATTAACCTAGGAACTTCCTATCTGCCCAGAACGTTGGAGGCTATACACCACACCCCCTCAACAGTATTTATAGGAACTCAAACACTGAGATCCTGCTCTGTTCTAGTAACAAGAAGCCGAAAGCACCAGCCTGAAGATGACGAGTGAGACCTCGTCGAAACGTCGCCTAGACACCCCAACTCTTACACAGGAAGACACCCGAAGACACCAAAACCTACATTCCTGTACCCGTGAAAATCTACGAAAGCAAATATCTCACCTCTACGGGGAGGAAACCTTCCAGCTGACAAGAACCTACGAGAAACTAGAAATCCGAAGAGCCACCATCTTATGTGATCTCTTGTTCCTACGCAACTGCCGAGACAACAACTTAATTCCCACATGCTTCCAACTTAAATTCCACTCTAAAACCCCAGCTACCGAAAGGATCCTGAAACGAACTGAACTATCCCTAATCAGAAACGAACTACATAAGAAAAGATACCTACTAAACCAAACCAACAAAGATCTGCTCACTCTTCACCTCAAACTCTGTAACAAAATCCACCCTGCACTCTGGGACAAATGCAAACAACTAGCCGTTTGGAGAGCTGAAACAGAGTCCTCACATAAGACAGACATACACACCAACAAACTCCACAAACTAGAGAAACGCCAGAAGCCCAGCCACCCTCCACAACAACCCATGAAACAAACAGTACATAACATATCAGACAGGATCCTCACCTCAACTGAAACCAAAGTACTCTCCAAAGGTTTCAACTTTGCAGTCGCCCCGAGACGCATCCCCACGGAAAACATCATATGCGGAGTCGAAGCTAGCCTAACCAAAATCAACCCAGATGAAGCCAATAAAATCAGACTTGAAGTCACCAACATCCTCTGCTCCAGCAAACCACCCAGAAGCAATTTACACAAAGAAGAACAGAAAGCACTCACCAACCTGAGGAAAGACAACAACATAATCATTCTCCCAGCAGACAAAGGTAATGCCACTGTTGTGATGAACACATCGGACTACCAAGCAAAACTATCAAATCTACTCCAAGACCCTACCTACCAACCTATAAAAACAGATCCCACCACCTATCTGGAAAAAACCACCAAATCCAAAATAAAAGCCTCTCCTATCAGTGAAGAAATCCAGCTAAGAATCATCCCCAGAGAAAAATCATCCAGATGCCCCAAACTCTACGGTCTCCCCAAGATACACAAAGAAGGAACACCACTCAGACCAATAGTCAGCTCCATAGGCTCACCTCTACAAAATCTCGCTAAATTTCTCGCTAAGCAACTTCAGCCCTATGCAGAATCTATCGCTTCACACGTTACAAACTCCTTCCAGTTCATAGAAACAATAAAGAAGCAAAACCTACATCCCGATGACCTACTTGTGAGCTTCGATGTTGTATCTCTCTTCACACAAGTGCCCATTAATGAAGCCTTGACAGCCATTCAAAACAAATACAACCCCCCCGAATACATCCTGGACCTGACCAACCACTGCCTAACCAACACGTACTTCATCCACAATGGACAAAGATACAAACAGATAGAAGGAGCACCTATGGGATCACCCCTCTCACCGGTCATCGCAAATCTGTACATGGAACACTTTGAAACCAATGCTTTAGACAAGTCAGAACACAAACCCAAACTTTGGCTCAGATATGTTGACGACACCTTTGTAATTTGGCCACACGGGAAGGAAAAACTAGATAGCTTCCTCACACATCTCAACAGCCTACACCCCAAAATACAATTCACTATGGAAATAGAAGCCAACAACCAACTTCCCTTCCTTGACGTCCTAATCTACAAAAAACCTGATGGCTCCCTAGGACACACTATCTACCGAAAAAAACACACACCAACCGCTACTTACATGCACAATCACACCACCACCCTGCACAAATAAACTCCGTAGCCAAGACTCTCATCTCCAGAACCAAACGTCTGGCTGACAAAGACCACTTGACAACTGAGTTACAGAATCTCTCAAATGTGTTAATCGCCAACGGATACCAGCAAAACAGGGTTACGAAGCTAATCCAAAAAGAAACACCCCCAAAAAACCAAGACACAGAAGAAAACAATGGCATGGCCCTCCTTCCTTATATCAAGGGCACTACAGATAAAATTAGCAAAATCCTCCATAAACACAATATCAAAACAGCCTTTTGCACCAACCAAAAAATAGCCAATATCCTCAGAAACCCAAAAGATAAAATCCAGTTAGAAAACCAAGGGGTCTATGAAATACCCTGCAAAGTCTGCCCAGCCACGTACATTGGACAAACAAACAGACGAATAAATGCACGTATCGCAGAACACAAGAATGCCGTCAAAAAAGAAGAAAAAACTTCCTCTCTTTACCAACACATGAAAGAAACAGGACACGAAATTAATTTTGCAGATTCCAAATTGCTCTTTAACATGGAACATCACCACAAGAGAATAATCATGGAAGCCATCGAGATAGAGAAACACCCTCACAACATGAACAAGCGTGACGACACGTCCCGCCTGCCAGACATCTGGAAATTAGCCCTCCCCACAAAAACCGACACCAGAACCAGAGGCACACAGAACGCCATCTCCAATCAACCACACCAGACCCAAACCCAGACCCTCTCCACAGATAAATTACAGACACCATCCAGTAGCCAAACCATAGTGGCACCTCCGGATGCTGCACCCCCCTGCAATCCCTACACAGATCTGGCTGGCACAGGGCACAAAACCACAGCTCGCCCCTATACACGAAGCCAAGCCAGAGCACAACTAAGTGCAGTACAGCCATCTTCTCAGAAAAACTCTTCACAAGGTCAAGAGGTCAAGACACGAAAGCTTTAGCAACTAATCCACACCTAATGACCCTCCTAAGTGGTACTCAGAATATCACTCAAGTAATCACTCAAGATATCCCTCAAGTAATTAATGAACAAAAGAAGAAAAGGCACATTAACCTAGGAACTTCCTATCTGCCCAGAACGTTGGAGGCTATACACCACACCCCCTCAACAGTATTTATAGGAACTCAAACACTGAGATCCTGCTCTGTTCTAGTAACAAGAAGCCGAAAGCACCAGCCTGAAGATGACGAGTGAGACCTCGTCGAAACGTCGCCTAGACACCCCAACTCTTACACGGGAAGACACCCGAAGACACCAAAACCTACATATATATATATATATATATATATATATTGATGAATTTGCAAGAAGAAACAACACAGGGCAATGATGGAAAGGCCATGGCTCTGCAAAGGTGGACGGACTCCAACTCCCATTACCCACAGCTAGGGACAGAGGAGAAATTCAACTCAGTTCTCATTGAAAGGCAAACTTCTCAAATTCACAGTATCCAAAGCAATATCTGGATAGCTCAGTTGGTAGAGCATGAGACTCTTAATATCAGGGTTGTGGGTTCCAGCCCCATGTTGGGCAAAGGATTCCTGCATTTCAGGGGGTTGGACTAGATGAACCTTGTGGTCCCAACTCTATGATTCTATGTGGACTAGAACACAGCCACCCTTTGAAATTTGTACATTTTTGAATTCTGCAGTGCAACTCGCCAACCAAGTACAGTGGTGCCTCGCAAGACGAAAAGAATCCGTTCTGTGATTCTCTTCGTCTAGCGGTTTTTTCGTCTTGCGAAGCAAGCCCATTGACGGATTGGCGGATTAGCGCTATTAGCGCTATTAGCGGCTTTTAGCGGCTTATCTGCTGATCGGATCAGCTGATAAGCGGCTTAGCGGCTTAGAAAAAGGGGTGGGGAGGAAAAAAACCCAGCAGGAACTCACACGACATTCATTCATTTTGCGAAGCACCTCCAAAACGGAAAACTCTTTCATCTAGCGAGTTTTCCGTCTTGCGAGGCATTCGTCTTGCGGGGCACCACTGTAATATGTACAAGACATGCATCTAAATGCATATGTTAATAAGAATAACATAAAAAACAAATATCCGGGAAGAGTGCTTTGCATATCCAGGCAAAAATGCACACAAAATGTGTATCCTAGGGGGGGGGGGAATCAAACTAAAGAGCAAATAAATATTCTTATTTTAAAAAATAATAATTTGTAAGTTGGTTTGTAAATGTGGAGAACTGAATTTAAAATTGAATTCTTTCTATTTTGCTCTTTCCCCCCCAAATCAAGTTGGGAGTTGTAGTCTGGTAACATATGAAGGGCAAAGGAAAAGGTAAAGGTAAAGGACCCCTGGATGGTTAAGTCCAGTCAAAGGCATCTATGGGGTTGCGGCGCTCATCTCGCTTCAGGCTGAGGGAGCTGGCGTTTGTCCACAGACAGCTTTCTAAACCGCTACTGGTGCAACAGAACACCGTGATGGAAGCCAGAGTGCACGCAAACACCATTTACTTTCCTGCCACAGTGGTACCTATTTATCTACTTGCACTGGCATGCTTTTGAATTGTTAGGTTAGCAGGAGCTGGGACAGAGCAATGGGAGCTCGCCCCTTTATGGGGATTCGAACCACCGACCTTCTGATTGGCAAGCCCAAGAGGCTCAGTGGTTTAGATCAGAGTGCCACTTTGGCTACTGCCATTCTAGGCTGTGAACAGTTCAGATGAGGCCATGGGGAGGTCCAGCAAGATGGGTCAGCAGCCTGCATGAGCTGAGTTGTGTGTCCTTAAACCAGTTTCTTGTGACACACTCCGGCATTCCTCAGCCGAAAGGTCAATGTAGGAGTGATTCCCCAGAGACATAAACTTTGAGAGGCACCCTGAGCGGGCCATGAAATCAACTAGAATGCTGGGCTGAGCAACAGCAACAAGTTCACAACAAAGTGCAAGTGATTAAAATGACATGGGAGGAGCGAAACACAGTTTTTTAAAGAGGAGAAAAATAACCCAGAAACCAAGAAACCTGCAAAGCATCTTGGGCCTGGCCAAATCGAACATGAAGTGTCTTCTGTCACTTGCAGGGCTGGATGTCAAGCCAAGTGGCCGAGACAGAAGCAGTGATTGTTTCCAGAGTGTCAGCTGTATCAGGCAATCATGGTACATCTGGTTGTCAGCATTGGGTAAGCTGGGAATCAAATCGGCCTGTGATTGCATGAGAGCAGACAGGCTGACTCTGTGCATTCTTGGGCATTCCCCAAAGCATCCATGGTGAACTGGATCAAATTCAACTGACAAACTGAGCATGATTAAGGCAGACAGGAAAGCTAGTACCTAAGGATGAATTGCAAATCAGAGCATTCCCCAGAATGACAGGTTTAATCCCAGTACCCTGTCTGAAGCTCTTCAAGGGATGGTGTGTAAAAGATGGTTGTTTAACTGTAAGTCTGCGAACCTATAGGAAGGAACCTGTAGCAATGCCAGGCTCTTATAGCCAAGGCTTGTTTTTGAAGCTAGAAAAACCCCCCATAATTCTCTGAAAATGAGGTTAGTGCACTCAAAAGCAATGGTCAAAACTATCGTTATCTGATTTAGCCATGTAAATTATGGTGGCGTGAGAATATTAGGGATGGAGCAATAATACTGCTAACTCATTTGTTTCTGGCACTTACTAAGCATATATATATATATATATATATATATATATATATATATATATATATATGCAGGTTTTGGTGTCTTCCTGTACCCGTGAAAATCTACGAAAGCATATATATATATATATATATATATATATATATATATATATATATATATCTTGGGTCATTCAATACATTGAATAAGGTCACTGTATGTAATGAGAGCCTTAAGAAAGCATGCAGTCCAAGGTCATTTCCAGGTCCTTAAGATTTTGGAGGAGAGATTCAGGCACATACTGGAAACTGAGGTTTGTGCAAATAAAATGGATTAAAATGCTCCTATTTACAAAAACACTATAATCTGTATGAATGCTAGGAGAATGCACGATTGAAAGTAACACGGCAGCAGTAATTTTGTTGTAAGATATATGAGAATAAGTGAGGTTCAAGGAAATGATGAAATTCGAAGCAACACTATGCTCAAACCAAGCAGTTTAATTTACGATAAAGTTATTTAAAAGTTGGGACATAATATCTGAGATTTATAAAATAAGAACTGAAATAAGGTAATAACTTGCTGTCTATAACTATGTGACTGAGAACGCAGGGAAGGGTGACGCGAGGAAGTCCAAAGATTATGAAAATACGACTTATGAACAACTGTATTTTATATGTACTTTTCTTTCATTCTTTGTTTATTTCTTAACTTTGCTTTGACTTTTTCTGTGTGTATGGTGATGGTATTTTATATGTTTGGTGGTTTGTTTGTTGTTTTAAAAAAATTGCAATAAATATCTTTTTAAAAAAATGCTCTATTGCCTTGGTGCAACATATCCACTTAAAAAACACAACACATTTTCATAGATAGAAAAGAGATGGGGAAATGCCCTGAATACTGTGGGATTAACAAATGGTTAACAGAAAGATGTATAAGCACCGCAAAAGCAAATCAGGGTGAATTCAGGATAGATGCTTGCTGTTGCAAACAAATAGGGGGGGGGGAAATGCTCTAGATATGTGGTTGTGTCCAACTAATTTTTAGTCAAAGTAGACCCATGGGCCTAAATTAGTCATGATCATTAATTGGAATGGGTCTATTCTGAGTAAATATTAGCCGGATATTACTCATGGGGTAACCTCCTTGTAAGATTTGTGCAATAAATTAGGAGAGTGTACTGGGCACAGTTCTCAGATGACTGAAACTAGCTCTGTGCAGACCTCCTCCTGGTCAGATTGCAGAAAGCTTCAATGAACTCAGTTGGACTTACACATGAGTAGGGACAGTCTCGTACATCTGGTTTCTGACTAGTCACTGATTGCAGCCAGAAGTTAAGACTGAACAAGTTTGCTATATTCATAAGATAAACTTCATGCATATGGTGAGATTGTTCAGTCTTAACTTCTGCTGAAATATGTAATAGCCCATCTGTATTGGCATTCTGCCGGCTTCTGAAGGCAGGCCTGTTTACACAGGCATCCAACCTGTTTCCTGTTTGAAATAGTGTCTTGTTTTAATTGGACCATTCCATATTTTAATAATAACATGTTTATATTTTAATGTTTTAATGGGGTTGTCTTATTGTGAATTTTAATTGTGCGATGTTTCTATTTTGATGTTTGTGTAATTGTGTTATTTACACCTGTAAGCTGCTTAGCTCATTCAGTATTAAGCAAAATGATTAACAACAACAACATACTGTATACTTGCAGCTGTCCTCTGAAGACATTCCTTCCACGTGAGTTTTCGGCTTTACATTCATATGTCCCTGCATCTTCCAGCTGCACATTTGGAATTTCAAGAACCGCTTGGGATTTCCGCAGGCGGGCTTTGCTTGGATTGGGGCCATTCACTTTCCTCCATGAGATTGTTGGAACTGGGCTGAAATACAGAGTGAAGTCATGATTAGCTCTGATGCTATTAAGAGTATAGATCCTGTTACCTGCTAATTTAAGTACTTAATCGTCTAAGCAGCAATAAAGTGTAATCACAATTAAGGCTCATGAACTGCTTGATATATTTCACTTTCTACTGAGAATATTTAATAAGTTCCGCTCTGTCATGGACACTTCCTGGCTATTTGGAAGTAAGTTTCCCCCCTCCCACAGCTATTAAACTATGAAACTTAAAATGAACATATATTATCTTTCACGAGCTCAGAGAAAAGCATCACACACTGAAATCTTGATGCAGAGACTGATGCGTGGGCTGGGGCTGTGTGTTAACATTCCTCATGGTACCTCAGGTTAAGTACTTAATTCGTTCCGGAGGTCCGTTCTTAACCTGAAACTGTTCTTAACCTGAAGCACCACTTTAGCTAATGGGACCTCCCGCTGCCGTTGCGCCACCGGAGCACGATTTCTGTTCTCATCCTGAAACAAAGTTCTTAACCCGAGGTAATATTTCTGGGTTAGCGGAGTCTGTAACCTGAAGCATACGTAACCCGAGGTACCACTGTATTTCAGTTTATCTAGAGAACTGCTAAAATAAATATCAGAACTGGAGCATTCAGAATTTATCTTATCTTACAGTTTCTCTAGCGCATTTGCATCCCTCCCACCCCAATCTCTGTCACCAGTTCATATTTCCACATGAATAAAACACCGCAAAAACAGAAAGGGAAAAGGAGGCAATCTTCAGGGAATTATGCATACAATTGCATCGGGATTCTTTTATGCAACAGGGATATACACATACAGTCCTGCACATTGGTGGAAAACAACCACCACGCTGGGGGAACAAAAATGGAATATTGATGCACATGCATTGGTAATATAGAGGATGTGTGTGAGATTGAGATAGAGAGAAAGAGGGTATTATAAAGGAACTGAAGAAGAAGAAGAAGAGTTTGGATTTGATATCCCGCTTTCTCACTACCCTAAGGAGCCTCAAAGCGGCTATCAATCTCCTTTTCCCTTCCTCCCCCACAACAAACACTCTGTGAGGTGAGTGGGGCTGAGAGACTTCAGAGAAGTGTGACTGACCCAAGGTCACCCAGCAGCTGCATGTGGAGGAGTGGAGAAGCGAACCCGGTTCACCAGATTACGAGTCCACCGCTCTTAACCACTACACCACACTGGTGTAGCTGCAGTGAACTCCACTGGCATATGTAGAGGGACAGTGTGGTGCAATGGATACAGTGCAAAACTAGGGCCCAAGAGACCAGGGTTAAAAGCCAAACTCAGCCATGAAGCTTACTCTGGAGGGTAGGACCTGAACCAGTGGCTTCAAGTTACAAGAAAGGAGATTCCGACTAAACACCAGGAAGAATTTTCTGACAGTAAGAGCTGTTTGACAGTGGAATGAACTCCCTCGGGAGGTTGTGGTCTCTCCTTCATTGTAAGTTTCTAAGCAGAGGTTGGATGGCCACCTGTCATGGATGCTTTAGCTGAGATTCCCGCATTGCAGAAGGGAGTAGAAGACCCTTGGGGTCCCTTTCAGTTCTACAATTCTATGTCTCTATGTTTCTCCATGCTCATGGGCTAGACCAGTGAAGAAATATCTTGCAATCTGGCTCTTCAAACAATCTGCAGCAGATGATAGCGCAATGGCAGGAAACATGTTTTGCATGCAGATGGTTCAGGGACAATCTTTGGCAACTTGGTTATAAAAGGAATTGTAATAGGTATGAGTTACTCGTGCGTAAACTGGTGCCTTTCTCGGTTAATTTGCCTTGTTAAACCTTTCTGACTGCACAGCCCCTTCTCATCGCGGCTGCCTCAATCACTGGCAGAATCCGTCAGTGGGTGTTTCTTGAACCTCTTCCAACATAAAAGTTGTTTGACACCCAGTCTCCTCCTCCTCTCACTGCGCGGGAGTCTTCTGCGCAGGGAAGGCGTGGGTAGCGGAGGACCTGGGCTCTCTTCACTGGTGTCCAGTGAAGAGTCCTGGAGCCCTCTCTCCAATTCCCCCGTCTGCCCCCCTTTATCCCTGGTGTTGCGCTGATTGGCTTCCCCCTCTACTGAGCTGTTTCTCCCCCTACTGCTGGGTCCTTCGCCAGCATCATCTGGGAGCCTCCCCTTCGCCTCTCGCTCCGATGTCAGTTCCCTGACAGGAATGGTTCCACTTTTTTTCTGCATTGATCAGGCCACATCGGGAGTATTATTGTTATTATTCAATTTCATTTCCCTTCATCCCAAAGGTCTCGAGGGAGGCAAACACACAAGCAAGAAAACAGTGAAACTATCTAAAAAGAAAAACATCTGAAAACAATTCTAAGGCTGAGGTAAACTGGAATGAAATCTACTTGAAAGGCTTGTTGGAAGAGGAAGGTTTTTTAGTAGGCTCAGAAAAGACAACAGATAGGGTGCCTGTCTAATATTTAATGGGAGGGATTTCTAAAGGTAGATATCACAACACTAAAAGCCTAATCCGTATAGTCTGCGGAAATGAGATCCTGATAAGATGGTAGCTGCAGGAAGCTCTCATGTGCAGAGTACAGTGACTGATTGGGTACTTTGCCTAGTTCTGGAATTTATAAACTGCTTAATCAAAGCGCTCTCTCAGTGGTGTACAAATAAAATTGTTGCTAAAACACGGCTAAATTTCGCAAACCAATGAAAACCCTGGTATAGATAAAACCATAATTAATATTAGTAAATCTTATAAAATGAATCTCAATAACCAAATTCTAAGTCTGGGTGGGCTTGCAGAAATGAAAAAGTTTTCGGTAGGCATCTGAAATAATGTAGCCTAATGTCAATAGGCAGGGAGTTCTGAAGGACAGGCGCTGCTGCAAGAAAGGATCAACTTGTAAATGAAGAATTATTGTCATTATCAATTAATCCATACACCACCTTTTCTACCCTTAAATCTGTGCCCAAAGCAATTCACACAAAGGTGAAAGTCTAATTACAGTACCAATATGTAATAAGTTATATGATATCAAAAGTTGCATCCTACAGCCTTTGTCTTCTATTTAGCAGGACTTTGGACAAATGACCTGCTACATACCGTATTTTTTGCTCTATAAGACTCACTTTTTCCCTCCTAAAAAGTAAGGGGAAATGTGTGTAAAAAAGGGCATGGTCTGGCCATTTATAAGACAGCTTCCTACATTTCAGATGGAAAGAAAAATCATTCCAACAGAAAAGTTTCTAAGCAATTTGGCACCGCAAACTTCGAAGAGATCTAACTATACTTTTTATCTTGTTTTAATTGTATGCCACATCAACTTTACTGCTATCAATTACAGCTGGAGAAATGCTGGAAGATTTTTTTTTTTTAATGTCATTCCCTAGGCCATTAACAAGTCTCTTTCAAAATTTTACTGCCCCCACCCTCTGATGATGAAGTAATAAGCCAATTTTTCAAGGAGAGTAAAATACTTTGGCTGTAAAGTTTTAATGATTTCAAAGGAAATTGCTCCCAAATTGCAAATCACTATTCACAGGCAAGTTGTAACTTGCTTTAATGAATCTTATTTTCCTTACAGAAGATACCAGTCACATGGATTTTATATCTGAGATGAATATATATGTGTGTGTGTGGATATGTATATGCAGATATTTCTCCTCTGTGACTTTGGCAGAAAATAAATAGAAAGACTGTTAAAAATCAAGAATACAGTCAGAAGACTTTATGGATTTTTTTTTTTGCATACTTTTATGCCTATATGAATGGCTTAGTCAAAAGCACAACTTCTAGATATTCTAAAGAAGTTGATGCCTTTCTTGGTTTCAGTTTTGCTTTAAGGAAAATGACCTGTATAGGATCCAGGTTGTTATTCATTGATAACAGTAGTCAAATTAATCATTTGACTTAAATGAGTCTACTTTGAGTATGACTGGAATATGATTTAGTTGCTTGTTACCCTCTGTCTATTGCTAAGGCCTATGAAACTGGGAGGAGTTGTTTTGTTTGTTATTATGCTGTGTACTTTTTTGCTTTTATATGGTGAACCACACTGTGTTTCCTGGATGAAGGGCAGTATAATACATTCAATAAATAAGATACTAGCAAATATTAATATTGCTCCCTCTTGCAAGATTTGAACCAGATTTCTTACCTGTTCTTTGCTATAAGGTCCTAGGGCAGGTTATGACAATCTCAAAAATTAAACTTAGTTAAAAGCATTTGTGGTCAGAATAGGGTGCACAATGTCAGGATAAAGAGGTGTGTCTCTAGCATTTGATGAAAGCTATACAATGAAGATGCCAAATGTGCCTTATTCTGGAGATGGAATTTCACAACTCATGGTTACCACATAGAACACCTTCTCCCAGGCCTCTCCCTCCTGAACCTTTGAGGGTGGTGAAGATACTAAGAGAGCCTCTTCTGCCAACTTTAGTACCCAATAGGAAAGGAGGCAAGATCTTTGGGGTCTAAGTTTCTTAGGGTTTTTAAAGACTCGTTTCATACCCTCCAATGGGATGCAGGGGCCTCACCCCTGTGGCGGTTACATGATCATGGTCCTAAAAAGGTGGCCAGATGTGTGTTTCGGGGTACCACACAACATTGTGGCCCCCCCAGAAAAGCTTTTTTGTGGGCGATATTGTGTCCCAAAATCGCATGAGAACAATATGGCCGCCACACTCTCATGGGGGGAAAACCCAGGATGTTCCATTTTTTCTGGGACAGTTGAGGGGTTTGCGGAAAGAAACCAGTAACCAATGCAGCTGTTTTTTTAAAAGGAGTTGCATATGTGTTCTAAACAGCACCCTAGCCAGCAATCTGGCCTGCTGCATTTGTGATCCATCGAAGTTTCTGGGTCGCCTTCAAGGGCAGCCTCACGTAGGGCCTGTTGCAACAATCCATTTCAGTGAATGGACTAATGGAGACAAACCCTCTTGACTGCACGGGCCATACACTCTATTTCTTCAGTATTTCCATTCCTCACTCTATCCAGTCGTGTGGCCAGAGTTTGACAGACACATACGGTGCTCTTTCCCTGTTTTAGTTTTTAATTCTTGGAGCTTGTGGTGATTGGCAGTTCCAAATAAACACTATTAATAAATCATTAATCTGTAACTAAAAGCCCAGACTCTTCTAAGGGACTCCTGCCAATTGCCTACCACAGAATGTCTCTCAGGAATTTAAGTCATTCTCACAATTACAATGGAGTCGAAGCTGTCTGAGGCAGCTTTGAGCTGAAATCACAAGGAAATCAAAAATGCAGAGGCCTCCCAGCATTTGGAAACCTGTGATAGCCAGGCATTTGTTTATTTTGCACTAAAACGCTGAACAATAAAGAGACCTCGCTCCTTAATGATTGCCGGGTGAAAGGTAACAATAGAAACATTTGTAAATGCTATTTGGAGGGGGGGGCAGGAGAAACGGTTGAAATGAAAACCTAAGAAGAGGAGGAAATTTCAGGCATGTTTACCTCCTGATTCAGCCTCCAGCTGAAGCCTGAAATGTCATTCGTCTAATTATTACAGAATGAAGTCAAAAGCAGTTTTGGTGTACCTGGTCCCCAATTGTGTGCTGATGGCTGGAAAAGAGAGATAAGGCCACAATATTGCCCTGCTTTGCTATTAGTAGATGGCTTGCCTTACTAGATAACCCTTCGCTGCTTAGCAATAGAGGCCTTTTCTCGTTTTTTGTTTCAAGTGCGAGGCAATGAAGGTGTTTGCTTCTCAACCTTTACTTTCTCTTGCTTGATAGAGGTGAGAAAGCAGGGGATGGGCTTGGGAGCAGCTAATTCCATTCCATTTCAGCTTTTCTGGTGCTCAGTCATCGGTCTGTCCTGTCCTGTTTGGTGTTTGGATTTTTTCTGGAAGAACGTGTGAAAATCCTGCATTTAAACTGTAATAATAATAGGGACGCGGGTGGCGCTGTGGTCTAAACCACAGAGTCTAGGGCTTGCCGATCAGAAGGTTGGCAGTTCGAATCCCCGCGATGGGGTGAGCTCCTGTTGCTCGGTCCCAGCTCCTGCCAACCTAGCAGTTCAAAAGCATGGCAAAGCGCAAGTATATAAATAGGTACCACTCTGACGGGAAGTTAAATGGTGTTTCTGTGTGCTGCTCTGGTTCGCCAGAAGCAGCTTAGTCATGTTGGCCACATGACCCAGAAGTTGTACGCCAGCTCCCTCAGCCAGTAAAGCAAGATGAGTGCTGCAACCCTAGAGTCATCTGCGACTGGACCTAATGGTCAGGGGTCCCTTTACCTTTACCTTAATAATAGTAATAATAGTAATAATAGTAATAATATATTATTATATTATTAATATATTATTTCTACCCTGCCCATTCTGGGTGGCTGTAGTCATTTTGCATACCGTTCTTCATAAAACACATTTTTATATATATATAAAAAACATAAAATACCATTTCAAGTGCTTTTCGGTGCATCTTTTTCATAGAATACAAAATTTGATATAGGTTTTGTTTTTGCATTTTTTGAAAATGCATAATGCATACTTTGGTATGCAACCTATAGCATACGGAAAAAACACACACAAAATCCAGATAAGTTGAATTTTGAACTGTAAAGAAGTTTGGGAGCATTGGATTGGGTCAGTTGGCTAAAAAAAATATAAAAATGTACCGAACAAATTCCTTTTCCATCTTTTTCAGAGCGAAAGAGGAAGATGCTCTCTCTCACTGTCTTAGTTAGATAACACTGAGGAATCATCCTCCTAGCTTGAAAGTCTTCCTTAACTAGTTGACTGTTGGTTTCATGGAGCTGTGCCCTCAGAGTCAGCAGCTCCATAAGGCAAGCGGAAGCAATTGTCTCAGGCGGTGGGCATGGGAGTGATGGACTGGTATGTCCCCTACCTCACTCATCTCACTACCCATCTAGCGATGCTTCTGTGAGGCTCTGCCCAACCTGCCTGTTTCACTCTGAGGAAAGTCCAAGGGGGTCCCATCCCACAAAAGGAATTCCAGTCACACTGTATAGATATATAGGTTGCACTGGTATATATTTTTCACTGTGCAAATATGGAACTTGCATATTTATATTTCTCTGTCCATTATGTTTGGCTAGGAATTTGGTAATTAGGGTAAAGATGGATACAGCGAGGTTGGAATTGATTATATATCTAGCTAGTTACCAATCCTATATGATGGGATATAAATCTGAAATTTCATAATCAATATGAGAAATTTCATTTGCTTCTCTCTTACTGTTTTATCAATTTCTTCATTTGGGACTCTGACACATTTATTGATTTAATGATATGAAGATACTAATTCTCAATCATCATTCATGAGCAACAGTAAAGAACATAATATTTTGTAAAGGACAGTTAGACTTCATTAAACTTTTTGGAAACTAATATCTGGCAACGTGAGTTATTTTCATAGGGTTTACAGATTTCAGCACACAGCTAATGGCACTGGGTATATGACAAATCCACTGACCAGTGTACCATGTATGAACTCTGATTCATTTCAATGACATTTGTGGGTGGGGGAAGCCTAGAAAAAGAATGGTGTTGGGGTCTAGATTCTGGGTATAGACCCAGCACTGTAAGAAAATATTTTGTAGCATCTTATATTCAGAGGTTTTATTGAGTTCAATAGAGCAGTTTCTCCAATTTTATTAAGATTTTCAAGCTTAATAATGCATTGTTGCATCTAAGGACATCCATCAGAGCTTGGAAAGTTCAAAGAACCTAGTTCTAGTTCAAATTCAGTATGCCTAAACAGAAACTTAATTCCAATTCAGTTCACATTCCGTTCATAGTTGAATTCAAATGTATCCAAATGACCCTCAGCTTCCCCCGCCCCACAGAATTCAGAATGTTGAATGGTACAAGGTTCTGTGGTGAAGTATACAGGTCCCCGCTTTACAAATGTTCACTATGCGAAAATTCACTTATCTAAACATAAGAAATTAGCACCCTAACCTCACCATAAACACTAAACAGATACCCAAACAGAGAACATTTTTACTTCCTTTGCCTTTTGCTGTTTGGCTGAGGACTGCAGGGAGTGTGGGAGTGCTTGGACAAATCAGGGAGCATTTTTCTTGGGTATTTTTGACTTTTGTGGGATGTTAAATTCTGTGATTCGGAACACATTAGAAATTTCCCAATAGGAATCAATGGAAATCATCAACTCCTTATGTGAATGCTCACCTAACAAACAATTTCCAGGGAATGCATTGTCCTCAATAAGCGGGACCTGCATGTACTTAAGAAGACTAATAATAATAATAATAATAATAATAATAATAATAATAATAATAATAAATAAATCAAAAGACAGATACAGTGGACTGTGAGTTGTTTAATTTAGTCTCCCTCCAAATTATGATCTTTAAGCTTAAAGGCTCTAGTTTTCTTTTTAAAAAGTAAGAGGATGAACCTGAAAATAAACTAGAAATCATTCAATGAAATTAATTCACTTATGGCAAATTATGGAAACTACTTCAGAGACCTCAAAACCAATTCAATGAACTTGGTTAAACTAAACTAGTTCATTCCAAGCACTGGCAGCCACAGGCAATGGTTGGTCATTTCCATAGGCAAGAGAAGATGTGATCTATCTGACTAACTGAAATGACTATTATGTTTGGATGAATTGTGATTTTAATAAGTAAACACAGTCCTCAAAACTGTTGGTACAAGATCACCATGATTCTTAACAAGACTTCAGAGTCTTGGATGAGAAGCTAGACAGGGTGAAAAACAAAACAAATAAATCAGATTGACCTTGAAATATTTGTATATGCCCGCCTTCTGGGAGCTCTCCAGATGTTTTCAGCTACAAGCATCTAGAGGGCACCAGGTTGAGAAGGCTGAGAAAGGCTATTATTCATTAATGCTGCCTGCTTGACCATGAAGTAATATGGATGTTCTTTCACAGCTGATTCCCAACTGAATGATGGGAGCAAGTGTTATTTCATTCCTGTATTTCCCGATAGTTCGGGGCAATTTTGCAAGAGACCCAGTGTTGTATATTTCATTGGATGTTAACATTTGACAGAGGAGAGCCAGGGTCAAATCCCTGCGGAGCCATGAAGTTCTTAGGGTGACATTGAGCCAGTCATAGAATCACTGTCCTTAGCTTAGCCTAAAGTAGTGGTGAAGATGCACGAGGAAGGCAAAATCATGCTTCCCCACCCTGAGTATCCTGGCAGAAGGGTGGTGGTGAAAACATAATGAACAGACATTTTGCATGCAGGGACATAGAAACGTGTGTGCATTCTTGTGAACTGTTATGTATGATGTTCCCAGAACTTTGCTTTTCTATGCGTACAGTGGTGCCTCGCAAGACGAAATTAATTTGTTCCACGAGTTTTTTCGTCTAGCGAATTTTTCGTCTTGTGAAGCATGGTGTCGGAAAAGTTTTGGAAAAGCTTCAAAAATCACCAAAAACCTCAAAAAAGGCTACCACACCGCGTTCTATGAGTTGCTCCTCGAAGTCAAGTCGCAACTGTATTAACGGTGTTAAGAAAAAGGAAACAAACTTGCAAAAAAAGCAAGATGTTTTCGTCTTGCGAAGCAAGCCCATAGGGAAATTCATCTTGCGAAGCAGCTCAAAAACCGCAAAACCCTTTCGTCTAGCGAGTTTTTCGTCTTGCGAGGCATTCGTCTTGCGGGGCACCACTGTATTTATATTTGGAAGTGGTTGCAACTGTGTACCCATTTCATGTATTTATACACCTTTGGTTTTAAACACATTTTAAGGCGTCTGTATGGGAGTATATTGTATTTAAAAATGGGGTATCAGAGTTTTTAGGGGGCTAACCAGGTTGGGATAGCTGGGATAGCAGGCTTGTTGGGTTTTGAATGTCATATGTAGATTTTTCAATTCCGTTGTTCTGTATGGGACAATGACAATAAAGATTATCGTATCGTATCAGTGTGAGGTCCAGTGTATTTCGAAACTCAGTTCAAAGATGTTACAAACATGCATTCTTGTCAGGGGTGGAGGAAGGGGTGTGTGGAAGGGGCGGGTCACCCCAGGTGTCACCACTGAGGGGGGTGACAAAATGCTGGGTGGCACTCACCACTGGGCCTGCAGCGCACCCAAGCCATGCATCTCTCCTGGGAGTGATGCGGGGGCTTGGGTGCCCGCAGGCTCCATGCTGCCCCAAACGGTCTGCCAGCTGCTTCCCCCTCAGCTGAGTGGCTGAGTGGGAGGAGGCAGGCAGACTCCTTAGAGGCCCCGCGGAGTGTCCTGCCCTGACTTGCCCCACCCCCGTGGGCGGCTGGCTTCACCCCTGAACACAGGGCATACCCACTGCCCCAGGTGCCCAACCAGCTTGCTCCCTCACTGATTTTCTCTTCAGTATCCCTCAATGTGCTCCTTTATTAGAAAGAAAACAAGCTGTCTTGGTCCATGAGAGGAAATCCCAAAATCACGACACACTTTCGTGACATTTTGTTTGCCCCCAATAAAGGTGCTCCCTAACTGTGGATTTTGGATTTTCCTACTCCAATGCTTCTTTGTGGAGGGTTTTTGGAGACAATGTATGTACATAAATTCAAGGACCACATCACCTGCAATGAGCTGGACCCCTGCAGTCATAATGTAGTGCTTGTGTTTGTTGTAGCTGGTTTTAGTGTTCATATTACTTTTGTAAGACACTTTGGATCACTTTGTGAGGAAATCAAACTAAACAACAAGCAATAATTATCTAAATAGTTTATAAGAATGGCTACATGCACGCTATATCTTTGAAGCACATCTGAATCACGTTTTTCCCTTCAAAGAATTCTGGGCACCATGTTCTACCTCACACAGAGCTACAATTTCAAGCAACCTTTCACAGATGACAATGCCCAGAATTCCTCTAGAGGGGAACGGTTCTTCAAAGGCGCTTTAAAGGCATAATTTGTACAAATTAAGGCTTCTTAAAAAAATAAATTGATAGATACACCCACCCCAGAAAATATTCACATTCTTATCGAGCTATTGGGAAGTTGCCTGTCATTAGGAATGGCCTGTGTGGTTTTCTGATGGCTTCTTTATCAGAAAATGTAATGTTTCTAGAGATCTAATGCCCTCCCCTCCCTGCATGGTGAGGAGATATTTGCTTGGCTATTTCCAGCAGTGAGGCTGGCAGGGCAGCAGCAGGCACTTGCTCCAAGACATATAGCCCTGACAGGTCTCACTTCAAGGCCCTGCCTCTAGTCTGCATATTGGCCACACCCCTTCAAGTTCCTGTCCTTACTACAGGCAAGGGAAAGTGTGAAGGAGTTTGCAATTGCAGGAAAGGACAGGAGCACACTTCACACACACAATATATGTTCTATTAAGCCAAACATGTTTCAAATCTGCATCAGTACTATTGTTTGGAAAGTAATTTCAAGGTAATAATTATCCTGCAACAGAATTTGGAGACCAAAGGCTCAAGTTGGTTGTATCCGAGAGTACACCTGAGTAAGGAACTCATATTCAAAATGCATTGGACTCAATAAGGCATCGGAAGTGCCCTTTGTTCCCTTCTTCCCACATGGAAGGCTGGCATACAAATGGGTACTCCTGCATGATGATATGCAAAATGGCTGTATGTGGCAGACTTGCTCCTATTCCATGTGGGAGACGCAGGAATCAGCCTTATAATGAAGTCAGATCATTAGTTCATCTAGCTCAATAATATCTACACTGACCAACAGTGGTTCTCCAGTGAGACATCCTCAGCCTGGACCTTCTCAACCCATATAGGCCTTCTCCAGGTGTTCTACCACTAAGCTATGATCTTTACCAACTTGCCACTGGATACCTATGCTGCAAAAAGGGCACTGGCTGCTACTGCATTGATGCAACTGGGCTGATGCAAAAACATTTTGCTTCTGCTGATGAAGAACAATATAGCATCCTTCTGCTCTGGTGTTACCAGAAGACAGTGGACTCGCAGTTGACTCTCACTTCAGCGATGGCATCTTCCAGCACACCTGAGGGAAACAGGCTAGCTCTGGGAGCACAGGGGTTGCTGTGTGGCACACCCAACTCTAACTTCCAACCCCTTGATGCCACACACCTATCATATGCTGCCTGAAGCAGTTGTTTCACTTTGCCTAATGGGAGGGCTGGCCTAGCAGCCAGGCTGAGGGGACCAGTATTCTCTCAAGTCATACCAACCTCAGACTCTAGAGTTACTGCCTCAACAAAGCAGCTTAAAATACTGAGCCATGTAACTTGCAAACTTTCTTGGCAAAGTATAGAATTCATAATTGCCTCTTGAGAGTCAATTCCCCCAATAGTTGGCTGATATAAATTTAGCATAAGGATCGAGGAAGGGGACTCTTTTTGTTGCAAGATTCAAAGTGCTAAATAACAGGCCCCAATATGAAATATGTCATATTTTAATAACCAGTTGTGTCTAATTATGGAAGAATATGTACTTACTTGCCAAGTGCAAAGCACTCCATCTTAACAGTAGATCCCTTAGCAGCTGTAACTGTGTATGGAAAATGGACTTCAATTTTCGGCTCATATTCCCCCATCACACCTGGGAAATAAAGAATGGTCTTTAAAAATAAAATGAATGTCATTGTTGGTTTCCAGTTGTAGAAGGCTTATTGTCAGAGCCATCGTGGCAAGGTTGCTAAACAGCTAGATAGCAATGAGTTTCATTGTGGAAGGAAATAGTTACAATTAGAATTAAAATCCCAAACATCACCTAGGACTTCTCAGTAATGTGAAAGCAACATTTTATTTTTAAAGAGCAGACAACAATTTCGCATGGTGTATGATCTAAGTCAGGGCTTCTCCAACATCTGAGTTCAACTTGGTGAGCTTGTGAAGCTGTCACCAACCCCAACCCAAATTCTAAGGCATGTAAATGAAATAAAGTCAAGGAATATCAATTTATAGTAAGCATTAATCCTCAATCACTGTTACCAGAAATCAAAAAATGAAAAAACCCACCTTATTAAATACAGAGATTGCTCATTCGCAAGGGAGATGCACTCTGTACATGCTTGTGCCCTTTATCTCTGAGGATCATAGTTACTAATTAAAATTTTCACACTATAAGTCACAAGTTTCTTTTCGATCTCCAAGTCTCTATATTCACCCCCTACAGGTCGACTCCCATTGACTCCAGCGGGTCATGCTGACCATTAACATCCCTGTTGCCTAACAATAAAATATCTACTTAAACTTTTATCTGGCCTGGAATCCTGTGAGGTTTTCCAAGAGTTTAAGCACCATTAAATTCAGAAGGATTGCTTCTTCTTTCTTTTTCATATAATTTTATTGCAATTTTAAAGTAAAGGGAGCGGAATGCACAGAAGGAAAATAAGAAAGAAAAATAAATAAGGAAGAGAAGAGTAGAAAAACATTATGCAGCATCGGTGCAGACATGAAACATAAATGCAACATAAATATTGTTGAGGTTTCTACATATTTCAAAAAGAAAACGCCACAACTGGTGTTCAGAAGCCTACTGTCCTCAACAGTGGAGGTGGAACATCTACTATGGAGACAGAACATCTATTTTAGAGACAGAACGTAGCCATTATGGCTAGCAGATATTGATAGCCTTCTATTCCAAGAATTTGACTAATCCTCTTTTAAAGATATCCAAGCTTATGGCCATCAGTGCCTCCTGTGTGCAGAAAATCTAATGAACATACACCTAAACTGTGTAGTCAATTTCTGGGATATTGAAAGTCCTGTCCAGAACTTTCTGTGTGTGCCCTATTCAAATGCCCCTTAGTGTTTTATTTGTAAAAGTAAATTGAAACAAAAAGCAAAGCAAAGCAAAACCCGATCTTTTTCATTTTACTTTTTTTCAGGGTAGCTCTCGTTGCTTCAAATATAACTCTGTGTGAAAAGGGACACCGAGCATCGAAGGTGACATCTTGTTAATTTATGTATTTCATTCTCTACGTGACATGCCGTCCTGGTAAAAATTTGCATTGGGCCATTTTATCACTCTTTCTAAAAATAAAAATCTCGCCAGATCTGTTTAAGTCAGAAAAAATAGCAGTAAGTGGCAAGAGGCAGCTATATGGCCTCACAAAAACAAATTGATATGGTAGACTGGTGAAAACCTTGGACTAGAACCTGGGAACATATGCGCCAGCTCCTAGGGGCCAAGCCATTTTCACACACACACACACACACACACACACACACACACCGGTATGTATGTATGTATGCATGTTTGTATTTGTGGCAGCTGGGCCCCCTCAATGTTCAGAGGGCGTTCGGCTCCAGCCCTTGGCTCCTCAGAACATTGTGTGTGTGACATCAGGACATCGCAGCGGGCCCCCTCAATCATCTTGAGAAGATTGCATGGGAGACAACACTCTGGACTTTTCAGTTCAGATAAAAAGTGAGTCAGAGGAGCCATGCTAGCAGTGTAATAATAATAATAATAATAATAATAATAATAATAATAATAATAATAATAATAATATATGCATGGAATTAGTCTCTCACGGCTCTTCTTCTGGATCGCCAGAGGACACATTTTGTTCCTAAAGAACAGTCTAGCAGGAATCAGCAAGGAAAGAATACTTTGATAAAATACATAAAGTGCATCATGGTCTAGTCTTATCCTTTCATTCGTAACACTAGAACTTGAGGTCATCCATTAAAGCTGAACGGAAAAAAGAAGGACTTCTTCATGCCACACATGGGTAAACTGTGGAGTTCACTATCATAGGACATAGTGACGGTCACTAACTTGGATGGCTTTGAAAGATGATTAGGCAAATTCATGGTGGGTAAGACTAACTGCGGGACACAGGTGGTGCTGTGGGTTAAACCACAGAGCCTAGGACTTGCCAATCAGAAGGTCAGCGGTTTGAATCCCCACGACGGTGTGCGCTCCCGTTGCTCGGTCCCTGCTCCCACCAACCTAGCAGTTCAAAAGCTCGTCAAAGTGCAAGTAGATAAATAGGTACCACTCCGGTGGGAAGGTAAATGGTGTTTCTGTGTGCTGCTCTGGTTCATGCTGGCCACATGACCTGGAAGTTGTACGCCGGCTCCCTCGGCCAATAAAGCGAGATGAGCACCGCAACCCCAGAGTCAGCCACGACTGGACCTAATGGTCAGGTGTCCTTTTACCTTTAAAACTAACCGCAATGGCTGTTTTCTTCCTCTGAAGAAGGAAGGAAGTATGCCTCTGAATGCCTGTTCCTGGGCCTTGCATCTGAGGAGGGTACTGGTGTCTTTGGGTTCTCCTTGTGGGCTTCCCATGGGCATCTGGATGGGTACTGAGATAACAGGAAGCTGGACTACATGAACCTTTGGTCTGATCCAGCAGACCAGCATTGCTTACACTGACTGTCAGTGGCTCCCCAGCAGAGCCGGCCCACACATGAGGCAAGGTGAGGTGACCACCTAAGGCAGTTTCATAGCTTTGGGGGGATACTTTTCATGCTGGGGAATGCCCAGCCTTCTGCTGCTGTGTCCATATAACTAACACCTTGGATGCTGATTTGAGACTGCATCATTTCTAATTATGTAAATCTTAGTGGTAAAAAAAATGCATTTTCTAAGACATATACTTATTTAGCTTACAGCATATGGAAAACTCAGTGCAGAGGAGGAAGCACTTTCCCCTTCATGCAAATATTTTGGCTTCATGGTCATATCCCTGAGCATCACATTCAATATGTTTGCTCCATGATGCACTTTATGTATTTTATCAAAGTATTCTTTCCTTGCCGAATCCTGCTAGACTGTTCTTTAGGAACAAAATGTGTCCTCTGGTGATCCAGAAGAAGAGCCGTGAGAGATCCCTACACTGCAGCGTACTAAACACGCTAACATTTCCAGCGGTTCTACTTGAGGCAGACTGTGGAATGAAATATTACAGTCGCATCCTTCTCACCCACCACCCGGCTCGATAGTTCTATTGAAACTATCCCAGCTCAAAATAATTTTCATATTGCATCCAAGGGAAAAAGAGGGTGGGGGAAAAACTTCCAAGTTCTAGACAGTGAAGGAATGAGACACTTCTCATCTTACAAGGTATTCTTTAAATATTTAGTAACTTAAGATTGTAGAAATGAAAGTTGCTTAATAAACTGAGATGATGCTCAATAAACTGGAATTTGGCAGTGATTGCAGCTATAATCTTCAGTTTAAGGAACAGATAGAAGATCAAGCAAAAAAAAAAACAAAAACACTGGAGAGTGACTCTCAGTCAGAGTAGACAATACTAGCCTACACTTTGGACAAATAATTCAACCTGGTGCAAGGCAGAGTATTACATTTTTATATATGGGTTTATGAGTTGCCCAATAAGTATGGATCCATCAATCCAAATGGAATAACAACAATATATGTATATTGCTATATGTCCAAAATTTCCCAAACATAGCCGGAATATGTCAGTCGGTAACAGTGCCTAGGCAGAAATTGCTGAGATGTCTGTGGACTTTAACTTTTTGAAATATGGCAATACACACACGGAGAGAGAAACTAATTGCTATTTTATTGTGTTATTTTAATATTTATCAATACAGTGGTACCTCGCAAGACGAATGCCTCGCAAGACGAAAGAGTTTTCCGTTTTTTGAGTCATTCCGCAAGACGAATTTCCCTATGGGCTTGCTTCGCAAGACGAAACGTCTTGCGAGTTCTTGCGAGTTTGTTTCCTTTCTCTTAAAGCCGCTAAGCTGTTAATAGCTGCTAAGCCGCTAAGCCGTTAATAGCCGCTAAGCCGCTAATAGCTGCTAAGCCGCTAATAGCTGTGCTTCGCAAGACAAAAAACCCGCAAGACGAAGAGACTCGCGGAATGGATTAATTTCGTCTTGCAAGGCACCACTGTATCTGTATCGCTCTATTTATCTATATATGTGCCTATTTCAGAAATCAGAAATGAGGCTGTAATCCTAACCCCATTTACCTGCAAATTAGCCCCATTGAATTCAACAGGACTTACTTTTGAGTACAAATAGCTGGGATTCTGCTGTTAGTCTAAGAAATTGGATACAATTTATTTCTATCATCTGTGGTAGGTAAACACTTCTCATGCAATTCTAGGAGAATTATGTGTGCTAAGCTTTGGCTGGACAATGCCCAGTGATTTGAGGTAAAAAAATACTTTTTTATTATTAAAAACAACAACATTCATTTTGTCTGCCCAAAATCTTCCAACATTCAGCTCCTTTGGAGTTCTAGTATTATGAAACATCTCCCTACCCACTATAAAGGATTTCATAATATTATTTTATACTCTTCTATCATATCTCGCCTTACCTGCCTTTTTTCTTTCTAAGCATGCTTGAACTTTCTAGTCTATTAAACTCATTTAGTATCCTTTCAACTCCCAACCCCCCCCCCCAATGCTTGGGAAACACACTTGGCAGATGTCGTGCTTCGACCCGGATGCCAGCTTGAGATGCTACTCTACAATTAAAAAACCCACGACTCTCTTCCATTGCTCCTTCCCCGAAATTCTCACATGGCTGCTTTTGTGAGGCACAAAAGCAAACATTCTCTTAATTCAGCTCCTCAGATGGTCATAATGCCTGCCCTGTATTATGCGTGGATTCCCCCTCTATCTCAGCCAGCTGTAATAGACTGAGATAGAAAACAGGAGTGCTTCTGCAATCTCCGATAGCCAATTAAGCTAAAATGAGCTGTATGAATGAGGAATGCTTGTCTGCTAGAATGACCCATGTGCATTGCGCAAAGCACAATCAAGTGCAAACATCCCATCATTTCCTTGATAGTAAGGACAAGACAGGAGCTCAGAGCTCTTCTGGAGAAGCAACCCCAAATCTCCATTATTTTGCTGCCTATAGCGACAAAGCACCCTTGCTGCATTGGAGCTGTTCTGTCCTGAAGCCAAATGGCTCCTCTTCATTATCAGATTGCTTCAGTGGGCTGACATATGACAGGATATGACAAGTTGCTCCTAGCTGGACTCCAGTGTCATATCCCAGGGACCATAGTGAAAGCTGTCAGACAGGTAATATACAGGAAAGGTTTGTGAATGGAGAGGTAAACATGTATCTAGCCCTGTAAGGAGCGCCAGGTTGCAAATTTGCCTTTGATTAAGCTGGGAGATGGAATGCTGATAACTATGCTGTTAACCTAAAGGAGAACAAAATCGACATACTTGTTAGCAAAGGGCCCGTGCGAGATTCTCATTTGTGTGTGTGTGTTTTCCCAGAGTCTGGTGATGTTTCAGGGCTGACCACAGGGAGCAAACATAAGCGAGAATCTTCTTCTCTGCCAACGTGTGTTAATGAGCTGTCACGGAATACTCTATGCCCAGGGTCTTCCACAACCAGATAAATCTTTCAGCAGATAATTAGCAGGCAGTGTAACAAAACACCTGCATCTCCCGTTGATGGAGGTTTGTGTCAAATCAATCGTCAAGCATAACTCGGATTTCACTAAATGATGTGTGATAATCCCTAAGGCGCTTGCCCATACCTGGCCTGTCTCCCTCTTGGGGTAGATGAGATTGGAACATGATCTTTCTAGCACAACCCTAATCTGAAAGCACTGCTTTGCAAAGCAGTTATCAAATGCAGACATTGTCACGTCCAGAGATTTGGCCTGCACAATGTGTAGCCCTATGACCCCTAAAGGAGAACAGCCGATAAGAAATCTAATAAAACACTACTACCAGTAGTAGTGCTAATTCGATGTATAAACCATGTATAGTCACCTGCCAGAGGCCCTAGAAATCTTCCATGTTTTGCTGCCTGTTTGGAAATGCAAAAATGATGGAAGGATTGTCATGCATTTAGCAGGGATTAGATCCACTACCTGGCCTGTTCAAACTGGGTTGAAGCAAAAGCAACGGGATTGAAGGTGACCTGTAATCACCAAGAGTTGGTCTCCATGTTGCTCAGACAATTTATCTATTTACTATTCATTTCATAAAATTGCTATACTGCTTGATGGGGGGGGGGAACCTAAAAGTGGTTTGCAAAAAAAAAAAAAAATTTAAAATATCAATAAAAATTTACATCCATAATGTAAAACATACAAAAGGTTTTAAAATAATAATAATAATAATAATAATAATAATAATAATAATAATAATAATAATTACTACTATTACCTTCACAATAGAATAGAGTAAAACAAATTAAAACTCATACAGACTTTCTAAACATCTAGGTAAGGTAAAGGTAAAGGGACCCCTGATCATTAGGTCCAGTTGCAGACAACTCTGGGGTTGCCGCACTCATCTCGCTTTACTGGCTGAGGGAGCTGGCATTTGTCCGCAGACAGCTTCTGGGTCATGTGGCCAGCATAACTAAGCCACTTCTGGCGAACTAGAGAAGTGCACGGAAACGCCGTTTACCTTCCCACTGGAGCGGTACCTATTTATCTACTTGCACTTTGTGCTTTCGAACTGCTAGGTTGGCAGGAGCTGGGACTGAGCAACGGGAGCTCACCCGATCACGGGAATTCGAACTGCCGACCTTCTGATCGGCAAGCCCAAGAGGCTCAGTGGTTTAACCCACAGCGCCACCTGCGTACCTAAACATCTAGGTAGGCTTGCCTAAATAAGAATGTCTTCAGCAAGCAACCTTGACCTGGAAGTTTTAATATAGATCAATGATTTCCCTTTGACTGGCATGGCTAGTTGCTTTGCAATTCCAGAGCAGAGAACTGTCAGGTCACCAAATCAAAACCAGATGCAGATTTGAGATTAGAGTTCAGTCAAGGTTCTGTTTCTGAACTTTCTACATAAGAACTGCTGGATCAGGCCAATGGCCTATCTATCCCAGCTTCCTGTTTTCACAGTTACCAAAAAGAAGCTGTGAGAAACCCGCGAGCAGGATCCCAGCTAAAGAGACCCTCTCCTCTCCCAGTTTCCAGCAACTCGCCTTCCTAAACATCGCTGCCTCTGACCACGGAGGCAGAACATAGTTTTCAACCATACACTGTTGAAGAGCGGTTCCAAGTAAGAAAATGCCCTTCCAAACACACATTCATAAACTAAATTTAAACTCCAATGGTTATGGAGATTCCCACCCTCAAAAGACCAATTTAATAAATAATAATAATAATCACTCATCACCTCAGTTTTCCTTTCCCACTTTCCCTTCTATGGAACATAAGAACAGTCTGACTCTGTATAAGGTGGCTTCCTAGTGTTATGAGATTTCAGGGATGGAGGAGGAAGTGGGTTGTATGCAGAGAACCTTCAACCCTCAGCTCCCAGCAAGTGTTAAAATATAAAGTATATAATATTAGGTAATAGCCCGGATGGTGGGCCATTAGGGGATACAGAGGAAAGGGGTTCTGGGCGAGGCAGCAAATGGGTGGTCCCAGCTTTCGCTTGAGCTCATGGTTCGTTGGAAAGACGGAGCCAGAGATCTGGGTCAGAACCAAGGCAGCAAAAGGGGGGGGGGAGGGAGGGAGCGCGAGCAATGATTGATTTCTATCCGAATCCAAGGCTGCAGCTATGGGAGAAACAAAACCATTTTGGATTGTTAATGCTGCATCCCTCTCCATCGTAGGCTCAGGTTGTATGTATGTGTAAATAAACAATATATCATAAAGGCACCACAGTCTCTGCTGTGCCTCATTCCAAATGGAAACATGAGCCCTCTAACTCCTGGAAGCTTGCACCACTCAGAGATTGGGGTGGCGTTCAAAACTTATGCTCACAGTTTTTCTCTATGCTGATTCTGTGCTGAAAATTCCCTCCCTGGGAGGATTAGCCACTGAGGGGGAAACACAGAGGTACTATACTGGCATTTGTTTGCCTTCCCTCTGTGGTTAAGAGTTGCCTTTGGGTGTGTGCAGAGATTTAAGTGATGGAAACAGCCCTGAGAGGACGTTTGCTTGTTTTTAAATGCATTCTGCCAGAAACATGGCCTGCATCCAAATTTAGGCCCCTGTGGCGGCTTTTAGCGAAAACAGATCTGGAAGAGAAGATCTCTTATTTCATGTGTAATGTAGCCCTGAGAAATCAGTTGTGGTCTGAGATCTAACAGTGGCTCTATATTTGGGGGTGAGAGCAGGGGTGTGTGCAGGACAGAGTTGGAGTACAAAAAGCAGGAGTATCCAAAGTGGTGCCTGTTATATATTCAGTGGTCTGTGTTTGCCTGAGCTTGAATCTGGATTAAGGATTCATAGCTTGGAAGTTTAGACAGTTATGATTCACAGCTTGGAAGTTTAGACAGCCAATCATGTTGGGATTGGGAGTGGCCCAGGCCTTCAGAAATGTATATAAACAGTTGCTTTGCCCCTGTTGCCGAGTTCTGTTAGTTCAGTAAAGGTTCTTGCTGTTATTACTGCGCCTTGCCTTGTGTGAACTCACCTATACTTCAGTGCCCATGAGATGCTATTGGGCTCCAACTCCCATCAGCCCCAGGCAACATTGCCAGTGGTCAAGACTGATGGAAGTTGTAGTCCAAAGCAGCCAAAAGGTACCACAGAAGGCTACTCCAGTTGTAAATCATACCAGCCTTTGAGTGCCTCCATTAATTTGTTAGAAATAAATAGCATGTAATCAATATTGTTTTTATTCATCACACAGGAAGGAGAGGTATTGTAAAAATATATGAGCCAAAAATGGCTGTGCGTTATTACCAAACGACAAATATTTTAAGCTCTCTGAATTTGAGGAAGTTGCCTGTTGTTACCCCCCACACACACCTGCAAAAACAGTTGTTGATTTTCTTTCACTGCTTCCAGTTGGTAACTGAGACTCCAAAGCTGCCTCCTAACAATGCCTCTTTCTCCTGCTTGTAAACACTTATTAAATAATTCTTCTGAGTTTCTAAGGCATTGTAAAAGGCAGTTAATGAAATGATGCACAATCTATTTTTTTTCTTCTTGGTGAAACTTTTTATCTCCTCAGATAGAATTTTAAATTGTTTTTGTAAGTCTGCGCAAAGCGAAATTGAATTGTATGGAATGACTGATTGTCAAGGACATCTGCACAAATGAGGTATTCATTTTATTCAGAATCCATTCAAGGATTTCTTGATGTTTTTATTTAATTTGCTTCGTATCAAGGAGATAAGTTTCCCTTTGAGGCAGAGCTCTAAGGAAATAAAAGATTAATATAAAGACAAGTGAATTCCTACACTCTTGCAGGATCTGACATAAAACTATAATATTATTCAGCTGCCTCAATGAAGATAAATATATAGACATGTTGTCTGGGGAGCTTTCTCGTCATAAGATGCCAAATCCCAGGGTGTTGCCCACAGTCGAGAATTCTGAATGGGAAGTAGTAGTCCATGAAGATTCCAATTCACAGGCGGGATTACTGTAATTGGATTGCTTCAAATCTCGCTCTCCACATATCTATGCAGCCTTTCCCCACAAACAGCACACTTGAATGAGTTAGGTGATCTTCCAAAGAGAACACTGCTCCGTTTCTCTCAGCAAAGCTAGCCAAAGACAAATAAGGTGTCCTTCCTCTGAACCTAGGTCCTGAGAGAATTCTTTTCTTTCAGAACATTCCATGACATCATGCACGCTCAACCAATGTCAGTAGGGGAGAAGGGAGGCTCACGGGCATATTTCCAATTGCACCTGTCTCACTCCTTCAGCCTCATTTGGCTCAGAGTCATCCTTCCTTCCCTCAACACTCTGGTCTCCGCCAGCCTAAGGTTACCAGATTTTTTTCAATGAATCTGGGGACACTTTAATTAATTAATTAATTAATGACTACACATTCGGGACGTTGATGCTGCAGCGCTGCGGCCACCGCCTTGACCTCTACTTCCATGTTTCCCCTTCCTCCCAGGCTTCTACCTCCTTTCTCCATGAGCCTGGGCAGCCCCTGAGTTGTTGGTTCTTCAGTGGTGGTGGGGAAGTGGTGCGCAGTGGGTCAGGCATGGAGGGCGGAGAAGGAGGGCTGAGAGCAGTGGCGGCAGCAAGGCTCGGGCAGTGTGATGTCTCCCTTCCCATAGGAGCAGCCCTAATCCCATTCCTACTTGCGTGCAAGCAGGAGGGGGGGTGATCCCTCAGTTGGGAAGGGAGGCTTCCCGTTGCCTGAGAGATCCCTGCCCCCTCCTGCCTGCACGCTGGGGTCAGGGAAGGTGGAGGCAGCCTGGAAGCTGCACTTTAGAGCCTCCACCACCATCATATGGGGACTTCCGGGCAGCTCCTGAAGCTAGCCAGACCCAATTGCTCCGGGCTGCTGAGACTGCCACTGCTGTGTTTCCCGGGGACATTAGATGAAATCTGGGGACATTCCAGGGATGGAATTTGTCCGGGGACTTATTTGAAAATCCGGGGACTGTTCCCGGGAAACGGGGATGTCTGGTAACCCTACTCCAGCCATCATTTCCTTATTCCTTTGTTTCTTCCACTCTTTGCTAAAACTATTGCTGTTTCCCTCTACCTATGGCTTCCTGCCTTCTTCTTCTCCTCAGTTCTTTTTTTGTCTTTACTTTGACAACAGTCTTTTCCTCTTGGAAGGAATCAGTGATCAATGACCCAGTGATCAATAAATACAGTCACTATTCTACTTTATTTTGGTCTTTTCCTCAGTCAGCACCTCCCACCTTCTTCTACCTTCCGATCCCCATTCTAGGCTTCTGTGAGATCACAGAAGCATAGCCAATAGCTAATGAGGACTCTCAGACTGACAGGTAGCAACCGAATTACCAAGAGCAAATGCTAATGTTGCAATTTGTAAAAGTTACAGTCTTAGGTGTTCTAATGGGGAATCTAAACCACATCTCTATGGTATACACACACACAAGTCCTGAATTGGGTATGATGATATAGATTATTACTGCAACATGAAAACAGGATGGCTGGCGAGTTCATGGAATGATGTGATTGCTCTAGGGACTGAAGCTAGCAACGCAAGCAAAACCCTTCACTGCTTATAACAAATCCAAGCAAATTATCACAGTGTTTCTGGCAGCCTGTCCAGTAAACAGGTTCTTTTCCATTTATCACATGAATTCTAGATACTTCTCAAACAACAGCACATGCATTGCCAAGAGAAATTCATATCAACAGAGAAGACTTTGTGGACCTCATCAACTTCTGGATGGATGGAACTTGCTTTTCTCACTTGCATGAACAGAAGGAATGGGACCCAAACAACCTGGGAAGAGGATGGAAAGCTTTGCTCTAGGCAAATTGGAGATCCCCCTTTGCCTACACTGCTGAACTGCATAGGTGTGGGTCTCTGTGGGCAGGTCACAATATGCATTGAGCGTACCTACTCCCTATATTATGGTGCTGGAGGAGACTCTTGAGAGTCCCATGGACTGCAAGAAGATCAAACGTATCCATTCTTAAGGAAATCAGCCCTGAGTGCTCACTAGAAGGACAGATCCTGAAGCTGAGGCTCCAATACTTTGGCCACCTCATGAGAAGAGAAGACTCCCTGGAAAAGTCCCTGATGTTGGGAAAGATTGAGGGCACAAGGAGAAGGGGACGACAGAGGACGAGATGGTTGGACAGTGTTCTCGAAGCTACAAACATGAGTCTGACCAAACTGCAGGAGGCAGTGGAAGACAGGAGTGCCTGGCGTGCTCTGGTCCATGGGGTCACAAAGAGTCGGACACGACTAAACGACTAAACAACAACAACAACAACTCCCTATACCGGTATTTGAAAAATGGAGCTAAAGATAGGAAATAAATTTGGTTTAGTTTGCATTTTAATGGAAATACATCTGCATTTTCTGAATCAATCGGCAAAACTGTATGCAACTGTTCTTTGAAATGCACACTTCTCTGAATTTCAGTAGGTGATTCTCAGACCAAAATACATGCACACGCAAAAATGTGTATATTAGGATGAAGAGTGTCTGAAAATGCTTATCTAAATGAAAGTAATGCTTCTCTAAATGAAAAATGCATTGTACCGGGGAAAATTGTATGCAAAAATACGTATGCTAAGAGAAATATAGACTAAAAAATGTTGATGAACTTTCTTAAAAATTGCAAATTGGTGCTGAAATATGACAAGCTGAACTTGACCGGGAAAATGAGAAACTAAGAGAATCTGAAATTGACAGACCAACCCGTCCTTTATCAGAGTGGTAGCCTGCCATTACTAGGAAGGAGGCTCTCAAGAGTTCTTCCAGCCCTGTCATCTGAGAAGCTGTGAATCGAATTTTTCATACGTACTGCATTTCCTCTCAGGGCACAATTAGAGGAGATAGTCGAGACCTGTGACTGCACCCTTCATAAACTTGTGTTCGAAACAGTCATTTCCCCAAATTAAATAACCTCATTGGGGCGTTATAGGGCACATGCACATTTCCCCTAAGGAGGCAAATAATTACTTCCAGTGAGTGGTTTTCATGGGAGTAGGGGGCGTGCAGGAGAGAAAGTTAAATCTATCCCTTCCCCAATACCCTGTTTAAGTTCCCACATACTCCTGGCTGCATATTGCTAACTAAAAATAGCAGGACGGATTATCCCATCATTGAGCATCATCATCTCATCTTCTTTGGCCGTAGACAATGGCTCTTCTACGTACAGTACAGAGCCTGTGGACCATTCCACACATCATGTGGCAACAAACCAGGATTTACTAACTAGTAGAACACTGAACAATTTCCTGCAACAAATTGTGCAATTGCGTGACACATGTTTCTTCAAGCACATTTTTCTGTCACTCACACATTTCCTAATAAAAAAATTCCTTCCAGTAGCACCTTAAAGACCAACTAAGTTAGTTCTTGGTATGAGCTTTCGTGTGCAAGCACACTTCTTCAGATACAGAAGTTTCAGTGTATTACTCAGAAGGGTGGTGGGAATGGGAGATTGGCAGATAGCTGAGATGAGCCTGTTGACGACTCTTAACAACTGTAATAGGTCTTACAGGAAAAGGCAAGGGGTGAGAAGGTGAGAAATGGCTTAGTCATGTATAATGAGATAAGAATCCAATGACAGAGGCTCATCTCAGCTATCTGCCAATCTCCCATTCCCACCACCCTTCTGAGTAATACCCCTCCCCACCTTCTCACTATATAGAAGGGTCTGGCAACTTCTGTTTCAGTAGTAGATAGGTAGCCGTGTTGGTCTGCCATAGTCAAAATAAAAAAATTCCTTCCAGTAGCACCTTAAAGACCAACTAAGTTAGTTCTTGGTATGAGCTTTCGTGTGCATGCATCTGTATCTGAAGAAGTGTGCATGCACACGAAAGCTCATACCAAGAACTAACTTAGTTGGTCTTTAAGGTGCTACTGGAAGGAATTTTTTTATTCTGTTTCAGTGTATCTGAAGAAGTGTGCATGCACACAAAAGCTCATACCAAGAACTAACTTAGTTGGTCTTTAAGGTGCTACTGGAAGGAATTTTTTTATTTTGACTAAGGCAGACCAACACGGCTACCTATCTGTAACTCACACATTTCTTGTTTGGGATATCTAAAAATGTAATGTGTGAATGAAAGAAACATGTGCTTCATTGATTTTTATTCATTCAACTTGTATTCATTCAACCTGCAGATCTCAGGGTGGCTGCAACATAAAACCACAATATAAAAACCACATACAGTGGTACCTTGGGTTAAGTACTTAATTTGTTCCGGAGGTCCGTTCTTAACCTGAAACTGTTCTTAACCTGAAGCACCACTTTAGCTAATGGGGCCTCCTGCTGCTGCCGGAGCACTATTTCTGGGTTAGCAGAGTCTGTAACCTGGAGCGTATGTAACCTGAAGCGTATGTAACCCGAGGTACCACTGTAATACATAATAAGCATGTGCTCGGAGACACACACATTGTACAAGTGTGCATCTGGAAAAATGCAATGTGTGAAGATTCACCACCGTTGCATGAACCTCATGTTTCCTATAGGCTGTAGGTCAACAAAACCCATCTTCTTGAAGTGAATGGAAAGCAATGCATTTGTGAGTATGACCAAACAGAAATGTGAGTTCTTTTGGAAATCATGTTCAGTGTCTTATAAAAGGAAAGTGGGGCTTAGCCCAGATAATGTCAGATAACATTTGTCGACTGCTGAACTACCACGACGGGTAAATTTAGGAGGATGCCAAAGCAAAACAAACTGCTATGGCTTGAAGTACAAGAAGAATGTACTTCTTATGCAGGATTCACGCTGTGCAAACATGGAAACTTTCCAGCCATGCGGTAATGAACAAAGATCAACTTAATTCCGGGCTAAGCTCTGAATGAATATATACTGTAACAAATCAAATGATCTTTCTTAAAGCCTAGACTTTGTAATGTTCTCACAGTGCTCAAATATTTATAAGCCTGAGCAAGTACCTTGCTGTGTTTGCATGTTTTATGGCTTTGTTTAATGCTTACTCCTATGAGCTTATGTGTTTGGGTGTGTGTGTGTGTGTGTGTGTGTGTGAGAGAGAGAGAGAGAGAGAGAGAGAGAGAGAGAGAGAGAGAGAGAGGACTGTTCAAATGGGTTTCCAAAAGAGCAGCAGTCACTGAAAGTAATCTTATATCCTAAATACATTTTCTTGAAATCAAGAAAATGGGAATGGTGCCAACAATCATGCATGCACAGTAACATGTTTAATTTAAAATGAATGTCTATTGTGCACACATATGAAGCTTTCTTTGACCGCGTCAGAGTGTTTGAACATCTAGCCCAGCAATACTGTATTTTTACATGTATAACATGCCCCCGTGTATAACACGACCCCTGTTTTTTGGGACTCCAAATAAATAAATCCCCCATATGCACTATCCATGTAGAAGACGACCCCCCAATTTTAAACTTGAAAAAATAGAGGGGAATATAGTCTTATACACGGAAAAATACGGTATATTATTTTATTTATTTACTGTATATATAGACCCGCCCAAAGGTCCCGGAGTGGAAATACAAAAGAATTGAAACAATAATAGTATCAACTCTAAGGAGCAACACCTCTCCCACATTAGAGTATGGAATATGCATCGCAGCAGAGTGGCAAAGTAAATACGGCACGAAAGAAACTTAAGGTTTATCACTCCTGGCTTTATTACTCACATCTGAGTACATCACACGTGGCACACCACGTTAGCATGCCCATGTATGTGTGTGTGTAAGGGGCTCTGTGATGGCCTGGGAATCTGATTCAGAAGCTGAATCTGAGGAGTCCCAGCCTGCCCAGGAGTCCCCGCCTCCAGGGCTGGCTGAGCTGGGGCAAAGGCTTGAATCTGAAGGGCCCTCACCTGTGCCGGATCCTCAGGAGCAGACACCAGATGTATCCACTCTGGCTCTGGAGGTGATTGAGGACCCATTGCCGGCAGGTGCGCCTCTCCCAGCCCTGTCAGGGGAAGGTAAGGCTGCCTCTGGGTCCAGTAACCCTCCAGCCTCTCCTGAGCTGCAGAGGCTCAGGGCAGAGAGGCGGAGGGAACTGGGTTCTCTCAGGAGGAGTGTTCGCCTTAAGGCCAGGAGAGGCAGGTCACCTGTGGGCCGGGACCGCCCCTGGCCTCAGAGGAGATAAAGGCCAGTCAGCCCAGTCCCAGGTTGCAGGAGCAATGTCGTTGGAAACCTGCTTCTGCCAGCACCCAGACCTGTTCTTCCGGAGTTCCCGACCACGCCCGGCTTCTTGCTTCGGACCCCGCTTCGCCCTTTGTGGACTGTCTCCAGACCCTTGACCCATGACCGGACTCTGACCACGCCTCACGGTAACCTCCCCCCGGGACCAACACAGGCTCAATACATTTCGACTTTGAGACCAAGGCAGCTTACCGTCAGTTCGAAGTGTTAGCGGTGTGGGTGGGCTAAGCACTCTCGCATTGGTCACCGTGTTCTTCACCAGGCAGATATAGCTGCCTACATCTGAGGGCTGTACTTTGGAAATGTAGAGATTGCCTGTTTCCTGGGAGATAAAGCGCCGGCTGTCTTCTGCCACAAAGGAGGGGAATTCATTAAATACCCAGCTGTAGATGATCTCTGGAAAATACAGTAAGAAAAATTGCAGCAGGCATTATAAGTATTGTCCAACTAAAATGGAAACAAATGGGACGCGAGTGGCGCTGTGGTCTAAACCACAGAGCCTAGGGCTTGCCAATCAGAAGGTCGGCGGTTCGAATCCCCACAACAGGGTGAGCTCCCGTTGTTCAGTCCCAACTCCTGCCAACCTAGCAGTTCGAAAGCACATCAAAGTACTGCTCTGGTGGGAAGGTAAATGGTGTTTCCGTGTGCTGCTCTGGTTCACCAGAAGCGGCTTAGGCATGCTGGCCACATGACCCAAAAGCTTTCTGCGGACAAACGCTGGCTCCCTCGGCTTATAGAGCAAGATGAGCGCCGCAACCGCAGAGTTGTCCGCGACTGGACCTAATGGTCAGGGGCACCTTTACCTTTTTAAAAATGGAAACAAAAGTGGCTCAAAGTCACTGTGTTTTAAAAAGAAGTAAATCTCAATTTTCTATTAAAACAGTGTCAGAGAAACTTCCTGATTACCTTTCGACAGAGATTGTTCAAATCAAGAGAGTAACAGGCAAGCCTGGTGGATCTGATTAACTGGAATAAGGCAGGGCAGAGATGTGACTCAGAGCAAGTTACATATATTAATCATTTTTTTCCTGTTATGATCACAAACAGACAAAAGCAAAAAATTGATTGGAGCGATTCACAAATAAGTCTTCAAAAGGTAACATACAAAGTGATACCATGATATATCATCATTGGCTGAACATGGGCCAAGCACTTTCCTCACAGGGTTGTGAGGATAAAATGGAAATGGAGAGAATTACATGCGCTGCTTTAAGCTCTTGGGAAGAAAGGTGGGACAAAAATGTAATAAATATATTTTAAAAGTGATGGTAGTCTTCACTGCTTTATTCTGTTTAATATTCTGTTGGGAGCCACCCAGCCAGATGTGTGGGGTATAAATAAATTATTATTATTATTATTATTATTATTATTATTATTATTATTATTATTATTATTATTATTCCCACACTAGAAAATAGGTTGAGTAAAAGGAAGTACAGCACCAGAGCCCTCCTCCTGCCAAAAGACATAACTGCATCTCAGTTATTATATTAAGGATTCCCCTCTCCCACTATCTTGTCTTCTCCTCCCATTTCCCCACTGACTGACTCTTCTACGCTACTGAACTTTTGACACCCAGCATTAGCTCTGAGGCAGCCTCTCTCTGCAGCCGGTTCTTCGTCAGCTTTGTCAGGGCTGCCTCTAAATGCAGAAATGTCAAGGTTAGCTCCGTAATAGAAAGTCATTGCCGCTGCTCCAAGACACACAATGCTTTGCCGCTACAGTGAGTTCAGGCCTTTCAGCTACTAATTGTCTGAGCTATTGTTTTCAGCCGTAGCGGCACAACGAAGGCAGTAATCACAATTTAGCCTGATAGAACATTTATTTCTAATGTGCTTAAAAAAAAATAAAAGAATACCCCTTGTCGACTGATAGTTAGAAAGTTGGGGGGATTTTAGGTCTATAAAGTTGGAAGCATCTCCCCAACATTTCCAAACATCCATTAGTTCCTTGGATTATTCGACTTCCTTTTATAATGGTAAGGATCATGACTGGGAAAGGGTTATAGCTCAGTGATAGGGTCATCTACCTTGCATGCAGAAGGTCCCAGGTATATTATTATTATTATTATTATTATTATTATTATTATTATTATTATTATTAATACCCCACCTATCTGGCTGGGTTTCCCCAGTCACTCTGGGCAGTTCCCAACAGAATATTAAAAACGTGATAAAGCATCAAACATTAAAAAACTTCCCCAAACAGGGCTGCCTTCATATGTCTTCTAAAAGTCAGATAGTTATTTATTTCCTTGACATCTGATGGGAGGGTGTTCCACAGGGCAGGTGCCACTACCGAGAAGGCCCTCTGCCTGGTTCCCTGTAACTTCACTGCTCGCAGTGAGGGAGCCACCAGAAGACCCTCGGCGCTGGACCTCGGTGTCCTGGCAGAAAGATGGGGGTGGAGATGTTCCTTCAGGTATACTGGGCCAATGCCATTTACTGCTTTAAAGGTCAGCACCAACACTTTGAATTGTGCCCAGAAACATACTGGGTTCAATCCTGGCAGCTCCAGGTAGGACTGGGAGAGACACCTGCTGGGAGCAGTGGCGTAGCGTGGGTTGTCAGCACCCAGGGCAAGGCAAGTAATTTGCGCCCCCTAACTGAGAGAGAGTGAGTGAGCCAGGTAGGGGCAGAGAGCTGCGAGTGCGAGCGCGCCCCCCCCAGATGTTGTGCCCGGTGCGGCCAGCCCCCCCTGCACCCCCCACGCTACGCCACTGGCTGGGAGAGCCACATCCCCTGAAGGCAATGAATCAGACTCCAGGGCCATGACATGACACACTACTGCAGCACAGCAAAAAAATAAATATAGGTGGATTTAACCAGCCCCTGCCAAGCAATGACAAACCTAGACAGCATCTTAAAAAAACAGAGACATCACCTTGCCAACAAAGATCCGTATAGTTAAACCATTTCACTGTTCTTGAGGGACAATGAGGTTTTGCTGGTGCAAACTCTCTTGGCTCTAGTTACTTAAATCGGGTAGACAGCAACTTCAAAAGCAGAGATCACCTTGCCAACAAAGGTCCGTATAGTTAAAGCTATGGTTTTCCCAGTAGTGATGTATGGAAGTGAGAGCTGGACCATAAAGAAGGTTAATCGCCAAATTTGAATTATGGTGCTGGAGGAGGCACTTGAGAGTCCCATGGACTGCAAGAAGATCAAACCTATCCATTCTGAAGGAAATCAGCCCTGAGCGCTCACTGGAAGGACAGATCGTGAAGCTGAGGTTCCAATACTTTGGCCACCTCATGAGAAGAGAAGACTCCCTGGAAAAGACCCTGATGTTGGGAAAGATGGAGGGCACAAGGAGAAGGGGACAACAGAGGACAAGATGGTTGGACAGTGTTCTCAAAGCTACAAACATGAGTTTGACCAAACTGCGGAAGGCAGTGGAAGACAGGAGTGCCTGGTGGGCACGAAGAGTCGGACACAACTAAACGACTAAATGACAACAACAAAAGCCTCCCCGTCTGTCCTGGAAGATTTTGGGTGTGGTTGTGGATGCCCTCCTCTTTTTCCAACTGACTCCTTTTTCCCAAGCAGAGTTAGGATTGCTCTGAAGTAAATTAAATTAGAAACAATGCTATGGCTTATAATAACTGCATTTCTACGTCTTGATTTGTGCCCACAATGCTAAGTGATATTTTTAAGTGTTTATACAGCAACAGGGACATTTTCGGAGGAAACAATTTTTAATTAAAGGCACCTGTTCCTCATTCACATGGAAAGAAGGAAGTCTGAGATAATTGGTATGGGTTGGAGGCAGTTCACTTTATTTGAAATGTAGCCATCACTCGGTTTCGCCTGTGACTGATGTAAAATCAAAGGTATTTAATCAGCAACCTGACAGCCTGGCCTTTTAATAATTCATCCATTAATTAGAGTGATGACTAAAGAATAGAGGCGGTGTGAACCACTTCAGCAGTTCTACTGAAAAAACACTCTGTTTGGTGATAACTGCCAGGGTTGTGCCCCTTATCCCAAAGAACACTGGCAGCTATTTTGCTAAGGGTGCTTAGAGCTCTTATGAGACATCTATTCCCCTCATGGAGCTACAATTATTAGAGTTCCCTGTGGCAGGGGATGGATAGTTGTGAATCGTAGCTCTGTGAGAACAGGGACCTCCTCACAACTCTCAGTACCCTTCAGAAACTGCATCTCCCAGAATTCTTTGGGGGGAAGCCATGATGGTTTAAAGTGGTATTGTAGTGCTTTAAATGCATGGTGTGCATGTGGACTTACGCTAAACACACACACACACACACACACACACACACACACACACACTTCTTGATTTCCTCCCAGAACAACAATAGAAGGATCCTTTCTTTAACATGTGGAATAGTCTAGTTAATAGTGCCTCGCTCACCCTAGAAAATCAGGGTTCCAAAATGCATATGGCCTATTCAGGGCCGGCCCAGGATATTTTGCCGCTTGTGGCAAAACAAAAAATGGCACCCCTCCCCTCATCAGCCATCTGCTGCTACTGCATGAGGTGAATGGAGGTGGTTCAGAGAAGCTCTGGCAGAAGATGAGGAGCCAGTAGACCATTAGCTTGAGGCAGCAAAAGGCACACCTCTAGGGATGTGGATCTGCCACCAGTGGCAGGTCTCAAATTTCAGCAGCACCCTGTGGGATGCCAAAATTTGGCGCACCCTGCCTCTTGTACTCTGTTACAAATCATTGGTGCAGCATCCCTTGCGGCACCCCCGAGGCTCTGTGTCCAGTGCAAATGAACCAGTCATGCTCCCCTAAATCTACCTCTGCTGTCTCCTCCCTCAGATGTCCCCAGTTTGCCTCCTGAGGCAACCATTCCTCATGGGCCCTGGGCCTATTCAAACATAAAACAGGACCGCAATACCTCAAGGACAGCCTCTTTCCATATGAACCTACCTGGACCCTGAGGTCATCTTCTGAGGCCCTCCTTCGTGTGCCTCCTCCCCAAGAGGTTTGAAAGGTGGTAACACAAGAACGGGGCCTTCTCTGCAGTGGCTCCCCGTCTGTGGAATACTCTCCCCAGGGAAGTTCACCTGGTGCCTTCATTGTACACATTTAATCACCAGGCAAAAATGTTCCTTTTTAACCAGGCCTTTGCTTGATCTGATTTACATCCTATGCCCTTTCAAAATGTTTTTTTTTGGGGGGGGGCTATTGGGTCATTTTTATTTTTAATTAGGTATTTTGTGGTTTTATAGCTTGATTTTATTCTATGAACCGCCCTGAGACCCCTGGGTACAGGGCCGTATAATAATAATAATAATAATAATAATTAATAATAATAAAAAAATAACTTTTTACTTGTGCACTATGCTGCGCTAACTCATCTAACTTAGCATGCCATCTTAACTCAGGTCCATGGTTGAGCTACAGCCAACGACAAAACTTGGCTACAGGCAAACATGGAGAGTTGTTTTCCTTTTATTTTAGGATATATACATGCACTCAGATTTATGTACACACAATCTCATGGGTTACATTTTATTCTAATAGCCATATACTTTAGTTTTTTACCCGACACCCGTATCAACTAGACAAGAGATCGTGCAGACACTTCCCTGGAAATTGCAGTGTAAAGTTGTCAGAAAACAAACTTTTAGGCGCAATTTATCAAAGCGTTCACCACAGTATGCTCAGAATATAGATAAAAAAGAAAAATCGTGAATGGTGAAGGTAGCCGTAAATTGGCATTCTCATGGGATGCTGTGATGGAGCTATTGTCTGCCAGTAAACCCTGCTATTTACAAAGTTTGGGTGTTGAAGTGATTAAGTCACCATGGTGACAGCAGGGCTGGCATTTCGTTTTATGAATAGCTCGTCTTGTTTACTGAGATCTCTTCAGGGTTTCGGTATCTACTTTCCGAAGGTCATTTAGAAAGCCTTAGAATAAGTGCTTCACCTATTTCCATACATGATTATGCTTTATTTTGTTCATTTCTTGGGTGTCCGGTGGAACACCTGAGCCAGCAAAAAACAAAGTGGGATGAAAAGATCAAATTTTCTGCAGGGAACAGGATCACTTCCCCTCCCCCCCTTTTTGTGAACTTCCATGAACTGATTCAAGGAGATCCATTTCTTCCCTTGCTCGCTCAGCTGCCACAATTTGATCTTGCTCTTTTCCTAGAGAAATACTGCATGGTTCTCATGGATTTCATCTGAAATGAGATGGCTAAGGCAGTCTTGATTATAGTGTGATAAAAGGCACAACACACAAAACTGCCATTCTGGAGACACTGCCGGACTGAAAAGCAACAACACGCGATAGAGTTGCATCCAGTGTGAGTCATTCTCAATTCATTCATTCATTCATTCATTAATATATGACTTACATACCCAAATGGCTTCAGTTTAGGGCACTGTCATACTGAGAGTTGACCCACTGGCATGATTAGCTTCAGTCCATTAACTTCAGTGGGTCTACTCCATGCAGGTAAAACGGTAAAGGACCCCTGGATGGTTAAGTCCAGTCAAAGGTGACTATGGGGTTGCAGCGCTCATCTCGCTTTTCAGGCCGAGGGAGCCAGTGTTTGTCCACAGACAGCTTTCCAGGTCATGTGGCCAGCATGACTGAACTGCTTCTGGTGCAACGGGACATCGTGACGGAAACCAGAAGACACAAAAATGCTGTTTACCTTCCTGCCAGAGCGGTACCTATTTATCTATTTGCACTGGTGTGCTTTCGAACTGCTAGGTTGGCAGAAGCTGGGACAGAGCAAAGGGATCTCACCCTGTCGCACGGATTCGAACTGCCAACCTTCCAATTAGCAAGCCCAAAAGGCTCAGTGGTTTAGATCACAGCACCACCGACTCCACTACTCAGAGTAAAACTTGGGAAGCAATTCTAGACACAAGAATCTGGTATAAAGCTACAGCGACCCAAACTCTGGTTACTGCTGATTTAACTGGCTTAAGCCTTGCAGAGAGAAAACAAGTCCTTATGTTGTAGGAATTTATGTATAGGGTGTGGGGGGGGTTGCCCCTCCAGCAGATATCATGCACATGCAGCCCACTACCAAAATCAGAAAATCACTTTTGTGATTTGTCCCCACAAAACACTTCATCACAGTTTCTTCCTATCTATTCAGAGGGCCTCTATTGCACAATACCAAATGTAAGAATTTACTGATAAATGTATCTATGTACTGTGAAATATACTCTGAGCCGAGAGTGGATTTCATGCTCTTTATTCAGCTCATAGTGGTGAGGAGGAGTGAATGTCCTCTCAAAGTATCTGCTTTATATACATTATTTACACAATGGGCTGCACGTGATTGGCTAATTCCAGAATTCTCCTGTAGGCCAATTAGGTTGTGGATTCACTTTCATCTGGAGCCGGATTGGGTGGCTCCTGCAGACCAGTCATACTGCTGCATTGTTCTAGGACCAATCAGACTGCTGCATTCTGAATCCTATTGTTCTAGGACCAGTCAGACTGCTGCATTTTGGATCCTATTCACTCAGTACATAACATACTGGCTCACTGGGAAAACTTCAGAAATTCATATAGACATGTGAGCTCAGCTAGTCCGCAGCCCTTCTACCTGAGTGATAATGCCTGGCATCCTGATACCTGAGTGCCAGACAGGTAGCCAGCCATTCCAGAAATAACATACCCAGATGAAGACAAAAGGGTGTGATTAACTTGGCTGGGAAACAGGGAAATGTAAATATCTCTTTTTTTACACTTGATGGGTGTTTGGTGGAGGGCAAGGAGAACCATGGGACAGGGTCCAGGATGCTCAGATTACTGCCACCAGACCTCCCCTTTCATGATGTAACTATGATGTATTAGTGATGTAGTTTGGGGGGGTGTAACATGGGGATTAGCAGCTAATAAAAGTTTGGGTGCTCTTTTGTTTGGTGTTCCATCTTGTTCCACCTTGTGGCAGGTGGGAGTCCTGTCGCAACAGTCTTCAATAAAGACCAAGCCTACTGGCTGCTGTTTTGCTCTGGTATACCTGGCTGGTGTCCTTGTTTTTTGCCCAAGGGAGCCCTCAGATTTCTCTGTTAACACTTAAAATAGTGTCTGAGTTTCACCACCTTATGCCGGGTTGCCAGGCTGTATGACCGAGTTGAACAGGCTTAGGATACAACCTCTTCCCTACCCCCACCATACCATGTCCTCACCTACTCTGTTCTTAGCAGTTGTGTGTGGTCAGTTGGCTAGGGGGACTAAGCTAGTTCCCTAAATGTTCCCATGGCGCCTCCTTCCCAAAGCCCAGGAAGCTTTTGCCCGACTTAGGGAGGGAGGCGTGATGCTCCGATAAGTCCAAGAGCCCTCCCACCACCTTCCCAAAGCCCACCCAACTTTGGGAAGGTGGCAGGACGGTTCCAGCATCCTGTCACAGGCATGGTATCTCCCTTCCAAATCCCAGGAAGTTGAATGCCACATTTGTGACATCGGCCCCACCCCCAATCGCTCTTGCAAGCTGGTGCCTCTGGCCCCAACTGTCCCAGTGTATCTCTGGCTGAGCAAAGGTTGTGGGAGTTAAGCCAGCATAGTCCAGCTGCAGTAGGAACCTCCCAGCTCAGCCAGCGATCCTCTGGATTCTAACCAGCTCGTCCCAGTAGATTGCTCCCTTAATTGGATTCAGCCCCCAGCTGTTCAGTCATCTATATCTGCAACTCTGAAAGCCTCAGAGAGCTCCTGAAGGCCTTTTTAGTCATAAAAACACATCCTCCAAGATTTATATTCTTTGCATTGAAGGCGCACATTCATCAATGCAATCACGAAACTGCATGCCTTAACATGGGATTAATTTGCACTTGTTGCATGAAGTTGACAGCAACGTTCACATACCCACAAGCCATAGAGGAAGTCCTTTTTCCTGTGCCCCATTTCCCCCAAATACTCCCCCTGTATAAATCGTGCATTTCCTTCTACAGTTGCGACTCATCATCGATGCTCATTAATGCACCATACAAATCTTTAATGAAAGCAATTTATATATTGCATTGAAATGCACCACGTAGGAAGAGACAATGCTGTCTATTTATCAACTCAGAATGGAATTGCTTCCTTTTCTGCTCTGGGGGGTTCTGTAGGTAGCTGCCCAAATAGAAATCCACAGACCGGGTATTTATCTTTGTTCAGGTTTAATTACTGTGATAAATCTTTGGACCTTTCCTTCTCTCTAACTGCTTGGTGCACAGGGAGTTACTGAAGATAAGGTAACAAGGTGGACACACAACAAGAATGGATTCTGCACTGGCAAACTGAATAGCTCAGTGTGTGTGTGTGTGTGTGTGTGTGTGTGTGTGTGTGTGTGTGTGTGTGTGACAGAAAGGCTTTTCCTCCCTAATTTTCGAAGTCCTCAGAAGACAGTAAACAAAATGATTCATGAATCAATGAGGGGCATGTTTCTGCCAAAAGGAAAAGCGGAATAAAGGGCACAGAGCTAAGCCTTAGCAGCCTTGTGGGTTTGGTTAAAACTGAAAGGTGGGGTATAAATGTTTTAATAATACCATCTCCATGTTCCGGTGCAACGTTTTAAGGGCACTAACATTTTAAGGACTTTGGACACTGGTGCATGTCCAGAGAGGGGGGAGAGCAGGATGAAGAGAGGTTTTGGACTCAATTTAGCAAAAAATTAGCATTGTGCACAACAAAAAACATATACTCCCCTCCAAAACTGTGCCACTAATACAAATTAGTACCTCATCCCCAGTGCTGGATTTACATATAAGCTAAACAAGCTATAGCTTAGGGCCCCACTCTCTTGGGGGCCCCAAAAAAATGTAAAGGAAAAAAACCACACATCTGGATGTAGATTTCCAAAATATAAGATAAAAAACAAATAAAATAAAACTACATACAGCAATGGTGTTTTGTGTTGTTTAGGCTCCTGTGATGTAAGTAATGGGTCCTGTCTGCTAGCCTTCTCCCTAAAATATCACTGGTTTGCTCATTTCTTTATACAGTGGTACCATAAATTACCATATAGCATATATTCAACACAAAAAACAGCAACAATTTGTTGTTGACAAAGGACAGTTGGACGTATGAAGGGCCCCATTACCTTCAGTAGCTTAGGGCCTCATCAAACCTAAATCCACCCTTGCTCGTCCCTGAGATATCTGAAGGGTTTTCGAACACAATGTGGAGCAGGCTCCAGTTAACGAGATGAACTTTCAGTGGTTCGAAAGTTCAACCCCTTCTTTAACCTCTTGACATAGAACAATACCGCAGACTTATTTGCAGGCTAGCTTGTAAGGATGCTGTGATGATGGGGCATGTTGAGAGGCTGGGGCAAATGCTGTAGAAGCATTTGATGCAGCTGTTGATGCTGTGGCATGACATCCCGCCAGTGGCTTTGCGGCGGCAACAATGAGACATCTCGCAACCGCAGTGATGGACTTTTGAACGGCATTCACCCGACCCAAACAAAGCAGGGGTATTGAAGCAAAGCTGTCCAATCTGAAAAGCACATTTGCCCGCAAAGACTCTGCCTGTGTATGTGTGGAGAATCCCAGATGCCTTGCAAAGAGGTTAAAGGAAACCTAACCAATGAACCGGAGGGAGCTGAACTCCAAACTTCTAATGTGATGGTAACTTGGGTGTATAAGGGAGAGAGATTCAATTAAAGTACATTGGAATCTGGGTGGGAAGAGAAGTCTAGCCAATTTATCAAAACTTAGTTGACTGCCTAATGATGCCAATACTTCTGTTTAGCCATGTGTTAGGCTAATCAATCAATATCAATATAACTCCTACTCAGTTGTCATCCATACACTACCTGGCGACATAAATGCTGCAGCCCTCACCTGATCTTACATATATATATATATACAACACAGCTGAGTCCCTGTTATCTCGTACATCATGTGGAGCTGCTGGAAGCCCAGCAAACTGCTCCCATCCATCTTCCCCTTGTCAAATAATTGTTATTTAGAGATCATGCATAGCCATCTGTTGTCTTATTTCGAGCCCAGGGCTCTGTCCCATGATTACAATATCTCTTCAACCCCTTAGCAATAGCAGCCAATGTGACATTTGATGTTCACATCATAGGGAAATGCATCAAAAAAAGAGGCAACCACATACATGATAAATATTGCACGGTCGTCCACGTAGCATGTCGATCTGCAATTGGCGGGGAGAAAGTCAATTCAGATTTAAAGGCAAACCTCTCCAATTCTCACTTTCTGGGAGAACACGTGAACCAAAACACAACGTCCTTCACTGGAGGTTTTTAAGTAGAGGCTGAGACCAGAGGAGGGGACTTAGGCTGGATCCTAAGCCCTTCAATCTCCATCATATGCCATGACAACCCAACACAGAACACTATTTAAAAGGCTTGTTTCCCCTCTGCCAGGCTTCAGCACAGCTGCCCTCCTGCTTAACAGGGTTTGGATCTGGTGTAACTTTAGGCCACCTTGACTTGCACCAGGGTGCTTTGCGTCACCTTCATCTGCATTAGATCCCTCCTTAATGCACAAAGCCTATGCAATCATACATTTGTTACTGAAGGTGCCACAGTACCCTTCATTGTCTTTGCTTAGCATTGTTGACTCTGCCAAGCAATGGATCTTCCAAGTCTTGGGCAAAGGGTCTTTTTCACCACCTGCTACCTGATCCCGTTTAACTAGAGATACCACGGAGGTAGGGGCACATGAAGGAGGATATCTGTTAACCACCAAGGTCCATGGAACAGAGAGGCTTCTCACTGGTTCCTCAATGAGAAGACATATCACCAAAATGCACACTGAGTATATTCTGGGATATCCTGTTAATTTTCATGGGATGACAGTGAGATTCCAAAGGTACCAAGGGAACCGGAAGGTTCATAATCTTCTCACCCTCTCTCCCTTCTCTCTCCCTCCCTCCTGCACCACCTGATTCCAATCTGAAATCAGTGCACATTCATGTCCATCTAAAAGAAAATGTGCTTTTAGGGCCACCAGTCACAGGGAAGTGTCTTTTATTTGTGCTTTACCAACCAAATCTCCTCTCTGGCCACATTCCTACTGCACATTTAACGCACTATGATACCACTTGAAACAGCCACGACTTCTTCCAAAGAATCCTGGGAGCTGTACTTTGTGAAGGGTGCTGAGATTTGTTAGGAGTCCCCTGTTCCCCTCCCTAAGCACAGGTGCCACAGTTCCCTGCGAAGAGATACTGATTGTTAAATCACTCTGGGAATTCATTGCACGGGGTGCATGGTAGTCAAATAGCCTTTTAGCTAAGGTTATCCACCATGTATGCTGTGAACTGTGGCCTCTGTCTCAGAGCTAATGTTAGATGCACTCCAGGAGCATTGGGAAGGGATGGAATAAAAGTTCAGCAATTTAGCTGCTTGACATGCAGAAATGCTTCATGCTGCAGCATATGGGAGCTGTGCCAACATGCAAAGATATCCACTCAATAACGAACTGCTCAGAAATTATTACTTTCAACAAGACCAGAGTGCAGCAGCTAGAAATCAGCAAGCAAATGATCACGACCGAGAGCACAATTAATTATCATATTGTCAAGGATAGCTCACTCTGGCCAAAGGGGATGCTTGCGACACCTAGAAGCTCTTTTGAGCCCCCCACCCCCATGAGAATGAATCTCACTCATTAAATAGGCGGGGGTGGGTGTGTTAACACATTTGCTGTGGGTGCTTAGATGCTGGCCTAAATTTGCGTAATCCTCCCGTCTTTAATCCGAACGTTCACAGCCATGAAACTCTGCACCTGATCCCCTTCAATTATGCTGTCATTGCAGATTCATTTTCCCCAGAGTTAAACCACTTTAAATCATTTATAGTTAGGAGTTTAACAATCTCCATCTTATTAGGCCTGCGTCAGTTACGAAGGCACTGTCAGGGAAGAGGAACGGGCTGACATTAATAACAGACCCTCCAAGTATCCCTATTTTCCAGGGACAGTCTCGAATTTACAGAAGCTGTCCCGGTTTCTGATTTGATCCTGGAATGTCTCGCTTTTCCTTAGGTTGTCCCTATTTTCATCAGAGAAATGTTGGGAGGGTATGTGACTAGTTATGTGTCTCATACACAGTTCACAGAGGATCTTTTCCTTCGCCTCTGGGATATAAGAATAATTTTAGCTGAGAGGGGGCTCCTGGTGGGAGGAACCCTTTGGGGGAAGCAGCAAGGGGGGAAGGCTCAGAGCCCTTGAGGTAGTGGGACAATGATGAGTGGTTAGAGGGAGCTGAAGCAGTAACACGGCTTAGTGAACTTGGCTAAAGAAGTCCAGAATCAGAAGCTGAAGCACGTGAGTAGGAGGAGAGAGGTCAAGAGGCAGAGATGAGTCAGGCTGGTGAAGTAATGGGTGTTTCTGCTTCCTGCTGCAACAAGCTCCTCTCTCCAGTTATCTCCCAGAACCAGAAGAGGCATGAAAAGGGCAGAGGAGAGATTGGCTGGCACAGTCTCTGATTGCTTGGGAAAACCCTGGAGAGGAGGGGACTTGGGCTATGAGGAGGCAGGGACCTTCCATCTCAACTTTATGGGGCAAGACTTTCATGAGGGATGAGTTGCTGTACTCATTAGGAAGACCTGACACCCCACCAAGTCTCTGCAGATCACGGTTTTGCTAATAAAGTGTTAACTCCAACCGGTACAGTGTGATTTACTGTTGGCTTGCTCCTGACACTGACATAATGTAAGAAGACAAGGACATAAACATGCAAATAAACTGAAACATCAGTTAGCATAAGCATTTCTTCTGCAGGTGGCAACATGGAAGAAAACAGATATCGTTGGAGAAGACCCAGTTCACTTGAGAGGTAGGAACTAATGGAATCAACTAATTCCCCACCCCTGGCTAAGAATGAACACCAGTACGTGATACTTTTTTGCAACAGTGACTGAAAATGGTCTGCTTCCCCATAGATACAGAAGCGAGACTTCTCATGCGATAAAGCAACCCAGTCTGTCTGGTGAAGCATATACCAGAATCGTGGTGAGCTTATGCATGTACAGAGCTAGTGTGCTGGGAAGTGAAGCTACAGCGCTAGTTATGAGCTAATTTACAAAACGTAGATTAATTGGGATGTTTCCGTAACAAGCTATTAACCTGTCCCTGGGGAGGAGAAGGGGGGAAAAGTCCCTTCCCTTCCTTATTGTCCCATATATCAGTACCCACATACGGTAGAAGCCTAAAAGGCAATAAAGGACGTGGCCAAGAGCCAAACGTCTCGGTGCATTTTTCAAGTTAATTAATTGCCATCTTTCTCGTGCTTTCTCATTTTCTCACGTTTCCTACAATGGCATCTGGAGTTATACTTGCCGACATTGTTAGCCTTGCAACACGCGAGCAAGCCGCCCTAAAGGAGATTTCTTGTCAGGGCGTCTCATTCCTCCAGCACCTAACACTGGCTTAATTGGGCAAGGCCAACTAGCGTTCCTCATTCCCCTGAGGTTCAATACCATCCCCAGGGGAAGAAGCATTTCTGCAATTGAACCACCATATATTCAAGGCCATGGTATTTTGGTGTTCGTTAACTTACATATCAACTTTGCCTTTTGTCAGAATGACAAGGGAGTGTAAAGAGAGAGAGAGAGAGAGAGAGAGAGAGAGAGAGAGAGAGAGAAGGAGGGAGAGAAATCGGGAGAGTTAACTGAATAGGGAGGATTCTGGGTTGATTTCTGAAGGAACAAACCACCCTCACTCATTCCAGCCATGTCAGGTTATAGGTCAGTGGTAGAAGATCTGCTTTGCATGCAGACAATCCCAGGTTTGATCCCTGGCATCTCCAGGGAGGGCAGGAAGAAGAAGAAGAGGAAGAGGAAGAGGAAGAGGAAGAGGAAGAAGAAGAAGAAGAAGAAGAAGAAGAAGAAGAATAGTTTGGAGTTGATAGCCTGTATTTCACTCCCCTTAAGGAGCCTCAAAGCGGCTCCTTCCCCTTCCTCCCCCACAACAAACACTCTGTGAGGTGAGTGGGGCTGAGAGACTTCAAAGAAGTGTGACTGACCCAAGGTCACCCAGCAGCTGCATGTGGAGGAGCGGGGTAGCGAACCCAGTTCACCAGATTACGAGTCCACTTAACCACTACACCACTCTGGCTCTCCCACTGCACCACGCTGCCTGGGAGTCCAAAAGTAGGAGGAACAGAAAGCAATGCTACCTCCTGGCTGGTTGTGAGAAAAGAGGCAAGCAGGAGGTGACTGAGCGAGAGTGGATTGAAATTGGTGGAGCAGTTCCCCATTTGCCCCAACGGACAAGTCTCTACCAATTTTCAGAAGAGTCGGTTCATGGTGTCAGGAGGTGCCAGGGCTATATCTTTGATATATGGGCACAGCTGCCCTATGTGCTGCCCTAGCATTACAGCAGGTTGGGAAAGCAACTAGACAGTGATGTCTTCTCAGGCTCTGGACCAGTCCTGACCACCCAGGGTGACTGCTGATCTCTCCTGGGCAGGGAAAGCTATAAAAGGCTTCCTGTCTGGCCTGGGACTTTGCTTGAGCAGCAAAGCCTTCCTAGTGCTGATGTGTTTCTCTGCAATGAGGTTTCATTCTCTCGCAGATAGTAAAAAACTTTGAATAGAAGTAATTTTTTCCAATGACTGGGAACTGTTAGTGCTCTGTTATTATTTTTTTTTAAGAGTCATGCAAACCTTGTAATTTAGAAGAGTGAATAATAAAAGAGCTGACTAGTCCCCACCTGAAGAATTTCACAATACCATTGTTCGTGAAAAATAATCCTATGAAAATAGAACCACTCTATTAACATCAACAGGCATCCTACTGACTTCTGCAGACACAATGCAGTTTACATCCAGATTGATTCCAGAGCTGATGACATCTGTTGCCACATCTCAGTGGTCACTGATGAACTTTCATGAAAGTGATGGTCATACTTAGTTTGGGATAAATGAACATCTTGATCAACCCCAGGATCTTATCAAGGCCATTTAACTCAAGGCTATGCTTAAAGTAGATTTATTCTGCCTCTTCAGAAAACCCTGGAAAGCCTGCAGTGCTATTCCTAACCAGACTACATTTCCCATGATTCTTTGGAGGATCAGCTAAACCAGCACAAGTCCAATATATGTTTTATTATTTGAGTGTCAGGCTTTGGGAAAGGGTCTTCCGCCCTCCCTTTGGCTGTGGATAAGCAGAACAAAGCAAAAATAGTCTCTTACCGTTTAAAGAGATTTTAATAATCACAGCTCAAGAACAGAGAGTCCATCTCGGAGTAAAGCTGTTCTCAATTAAGGTTTCCAGGCATCCTCCCCCCCCCAGTCACTTTCACACCTTGCAACCTGATCTCGCAACCACCGTGCTTTTTGTGTAGCCACCTTATCTACTCTACGTGACCTTAGACTGATAGGCTGGACACTTTCCAGCGAGACAAAGTCTGTTAGCTCTCTCTCATCCTGTTCTTCTTCACTTTGCTATTCACCCCCCAGTTCATCCCAACTTTTGTCTTCAGAACTATGCCCCTTTGCAGACCACTGCTCCAAATTTATACTGCTCCATTGCTCCTGGGCAGCTTCAGGATCCTGGTCAGGAGCAGGGGGAGGGGGAGGGGGAGGGTCCCACCATCACTCATCAGGAGCAGTACTCCTCAGCCTGATCTCTGGCATTGAGTCAGAGAAGCCCTGAGCACCTGGTCATTTAACAGCCAGCCATTCCAGTTGAGGCTGTCTTTGACCAAAAACATTAAAATGTTTAAAATACAACATCAATAAAGATAATAACACTGTATAATACTAATTATACAGACAGAAGTGCAGTCCAGCATCTGAAGGCCTTCCTAAACAAGAAGGTCAGACCTTAGTTACACATAGAAAAAATAAAAAAAAATTCCTTCCAGTAGCACCTTAAAGACCAACTAAGTTAGTTCTTGGTATGAGCTTTCGTGTGCATGCACACGAAAGCTCATACCAAGAACTAACTTAGTTGGTCTTTAAGGTGCTACTGGAAGGAATTTTTTTTATTTTGACATAGAAAAAGATTTTCCACCTCTGAGCTAGTGAATACTGTTTTCCCTCCAGGTCACAGATGGATATTTCTTTCCAAATTAAAACTGCTCCATTTTTTTTTTTATTTTTTTTTTTGGGGGGGGGAAACATAGTTCAGAGTTGGGGAACATTTTTTGTGTGTCAAGTGGGCCAGATCTTTATCCTGCTCCCCCCCCCACATGCCTCTACCCACCTGTCAATCATCTGGTGTCAGGATGATGTCAGGTGACAGGTTGCCAGTCATCTGGCATCCTGCTGATTTGGCTGCATGCCAGTTCCCTGTGGAAAATTGGTGTGCACAGCCAATGCAGAATGGAGCCCTGGCCCCTGCTCACCAGCTGACATTATTCAGGGACACCAGTGGATTAACAGGTGGGTGCAGTTTAGGGGAACTGGTCTCACTGGCCAAGACTGGTTGATGGACCGGGGGTTCCCTACTCCTGCTGTGGTTGTAAGGCTTCAGTGAATCAGCTTCCTCCCCCGTGGCCGTAGATGAGCAAATCAAACAAAAGGAATTCTTACCAGTTAGTTTCTTTAATAAACACAGCAAAGGACAAAAGAAAGCATCGGCGCAGAATGGCGGTGCTCCCAATTAAGCTCAGTCCCTATTAATCTACATCACTCATACCTCTTGTAATCTGAGCTTGTATCCTCTGTGCTTCCTGTTCTGAGACTTTCTGAGCTCTTCTTGACCTCGGGCTGAGTTAACCCTCTCTCTTCCAGTGTTTCATCATCGCCTAGGTGTTCCCCATCCAGTATTTCCCAGCTTCTGCCTTCTGAACTATGCCCCTCTGCAAACCACTCTTCCAAATCTATACTGTCCTCCTGCTCCTGGGAAGGTTTAGGATCCTGATCAGGAGCAGGGAGAGGGGGAGACTCCCATCATTCCTTCTCAGTGCAGCCCTCCTCAGCACAGTCCCTGACAGTGGTTGAATGCCATTTTGAATTTTTGGTACTGACTCGGTTCAGACTAAGATTTGGATCATTATCCTTCTGCATAACAGAATCACAAATGAGAAGGAATAATGCAACCACCTGGTACTTGACCAAAAAAAAGGTCTTCTAGTTCACTGGGCCAAGGATACTAGAGAGATCACCACCTCCCATCCCATCCTACCTGCTCCCTACAGTCAGAAGGAGAGGCCCTTCTCTGTTGCAGTAACCCAAGTGCCTCGGGTATTGCATAGGCATGACTAAACTTACTGGATGGGAGAAAGGTGAGACAGTGGAGAGGTTAGTGCAATTGCTCCAGGTTATTTTACACAAATAAATAAAACAAAAAGTTCCTGTACGCCTTTTCTTTTTGCACTTGCTGGGTAAGATCTGGGGTCCTCCTAGTTTAGTTTCTAAACTAGGCCAACCAAATAGTTAATTGATTGTTTAAATCAACAATAAGCTAAAAACACATGCCAGAATTTTGCGTATCTGCTGAAAACAGTGACATCTGCCTGATGTCAATAGGCAGCGAGTTCCAAGGGTGAGTGCTGACTTCTTCCATCCTCCTCCCAGGAGCAAATTCCCCTGGGCAAGGGCTGTATACTGAAAGTGGGCAGGGCAAAAGCTCAGAGTAAAAAAAGGTAAAGGGACCCCTGACCATTAGGTCCAGTCATGACTGACTCTGGGGTTGCAGCACTCATCGCGCTTTTTTGGCCAAGGGAGCTGGCGTACAGCTTCCAGGTCATGTGGCCAGCATAACTAAGCCACTTCTGGAGAACCAGAGCAGTGCACGGAAACGCCATTTACCTTCCCACTGAAGCAGTACCTATTTATCTACTTGCACTTTGACGTGCTTTCAAACTGCTAGGTTGGCAGGAGCTGGTACTGAGCAACGGGAGCTCACCCCATCACAGGGATTTGAACCGCCAACCTTCTGTTCGGCAAGCCCTAGGCTCTGAGGTTTAACCCACAGCGCCACCTGCATCCCAAAGCTCAGAGTAGGTGGAGTCAAAACATACAAACATAGACCCATGCACAGCCTGGTATCTCTCACGCAGAGACGCAGAGACAAACACATGCACTGTGCCACATTCCTTTTCACACCCATGGCTACTGAAGTTCACATCACTAGTTGAAATGGAACGAAGGTAGCCTTATCTGAGACACCCTTTCTCCTGCTCTGCAGCATTCATGGTGGGTGGTCTTCCAGTATTCCTTTGGTGGTCCCAGAATTGGTCATGGGTTTGTGCATAGTTCAGCCTTTAACAATTCATAGTCAAGACCACAGCTGGACATGATGAGCGTGCAGAAAAGTGAGACCCATATCAGCACAAAAGAAAGGCAGTCAGCTGTACCTGGTGAATGGAGCGGTGGGGAGCACATCAGAACGACGCCTTGACCTTCCCGCACTGACACAGCACTTCTCGTCCGACCACTGAAATTCCCCAGATCTGTTAACATAACACAGCGGGTTTAAAGTCATGGAAAGAAACTTCTCGGCATTAGCGATTGCACAGATTTCTCTTCCTATCCTCACCGTCCGACCCTTCTTTTCACTCTCTCGTGCTTTAAAAGGCAAAAAAGAATGCTCATTTTTATTCTTGAAATTTGCAAGAAAAATGCCTGGCTTTAAATCTATTCTGGCTGATTCCAGCTGGCAAATGGAAATATTTTCTGCATTACATCAACACCTTTTTTTTATTGCCCCTTCTAGGATGCGGAAATGGTATCAGCAAAAAGGCATTCGGCGATGTACCCTTTTGTAACAGACATTTAATAGCTCTTTTATTCCTTTTTACTATTTCCTGCTTATTGATTTCCTCCCCAGTAAAAGTCATTTTGTGCATAGTGAAAAGAGAAATAAAAGGGGGGGGGGTGGATGCATCACATCTAAACTGCATCCTGTGCGAGACTCTTGGGTATCGTGAAAGGGATACTGCAAACAAGGTAATATTACCACATTTGGAGCGGGATTAGCAACACTGGATCTATTGGGGAATTGGTGCTGTGGTACCTAAATATCAGTGTATCAATTGCATTACCCATTTCTAAAGTGCTTAACAAGTGCAAAGCGTCCCAGTCATTGCCCTCAGAACAACCCTGTGTTGTAGGCCACTAATCTATGAGTAGAAGTGGTCACCAGTGTGAGTGTCCTTCCTCAAATTTGAGCAACACCCCCTAATTCCTTTTGATCCCTTCCCTCCAAATCTTCCCCTATTGCTATGGTCAATAAAATCTATGACTACCATTGGATTTCATCCTATAAGTATACAGTGACAAAAGAATAATGCAAGCAGCTCTAATGGAATTTAAAACATTAGTCCAATGAGGAATCAGGATGTTCTTTACTTCTGATAGTGAGAGAGAGACAAATAATGTGGGGGAACGAAGGAAAATATATAAAAACATATCAAGATCTCTCTTACCCCCCTCCCCTGTGATTAGAAAAGAGGTCAGTAGCAGCAGGATCCCCATCTTTGCGAGGAGAAAAAAATAGACTGCATTTTCCCTGCTGAAATCATTAGAGCATTTAAGTAAAAGAATGGCGCTCCTTACTGGGTTTTACAAAGTACGCCTAAGTGGGGCTGTGCGGCTGAATGTGTTGCAAAAGCAGGAAATGCAAGACCCCATGGATCAGAAAATTAGGGCAGATGATGGACAGCTGGTCCTAGGCTCTTCTGGGGTATAAATTCAATAAGTAAGTAAGTAAATAAATATTTTGTTTGCATTTGAAATCCAGCGTTCTCATACCCTCCAACATCTCTCCAATGAAAATAGGGATATCCTTAATAATAATAATAATAATAATAATAGTAATAGTTGTTGTTGTTGTTGTTAATTCCCCATTCATCTGACTGGGTTGCCCCAGCTACTTTGGGCAGCTTCCAACATATATAAAAACATAACAAAACATTAAACATTTTAAAACTTCCCTATACAGGGCTGCCTTGAGATGTCTTCTAAAGGTTGTATTTTATTTCCTTGGCTTGGGGGTGCTGTAACTCCATACCCTCCAACATTTCTCCAATGAAAATAGGGCCATCCTAAGGAAAAAGCGGGACATCCTGGGGTCAAATCAGAAACCGAGACGGCTTCTGTAAATCTGGGACTGTCCCTGGAAAATAGGGACAAGGAGGGTCTGCATTCTGTGTAGATGCTCAGAAACTTGGCGTTTGCAATGGGCTGCTAGAATTTTGACGGGCTGATGAGAGTTTTTCTCACGCTCCATTTGAGGCTCTCAGCTGTGACATTCCCTGCATCAACGTGCGAGATGGAAACTTCGCAGCCTAAGGCGCCTTCAGGAATTGTCATGGGCTGAGTGCTGCCCTATACACAGAGAGAAGTCTACATGGCACCGTTTTCTGTGCCATTACAAGAAATCTATTTTGCACCAGTGGCTCCCCGATCTGGACAAAAATGGGAAGCAAAAAATGTTCAGAGCTGCAAACTAATTTTGCACACAGTAGTCTATTCCGCTCTCTTTTCCCCAGACACTTGCTATCAAAGAGGGTGTCTCTAATAAGGCCAACATTTTTCTGACAGAACAAAATTGGTGCAGCAACAGTTTTTAGCTCCACCTTTCCTTCCTTTTCCTCATTGCGTGCTGACATTTCCCCCTCCTGCATTTGTTCTTCTCTGAAAAATTTAAATTGTGTTGTTGATTCCTGTCCTCTCAAAGGATCCATTAAGGGCATGTTTCATATTCCAAAAGACAACAGCTAAATATGGAAATTTGTATAGTCTTCCCTGCCTGAACCATCTATCTTGCTCTTTGAGGGCATTTTCCAGGAAGAGAAATGACATCCTAAGGAAATTAATGATATGTCTGTTGCCATATAATTGCGTTCTTCGAAATATGAGTGTTTCATAGAGCTACCACAAACTGCAACAATTCACAAAATTGCTCTCAAAATTGTCCTCACTGGCTATAAATAAATTACAGAGCATTAAGAGTGATAAGATTGAAATCTATTTTGTTGTCATTAAACCAATTTGCAGATTTTGAAGGTCTCCAGACAGTACTGTTGTTGATTAAAAAAAATAATTTTAGAAATCTAACAAGGAAAAACATGTTGTAACAAGAATTTGTCCAAACAGTGGCTTCCTGTAGCTATTATCACCTTTTAAATCTGATAATCTGCCCCTTTCATGGCTACTGTACTGGAAGCAAACCGAGGCTCAAAATGAATATAATTAATGTGCACAATTTTGCAATTTAACCCTTTTCCTTCCTGCTATGCTCCAGATGAAAATAATTCCTCCATGAAGGAACAGACAGAACCCTGTCTGAAACTTCTTGCCAGCTGCTGTCAGTCAGTGTAGACATACTGGGCTAGATAGACCAAGGGTCTGACTTGTTATGTACTGAAGTTCTCACCCTGGGCCAGCAGGGGGATACCGTAGATAGTTATGCAAATGAAGGATCAAAAGTGACATTCAGTGATTGGATAGTTTTAGAAAGTGGCAACAGTTACATTGTTCTGGAGCTCTATATAAGCAGGCTGACTGAGCTCCTCAGTTCAGTTCTGTTCCAGCTTACAAATAAAGAGCTGCTTTGGAAGAATCGCTGTGTCGTCTGATATGTTCGCCCACAACTTAACACGACTCAGTAGAAAGCAGCTTCCTATGTTTCCACAATAAAGAATAGGTCTGTTCTCTGCCTCTCCTGCATATCAGGCAAGGATCTCCATGCAAAATGTTTCAGACACAACAATATTTACTGCGTATCGGTAGGGAATAAGAGTTTAGGGAGCAGATCATAGGTGACAATCCTAAAATATCTTTTTAAAAGGCAGCCTTTAGGGATGAGGGAATGAACAGCTGACCGGGTCAGGATTCTAGGAGACGGGCAGTTGTAAGACGGGAATGTGAAACAGATGAAATTTAAGCAGCAGCAGAACTTGTGAAGCTTGTGTTTTTTTTTAAAAAAATGAAAATATGTTTTGTCTTAAAGTGTGGCTGTCAAGTGTGACTGTCAGTGCAGGGAGGAACTTCTATATCAAACCAGTGATGCGAGGGGCAAAGGCACAGCTGTGAAACTCCCCCCCCTTCACATTTTCCACCTCCTCTCTGGCACAATTTTAAAGTAATGATGGGTTATTTAAAACCAAAACAAAAAAGCACCCATGTGGTTGGCATCACATTGAAAAGTTAGCAATCCTTTGTGACGTTAACATGTGAGAGTGCTGGAGGTGAAATAGTTAAACAGGTTACCCAATCAGGACCCAGGAGGGTGGAGTCAGAGGGACTATAAAACCAGCTTTGGGAAGGGCGAAGGGAGGAGTTAGTTGGTTGGCTGGCTGGAGTGGGAGTGAATTGGGATAGAGTCTGGGGTAGGTTGAGTTAGTGTAGCGAAATAAGCTGAGTCAGGAACAGTTAGGAGCTAGGAAGACAAGTAAATATCTGAGAGGTGGTTTAGCGAGTGAGAGCAGGTAGCGGAAGTTATAGGTCTGGATAGGCACCCCATGATTGTAATGGACCGATACCGTTTATGAAACCACACACTTGTTAAACTGCAATAAATAAACAGAAGTTTATGTTCCAATTTAACCCTGACTGGACTCAGTATTGTACCAGGTAGGGCCTGGGTGGTGGCAGCGAGAAATAAAGTGGTGGCACAGGGATCAATAGATGGTGAAACGTCCGGGGACCCTGTGTGATCGCCACACCCTTAAACATGCAGAATTAGCATTAGCCAAGGTTAGATAGCTTGGGGGCACAGTTGTAATATTTCTTGCTGCGAACTTTATAAATGATGCAACAAGAGGCTGGCATGTCCAGTGTATGAGCAATCCTTTCCAATTCACAGGTAACTCTGGAAACTGTAGCTCTGAAGGGGGAATATGGGGCCAGGCTAAGCCAAATACATTTTTTCCCCCTGCTGGAAGTGAAGGACAAGATGGTGCCTCTACCCATCCTGTGTACAAAAGCCATCCAGAGTGGTACTTGAACGTAACTTCGACAATGGCAATGGGCTCCACTGCACCCAAGGGCATCTGCCTAGATTAGGGAGGGAGGCCAGGACACTGGGCATATACAACTCTGTCTCAGTAGAGACTGGTGGGGTGGGGGCCACGCACCTGACCTCCCATCAGTAGAGTGGCTGCTGCTTACTTGGAGGTAGAAAGGCAAGACAGCAAGGATGTAGTGCTGTGCTGGTACACCAGTGGAACCTGCCCAGGAGGTCAGGTGCGTGGCACTGTCCTCGAATGCCAGTCACTGTTGCTCTATCTACTCTAAACCCCATAGGATCAGCCACCTGAGGCAGCTACCCGGCTGCTAACGATAGGGCTGGACCTTTCTGGGCCTGTGCGTTGCAGGCGGCAACCATTTTAGAAGTGTCTATCTAATCAACGTGTGATTGCTCATGTACAGGTCCTTTTAGACCTGGAAGAGGGCAGAACAGAGTGGGGCACACTTATGCGTTCTCCGCCAATGTGTGCAGGGGCTAGGAATGGAGGCCCTGCACAAAATGGTTGGCACCTGTACAGTCATTTTGACTCCTGAACGCCGCAAACCCAGAAGTGAGTGTTCCAGTTTGCAAACTATTTTTAGAAGCCAAATGTCCGACAGGGCTTCCGCAGCTTCCAATTGGCTGCAGGAGTCTCCTGCAGCCAATCAGAAGTCACACTTTTGTTTCCAAATGTCTTGGAAGTCGATCGGATTTCCAGAAGGGTTTCTGTTTGACTTCCAAGGTACGACTGTATTCTGTAATTAATAGATGGCACAAACTCAATAAATAAATAAATAAATAAATAAATAAATAAATAAATAAATAAATAAATAAATATTGAGTGATAACAACAAGAAGTTTCAGGAGGGCTGAATAGCAATTTGAAGTAGAAAGGAGGGGAAAAGAAACAAATTCAGATCTTAATTTCTTAACTCTGTTTTTTTTATATCTAACAATCAAGGTGACATTTCATTTGTAACGCCAAAGCAGTCTCATTAAACTGAACAAAATCAAGCCGAAATGGAATGTGGGGAGAGCCCGTTGCTGTTTCATCATAGAGGAATACAGAACAAACAACAACAACCACTTTTCCCTGCTTAGGAAACATAATGAAAACCTCGCTGCTCAGCCACATTCATTATGCCTCAATTTATATGCGCCAGATGCCAGACGGCTTAAGTGACGGGCCTTACCTGGGCATTTGCAAAAATTATTTATAAAAACAACTCTTCTAGAAAACGTGCATTTATTTTATTTAAATTCAATTACCACTGTAAAGGGCTTGTTTCCAGTAAACAGTAGAAGCCCTATTTGCAAGTGAAAATTAATTGCTATTCAGGTGCTTCCAGCATGGAAAAGAAACTACTATGCACAAGGGTGTAGACAGACTCAGCTTTCCATTAGGAGTATGAGGCTTTTGCAGCATTAGCGCTAATTTAATCAAACTGGTTAACCATCTGTAAAACAAAGACTGAAGATTTAACACCTTTGCTATGACACTGGACAAAGCCTACAGAACTAGCTATTTGCAGGGGCATAGATCAAGAGGCAGTTCTGCTTGAAAAAGAACAGCGTACCACCTGGTTCATCTAGTGATGTACTCTGTCTGGTAATGACTGTCTAGAACAGAAGTTTTCAACTTTTATGAGTCCACGGCTCCCTTGACCAACAATATTCTTTCTGCGGCACCCCTGTGGGGCTCAGGAGTCCAGTTATGTCCCCCCTTGCCTGCAGAGCTGGCAGCCCCTCATCCCTTTTTTGAACACCCTCTCTTGTGGAATGTTCCCTCAGCCTCCTCTCCCCTCTCCTCATGAGTCCTTCAAGAAGCTGCCGCACCCCCCCCCCCGGTCTCTGAGCCACCCCACCCTGAGGAGAGGTGCCTCATCATCCTGCTCCACGAGGGTCTGGGCAGAGGATGTTCCAAGTGTTTGGGAATCGTTCTGCCAGAAACAAGTAGAAAGGTTCTAGAAGGTTCTAGAAGACCACTCAGCTTCGTTTTTGCAGATGCCTGATGGCAGATGCCTGATGGAAGAATGCTGCCGGTGAATTCTGTTGAAGGACTGTTGCTGTGATTTACAACGTGCTGGAGATAAGACTTTTGTTTGAAAGTGTGCTGTTAATTGCTGTTTATGTCAACAGTCGAAACCATTTCCCTGGGCTTGGGTGACTTTAAAAGAGGATTAGACAGATTCATGGAGTACAAGGCTATCAGTGGACACTAGCCATGATGGCTATGTGAGGCTGTGTGTTTGGTGAGGCTGTGTGTTTGGTGGAAGGAAGTTCACCTGGAATTCCTCACTGCGATTGAGGTGTTCCTCTTCTCCCACCTCAGCATTGTTTTATCTAATTTTCAATAGTAGTATTTATTCATTCTTATGTAAACCATAAAGGTAAAGGACCCCTGGATGGTTTAGTCCAGTCAAACTTCACTATGGGGTTGCGGCACTCATCTCGCTTCAGGCCGAGGAAGCTGGTGTTTGTCCGCACATAGCTTTCCTGGACATCACTAAACCACTTCTGGCAGAACGGGACACTGTGACGGAAGCCAGAGTGCATGGAAACACCATTTACCTTCCACCACAGTGGTACCTATTTGTCTACTTGAGCTGGTATGCTTTTGAACTGCTAGATTGGCAGTAGATAGGTACATAGGATTGTGTGGTCAATTGGAGATGCCGGGGACTGAACTTCATGCAGAGTCTACATCTTCAGCTTAGTCTACATCTAAGCTATGGCCCTTTATTTTTGGAGAGAGCTATAGGAAGATTTCATCTCATTGCGCACACAATAGTGGAGAACTCTCATTCATCCCCCCGCCCCCCATGGGAAGTCACTAGGGATCTATGCTCCCCAAACTTCATTTTCACTTCTGGGTTTCAGCCTTTGTTCTGGCATGCTCTCAAAATGTGCCGAAAAAATTAGAATGGAGTGCACTGTTTATCTGCCACCACCGAAAGGAGGCAAGTAGGGTTGTTTAAAAGTTCTGCATGTAAACCATGGAGGAACAGATTTCTTCTACCCTGGTTAAGGTGCTGTTGGCCACTGCCCAAGCCATCTGCCCTTGCTGAATTCTTGGCCCTCCAGTTAGCAGCTGCTGCTATTAAACCAACAAGCCTTCTTCCCCTCCCTCAATTGATGCTCCATAGCAGAATGCAGGATGCAGAATAGTGATCAGACTGTCGACATAGTTGCTTCTGCTGCCACTTGCAGAGAGAGAGAGAGACAGACAGACAGACAGTACTACTGCTAGTGCTAAATAGTGAGATCCACCTCCAAGAAATAGCCATGTTCAAATATATAAAAGGATGTCATATAGAGGAGGGAGAAAGGTTGTTTTCTGCTGCTCCAGAGAAGCGGACACGGAGCAATGGATCCAAACTACAAGAAAGAAGATTCCACCTAAACATTAGGAAGAACTTCCTGACAGTAAGAGCTGTTCGACAGTGGAATTTGCTGCCAAGGAGTGTGGTGGAGTCTCCTACTTTGGAGGTCTTTAAGCAGAGGCTTGACAACCATATGTCAGGAGTGCTCTGATGGTGTTTCCTGCTTGGCAGGGGGTTGGACTCGATGGCCCTTGTGGTCTCTTCCAACTCTATGATTCTATGAAACTGTTGAAGAATGAAATGATCCCACTGCAAGGACCAGTTGTGTTCCCTGCTGTAATTTGGTCATTCAGAGCAGGTGATAATAATGCAACATGGGACAACTTCCTCCAAAAGTTAGGTTATCAAAACTGAGTTTTGTTGTTGAATTAACTGAGGAGCTAAGTGGAAATCACACCTGCAGTCTCAGGGAAAATACCCCGTATATACTTATGCCAAAAATGTCTGTGCATTTAGGGATGGCTAAGGAAATATGCAATTCTACTGGGTTGGCAAACAGATTCTTTGTCTGCTGTTTTGTGTTTCTAATAGAACTGGTGTGTCTGTGAGCAACAGCTTTCACACTACTTCTCTGCAATTACTGCTCAGTACTTCATCGCAGCTGCTGCATGCCCTGATGAGATTGTTCGTGTGGTCTGCAGACTGTTCTGGCAAGCAAAAATGGATGGTGATCTTCCGTTTCCATCCCTGTCTTTCATGGTTTTCAAAGTCATTTGTTGTCCTCTCTTATAACCACAGGTTCTAAGAGAAGTGGATGGAAAATGCAGAATGTGGCCCCGGTGCTAAGAGCGTTGATGTCAATTTTACACTTTGTGCGTACTAACAAGAGTAGGAAGCAAGCGTTTCTCCAGCTGTATGCAGAACCAGTAGCTGGGCAACATGATATCTGGAGCAGACTCCAGGAGAGGGGACCTGTGCTGTGTGACTCCCCTCTGAGGAAAGGTTGCATTGCTTGAGACTTTTTAATTTAGAAAGAAGGTGACATGATAGACATTTAGAAAACTATGCATGGCATGGAGGAAGTGGATAGAGTAGTTGTTCTCCTTCTTTCATGACACTACGTCATGGTCTGGTTCATGCACGATTGAAGTCCCGGCTGGGGACATCGGGACCGGGGGCAAGATGGCAGGGTGGGAGCAGGAACAGGAGTCCAGAAGCCAGGAATCAGGAAGCCAAGAGTTTGAGGGTCAGAGAGCTGGGAGTCAAGAAGCCAAGGGTCTGAGGGTCAGGAAGGAAGGAAGGAGTCGCGAAGTCAAGGATCCAAGGATCAAGAAGCCAAGAGTTTGAGGGTCAGAGAGGTGGGAGTCAAAAAGCCAAGGGTCTGAGGGTCAGGAAGGAAGGAGTCGCGAAGTCAAGGGTCCAAGGATCAAGAAGCAAGGAATCAAACGCAGCAAGGCAGGGAATGTGTTGCTGTGGCAAAGAGATGACCTTATATCCCTTCCCAGCTCTTGCCACCAGGTGCTGTGAGTTACCAATTGGCCTCACCTGTGAGGCCGCACCTTGCCTCTTCAGAACAAACTTAGGAAGGCCCCAGGCCTGGCTCCTGCACGCACACCTGACACACTAGAACTCATGCATATCCAATAAAGCTGCATGTTGGAAGGTTTAGGACAGATAAAAGTCAGTCCTTCATGCAGGGCATAGTTAAACTATGGAACTCACTTCCACAGGAAGCTGTGATGGCCACCAACTTGGATGGCTTTAAAAGAGGATTAGACAAATTCAAGGAGAAGAAGGCTACCCAGTGGCGTAGCGTGGGGGGTGCAGGGGGGGCCGGCCGCACCGGGAGCAACATGGGGGGGCCGCGCTCGCACTCGCAGCTCTCTGCCCCTGCTAAAATCCACGGGTTAGGGGGCGCAAATTACTTGCCTTGCCCCGGGTGCTGACAACCCACACTACACCACTGAGGCTACCAATAGCCTGTGTTCAGGTCCTGCTTGTGGGTTCCTCCCAGGTTGGCCACTGTGAGAACTGGATGATGCACTAGATGGGCCAAAGATTCTTCTTATGTTCTTATGGTGGTAACCTCCTGTGTCATGAATGGCATGTTTTGAATGAGCCCCAAGATTGGCTGAAGACCACCACCCAAATTGGATGCTGTTGAATTATTTCTGAACTGTGTTGATCAAAGAGCTAAAGGAATGTTCATGTTCTGGCAAAAAGTACTGTACCTGCAAGGAAGTGTGAAAGGCTGGCTATGCAATGCTAGTTGCAAACAATGAGTATTGTACCACACCAAAAGCTACAGAAGACCAGGTACAAACAATGAGAGTTGTGATATGCCAGGAACATGCTAAAGATGGAGGACTGCCAAGAATGTGCCAAAAGGCAGCGAGAAATGCTAAGACCCAGATGCACAGAAGACAGACTATATAAGATCAGGCTTTTCAGAAGGGTCTGTGTGTCAGACGCAGCTAGGATCCTCACTGTCTGATCACCCATAACCCTTATTGGAACTTGATCAATTCCATGGAAGGGCTGGTGAGTATGATTGTGTGTGTGTGCGTGACTGAGTGCATGTTCCCTTGTCTTGTTATGTATTATTTTTGTTAATCAATAAAGCAATGTTATGTAGAAATTCCAATATATTGGTTGCCTGACTGCTTGCTTGTGTTCTCTCTCTGGAGTACACTGAATCTCATTTATGCTAAAACATCTAAACAGATAAAAGAACCTGGTTATTCATAACACCTGCTAGGAACTACTCCTCCCCATTCAGCAGGCTGGCTATATCAGGCCATAGTTGGGCTGCCTGTTGGATGCTGCACCAAACCCCATTATACAGTCTTTGATAAAGTTATGGCCCTGCTTAACCCACCATCTCCCTCCAGCCATTCACTGCTCCCTACCTCCCTGTGCCTGGTGCACAAATGCAAACAATTCTCACATATTATACGCATTGTTATACATATAACATCTTATACATAGTATATGCATATATACACTCCAGATTTTGTAATGCAACCAGCACATAAGTGGATATACACAACAGTGCATATCATTGTGTAGGAAGCTACCTGGGATAGCTCAGTGGGTAGAGCATGAGACTCTTAATCCCAAGGTCATGGGTTCGAGACACACATTGGGCAAAAGATTCCTGCATTGCAGGGGGTTGGACTAGATGAGTGTCACGGACCCTTCCAACTCTACAATTCTATGAATGGTGTGTTATTACGTATAAAATTACACTGCAGAAATATAGTGCTGAATGGGTCCGGACATAAATAATATTTGCATATAATTGGTTGAGGGTTTTTTAAAAAAAATAATTCCAACAACCACAAGTATAGATAAGAGCATGATGTGAGGGGCGTTCCCATATGGGTAAAATTCGACAGTTGGAAGTGCCAAATTCTGCGCATGAATCTGTTTCCAAAGGATTCCTCCACCATCCCTATCAAGAACACATCTAACAATAAAAAGGTAAAGGTAAAGGTACCCTTGACTGTTAGGCCCAGTCGCGGACGACTCTGGGGTTGCAGTGCTCATCTCACTTTATTGGCCGAGGGAGCCAGCGTTTGTCCACAGAGAGCTTCCGGGTCATGTGGCCAGCATGACTAAGCCGCTTCTGGCAAACCAGAGCAGCGCATGGAAACACCATTTACCTTCCCACCAGAGTGGTTCCTATTTATCTACTTGCACATTGACGTGCTTTCGAACTGCTAGGTAGGCAGGAGCTGGGACCAAACAATGGGAGCTCACCCGGTCGTGGGGATTCGAACCGCCGACCTTCTAGTTGGCAAGCCAAGGTTCAGACCACAGCGCCACCCGTGTCCCTCTACATCTAACAATATGAACAAACCCCACAGAGATCCATTATGGGAAAATGAATGCCTTCTACCCCTTTATCTGTATATTCAGCAGGGTGGTGTGAACTGAAAGTGACAGGTTGCCATTCTGAAGCTTCACCACATCGGCGCAGAAAAGCTGTCAATGGCAGCAAGAGGCAAGGGGGATGCGTGGAAGCAGACGGTCCATCACTGGTTCCCCTCTCCATACTTGCACTTTGCGAGTGCTTCTTCCCCACCCCACACCTTAAAAGCTTGGCTTCAGGGGACTCCTGACTTCAGCAGCAAAATGGAAATGATTGACTAGCGGTAGAAAATTAAAATTAATTTTTAAAACTCCTTAGCATTACCCTGTCCTGACTCTCATCAATTTTCACCAGGTAATATATCTGGCATGCTTCCTCCGAAGGCTGAGCTCCAGAGATGGCAACAGACTTGGGAGATGGGTGGTCAGAGCAAGACTATGTCTGCATTCAGACGTGGAGCTTATTGCATTCGTTTTTCCTGGTTATAATGCTGGCGTTTCTGTCCCAATTTCTCTTTGGTCTACTACTACTACTGCCATGGTGGGAAAGAACATTATATGGCCCCAAATGTTGTCATTGAAAAGCTCCCGTGATTTTCTGAATGAAGAGGATTACAAGCCGCTCTCCCCCCCTCCCCAGAAACAACACATAAATTAGCACAAAACTTCCACCAGTTTTCCAGAAGTCACGTGAAAGATCAGATACAACGTGAAAATGAACAGGCAAGGGAAGATGGCATAAAGTGCTGTCTGAATGCAGCCTTCATCAACTATTTTGGTGGTATTCTACCAGGAAAGGAGACAATAAGCAGAAACAATAGCTACTATAGCAACTACAGCAGAAATAGTGTTTCCAGTCCAATCTTGACATGAGAAAGACACAGAGGACACTATTGTAAGCTGCACAGCTTATTCCCGACTGGAAGACATCCTGGCATAGCAAATGTCACAGCTGCATAAACACCAGTCTGCAGTGCTAAATGCATTTCTCTGTCCCCCCTTCCAAGATCGTGTTTGAAAATGTTTTCTCCCCACGGCTAAATATGTTGCTCATTAAACCACTTCTCCTTTGCCTTAAACTGGAGCCTATTGTAAGCTGTAATTCACCATGCATTGTATTGTCCGCTTGATCAATTTAAAAGAAAAATGGTATCCAAAATTGCTGGAAAAATAAGAATCGAAGCTGTTGCACTGTCACAAAACTCAGTTTGCACATTTACCTTCCGGAGACTAAGGCAGACCTCAAGCGCTTCTTCGTCGTTACAAATGAGAAATGAGTCTGCCTTTCAGCTTCTTTTTTTGGCTGCATGATGCAAACATAACACAGAGAAGATGGTAGGCTGCCTCTGCTCAGGAGGGGGGGGGAGAGAGAGAGAGACCCATAATTTGAGGGGATGCTCTTCCACCACAGAAATATTTTAAGGCAGGAGTGCTCAACCTCAGGTCCAGGAGCTGAATGTGACCCGCTCGCCCTCTATATCAAGCCCCCAGGACTCTCTCCAAGCCATGACTCCTCTCCACTTCACACTGTTCCCCAGCCTTGTTCTGAGACATCCTTCAGTGTTTTTGATTGCCTGGAATGTGTTCTTAAACATTGATAAAGACTCTTGCTCACCGTGATGGAGGACATTGAGAAATGTATGTTGTAGAAAGCTCTGGATTTGGAATAGCTAGAATGTGCCCTACTTTGCAAAGGTAGGAGTTACAGTGGTACCTCGGTTTTCAAACGTCTCCGTTGACAAACATTTCGGTTTTCGAATGTCATAAACCCAGAAGTAAATGCTTCGGTTTTCGAACACACCTCAGAAGTCAAAGATGCCATGCAACTTCCGCTGAGTTCAAGATCCTGAGGCTTTGTTGTTGTTGTTGTTTAGTCGTGTCCGACTCTTCGCGACCCCGTGGACCAGAGCACGCCCGGCACTTCTGTCTTCCACTGCCTCCTGCAGTTTGGTCAAACTCATGGCCGTAGCTTTGTGAACACTATCCAACCATCTCGTCCTCTGTCATCCCCTTCTCCTTGTGCCCTCCATCTTTCCCAACATCAGGGTCTTTTCCAGGGAGTCTTCTCTTCTCATGAGGTGGCCAAAGTACTGGAGCCTCAGCCTCAGGATCTGTCCTTCCAGTGAGCACTCAGGGCTGATTTCCTTCAGAATGGAGAGGTTTGATGTTCTTGCAGTCCATGGGACTCTCAAGAGTCTTCTCCAGCACCATAATTCAAAAGCATCAATTCTTTGGTGATCAGCCTTCTTTATGCTCTCACTTCCATACATCACTACTGGGAAAACCATAGCTTTTACTATACAGACCTTTGTTGGCAAGGTGATGTCTCTACTTTTTAAGATGCTATCTAGGTTTGTCATTGCTTTTCTCCCAAGATCCTGAGACTTAGCTGTCGGCTATTGAGTTTTTGGTTTTAGAATGTTTCAGAACTCCAACAGTCTTCTGGAACAGATTACATTCGAAAACCAAGGTACCAGTGTACATGCCTCCCTCCACCAACTTTTACTTCTGGCCATTTCCACCACTGGCATGCAGCCCTCAAAATGTTCCCCATGAAGGAATGTGGCCCTCAGACTGAATATGGTTCCCCACCCATTTTAGATGTGGCAGCCATTTTGTGCCATGCCACGTACACCACAGCAGCCATTTTGTGACTGGCGCCCACAACACTTCTTGAACATTCCAGATGGACCCACTGGCTTCTGAAAGGTTGGTGCCCGGTGGGCTAAGGAGATGGTCCAAGCTACAATTTTGATAACTCACCACATGGGGCAGTGGCCCCATGTTCTTGGCTGTTCCTTGTTCATAACAGTGGGAAATGCATCACTAGAAGAAGAAGAAGAAGAAGAAGAAGAAGAAGAAGAAGAAGAAGAAGAAGTAGAAGAAGAAGAAGAAGAGGAGGAGGAGTTTGGACTTGATATCCCACCTTTCACTACCCTTTAAGGAGTCTCAAAGCGGCTAACAATCTCCTTTTCCCTTCCTCCCCCACAACAAACACTCTGTGAGGTGAATGGGGCTGAGAGACTTCAAAGAAGTGTGACTAGCCCAAGGTCACCCAAGAGCTGCATGTGGAGGAGCGGGGAATCGAACCCGGTTCACCAGATTACGAGTCCACCACTCTTAACCACTACACCACACTAAGCTGCAGTTATGCTAAAGCCCTACACAATTGTACTGATTTTTCAAAGGGAAGTCACCACTGCATTGATGCTGGGCTGTCACTTCAGCCTGTGGCTTAGCTGACAAAGTGGCCACATGTCAGCGCAAAGGAATGAATTATGACACAAAGGGCAGGCCGTGATGTTTGCATTCATATTTCCTGGAGTTAAAAGGAGCATGTGCTGTGACACTCATATAGAAAGGTCAACTTTTGACAGTTAAGACACCTTCCTTGGCTTAGCCGGTCCACAGCAGAAGGTGAAAACACTCAGTACTCCCTGCAGACAAAAGACACATGCGTAAGTCCAGCTGTCACTGAATTTTCTGCATGTGTGGTCAGATATAATAGAGTTTTATATTATTTCTGAATGGGTAGACAGCTTTCACAAAGGGCATGACAGCTCTAGAGTGTGAAGGATACAAGGAAAAAAGGGTTCTGCTGTTGAGATATTGTAATTTGCTGTAGTGAGTCTATGGCTGTCATTAAGCTGCAGAGGAGAGGAAGGGAAATTCCCATGGTGCGATTCTACATAAAATTAAATAAATACTGGAATTAGTTCACCCATCGCATTAACCACTTAGTGAGCAAGCCCAAGAAGCCAGCATAAGGCAATCCAGTGTAAATTAAGCTGGTGCAAATTAGGGTTGCCATACGTCCGGCAATTGGCTGTCAGAAACTGTGTCTGGGCGGAAATCACTGAAAACCCCAGCAAAATCCAGATGTACGGTGTTAAGTTGTGGGTGAACATATCAGACGACAAAGCGATTCCTCAGACAGCTCTTGTTTATTCACAGGCCAGAGCAGAACTGAACTGAAGGGTTCAGCCAACCTGCTTATATAGAGCTCAACTACAATGCAACAGTAACAACTTTCTGTAACTATCCAATCACTGAACGTCACTTTCAATTCCTTATTTGCATATGTGGACCTGAGTGAAAGTTATCTACAGTATCCCCCTGCTGGCCCAGGGTGAGAACTTCAGTACATAACATACGGTAACCCATGTTTTCATCTATTTCCCTTAAAAAATGTTATGCCAGATCCAAACCCCATTCAGCAGCAGGCCTGCTGCTCTGCCTATGCCTGGCAGAGGGAAAACAAGCATTCAGATTAGTGTTCTAGGCTGAGTTACCAGGTCATGTGACTGGCCTGAAACATGTGACCAGACTGTCTCCCCTCTCTGGTCCCATCACACCCACCCATGAAATGTTCCTTTTGGAGGGTACTTACATTGGCCTCAGCTTAGCCAGCTAAGGCTCAACTAGCTGAACCAGAATGAACAACTTATGCTGGCATATTTTGGGCAGAGCCAGGGTTGGGGACCCATTCATCTGGTTGTGAAATAGGCAATAAAAGCAAAAGCCTGCTAGATACTGTAAAGGTAAAGGTACCCCTGCCCGTACGGGCCAGTCTTGCCAGACTCTAGGGTTGTGTGCTCATCTCACTCTATAGGCCGGGAGCCAGCGCTGTCCGCAGACACTTCCGGGTCACGTGGCCAACGTGACAAGCTGCATCTGGCGAGCCAGCGCAGCACACGGAATGCCGTTTACCTTCCCGCTGGTAAGCGGTCCCTATTTATCTACTTGCACCCGAAGGTGCTTTCGAACTGCTAGGTTGGCAGGCGCTGGGACCGAACGACGGGAGCGCACCCCATTGCGGGGATTCGAACCGCTGACCTTTCGATCGGCAAGTCCTAGGCGCTGAGGCTTTAACCCACAGCGCCACCCGCGTCCCCCAAAAGAAGGCCCGGTGCTAAGCCAATGTTCAAATTAGACAGACTTGCTGTCTCCATTGCACTTCCAGCACAGGGCTTAATCTGCATACCAATTCTTAGATTGCAGTATTTCCTTCAGACATTCAGTTCCACTTCGCCATAATGTACACTTATGGGATGAGAATGATGGAGATGGCAGTCGCAAGAATCTGCATAATATATGAGTTATTGCAAAAATCAACACTTGCCACGCTTTCACCGAGTGAACTCTGCAAAGAATCTGCATAAGCAGTAAACAAGTGTTTTATAAATCAACTTTTAAGTGCTTAACCACCTTTCCATTTCCAGCTGTATTTTAAAGAGCTGAAGCAGAAACCTCATTTTTCCAGCCATTATAATTCAGAACCCGAATCTTGTAAACCTTTTATTACAGCCCTTTTTCATAACACCTAGACTTAATGTATCAAACGTGTCTCTTTCCCGCAGTTTGCGGTATCCGTGTGGCGCGAACAATGAAGGCGGCATTATTCACAGAGCATACTTTACTTTGAAGCAATATCTATAAATTGGTAAATATACGACTCTTGTAATCACCTTAAACCAAAATTCTGCTGTCATGTTGAATAAGTCAGGTGCACCTAGAGCTTCCCAAATGCAACTCGGTCTTCACAAGCAACTGGAAACCTGTGCTTGCAAAAAGTGAAGCAAGCTGTAGCTCATCCAGGAATTCAGGGCTTGCTGAATAAATTCTTATTATGTAGGAGGTTAGAGGAAACAATATCATAATGATCCCTTATGGCCTCGATATTTATTGGTGGGCATTTGCAGAACTTCTAGGTGGAATTTTGTTATCAAGTGTGTTTTCTGAACCCCAAGAAGTGGATCTCCAAGGAAAAACCTGTCTGCCCATTTAAATTCCAGCCAATGCTATTTGCACCACCATTCCTTTAATATTATGCATTGCTTGATTGACAGAAAGGCCCCAGACGATTCTCGTGCATTCATATTCATTCATACTTTCGCCACATAATAGAATTGTAGTCTTAAATCCTCATAAACAAAGAAATGCTTTAATGTATTAATGCTTCCTTGGTTCCAGTGATATTTGGCAAAAGGGTTAAATATGTAAATATATCAAAGATAAACATATAACCAAAGATATGGCTGTTCATTGCCCTCACTCTGGGAAATACTAGATATTTTCCTGGGTTAAATGAACATATTGTCAGTGAAACTGAATATTGTTGATAGCATTAACCTGAGGTTTGCCAGAAATTTTGGAACACCGTGCGACTTTTTTTAGGGTGCTGGCTGCAATGCAATTAATCAGTGGGGATGTGTTTGTTTTGGGAGGTTTCCAAATTAAGGTTTGTAATTCAGTGGGCAAATGGTGCATGCTAGGACATCACTGTGGATCTGTAAATCACTCCTTCCCAGTGGCAGACCTTGGGGGGTCTCAAATTTCAGTGGTGTGCTGTGTGCCACCAAAATTTGGTGCCCCCCTGCCTCTCACCTTCCATTCTACAGCATTGTTGCAGAGCCCCTGAGGCACAACTGAACCAGCCACACTCCCCTACAGCTGCCTCTGCTTCTTCCAAAAGGGTATGAGTAGCACTTAGCTTAAAGAGCTTTGAAATTTATGCATGGTAGAAGATTATGGCAGTGGTTTTGAAACATTCAGCTTCAGAGAGCAGCTTTCATATCTATCAATGAGCACTTAAGCACACTGGATCTAGCTTGGTTCCAGATTAGCTGTTCCATGAATGGAAAACACCGGAGAAGGAAGACAATTTTCGCAGATTTCCCTTCTCCCTGCAGGCCCTAGGACCATCTCCTCCCATGTTGTTTCACAGAGTCCCCAAACCCTTGGGAGAAGCTTTTCAGGGAGTGGAACAATAATAATGACAACTCACTCCTCTTTTCCTTCAGCAAGAGCACCCTGGGAATGGAATTCAACCCTCAGGAAGTCCAGATCTAGCCCGTTACAGTATGCATATTTTATAATCAACGTGATAGGCTACAATGCTCATCCTGTTTATTAAAATTTCTTAAATTGTTTGGGCCCTTCCATTATTTCCTGCTTAAGAGCTATCAATCACAATTAGCATCTGGTTGCAATATCTGCTAAAACGTGAAAGGCATTTTTAGGTCTATTAATACCAAGGGACCAAGCTAAACCAAACCCATCATTTTCAGATTGTTTATTTCCTCCCATGTGCTAAACCACAGACTTATCTTTTCCATTTTAATTTATATTTATTTTACAGTTGGCTCATTTGCCACCAAGGCTTTCCATTTTCATTAACAAGGAGAGTGCAAGCAAGGATATTTATATAGGGTACTCAAAATGGAAAACAATTTACGATAAGGGTTAATGTGAGCTGCTTTTTTATTACTAAAAACAAACAAAATTACAGTCCCTGATTAAGTGAAATTGAGTGTTCTAGAGCATGTTCATTACTTTGCAGAGCACTGTGTACTAAATTAATAATTACCACATTTGAATTCTCACAATTGATCCAGAAACCTTGACTGGTAGAAACAGAAATTCCTGCATGCATTTATTTATTTGGCTGACGTGAAAATTTTCTCTGTGAAGGCCACACAAAGATGCGCACTGCATGCAGTTTAATAGCAAGTGCCACGATCCATTTCTCGGCTGTAAATAAATGAGTAGTGAGAAGACATGTCTACAAAGACTTGAAATAAAATGAAGTAACACAAGGAGACAAAACTCATGTTGAAGCACAATGAACTATTATTTCATTTTTACTGTGATTCTAAGCCATTTCTGATGATATTGCTTGTCAAGGGTGTGTGAGAAGATTCTCAGCAAGCTTTAAAGGCATTCCTTCAGTAGCATAGAGATCATATACCCTGCCCTGTGCTCTTTGGAGGAAAAGTTGTGTGTGTGTGTGTGTGTGTGTGTATATATATATATATAATCTCACCTCTCTAAACCACACATATGTTAACAGCTGCATTGCATATGCAACTCTAAGCTCAACAGAAGCACATTTTAAGATCACATTTTGTACATAGACCAGTTGAGTAGGGTTGTCATACATCTGGAATTTTCTGGATGTGAGACGTTGGTGTTATATGCAGTATAGGGTTGGGAAGAAGAGGAGGGGGGATGAGAGAGAGGGGGGTGGGTTGGTTGTTTTACTTAGTGTATGCATGGGAGGTTTGTGTCAGCTTCACTAGGGTAGCTTCTCTGTCTATTCGCTTGTTATGTTTCCTTGCCTAGGGTGAGGTTGACTGCCTTTGGTTGGCTGCAGTGGGATTTGTTTGTGTGTGTGTGTGTGAGGGGAGTGTTGTTGTTCGGTTAAGTTAATGTAGTTAATGTAGTTAATGAAGACTCAGTTCTTTAAGGAACTGTAATAAGGAGATCCCTTTACATTATACCATACCACTGATCCCTATAGCAAAGTATCAAAACTTGTTCTCAAAAATTCAAGCCTGTGGAAAGTGCTGTTGTTCTCAGGTTCTGCTTGTGGGTTCCCCTTTGTGGCATTGTGGGAACCAGGCAGAGGGCCTGTGGAATACCTTCCCACCAGATGTCAAAGAGAACAACAACTACTTGAAAATGAGAGGCACAAATACAAGATGGGTGACACCTGGCTTGAGAGCAGTACATGTGAAAAGGATCTAGGAGTCTTGGTTGACCACAAACTTGACATGAGCCAACAGTGTGACGCGGCAGCTAAAAAAGCCAATGCAATTCTGGGCTGCATCAATAGGAGTATAGCATCTAGATCAAGGGAAGTAATAGTGTCACTGTAGTCTGCTCTGGTCAGACCTCACCTGGAGTACTGTGTCCAGTTCTGGGCACCACAATTCAAGGAGGACACTGACAAACTGGAACGTGTCCAGAGGAGGGCAACCAAAATGGTCAAAGGCCTGGAAACGATGCCTTATGAGGAACGGCTAAGGGAGCTGGGCATGTTTAGCCTGGAGAAGAGGAGGTTAAGGGGTGATATGATAGCCATGTTCAAATATATAAAAGGATGTCATATAGAGGAGGGGAAAAGGTTGTTTTCTGCTGCTCCAGAGAAGCGGACACGGAGCAATGGATCCAAACTACAAGAAAGAAGATTCCACCTAAACATTAGGAAGAACTTCCTGACAGTAAGAGCTGTTCGACAGTGGAATTTGCTGCCAAGGAGTGTGGTGGAGTCTCCTACTTTGGAGGTCTATAAGCAGAGGCTTGACAACCATATGTCAGGAGTGCTCTGATGGTGTTTCCTGCTTGGCAGGGGGTTGGACTCGATGGCCCTTGTGGTCTCTTCCAACTCTATGATTCTATGATTCTATGATTCTATGATTCTATGATACCAGACTTTCAGAAGACATCTGAAGGCAGCCCTGTTTAGGGAAGCTTTTAATGTTTGATGCATTACTGCATTTTAATATTCTGTTGGAAGCCGCACAGAGTGGCTGAGGAAGCCCAGCCAGATGGGCGGGGTATAAACAATATTATATTATTATTATTATTATTATTATTATTATTATTATTATTATTATTATTATTATTATTATTATTATTATTATCTGGTTGACCACTGTGAGAACAGGATGCTGGACTAGATGGTTCTTTGGATCCAGCAGAAAATTTTTAATGTCCTAATGAACTGCATGACCTCAGATTTTCATATTAGCAACAAAAAGTTCAATACCCCCATTCTGGATTAGCTAGCAGTAAGCCAGTCGAGTTATTCAAATTTGAGTTTATCAGTAGGAGGCTGCCAACAGCTATGTTCTACTGAATCATAATCTCTGAGCTCTCGCACTCTTGCCCCCCACCTCCCAATCTTCCTCTCTCATCCAGCTTGGCAGGATCAGCCTGGAAATTGTCCCATGGCGTTGCATTTGGCAGTGTCCCTCAAGGATAAACAACCAGTTGGCATATGGTTGGCCCTTGTGAGAACAGTCTGATGGACCTTTGGCTTGACCCAACAGGGATCTGATTACCGTATCTTCTTATGTAAGGCTCTGCAGCAAGCAAGCATTCCAGTTCCTAGCATTGCAAATGTCAAATCCCATGTTTTCCAGAGTCTGTCTGCTTGCCTTGCTTTGCCTCTTCCAGCTCACTAATCTAGTGGCAACTGGTCACTGCTTGTCTTACTCACAGTGGTCCTGCCAGGCTTGCTGAAGCACATTTTTTTAGAGTTGGCAATTAATGCAGCTAATTTTAACGACCTCCCTGAAACTGACATGTACTTCACCTTACAACCAAAAGACTACAGAGTTTCCTTCCAAATGCCAGTTTATGCAGTGCTGATGTGTTTATGTGTTTGTGTTCATACAAATAATAAAGAAGGCCATCTGTGTTGTGAGTGATGGATGGGCAGAGACATCTTAATAATGGTAATTTACAGTGGCAATCCTGCAGTCTCTAATCTTTTACTATGTTTATCCAGGCACCAAATTTCACTAATTTGTTCTAAAAGCAGAGAACCCTGTTAAAATGCTTTTATTTATAAATTAGCAATTAAAAAGCAAGGGAATAAAAGAAATTGCAGGAGGTGCTCTGTTAATTTAGGCTGTCAAAGAAATTAAGCTTTAATTGTTTACCATCTTCCACGGCACTTTAGTAAGTCTTCTCCTTACTAAAATATTGTTTGTGTATGTACACACACACACACACACACACACACAGTGGACCCTCTGGATATGAATTTAATTTGTTCTGGGGGTCCATGCACACCCTGGAAAATCCATATCCAGAGGTGCTGCTTCTGCGCATGCGCGAGCGGCGAAACCTGGAAAAATACTTCTGGGTTTGCCACTTTCACAACCCAAAGTTTACATTACTTGAGAGTAACGTAACCCGAGGATCTACTGTATTATCTTTGGTATTCCTCACCACACTTCTAAGAGTGACTAATTCTCAAGCATGATGACCACCTGATCATCTATTTGTGGCCAGCCTTCTCAAGGAAAAGAATAGTGGGTGGATAATATTGTAGTACCTACACTTTTCTTGTCCTTGACTCGGCATCTATATTAATTTGATTTTTTTAGAAAAGAAAAAGAAATGTATACAACAGCCTCGAATGTGATGCCTTCTGCCATTTTAATGCCCATTTGCCTAGTATGTAGATATTCCTTTGAAGCGCCTTGTAATCCACTTTTGTTTTAACTACACTGAACACCTAGAATCCAGGGATGGGATCAGCTGTTCCTCCATTTCCCTGCCATACCTGATACGGATGCATTGTGTGGGGGAAGAGTGTCGCACAGCAGTAAATTAATCAAGCAGAGTCTTCATAAACAGAAAAAAGTTCACTTGAGAAAATAAACTTATTCATAAACAGCATACAGTGATACCTTGGTTTACAAACGTAATCCGTTCCAGAGGTCTGGTTGTAAACCAAAACAGATTGTAACCCAAGGCATGCTTTCACCAATGGGGCCTCCCCCCCAAAAGGGGGGGTTGCAATCCAAAAAAAATGAGTTGTAATCCAAAAAAGGGGACACACACTTCCGGGTTTAACGTGGTTGTAATCCAAAATGGTTGTAATCCAAAACGGTTGCAAACCAAGGTACCACTGTAGTTAAAGAGCATACACAGAGTGCTCATAGCAGCTATCTTAGCCTTCACAGAGGCACAGATCTTAGATACTGATTAATTGGCGTCCTGGAGCCGCTCTGTCTGCAACAACACACTCACATACTGAGCCAAGACTGACTCAGACTCTGAAGACAAACTGAGGCCCAGAGAGATGGCTGGTTACATTTACAGTGGTACCTCGGGTTAAGAACTTAATTAGTTCTGGAGGTCCGTTCTTAACCTGAAACTGTTCTTAACCTGAGGTACCACTTTAGCTAATGGGGCCTCCTGCTACCATACGATTTCTGTTCTCACCCAGAAGCAAAGTTCTTAACCCGAGGTACTATTTCTGGGTTAGCGGAGTCTGTAACCTGAAGCGTATGTAACCTGAAGCGCCTGTAACCTGAGGTACCACTGTATAGGGAACCCAAGCTGAGTCACTAGTCAGAGTAACGTGGCAGTTTACTGCTAACCATTACAGCTAGTAGGCTTGAGTATTGTGTAGGCCTTGTAGGTCCCACTGCCTTATTGCTTCTACTCTTAAGAACCTTTGTCTCATGACACGGAGAAGGGTGTTTTTTTTGGGGGGGGGATGAATTAATATGCTTGCTTAATTTGCTCTAACTGGACAGGTGCCCATATCCAGTAAGATGGCTTGCATGCATACACTGGATAAAAAAACTCCACTACAATGCACTTCTTGGCCCCTGTGAAATTGATGGATGTATCTGTTGATGGAAATGGGCATCCCCATTTGGGAAAATGACAGTTACAAGGTGTCAGGGAACTGCCATCGGCTCAGGGGCGAGAGGGTAAAAGGCGGATGGATTACAGAGAGCCCCCAAAGATTGTGGGAAGCAACACTTCCTCAGTGGAGAAAGGAAGCCCCGCCTCTAGTGGGGAGGAGATGCAGGGCTCGGAGGAGGCAAGGCAGTGCCAGGATACCCTGCCTGAGCAAAGCGGGGAGGAGGGAGGTCCCCCTTTATGCACGCCTTCCTTGCACAGTAGGCTTCCGCGCCGAGAGGGGAGGAGCAGACTGGGGGTCAAGAAACTACTCTGCTGGGGAAGGTTTAAGGACCTCCCACTCTCAGATTCTGCCAGTGACTGAGCAAGACATGGAATAGAGGCGCTCTGCATTGTAAAGGTTTTGTTTTGCACCAAGAAGAAAGCTTTAGAACGGACTAGTGAGGCATATTGCCTGACTGCTCTCGGACAACCACCTGATACCCCTAACACAAGGCATGAACATGGAGCTGGGTTGGGTCCAGTGCTTTGAGCAGCCATTATGGGCCTCCAAAGACAATGGAGCTCATTAAAGTCAGCTTGCAGGTGGGTGGCAAGTTCTCCAGCGAGCTGTCAGGGGTGTTTCATGATGGAACGCATAGCATGCAGGCTGTCTCCCAATACCCTATTGATTTATTTGCCCATGTCATTGTGGACTTCTTATCCTGTCTGTCAGCGGACAATTTTTATGCTGCAACCATTGGAAAAGGGAGATATGAGTTATAGCTAATCGGCCGCTCTCCTTCTGTATCCTAAATGGGAAAATAGATTTAAGGAGCAAGAAATGCCGCAGAAGATAAAAAGAAGAGGCAGTAACAATCAGCCAGGTAAAATTGGAAGAAGAAAGTTGAACTGAAAATTTACGAGATAGATTTGGAGAAGCGAATGTAAATAATACAGTCTTGCCAAGACCTCAAACGGGTAAAAATTATCTGTGAACAAATAAAACACACTTTATTGCATTATGGTGTGGGTAGCCAACACAGTACCTTCCAGAGGTTTTGAACTACGACTCACATGAGCACCAAACGGTGTGGACAATGGTCAGGGATGATGGGAGTTGCAGTGCAAAGTATCTGGAGGTGCTACATTGGCTGCCCCTGAATTTGGGAACGCATCAAGTATATGTGTAAGGGGTGTCAACAGAGTAAGTTGACAAGCAAAAGTCAGAGTCCTTACAATCCAGTTCACAGACAGACAGGCTTGTTTGCAGTAGATCTTGAAGTATGCATTATTGTATATTGGAAATATAAAAAAAAAATGCCCAGTAGCACCTTAGAGACCAACTAAGTTTGTTCTTGGTATAAGCTTATACCAAGAACAAACTTAGTTGGTCTCTAAGGTGCTTTGTTGTTGTTGTTTAGTCGTTTAGTCATGTCCGACTCTTCGTGACCCCATGAACCAGAGCACGTCAGGCACTCCCGCAGTTTGGTCAAACTCATGTTGGTAGCTTCGAGAACACTGTCCAACCATCTCATCCTTGTGCCCTCCATCTTTCCCAACATCAGGGTCTTTTCCAGGGAGTCTGCTCTTCTCATGAGGTGACCAAAGTATTGGAGCCTCAGCTTTACGATCTGTCCTTCCAGTGAGCCTCTAAGGTGCTACTGGACATTTAAAATTATATATATATATATATATAGACTGCATCAGGCCAACACGGCTACCTACCTGAATCTATTGTATATTGGGTTACAGCTTTCACAATTGCAAATCAAGTACTGTACGCTCCTCCATGGCAATAGAAATATGCAGTTCCCATCTATTTCCACCTTTCCTGACTAGGTTTGTTAGGACACTCAAGAGCATAAATGGCTGTGCAATTTTCTCATCAATACAAATTTCACCATTCCTGAAAATTGTGCATTGTCAATGCATACATTTGTTGAGCAATGCATATGCAGCTGCTCTAATTGCACACTGCTCCCTTTTTCAGTGACCTCTCTGGCTTAAGATAATTTTGCCACATCAGTGAAAAGGCTGGGTCTTCAGTCGTTGACTTGAATGCTCAACACCATCTCATCAAGTTGCCTGTTAGTTGTTCAGGATGCTTTCCTGCAGGAGAACTTTGGGAACAGAAAGCCATGGATAGGCGTGACAGCCCTATGTAGCACAGGAGCTGAGAGGGGCTTCACAAAGACAGGTATTTGCTATTGAGAAGGTATATATATGTCTTGATTTGTTTGTGGCATCTCAAGATGTTTAATGCAGACAAGACACAAGCACTGGGAATGACCACAGAGCCTTGTGGCAATTTAAAGACTGACAAATTTATTATGGCATAATTTTTAATGGATTATTGTCTACCTTATGTGGAGTCTGGCATCGCTTTATGTATTGATTCATTGTTGAATTTTGATGGCAAAGCAATAAACACCATCACAATATGACTGCAAGGGCTTGAGGTCTTTTAATGTTCCTCTAGGATGGAGAGAGATTCTATCCAAGTCAGATCACATGAACACAGCCATCCTTAAAAATTCATGCTTCTCCAAATTTTGCAATGCAGTTTTCCAACAAACCAGCGTTTACAAAAATGCATACATTAGGGAGAACGTACATAAAAATCAATGTATTCATGAAAGATAACATACAAAAATGCTTTATATTAGGTAAAATGCCATGCAAAAAATGTGTACAGTAGTAAAAAAATGTGTTTATTAGGAGAAATTGGCTCTAAAATGCTGTTGAATTTTCATGAGGATCTCTCTCTCTTTTTAAATTGCAAATTATGTGGGGAGGTGAGTCTAAGACTGGGAAAATGAGAAACTGAGAAAACTGAAATTGGCAGGTCTTTCCATCCCTAGTTGCAGATGGTACTGCAACTTACTGGTGTGGTTTTATTTTTGGATTATCTCATGCAAGTTTGTGAGGGTGTTTCCTATTCGCCTACACTGGCAGAAGTAAAAGGAATTGGATTAATGCGACAAATCCTTGGCCACCAAGACAAGCTTAGTACATAAAGATAAATCATAAAAGCTTTGCAAGCTATTATTATTATTACTAAGCAAGCTTTCTCTCAAGGGATGTTCAGAGGAAAACACACTACTTTATAACCACCAGCTGTTTGTCAAACTTTAGTTTGTGCTTTAATCACTGGCAGAAAACAGCTTTAAGACCTATCATTACCCAAAGAATTATGGCAGCAGTGCACACAATTGCTGGCCAGAAATCCTTTACGTGTAGCAGGGGAGCAGCCCTCTGCTTTCACCACACCAGAGGGCAGGATATGTGCATGCACTCATGCCAGTCCTCTGGCAAGAGCCACAGATCGTTGGCTCTGCTGGCTGGTTTCCAGTTCATAAAGCCCCTAACTCCAAGCTCAGCTGAAGATACACAGACACAACCTGTTCATCCCAGCTCAGCTGGGGCTCAGCCAGCTGAACTTGAAGCTGGCTGAGCTGAGGCCAGTGTAAAAGGTAAAGATAAAGGGACCCCTGACCATTAGGTCAAGTCATGGCTGACTCTGGGGTTGCAGCGCTTATCTTACTTTCAGTGGCGTAGCGTGGGTTGTCAGCACCCGGGGCAAGGCAAGTAATTTGCGCCCCCTAACCCGTGGATTTGCGCCCCCTAGCCTGTGGATTTGCGCCCCCTAACCCTAACCCCCAGATGTTGCGCCCGGTGCGGCCGGCCCCCCCTGCACCCCCCACGCTACGCCACTGCTTACTTTATTGGCCAAGGGAGCCAGCGTACAGCTTCCGGGTCGTGTGGCCAGCATGACTAAGCCGCTTCTGGTGAACCAGAGCAGCACACGGAAACGCCATTTACCTTCCCGCCGGAGCAGTACCTATTTATCTTCTTGCACTTTGATGTGCTTTCGAACTGCTAGGTTGGCAGGAACAGGGACCGAGCAACGGGAGCTCACGCCGTCGTGGGGATTCGAACCGCTGACCTTCTGATTAGCAAGTCCTAGGCTCTGTGGTTCAACCCACAGCGCCACCCACATCCCATGAGTCCAGTGTAAGTCACCCCAAAGATGGGGAAAGAGCCAGAGAGGGATGGCCTAGGCTGGATCCTAAGCCTGTTCAGCATGGTCACATGACCTGTGAACCATCATACAGCACTGTTTAGAAGGGCTTTCCCTCTACTCTGCCAGAGTTAGGCAGAGCAACAGCACCCATGCTGCTGAGCAGGCACTAGATATGGTGTAACTATATTCTGGCTTAATTTACACCAGCGTAAATTAGTCCTGTATACCCAATCCCTGCAATTCATTCCTATCAGATAACAAGTGCTGTATAGTTTGTACTTCCCAAAACAATACGCAAACTAAAACAAAGCCATCCTGCAAAATTCTCATTCCCCTGAATTTTGCAGTGCAGTTCTCCTGCCAAGTAACGCTTACAAAACGACATATAGGAGGGTGAAGCGTGCATAAAATTTCATGTGTTTGTGAAAACAACAAACAAAAAATGCAATATATCCAGGGAAATAGCTTTGCAAAAAATTGTGTGGATAAAGAGAATTTCTCATTAAAATGCTGGCAAATTTTCACGAGCAATTTTTTTTTTTTACTACACAAAGCCTGCCAGGAAAAACAACAACCCAGGAAACTTTATATGGTGATGCTCAAACATGCCTTAGGGTTATAGCACAATGCCGGGTTTGCAGAAAAAGGACAACTAACGTCTACTGTGTCCTATTGCTTTCTGTGAAAGTGCTAAGTATGTGGTTAAGCCACCTTGTAAAATAAACTCACAAATATTACCAGCCTCCTCAGTGCTGATAGGAAGCTGGCTTTCTTTGCTGGGTGAGGAGGAAGGGCGTACTCTCCTTCTGTGGGAGCCCACTTGGTTTCCATGCTGGGTGCAGAGTAAGGAAAGGGCCCGCTTGTCCCTCCGCCATCATTCTGCCCACTCCCCTTCATGCAATTCCTTGTTGCCTAGGGTTACCTGGCAAGTGTTTTAATACACGGCTGGCTGAAAGTGAAGTAAACACAATCTAAAAGTCCACAATATCAGCAGGTGCTGGAGCTGGAGGAATGCACCTAGTAGTAGCAGCAGACCTAAATTGGACCTGATACTGGGCCAACAGGCTTACACTTTGCCTTCACGACCCTTTGCGAGGAAATGTTCTTACCAAACCTGAGCCAGATATCGTGCATCTTGATTCGGAAATAAGAGCAAATTTAATGGAACGTATCACCAAGGAAAGCTGCATAGGTTTACAGGTTTTTAATAAGTTCGTATCCCAACATATATAAGCTGATCAAATGCTGGTATGAAAAGGCGACTAGTGGGACGAATGCATCTTATCTCAGCCTCTTCTGTGGCCAAACTGGACACAGAGATTGACTGGCTGCAAAACACGCACATGCTAAGCAGTAATACCTATCTAGGTAATGTGGAAGAGCTCTTCTTGTGCAAAAGGCAGGCATGCACGCAGCGCAGCAGCATACGTTCACTTAAAATGCCAGTGTGACAGGAGAACCAGAATTGCTGCAACCCCCCAACCAGTTACAGCAAAATGATCTGGAGTTTTCCCCCCCAGTTCAAATGAGCATTATGCAGCAGGACCCAGTTGTGAGAAGCAGGCTTAGTCATTCCACTGGGTGGGAAGGGGAAGCTCTATGGGGTTAATGTGGGTGGTGGAAGGCGGGGGGGGGGTTAGCGAGTTAGCAGAGGTGCAACTCCTAGCAAACAAATGCATACACTAAGAGATTTTTTTTTTTGGGGGGGAGTACTTTAACAATGGGACGTGGGCAGCGCTGTGGGTTAAACCACAAAGCTTAGGACTTGCCGATCAGAAGGTCAGCGGTTCGAATCCCCACAACAGGGTGAGCTCCCGTTGCTCTGTCCCAGCTCCTGCTAACCTAGCAGTTTGAAAGCACGTCAAAGTGCAAGTAGATAAATAGGTACCACTCTGGCGGGAAGATAAACGGCATTTCCATGCGCTGCTCTGGTTCACTTGAAGCGGCTTAGTCATGCTGGCCACATGACCTGGGAGCTGCACGCCGGCTCCCTTGGCCAATAAAGCGAGATGAGCGCCGCAACCCCAGAGTCGGTCATGACTAGACCTAATGGTCAGGGGTCCCTTTACCTTTACCTTTAAAGGAGTCTTGAAAAGCAACAGTCAATCCAGACACATCTGCTGCTATTGTAGCAGTCTTTGCAAATTCTAGAAATGCCAGCTGGTTCACAGGAACATAGGAAAATGCCAGTGGTCCATCCAGCTTGATGTTGTCCACAATACTGATATTGCAGCAACTCTCCAGGGTTTCAAACGAAAGCCTCTCCGAGCCCTACCTGGAGGGGCCTGGGATCGAACCTGGGAATTTTTGCATGCAAAGCAGATGCTCTAGCACTGGAACTGTGGCTCGTCCTTCCCTGAACACCAGTGCTGATCTGTGATGATGGCAAAGCAATTCTGATCCCCTAAATCCAAGGTGGGGCATTTTTAGAAATATCGCTATTATCCAACACTCCTGTTCTGCAGACACAATAGACTTTTGCTTGCGGGACAGATTTAGAGCACCATGCCTGTCTAACTGCACTTCCCTGCAGAGTCCTGAATAAAATCATCCCAATCCTTATGCCTCTATGGAGGAGGACGGGGCAGCCTAAATGAATGTGCAGATTCTAACAACACAATCTTGCATATGCCTATTAAGAGTTAGACGCAATGGGTTGTATGCCACATAATCAAAGATTAATGTTCTGTAAGTGCAAGAAGTTATCCTTGTGCAATGGAAAATTCCCCTGTGTACCTCCTAAATCTGTTTCAGGCTTTCCTTCCAATGCTCCAAAGCAGATCTTGGGGACAGTAAAGGGCACACATAGGGTGAAGCGGGGGAGAAAATCCCATTGCAGCTGTGCTAATCCTCACATTAGTGCAAGAGTTGAATATCGCCTCTGAGTTCAAAGGAAGCTGCCTCGAACCAAGTCAGACTATTGGTCCATCTAATTCTCCAGGGTTTTAGACAGAAGCATTTTCCAGGTCTTCCTGGAGATTCCAGGTGCTGAACTTGGAACCCTTCTGCATGCAAAGCAGCTGTTCTACCCCTGAACTAAGGTTCTTTCCCAATGCAACATGGTCTCAGGTAAAGGTGTACAGTATATAGACTTGCAGCCTTAATCATCCAACTGCTTTGGAAAGCGCTGTGCTCTATATTTAGACACACTCTGTCAATTTAGTAGAGTTACTATATAGAGACTTTGAAGGTAGGAACAGCATGGGAAAACCTGGGATCCTGCCTCCCTCCCCATTCAGTTCGTGTTTGATGCACAGTTGTGAGACTCTAAACTTTTGATAAATTGCTAGCAGCTTTCAAGTTCTAAACTCAGCAGGATGCGAGGGAAGCCAGAGATGTCACATTATCAATTCAAAGACCTTATCAGCAGGGCAATAAGCTCATATGGCACAGTGACAATTTTACAGAGGGGATCGCTACACATCATTACAAATTACCGTATCTTGTGAGAGTATTTGTTATTTTCGAGGACTTCAGAGCTCTGAAAAAAAGTTCTTTCCCATGCCTTCTGTTTCAAGAGGAAGATGGCAAATGCTGGGATACATGAATCGCAACAGGAGTGGTCAAGAGAGGAAAAAAGCACAAGGCCATTGTCTGAGTGTCAGAATCTAGCCAGAGCATAATTCGGGGAGTGGAGACCTGAACCAAGAAATAGAACTGGGATTCTGTATAGACCTCCAACACCATAAGGGACTCTGTGTCAGGGACTGGACTGAAGAGGAAGAGGAGTGGTGAGGATCACACCCCCTTCTCCTGTAGCTTCCAGAGAAGAAGAAGGCAGCAGCGTTATGTGGTGTTAGGAGAAGGAGGAAGGGAGGCAGAGCAGCTAGCTGACATGTTACTGAACAGCATAACCGACCCCCCTTCTCCCCAAACGAGGCGTTCCTTAAGGGTGCAAGGGCACAGAGACAATTGTCCATGGACGAATGCCATAGAGGCAGGTGTTGTTGCTAGAAAGGAAGGGGGAGGAGCTCAGTGTGAGCAACGCCATAATTGAGGAATGACTGGATTTCTTGTCTTTCACCGTGTCAGCTGAATGAAATCATAAGCAAGAACTTCCTTGTTTCCTCCCTGCTTTGTGGTGCTATCAGGGGAGGGAGAGAATCAAGCAGCTGAGTTATCGAGCCCAAAGAATTTTGTTTGTCCCACCAAAGACCCCACGCCTGGACCCCTGCTTTTACTCCATGTTCCCTGCTTTCACCTATAGCCCCACAAGAGTGAAGGTGGTTTCAGGCCCAGCAAGCAGTTCAGAACCAGCAGAGGACTTCACCTCTTAACTATTGCCTCATTGGGGAAATTGAGAAGCTGGAAAAGAACCAGGTGTGCATTGGGACTGAGCAGATGAACAGCAAAGAGGAGGAGCTATCTGTGAGGACTCTCCCGGGCCTTCGCTGGGATAGTAGATCCCTGCTAAGTTACCATATGGCAGCTTTGCACTGTTCCACTCCCAGGCATGGGGAACTAACAGTGGACAGTAAGACACTGGGAAACTGTGCTCATTATTTGACCACCTAAGTCCCATAGGTATAAATTCTAACTGAACCTACTTGTTCCGCTCAGACCCTCAAGATGGATTTCCAGAATGTCTCTATGCTCTTGGTTGGTGGGGGGAGTGAAGAAAAGGAAATGTTATATGGGCAGTGTCAGGGAACTGCCATCAACTGAGAGGCGAGAGGTGGAAGGGCAGTTGTGTTATAGGGAACCTCTGAAAGTCTTGCAAAGCAGTTCCTCCTCTGGCGAGGAGGAAAGCCCCACCTCCAGCGGAGAGGAGGTGGTGGGACCAGGGGATGCTAGGGAGAGCCTCAACACCGACCCTGGGCAAGCCGGAGAGGAGGGAAGTACCCCGTTGCCAGTGCCCACTCTGTGCAGTAGGTTTCGGTGCAGGGAAGGGAGGAGAAGGTTGGGGGTCACGTGACTGTTATGCTGGAGGAGGTACAAGGACAGACCACTCCCAGATTCTGTTAGCGACTGAGCCAGACATGAACTTGTGACGCTCTTCACTGTAAATAGTTTGCACAAATAATAAAGCCTGGAAAAGACAGGTCAGAGTCTTGCCTGTTTGCTCTCGAGCAACCACACCACCATCTGACAGCCAGGCTTCAGGTTGCGAAAGTTTTTATCTCGAGCAGCATGAAAACCACTAACTCTTGCCAGTTTAGTTGCCTTCCAGTTCATGGAGGGTGACCTTCTGAAGTGGGTGGTTTCCTTTGCTTGTGGAAGCTCCCTGGACATTTCAGAACCCCAATATTTCAGCAGGTCTTACGTCTGATATGAACATAAGAAGCTGTGTCATACTGAGTAAGACCATTGGTCAATATAGCTCAGTATGACTATGTTGGCTGGCAATGACTCTCCAGGATTTCAGACCATGGTCTCTTCTGGTCCTACCTGGAGATGCTGAAGACTGGACCTGGGGCCTTCTGTATGCAAGGCAGATGCTCTACCATTGAGCTACAGCCTTTCTGGCCTTGACACAGGCTTCTCCATGCCACTGTCATAACATGAAAAGTGGTATTTCATGATATAGTTCTTCTTTGATACATGAAGCGTTCCTTCACCAATGGCAACAGAACTACAGAAAACCACCACGTATAAGAAACCTGTAACAAACCACAGTACTTGTTTGGGTGGCTGTATGGGGTAGTCATTATATGAAAGCTTTTTCCAGCATCCTACATAATCCAGCTAACTTGTAAACCGGGCCCTGATTGAGACCATGGGAAGCCAATTACTTAGGAGATGCAAGATATGGCTGACGGCAGGCAGACCAGATGCTACAATCGTTCCAACTCTTCCCAGTGCAAAGCCTTCATTATTCAGGGAGTGTTATAATATCATTATTCAAATCTGTATGATAAAAAAATATATATGGTAAGGAGATGAATAGTGTACGGCTACTCACATGCAAACTGAAGTGTAGCTTCTCTGCTCAATATGCTGCCAAACATGTTGGTGGTAAAGCACTGATACTGCCCAGAATCTTTTGTTTCGCTGGGGTTATTGATGATAATGCTCCCTTCTATCACGCTGTACCGGTAATCACTTTCAGTGTCTATCTCTGTTCCATTCCGGAGCCATCTTGGGAGGAAAGCAGAGAAAGTGGTCTGAGAGGGGTCCATTTCAAGGCAATGTAGAAGATGTAAACACAGTGTTGAGGTAATTGTAAGAACGCTTTTCAGGTGTTGCTATCTGAAAGTGTGCTAACACTCAAGAGGGAAAATCACCACCCCCTGTTACCAATCTGGCTGCCTTCCAACTCACAGTGACCTTCTGAAGCGTGATGCTTCCTGTACTTGTGGCTGCTCCCCATGCATTCAGAACTCTAAAAAAATGAAATCTTTGCTTTTCTTCACCTATCTTCATGATTCTATCCTAATTTGAAAACTAATAAATATGGACCAGAAGAGACAGAGAATCCTAATATTCTGGTAGCTCCATCGGTAGAGCATGAAGACTCTGCATCTCAAGGTCATGGGTTCGGGCCCCAATTTGGGCAAGAGGTTCCTGCTTTGCAAGGGGGTTGGACTAGATGACCCTTGGGTTACTTCCAACTCTGCGGTTCTGGTGATTCTGACTCCAGGAAGCTCCTCACTTCAGATAGTCAACCTCCCTGAATTGGAAGGTGGTGGAAATGGCAAAGGGGGGTGTGTTTGGAACTAGAGTGCTGCCCCCTCTCATCTGCTAACTTAGCATGTTATCTGAAAACCTGAAGAAGGCTATTTATTTATTATATGGATAAAAGGATTTCTGCACTGCCCATATCATAAAATAACATGGTGGCCTGCAACAATAAAGCAGAAAACACCATTAAAATCAGTATAAATCACCAGCTTTAAAAAGTATTCAAGAGACTCCTGAAGGTCAACAGAAAGGATGTCTTCCGGATCTTTGCTGGAAGAGCATTCCACAGCATGGGAACAGTGACATTAAACGCCCAGCTTCTTGCTGAGGCCTCTGGATCACATTACATACCTGTGTAATTAACATAACCTTTTTGTGGAACAATTAGACACGATGCAGAAAATCGATGGTCAAAATCACCTGCTTTTTTTTTTTTAATTATGAAAAACAGTTGAAGAGTACATAACAAGGGCACAAAGCCACATATATATTTCGGAAATACTTCTGGATCAAATAAGTAACCAGCCCAGGGAGAATGAATCCGGCAAGCATTTTGTTTTTTACCTGTAGGTTGGTGCTGGGTTCCCTCGTGCTTGACAGGTGAGGGATACTTTCTTCTCATCTGAATCCATGGGGAAAATTACATTGTCAGGCTCTTGTATAAACACCGGCCCATAATCGACACTCTCTGTGAGGAGAGAAAGGACATTTTTTTTCTAGAGATCAGAGTGAAAGCTTTGTATTAGCCTTGCACAGTAAGGGGTATTTTTTTGGGGGGGGGGCGGTGCATTCTTGAGTTATTTCAGACATGGTTCATACATGCATGTTCCTTCCTTGATTACTGGCTCAGCAAGTAGAAATGTAGAATCATAGATTTGGAAGGGACCACAAGGGTCCTCTAGTCCAACCCCCTGCAATGTAGGAATATTTTGCCCAGTGTGGGGCACAATTGAAAAACTTTATTGTCACTTGTACAACTTGTATACAGCAAGATTACACGAGCACCCCCACTCAGCTCTCTTAGTCTTAATTCCCCTCGTTTACTGACTCATACCCACCAAACCCAAAAAGTCAGTTGCCCTTTTGTTATCTTTTCATTCAGCAGCCTAACAGCCCACGGATAGAAGAAGAAGAAGAGTTTGGATTTGATATCCCGCCTTTCACTCCCCTTCAGGAGTCTCAAAGCGGCTAACATTCTCCTTTCCCTTCCTCCCCACCACAAACACTCTGTGAGGTGAGTGGGGCTGAGAGACTTCAGAGAAGTGTGACTAGCCAAGGTCACCCAGCAGCTGCATGTGGAGGAGTGGAGACACGAACCCGGTTTCCCAGATTACGTGACTACCGCTCTTAACCACTACACCACACTGGCTGTTCTTTACCCTGTTGGTGCGACTAATCATGCTTCTATATCTTCTGCCTGAGGGCAGGAGATCAATAAAGTGCCGGCCAGGGTGTGAATCATCCCTGAGAATTTTCTTCACTCTCCTGAGGCAATGTTCTTCCGCAATGTCATCCAGTGGATCCACGGGACAGCCCATAATATATTGTGCTGTATTCACCGCCCTCTGTAGGCACTTCCAAACCAGCGTACCACACCATGATGCAGTATGAAAGGACACTTTCTATTGTGGACCGGTAGAAGGAGATCATCAAATGTTGACTCTTTCGCAATACATGACCCTGAGATTAAAAGGCTTATGCTCTACCAGCTGAGCTTTCCCAGTGATTCCTTGCACATGTGAAAAGGCTACCTCACAGTCTGAATACAAGAAGAGCCTGCTGAATCACACCAATGTCCCGTCTAGTCCAGCATCCCATCTTCACAATGGCCAAACCAAATGCCTGTGGGAAGCTGGCCATGAGCACAACAGTACTCTGCCCAACTGTGATGTCAAGCAACTGGTATTCAGAGGCATGAATGTCTCTGGCTCTGGAGGTAGAGCACAGCCTTTGACAGACTTGCCCTCCACGAATTTGCCTAATCCTCTTTAAAATATGTTTACTATTTCTCAAGAGCGGAACTGCTAAAAGCCAACAAGATGCACAAATCAATCGGAGGAAAACAACCTCTCCCATAACTGGGAGTGTAACTGTGACTGGGTTGCTTAAATCATCTTCTTCATAGTCAACATTAAGGAGTAAATATGGAGCGATGGGCCAGGTCACTGGTAGCTTTCTTCTCTATAAATCTGTCTAACCCCTTTTAAAGCCACCCCAGTTGGTGGCCGTCACTGTAAGTTCCATAATGTAGCTACACATTTCATGAAAAACTTTATTTTCTGTATCCTGAACCTTCCAACATTCAGCTTCATTGGTTACCCATGAGTTCTAGTGTTAGGAGAGCTGGAGAAAAACTATTCACCATCCACTTTCTCCATGGCATGAATAATTTCATGAACTTCTTTTCTCTAAACTAAAAAGGCCCAAATCATTCCTCAAAGGGGAGTTGTTCAATGGAGGGGAGAAAACAAGAGAGACTTGCGCATGATTCTCTGAAGACTAACAAACTCATTTTGGCATCAGGTTTTGTTGAGGAGCATTTGAAGATTGCTTATCTAGGGCTGCCAGATGTCTAGGAAAACACAACAACCATCAGCTTAGTCTCCTTCTGTACCTTGAGGTGTTTTAACATGCAAAAATATCAGCGGAAGGGCAGGACTGGTATTGAGGTTCTCCAATACTACTACTCTTGAGGACACCTCAACCTGCTTGGTCTGTAAGGTCTCTGGGCAGCATGGTTGTTGGCCCAGTCACAGCATCTCTGTTTTGCCTCTTGCTCAACTCCATAGCTCTCCCATCCCAATAACAATAGTAGTAATTATCTCTCTTTCAAAGGAACACATGCATAATAGGTGATGCTTCCTTTTTCTTTGTCACAGGGGACAGAAGGCTGACATTTGCTGACATCATTGTGGGACATTTGCTGAGGCCTATATCCTGCCAGGGCTCCTACCATGAACCCCTGGATCTTCTGGCTCCCCTCCCTGGTGTTGCTACTAGCTCACCTGCCCTCTCCAAGCATGGCAAAAATGAACACAGAAGATCACTGATCTTGCCATCTCTCGCTGGACAGTGTTGTAAATTAGACCCAGCAGGAAAGGATAAGCAAATGTGATTAGGATGTGAGCACCTAGCTCAGGGTTTCCCAAACTTGGGTCTCCAGCTGTTTCTGGACTACAGCTCCCATCGCCCCTGACCACTGGTCCTGCTAGCTAGGGATGATGGGAGCTGTAGTCCAAAAACAGCTGGAGACCCAAGTTTCAGAAATGCTGATCTAGCCTATGGTGATAAGACATCTGCTTTTCATACAGATGTTCTCCAGTTCTATCCCCAGCATCTCCAGGCAGGGCTAGGGATGTCACCTGTCTGCAAACCTACAGAGCGGCGGTCGGTCAGTGTAGACCACATTGAGGTAGAGGGACCAATTGTCTGACTCAGTCTGAGGCAGCTTCCTATGGTTCCCTAGTCAGCATTGCTCCTGATTGTGGTTTTACTTCGTGGCAGTGGTGCGTAGCTATGATCTGCTATTCTAAACTTCCTACAATGCCTCAGTGCAATGCTATATGTGACACTGTAGAAGATGACTCACTGTATTAGGAACAGACAGGCAAGCATGAGTGCAGAGGGGCTCTGTCAGCTGCCCAGAGGTGCCACATGCTGACATTAGGTCTGTATTTCCTCGCTGATGAACCTCCATGTGGGGAAATGCCTCACCATTTGAATTTCTACCTTGTCACACAGCTACTCAGACTCATGAGGAGGATGGAAATGGCAACATTAACTATCCAGGAACAAGGTAACGCTTTTTTACAGCACTTTGCATAATCACTGCTCTATAACGATCAAATAATTTGCTTCGTAACTTTTGGTGTCTAATTCCCGTGACATGGATGCTCTTAAACAAGCCAACAATTTTCATCTGCTAATTTGGAAGATTTTCACTTATGCACCAAAATACCCTTGTGCATAAGTGTTTGCATGATTGGGCTCTTCTGCTTCTCAGCAGACATAATGATTCAGATCAATCCTTGTCAATTTGGGGCCTCATAGGAGCATGAAGGGGGTAGCTAGGAAATTACAGATATGAATATCAGCAATCTATCTACAGGAGACTCTTGGAAGACATCTGCAGATATTTATTTTCCATTACTTTTCTACTCCACCCATCTTCAAACGAGCAGCGTGGCTTACAACATCTGAAAACAGTACCACAGACAAAATAGGTAACAAACCTGAAAATCCATTCATGTGAAAGATACAGCTTGCTATTTTTAAAAGGTGGAGGTTCTAGTTATGAGCCTCCTCAGGAACAAATCCCATCAAATTCAGTACTGCTTTCTCTCAGTTAAGCATGAATAAGACATTAGCCTGAAGTTTATGTCCAGAACCATGCACCTTATTACTGACTGTCTAGAATCAAGCTTACTGTATTCTACAATTATTTTAATTAAAACTTAAAGTAAAAACAAAAAACAGCAACACACACAAGCTTGAAAGCATTAGGAACATACAGGCTTTTGCCATTGCAAATGCATTTGTCTTTAAGGTGTCATGAGATTCACGGGTTTTCTTACTGCTACAGGTTAAAGACAAACCTGTCACATAGTTTGGCCACATTCCCACCATACCTTTAAATTGCTATGGTACCACTTTAAAACATCATGGGTTTCTCTCAAAGAACCCTGGGAACTGTAGTTTGTTAAGGGTGGTGAGAGTTGTTAAGAGAGAACCCTATCATGTAGCTACAATTCCCAGAGTTCTCCATGGATAGAGATTGATTGAAAACTATGGAATAAAAGGAAACATCTTGGCAGAATTAGACTGATCCCTGTATTGTATAAATATAAGTTTGTAGGGAGATAAAAAGAAATTATACCAGAAATATGTAACTGCATTATAAAGTAATGGATAGATAAAGTACAGTGAGCTTAACTGGAAGTCAGTTTTAAATTTCTTCTCTATAAGTTTTATAATTGTGTTCAGCATCAGGAGTATATATAATGATAATTATATTAATCTTCTTGTATCTTATAGTGTGGTGGTTTGTTTGATTTTTCTGTTATTTGTTTGTTTGTCTGTATGTTTATTTACTTGTATGTGCGTCTGTTTTCTCATAAATGTATTTATTTTAAATTAATAAAGATATTTTTTTTAAAAAAGAGATTGATTGTTAAAACATTTTGCTATTGACAGTGGAAATACTACTACTACTACTACTACTACTAAACATATGTGTTGGAGAGAGCACACACACATTGTTGTTAGCCTCCATCTTTCTCAACGGACAATGGAGTGATGTCAAACAACTGCATTAGCAGCACTAAACTGACCTCCCCAAGACATAAACCTGGGCAGTGTGTATGGCGGTCCTGGGCTGCCCAGATGACAAAACCCTGCTCTCAGCCTTCCTTATCTGGTCCAAAGGAAAGCAGAGCAATAAGTTTGGCACCAGCTTGGCTGCAGGTGTTGCCCTGCATACAAAGCACCATCCAGCCGTCCTATGGACTCCACTCAGGATGAGTGATGTCATCAACATGTCAAATTAATGTGCATGGAATTATTCCACCTCCAACTCATAAAGTCAGAATGTACTCTGGGGAGAGTCCCCTTGCCCCAAAATTCTTCCTCTTGTTTTATAATGTAAAGCAAGGTCGTTTCAAATTTCTGAGCTAATTTTGTTCCATGGTTCCACCATCTGCATTCCTCAGACCGACTAAGGTGCTGAAAGCTTGCTCATTCTTTGAAGTGGAACACTCTAATCCCTTCCTCTTGATTAAGTGATGGTTGATTGCTGAAATTTACTTTAATGTGTTTTTCTTCTTTTTTAAAAAACGGGAATGTAATTTAAGAACAATACTTTTTTCTCTGAGCAATCAGTTTGCTCGGGAGTCTCTAAGTTGGAAAAGCCAGTCATGGTCTCAGGAAAGAAGCATGTTAATGTGACTTTTAAAGCATGACTCTGGCAGTTTTAGTAGTAGTAGTAACTGTAATTATAATTATAATTCCTTTTGAACAAGTGACTATTTCTCACCCCATGCTACAATTCTAAATTGGTAGTGTGGGAATGTGCATGGGTCCTAAAAGGAAGCAAATCAGTATAAAAAAATTATGAGTTCCTATTGAAAATAGTTTCACCTCCCCCTCCCTAAAGTGATTTTCTAAAGTGCTCATAGTTGCTGACTCAATTCTGAGTTTAGTTGAGGGGAATTCATTTATCACTGGTACAGATCATCCTCAGTAAAAGTGTTCTAACACTCATTCTGAGAGATTTCTTTATTACTTTTTAGGGCTGAGTCAAAATAGCTGCTCCACAATATTTATGGGTGGCAAAACTAGAGGGGTACTCAGTATTCTTGAGGCAGGGAGAGTGGTAGAGTTCTCCCACAGTTTTTAATTCAGAAAATTCTTTTTTTCCAAATTTTCAGCTCAATGTTCAGTGACTGAAATGGGAAGCGTAGGCGTGAACCCATTTCCTTCCTTCAACAATAGTCAAATAATGTTGAAAGATATTAAAACTGGATCAACATTTGTGCCCAAAAATTCACAGAAAGGAAATTTGGGAGGCCATTTTGCTGAATATTTTCCAGGAGATGATGGGCATTCTTTTACAGTTCAGGAGGAGACTGAAAATGATAAAAAAAAAAAAAAATTAAGGGCAGAAAGTACTCTTCTGATAAAAGGGGAGGCTGATGGGCAACATTGTGCCTATAGGTCACATTTAGGACTCCAGATTAATACCCTCAAGCACTGAGAGGCTTGATGATACTATTCCTGAAACACTGACTGATGGTGACTGGTTGGAAATTATCCAAGAGGTTTTTTTAAGCAGAGGAATCAGCCGCCACCTTTTGGCCCCAATGCCATCCTATGTTAAGAATATAAGAATGTAGGAACAGCCTGAAGGATCAGACCAATAGCCCATCCTGTTTTCACAGTAGCCTGTGGGAAACTAGAATTTATTTTTTAAAAAGGCAAAACCAGAATTACAACTCATTAAATAAGTAGATGCCAGGGCAGAGGAATTAAATCTCTACCCCCGCTACAAAATTCTCCAAGCTGCCTGCTTATCGACTTTTATTCTCTGTCTTTCACGCCAATATGTGAGCAAGAATGTAAAATGGGAAGGGATATTAATAGGTTATAAAGAGTCATGGCAAGGATGTTGATACATAATAAATCAAAGACATCCCTTAACAAAGACAGATCTGTTGAGAAATAGATATAGACAGGCATATGCCATCACTTACGACTGTAATTTCCCAAGGGCAGAAACCCCCCCTCCTGTTCTTCATCAGGACTTTTAGAAACACCTGTCAGTATTTTTTTTATATAATAATAATAATAAAAACCAATTTCTGAAATTCGGCAACGTCAGTACTTGCTATTGTCACAACGGTGTGTCTCCCGAGACTCTGTCGATTTTAAATATACCTCTGTGCTTATTAGTTTTCCTTTTTGCAGAGGGTACTTGTGGAAAGTACCCACAAAAGCTTCCTTCACACACACACACACACACCCTGCCTTGTGGAAACTGCTGACGTTCTGAATGAATTGAAAACCTCATATTTACCATACTTTCCCATGTATTAGACAAGGGTTTTTTACTCCAAAATGAAGAAAAAAATGGGGAGGGGGATTGTCTTATACATGGGTAGTGCAGAGGGAGGATGGGCGATTGGTTGCATCCGCAAGCAGGATCTAGCGATTGGGTGGGTGAATGGTGTCTGCTGCAAGAGCTGCTTTGGATTGGCTGCTGCTTTGTCAAATAGGCAAGTTATTAACTGATGCGGCAAGGGCTGCTTTGGATTGGCTGCTGCTTCCGCAATTTGCCTTGCGTCGCTTGTGATTGTTCGCGTTTGCCAGTTGGGTGAATGATATTTGGTTCAGCATTCCCACCCCCCCCAAAAAATTGCTCAACAACTGTGGGCATTACCCCTCAAAAAACCCCAACAACTCTGGTCAATTCTCCCCCAAAAAAGCTCAATACATGGGGGCGTCTTATAGACCAGGCATTGGCAAACTTGGCCCTCCAGATGTTTTGAGACTACAATTCCCATCATCCATGACCACTGGTCCTGTTAGCTAGGGATGATGGGAGTTGTAGTCCAAAAACAGCTGGAGGGCCAGGTTTGCCTATGTTTGACATCCAATGAAGGCGCATGTCAGATGATTCCAGAAAGAACCATTTCACACAGCATATACCATAGCTGAAGTATAGAACTTGCTCCCATAGGAGGCAGCAGTGGCCATCAAATTGGATGGCCTTAAAAAGAGGATTTGACAAACTCATTGGAAAGGCTGTCAATGGCCACTAGGCCTGATGACTGTGCATTGTCTTCGCAATCTGAGACAGTAGTGCTTCTAATAATAATAGTTGTTAGAAGCCCCGGGAGTATACTCTTGTGCTCAGGTTCTCCTTGCAAATTTCTCACAGGCATCTAGTTGGCCACTGCGAGAACAGGATCCTGGAATGGATGGGCTACTGGCCTCATCTCACAAGGCTTTTTTTTATTGTTCACGCTGGCTGGGGCTGATGGGAGTTGGAGTCTCATCAGGAGTGTCCTACAGCATTTCTCAGAATAATTCTGATATAGACAAAAGCAAGGTTCATTCATTAGAAAGAAGCACATGCTCTTTTCATGTAGTAAAAAAGAAAGAAAGAAAAGATAAGATAAGATAAGTGCTAAGATGGCTCAGAGAAATCAGGTGCTCTCTGTTGTTTGACACATCATTTTCACTTTGGTACTCATTCTTTGGATATTTGCCTTCAATTTACTGTTGCTCTGTCTATAAGTCAGGTGATTCCTCCTCAGGGTCTTTCAATTAACCTTCATTACTGGGGAAAGAGACAGTCTGATCTCTTAATCAGCTCTGAAATTCTCAGTGTAATGTGTACAGAAAGCAACTTTAAAAAATATAAAAAATATTGCCGTGTCTTTGAAGACACATGGGTGTCTGCTATAGATCTCCAAGCCAGACTGAAGACTCTGGATGATGCTTTCCTACAGCAGATTACCAAACATTCAAAAGGGAGAGAGAGATCGTTTTCCTGGGAGACAACCACTGAGATAATAAACATAATAAATAGTAATGAATAATAATAACTACCCTGATATTTGTTGGAACTCAAACTCTGCCAAGAATGAACTATAGGAATATGGAGTACAGTGGTACCTCGGGTTAAGTACTTAATTCGTTCCGGAGGTCCGTTTTTAACCTGAAACTGTTCTTAACCTGAAGCACCACTTTAGCTGATGGGGCCTCCTGCTGCTGCCGTGCTACTGGAGCACAATTTCTGTTCTCATCCTGAGGCAAAGTTCTTAACCTGAGGTACTATTTCTGGGTTAACAGAGTCTGTAACCTGAAGCGTACCGAGGTACCACTGTATAGGATATATGGAAAGAGGCCTACTGGGCAGTCCACCACTGTCTACCTTATTCCCACCAGCAGATCCTGCAACCACTATTCCTGCCCACAGCGTATTCCTTGTAAGGATGCTATGTTGTCATTCCATGGGCAATCTTGGACTCAGCTCTAAGTGGAAGCTCTCTAAAACTCATTTTGTTCATGAACCTAGAGATATTTAACTGCTGCAATTGCCTTTTATGGTATATTTACTCTGAGAGCTTTGTGATATTTGTTGTTCTATTACCTGGTGTTTGTATTTAATCTGCCACCTGTTTTTATAGTGGTTTCCCCACTTTTTTGTTGTATGAATGTTGCTAGTCAATTTGAACATTATTATTTTTTTAGGAAGGCAGGATGTGAAAATTGTAAACAAACAGGCAAAGTTCTCCAGCTGCTTCAAATTGAAGAGCCTGATGTACTCATTTTGGCTAGTCTGGATTACAGATGTACATAATGCCATGGCTCTCCTCGTTGAAGTGGTACAAATGTTTCTGTTGTAACAAGAAACCTGTGGTTCATTAGCTAGGGCTAGGGCTGATGAAAGGGACACGGGTGGCACTGTGGGTTAAACCACAGAGCCTAGGACTTGCCTATCAGAAGGTTGGCGGTTTGAATACCCGCGACGGGGTGAGCTCCCATTGCTCGGTCCCTGCTCCTGCCAACCTAGCAGTTCAAAAGCGCGTCAAAGTGCAAGTAGATAAATAGGTACTGCTCCAGCGGGAAGGTAAACGGTGTTTCCGTGCGCTGCTCTGGTTCGCCAGAAGCGGCTTAGTCATGCTGGCCACAGGACCTGGAAGCTGTACGCAGGCTCCCTTGGCCAATAAAGCGAGATGAGCGCTGCAACCCCAGAGTTGGCCACAACTGGACCTAAAGGTCAGGGGTCCCTTTAGTTTGGGAAAAAATCTAACTTCATTTACCTGAAATGTCCTTCTACAGCTCAAAATATAAAATGAGATTCTGCACATTACTGATTTCAGATTGAGCAGAGAGGTGTTCATCCACCTATGACCTGTGAGGTAGCCTGACCACTTGTAATACCTTTCTAGATGACTAACCAAAGCTATTTTTTCTCCAGGTTCTCAAGCAAACAAGAGTATGCTGTAGTTTATTAGCTTGCTATCATACTGGTGACTTGTTTACATAATGCTTCATTTAAAAAAAAAATCTAAGCAGGTTACCAAAAATAATATAAAATGTTTCCAAATTAGTCCTGATGAAATCAACTGACATCAAAAGCAAGTGGACATAATAAAATTATCAAATATAGACAAAATCACTAGTCTAAAAACAAATATACATGATAAAATTGCATGTCTGAGTAAACTTGCTTAAACAAAAATGGTTTTACAGGCATCAAAACCAAATGAGCTTTGGGGAACAATCCTTTGGCAAGATCTGCTGTCATTGGCACCTTAGTAAGCAATGGATCACCTGCTCAGCTGGCTGATTCCCCAGCTGGCTTTAAGTCCCCAACCCCAGCTCAGCCCAAGATGTGCTGGCTCTAAAACAAAACCGAAGTAAGTTCCCAACAAAAGGGGTATTCTGGGGCCATGACAGGGGCAGGACCAGAGAGGGAACAGGTTGAATCCTAAGCCCATTCAGCTCAGTCATGTGATCTGGCAACCAGGACTAGAACAGTATATTAAAGGCTTGTTTCCCCTCTACCAGGCTTAGGCAGAGAAGTACCAGCAGCCCCACTGCTGAACAGGGTTTGGATCTGGTGCAACTTTATACTAGTTTAACTTGTACCAGCTTGCTTTACACCAGCTTCCAGGGCATTAAATTGTTGTCTCATAGTAAGTTCTTGACCACAGTAACCTTGTGGGAGAGGAGAAGAAATTGTTTGCACAGTATCTATAGTACCAATCTTATTTGCTAAGGCAAATTGCTTCTATTTTTGTCCAGGCCATTGTCCGTGGACTGACCACTTCATTGCCAACCACAGGCATTGAAGTCTATTTTCAAATAATGCATGAATGAATTTTAAATGTTCACACAAATGAAATAATAAAAATAGAGGCTGCAAAATATTTTTAAAATCACATTCATATTCACTGTGCTGGACTCAAACAGAACGCAGTTCTTTCTGATTTTCCCTTGCTTGGATTTTAATTTGACCTTATCTATTCTACTTTTTCTTCATAGCATATGGATGCTTTGAGGACTATTGATATAAATAATGTGATGATATGATTAAGCTGCATCCCTAAAGAAAGCAAGAGAGAGAGAAGTCACCCTAAATAATATGTATTGGATGATATTTATCATCTTAAGGATTTTTACACTGGAAAAAATATGAAGGTGCTCATTATAGAAGACTTCTATAAAACATGTTTGATTGATGATAAAATTAGTTTGATAAATAGAAGCTCATAGTTGCAAACTACTGAACTAGTGTTCTGGAGTCAGTCTGAAAAATATCGGTGCAAAGGAGAAACATAATAGTTTCCTAACCCATTCTGTATTGACTTTCAAAGATATTGACATAAGTAATATAGAGCAGGTTATGTTGTAATGCAATTTCATTTCATGTTGGGTTTTCCACAGTTACCCTACTTTGACTTCAGTAAGAAAAGAACCTTAGGAAATATGTTGAAAGCGCCTGTTTTAAGAGTACAGAAAAAGCTTTTATTTTATCTATTTTTTTGGCTGCGTGTTGTTTATTTAAATCTAGTGGCAGATTCAGAAACAATCCCAATAAAATAAATAACACACCCAAAACAAAACCCTAGAGCTATGCTTTCTCTCATGGGTTGTGGGTGGTTTGGTGGGGGCAGTAGGGCTCACCTGACCTCCCAACAGCTGAGTCATTGCTGGTTACCAGGAAGAACAGAGGAGGCGCACAAGGAAAGTTGGCCAGAATTGGCAGAGGCAATCTGGAGTTCATACCAGCGTGTTTGCACCACGCCTACCTTCTCATCCCTTCACCTCTCCTTCCAGGTTAACAGCAGGAACTTGGTTGCTGGGACATCAGGTGAGCACAATTGCACAATCCCACAGTTAAATAATGCTCTGAAAGACCCACAAGGGGGTGGGAGATCATACCATCATGCTTGAAGGCCTCTGCAAAGTGATAGAGGTTTGTCGGCGAGTGATAATGTTGTGGTGCCCCTTGCCAGCTTGGCGAAGAGATGCTCCCCAAAGCAGGGCTGCTTGATCGTTGCCTGCTCTTCGAGTTAAGGGCCGATGAGGAGTATGACGAGCTGGCAGACTTGAGCCTTAAGATAGCAGCATATGAAGTAGGGATTCCCGGAACAGCTTTGGAGTATCCTAACAGGCGAAATAAAAGAGAGGGAGGGGGTTATTCTGAGTTGTGGGTGAGGTATCTTTAAGAACGCACAGTTTTTGTACAAAGCAAATGTGACTTCTAATCTGGTCATGCACAGTCCGTGACGTCCAGCACTTCTTCGCATTCCCATTTGTATTAGACCTGGCTACAGTTACACAGGGACACAGGTGGCACTGTGGGTTAAACCACAGAGCCTAGGACTTGCCGATCAGAAGGTTGGCGGTTCAAAGCCCCGCAACGGAGTGAGCTCCCGTTGCTCAGTCCCTGCTCCTGCCAACCTAGCCGTTCGAAAGCACATCAAAGTGCAAGTAGATAAATAGGTACCGCTCTGGTGGGAAGGTAAACGGCGTTTCCGTGCGCTGCTCTGGTTCGGCTTAGTCATGCTGGCCACATGACCCGGAAGCTTTACGCCGGCTCCCTTGGCCAATAAAGCCAGATGAGCGCCGCAACCCCAGAGTCAGCCATGACTGGACCTAATCGTCAGGGGTCCCTTTACCTTTACAGTTATGCAGGCATTTATTAAATAATAAAAAAATTTCTTATTTGTACATCTCATTTGGACCATTTAAGGTTCAAGAGCTGCTCCTGAAATCCATGCAGCCGCTTTATTGTACCACCTGCATTGACTGGTGATCTTTTTTTTTTTTTTTAAAAAAAATCTTTTAAAAATAACTAAATAAATATAGTTTCATCGACTTCCAATAAATGATGCATTGCAAAGTGGAAGTTAGGGTTTGTTCATTATTACCTTTAAAATCCTAGGGTTTAAGGTCAGTGAGAAAGAGGGTGAGTGGTTTGAGAAGATACTGAATTATTTGGGTAGGTTTGAACAATTAAAATGTTAAAAGTTAAATAAACCTTGTGGAGGGAGGAGTGTTAATGTATATAGAATTGTACATATGGTTGATTTGAATATGTTATTATTGATTATGTATACTCAATGTATCAGCCGCCTGGGGTTCACCATGTGGGTTTTGGTTGTTGGTAAAAAATAAAGAAAAAAATTTTTTTTAAAAAGGTCCTGAAGTCCAACCTGCTTGAGGGACTATTTCCTTCATTGTGAGTCTGTTTATCATTAAGCTGATCTGATGTACTGGGCACGCCACCGTCTTCTGACTTACAGATGGTGGCAACATGCAAGAAGGCTTTTTCATCTGCAGCATTCCTTCTGTGGAATGCAATGGCCAAAGAATTCTCTTTGATTTCAGCTGGCATTTGAGGACTTAAAAGTATGGAAAGACTTCAATTCTGCTGCTGTTTCATCGCAGCCCAGGCAAGGCAGTGGTGGGGCATGATAGAGCAGCAAACCCAGTGCCACAACTTCTGCCCCATTGCTCATTCTGGCTGTAGTGGAAGGGAGGGAGACAGCTCTACGCTATGCCAGCGATGGCAATGGGGCCCTCCCCTACCTGGAATGCTCCATTTGGGAGCTTTTGGGGGGGCTACCGTAAGGCCAGTGGCAATACTTCTGCTTACTCACTTTAAGGGGATGAAATGGTGAGCTCTGTCCCGATGGGGTGACACGAGCATCACTCTGCGGGTGGAAGAGTTTGGATGAAGAAGAGTTTGGATTTGATATCCTGCTTTATCCCTACCCAAAGGAGTCTCAAAGCGGCTAACAATCTCCTTTCCCTTCCTCCCCCACAACAAACACTCTGTGAGGTGAGTGAGGCTGAGAGACTTCAGAGAAGTGTGACCAGCCCAAGGTCACCCAGCAACTGCATGTGGAGGAGAAGGGAAGCGAACCCAGTTCACCAGATTACGAGTCTACCACTCTTAACCACTACACCACACTGCTCTGTGGTAGGTGGAGGGTGACCTCTGCCACCTCCAGTCCGTGGCACAGGAAAGGTTTGTATTGTGCCCTAAGTTTTTACCTGTTAGGATGGCCCTGAGTTGTGTTGTTTGGGTGACTTGTTATTTATTTGATTATTTTAATCAAATTATTTATATGGCTTTTGGTATTGTTCGATGTACATTTTCAGCTGTTGTATACATAAGATGCCTCCACAGAGCATCTCTGGTGAAGGGGAAAATTGGGATCGAAATCTTGGTATAATTAAAAGAAACAAGCAGACCCCAAAATACCACCAACCACAGGGCCATATGACCATGACAAGGTGAATGGATATCTGCATGAACTGTCCGTGCTACCTGTTTCTTCGCATGGATATGTGAAGCTAATTTAAGCCCTCCCATTCTGATCATATGGTGCATTATCTTATGCTAAATGCTATGTCCCTTGACCATACAAGAACACAATAACCATGATATTTAATTTAAAAATTCTAATGTCGCTATAACACTAACAATTCAATAATTAAGAGCTCTTTTAAACATACCGGAAACTTTATTGAGTATAAAACTTGCTATGAACTGCTGGCGTTAATTCCTAAAGGTAAAGGTAATGGTACCCCTGCCCGTACGGGCCAGTCCTGACAGACTCTAGGGTTGTGCGCTCATCTCACTCTATAGGCCGGGAGCCAGCGCTGTCCGGAGACACTTCCGGGTCACATGGCCAGCATGACAAGCTGCATCTGGCGAGCCAGCGCAGCACACGGAATGCCGTTTACCTTCCCACTAGTAAGCGGTCCCTATTTATCTACATGCACCCGAGGGTGCTTTCGAACTGCTAGGTTGGCAGGCGCTGGGACCGAGCGACAGGAGCGCACCCCGCCGCGGGGATTTGAACCGCCGACCTTTCGATCGGCAAGTCCTAGGCGCTGAGGCTTTAACCCACAGTGCCACCTGCATCCCGGCATTAATTCCTAGACACTCCCAAATATTTACACCTCACAACACATGAAGCTGCCTGTCAGACCATTGACTAACCTAGCTCAGAACTTCCTACACTGACTGGCAACAGCTCTCCAAGATTTCAGACTGGGATCTCTTCTCCGTCTTATCTGGAGATGTTGAGGACTGAACCTGGGACCTTTCACAAACAAAGCGGATCATTTACCACTGAGGTACTGCCCTTCCTCAGTGCCAGCCTAAGCCCCCAAGACTAGAAAACCTCAGCAGAGTTCACCTGAGCAGTAGCTTCCTCATAAAGACTCTTGAGACTGAAGGGCAAGGCATGGTCAAGGAAAGCAACTGTCCCCTAATGGTGAACGCAGAGTCTCTCCCCCTGGGACGAATGGGCTGTCAGGCACAGTTTGTGCATTTTGCGGCTCTTGTCAATCACCGCGGGCTTCCAGCATCTCGAAATTTACTGCATATTGGCAAGCTGTCAAGTATGACAGACAACTATTATCTCCGATCAGGTGCAGGTGGCAGGAAAAGGCACTCGGCTATCAGCAGGGAGCTCAGTAGACTAGACATAGCGCGAAAATAGATGGGAGCATACAAAAGCTGCCAAGATTGGACCACTGGCCAGCTTTTGAGGGCAGGGATTTAATGTAACCATTGATAGCATTCGTTCATTTTGTGCAGGGATGGGGAAGCTCAGGCCTGAGGGCCAAATGCACCCCCACATTTGGCCCTTGAGACCCTTCCCCTAGGCTGTGCCCCTTCCCCAACCACATACTTTTTTTGAGTGTTTTTACTCAAGCTCTGATAACACTTCCAGACTCACACATGAGGGCGTTGCTTGCTTGGCCTGCCCCTTTCTGTTTTCTTTCCTTCCCACTCAAAAATTGGAAAGTTTGGTGAAGTGAGGTGTGTGAGGTTCATTGTAGGAGGAAGTTGTGGTAATCCAGAGAGCTGGTAACAGCAGATCAGCTATTTGGAGATGTGCCTTTTTGAAATCTGGTCATCTCTCAGAAAATGCCCAAACTACTTGCAAAGCACTTGGGGAGACCCAGGCCGTTCCAAATCATGATGGGTGGCTTTCAGTATCTAGGGGCCTTCTATATGGAAAAGACTGAGCTAAACCACCCCCACCCCCCAGGTGTACCAACCCATACTTCCTTCAGCATGGAAGATAGTAGGAATGGAAACCATGACCTTTGGGGTGAACTGAGGGCTATTATAATGACTAATGCACCACACCACACTGACAGGGATGTCACATTCAGGCAGTGGGTGTTCAAATACAGGGAAGGGAGGGAGAGGCCTCAATCCTATAATAAAAGTTTCTCTTGTAATTGAATTTATATTATTTGTATTTTTTTCCACTTCTCTGTACCTGAAACAGATCACAAAGCATTTCAGACCGAAGGAAAAAAGTCTGATATTTAAGATGAGTTACAGTCATCTGCGGAGCAGGAAAATACAGCCTTCAGTTTTCAGCTCACGGTTTGATGAGCTGAAATTTATGAACCCAATAGACATGAGCAGCAGAGGGTGTAATCCAGAACATCTGGTCAGGTTTACATCCAAGTTTTCTCAGCCTGAATTCTTTTAGGGTTTAAAATCCAGAGACTGTGCAGTATAACTATAATGCGTCCGTGTGGATAATCAAGCGTTAAAGCAGGGATTGCCTTTATTTTAGGCAATCCTTGCACCGCGCCAATTCTTTCTGGAACCAAAAGGGGGAAGCTCTCTCAGGGACAAACCACCATGTAATGAATCCTGACAGGCAGCCTCAGGAGGCAGCAATTCTGAGTGAAAGGGTAGCTGCCTGGCGTTGCAGCTTACAAGGAGAGAGAGGAGAAGAGAGGTGACAGGCAGGTGGAAAGAGAGTTTAATCCTCCACCTGTGGCATTTTTTTGCTCAAGTTCCCCCCCCCACCAGTATGATCATTACAATTTATTACTTGCCCTTCATCCCAAGGTTGCAAAAATTAAAAACACAACATTAATATTAAAACATAACATTACACAATATTAAAGGGGGAATGTTGGAGAATTCCAATGGAAATGGAAAAGGGAGTGGAGATTGTTGCAGTTTGTGGTAGGGAACAAAAATTGGGTAAAACTAATATGATTTGTATTTGTTAATATCATTGTTGTTGGGTTTCTTACAGTCCACAAATCATATGTAGTTAATGACAGGTCTGTTTTGGGGTGGGGTTTTTTTACATTGTTTTGATGTTTCCTTTACATTGAAATGAATGTAAGTTGCATAAACCTAAAGAGTTATGTAACTTTAGTAACTTATGTGGACAATGAGACAAATTGTGCAATACTTTGTGGAAGTTGAATTGCAGTGGAAAGGAAACAGTGCTGATTGTGATGAATGCAGGTTGCAATGAAAATCACTGCTTTCTTACAACTCAGCACTCCCCCCCGCCAGCAGCTTTCGTCCTTGCACAGAGCTCAGATAAATACACAGATGTGTATTTATCACATCTTTCATCAGCTGCTTCTGTAGATGGAAACTTCACTCTTGATACTTCAGACATAGCAACATAGGTAGCCGACTTTTGCCAAGTCAGACTAGTTGAGTGCTGTCTATGCAAATTTGTACTTCAGGGTTCAAAGAAGGGGTGTCTCCCACCCCTAGCTGAGGATCCTAGGCATTGAACCTCAGATGTTTTGCATGCAAAGCAGGTGTTCTATCCCTGAGCTATGGTCCTCTTCCAAAGACTGCACCCAAAGAAGATCTTGATTCTGCCATGGTTGGAGTCTTTGACTAGCTTTCTGATCAAAGGCCACCTATTTATGAATGATTGATTCCCCCCCAAAAAAAATAATAATAAAAGATTCAACAGTGGGGGCAGTGCTAAAGGCATGGTGTATAGCTGAATATGCCCTAGACTTGAGTAACACATGCACTGGTCTCTGATCTATGGGGGAACATTGGCTTCCTCCTACATATTGAGACTTTACTGTACACTTCAGTGGAGGAGAATGCTCTCCTTCTGTATAAGCAAAAATGCCTCTCCCCCCTGTGCTGAAGTGAATGGGGGAAGCCATTGGAAGCCAGAGAGATCCCTCAGCCCATTGGCCAGCTGCCTCCCCAAGGATTAGTGGTTCAGGGCAACCATCTTTTCAAAAGTCAGCTTTGGCTTGTTATCTTGTATAGGAACACATATCCTATTTCAGTTCCTGCCTTGAAATGGCATTCTATTTTTCTTAAACCCTTTTTTATTTCTCACCATAAAGAATTACTTAGTTTTGTAATTTAATACTGCTGCACCCATAAAAAGAAGAAGAAGAAATAGCAATAGTCCGTGATCTACCGTTAAATATTAAAATGAAGTATGGGCAGAGGGTTTCTCGCAGTGATGCCACAAGAAAGCTCCACGTAGCAATATAATGTGGTTTTCTTTACAATGCTATCTTCCATTGTCTCCCGGTCTATTCCTTATCATATTTTAACAAGATCTACACTGTCCCAGAAGGTTGAACTTATAGATTGATCATAATTTTTCCTTGGGACTAGAGACTAAGCAAACATCTTGTGTGAAATGAGCCTTTTTGGTATTCTATACACACATTAACCCTTTCAGAACAGAAACTGGTCCTGCAGTTCTGCTTATAGATAAAGAGTGAAGGCTGCAACTTGCTTGATATTTTGATTTCCATGTACTGTATCTTATATGATTCTGATGCCGGTTTTGTTTCTTAATAAAATTTGGACAAGAATGATAAGGAGCAGGGGGTGGGGGTGGGGTGGGGAGCTGGGTTCACATTAAATTGGTTTCCATCCTGATCACTGGGTGCATTTAAATGTGGACATTTCAAGTTTGTTTTGCTAAATCCTCTGGGACTTTTCTTGTTTAAACTTATTTTTAAAGTGGGATTCCCACACTTGAATAGGAGGCAAGAAGTCGTGAATTATAATTATTTAATTTGTCATTAAAGTGCTCATCATATTTATTACCCTGCCATTCTAAAGGCTCCAGGTGTTGAATGAGATGAGCACATTCTATGCAGGTAATAATTTTATTTTATCCTCACAATAGTCTTTCTTCTTTGGCGACCACTCATAGCCAAGTAAGTTTGAGTCCGCAAGTGGAGGCCAATCCTGGATCCACACATCCTTCCACAGTGGGGACATAGGTTTCCAGGTGGGAGTCCCAGGCCACAGATGGAAATCTCGCCCCTCTTGCATTAAAATCACCCAGGAGGCATCTCAGATGGTATCCAACTGAGAGTAATAAATAAATAAATCTTTAATGTCTTCATCAGAATCCAGTGTTGGTGCATAAGTGCTTAGAATAGTAACCTGTTCTTTTTGGCGAGTTTTATTCAAAGGGTTGAAAGTCACTCATTAATGCCGGTAGGGACTTCTGACAAGAGCTTCACAAGATCGTTTTTGATAGCAAAGCCTACTCCATGCATTCAACGTTCTTGTTCAGGTAGACCTTTCCAGAATAATGTGTAGCCTCCTTTTTCTTCCTTCAGTTGTCCCTCACTTGCTCTTCGAGTTTCTTGAAGCGCTGCAATATCGATGTTAAGATGTCGCAGGTCTCTTGCAATGATGGAAGTTCTGCGTTAGTACTGTGAGGCAGGCTGGGCTGGGAGAGGTGCTGACTTCCCTCAACCCCTCCTAGAAAGCTTGTTAGCGAGGTGGAGATTTGAAATGAAGGTTCTCCCTGGTACAGGATTTTGTTCCCCAATCACATCTGATTATGTATAAACTTTGTATGAATTTTTAAAAACGTTAATAGAAGCTTTTATGACGTAAATCTAAAGAGCTGTGACTGAGGACAGGAAATTTCATAGTAACGAAAGGGAAATTTCATTTAGTCTGGTGATAACATCCTTCACTAACACCACATTAGGCAATCTGGTTCCTGACCTTTCGAAATGTAATTGCTAAAGGGGCCCCTTCATTTGATTGGGATTAATGTTAACGATGCCGTTTCATTTAACAGTGGCTGTTTTATGCCACTCATGAGGGTTTCGCGTTCCAAGAGATGTGGGCTCTTGTAAAATATATTTAGAAATGGTTAATACATTATGTAGAAGCAAACCACGCTTGAGTTTGTTTGCTTAGAGCCTGGAGTCTGCACTCAGCAGCACCAACAGAGAGCAGAATCCAGTCTTGCCCCCAAGAAAACCCATTTCCAGTTGAAGCCCCTCTAGGCAGCAAGCTGGCCCCGCTTAGACCTAGCTCCACCCCACCCCCCACACCGTAACTTAATTAGAAAACACTGTTCAATAGTATTGTTTCCATTCATCAGCCAGAACTGGCCCTGTCATGAGGCAGAATGAGACTCTTGCCTCAGGCGGATGATCATGATGGACCCACAGGGCTGCCTTCTCCTGCTGCAGCTGTATTGTTAGCAACACCAGCCACCGGCCCACCACTATTACTGCTGTGGTGGCTTGTGGCAAATGTCCATCCACCACTGGTGTAAGAGGGAGACTGTGGGCAATGTTGCAGCAGACCTCTCTGATCTCCCCACAACTCACTCACTGAGGGGTCCTTCTTCAGAGTGAGGTGGCCTCAGAGTTTGCTTGTGCCAGCATGGGTGGCAAATCCTGGTCAAAATTTAAGAGACATGAAGACACAAGATTTACCCACCCTGGAAGAATGGCAGATGAAGGTGATAGAGTACATGGAGTTGGCAGAAATGACTGGCAGAATCCGAGACCAGGGAGAAGAGGTGGTGGAAGAAGAATGGAAAAAAATTAAAGACTATCTACAGAAATACTGTAAAATTAATGAATGTTAAAGGGATGTTGGATTGAAAACAAGTGGTGTTGGTTAAAAGATTAATAAGAATATGTAAATATGGATTGATAATGGTGGAAAATATATATTTATTATAGGTTAAGATGTTGAGTAAGGATAAATGATAGAGGGTAAGGATTTGCTGAACTAAATATCTGAACTGGAATACAAAAAGGGAGGTGTGAGGAGGTCAAGAAACTAGTGAATGAAGTATAAGATATGAAAATACTAATCTTTTTTCTGTTTTGATTTTTGGTGTTTTTTCTTCTTCTTTTTCTCTATTCTGTTAACTGTTCTCTATTGTGTATCTCTATGTGTTTTGCTTTGTACTGTATTTTCTCATTTTTGTAGCTTTTTTGGTTTTTGTATTCTATGTTTAAATTTTGAAGCTTTTGATTGTTTATGAAACTTTAATAAATATTATTTAAAAAACAAACAAACAAAATTTAAGAGACATGAAAAAACAGGATTTGCTACCATCATGACACAGCAGCAGTGGCACAAGCAACCTCCATGGCCACATCACCCACAATGCCTCACTCTCCTCAGAGCACAGGGGATGCTGGCCAATCAGGGAGGAGGAAACGGCAGAAGATGGTGAGGGCAGGGGCAGTAGCTTCAGGCAGTGCAGTGCGCTGTGCTGGTCCTACAATCCATGAAACCTCTACGCTTCCGTTTGTAGGGCGCACATTCTCCACAAGTAGGGTGGAGAATTCTGGGAAACCACTAGCACACAGCCCTACTCTTTTGGAAGTGCAAGTATGCATTGTCAACCAGGTCACCTCAATCCACATACATGTTGATTCACTCAAAGGACTTTAAATGGTTCATCAAGCAGGGCATCTTACTTTTATATGCTCTAAACCTAAATCTAAACCCTCCAAGTTTTAATTGAATGCTGATACATTTTTCAGCTCTCTGACATTAGGGGGGCATTGCGCCAGCAGGAACAGCTGGGTGGTTGTTACTGAAAATATTAACATTTGTTTATTATTGCATTTATAGTCCTCCTTTTCTCCAAGAATTTCAAGGTGCTGCACATGACTCTCTCCCTTCCATATTACCCTCACAACAATCCTGTGGGTTAGGGTAGGCTGAAAGTTGGTGACTGGCCCAAGGTCACCCGGTGAGTGGGGATTTGAACCCTGATCTCCCAAATCCTAATCTGGCCCTCTAACCACTACATTGTACCAGCACAGGAAACAAGTACCCTTGCTGCATTATTTTAGCTGAATACCATTTTTCTTTCAACAAGCCTATCCAAACACATAATTTTGTCTTTGTTTTTCATTTTGAAGATTTTTATCTGGCTTTTTATTGATAATTGTTTAATATCACTGCTTAGAATTTATGTTTGATGCTTGCCGATCAGAAGGTCGGCAGTTCAAATCCCTGCGACGGGGTGAGCTCCCGTTGCTCAGTCCCAGCTCCTGCCAACCTAGCAGTTCGAAAGCACGCCCCAAAAAGTGCAAGTAGATAAATAGGTACTGCTCTGGCAGGGAGGTAAACGCCGTTTCCATGCGCCAGAAGCGGCTTAGTCATGCTGGCCACATGACCCGGAAAAACTGTCTGCGGACAAACGCCAGCTCCCTCGGCCTAGTCGTCTGTGACTGGACTTAACTGTCAGGGGTCCTTTACCTTTTTTAAGTGGTTCCTACATATTTCTTTTTTAAAAAAAAAAATGGCAGTGAAAAACTAGTAAAAGCAACACAAGCCTTTGTAAAGGTACTTTCTTTTCCACTTCCCCTGTTTGCATTTCCATCAGACAGCAGATGGAAAATGCCATCCGAAAGCACCCTCAGCAATCACATGTGTCTAGCATATATATATATATATATATATATATATATATATATATATATGTGATGAGATACTTTTTATTGGCTCAACTAGTATATAAAAGTACTGCAAGTGAGCTTCCAAACTACATGTTCTTTGTCATCTAAGCTATCGACAAATGTGTCGTGTTTTTATAGACTAGTGGGACCCATAAAAAACATTGTTTCTCCCTGAGTTTCTCCTGAAATGAGGGGCATCAAATGTCCTATCAACAATGATGAATGATGTGATTATTTTTGGAGAGTGGTCTCTTAGTATGAGCGCAGGGGCCAGTATTAACAACTGGGTATCCTGTTCATAGTGCTATGGATTATATATTGGATAACCGAAACGTCCTGAAACGAGGTACTTTCCCCCAAAGCTGGAAGCCTGAAGCCAAAGAATTGGCAGCTTATTTCTAACCAGCATGTGAAATTAAGCCACTTCGTGGGCCTCATTGCTTTCACAGAGGTGCAAGACTCTTGTGTCATTCCTCTCCCAGGGCCTCCCCTTTCTCTTATCTTCTTAAAACCCCTTTCTCCTCTATATACCTTTCCCTGTTTCTTGACCCATTGCGTATCTTGCAAATATCCTTTAGCACCTCAACACTGGAGGTCTTATCCCTTATTTTTCTTACCTCCTTTCACCTTTCCTAATTCTCTGCCCATCTCAGTAACCTACTCCTGCCCTGGTTATTTTTGAGAGATTTTAATCCCAGATGAACTGACACATCCTTCTTTCTTTATAGATGCTGGACTGTGAACATTCTGATAGCAAATCCAAATGTTTGCAGAGGTATGGGGGGGGGGACCACAGGGTGTGTGTGACTCTGATGATGCACCTACCACCACAAAAACCAGGTCAATGAGAACTGAACATGTTTAGCAAGCATGGAATGCTGATTGACTATTGAGGGAGAAACATGGAAAATGGTATGGCTAGCTTTCAGAGACATTGAACAAGAGCAACTCACACTGGAAGATTTTGTTCTGGGTCCCATTTGTACAACCATTTGCCGGTTGAAGTTAAATCCTTCGAAGACAGAGGTCCTCTGGCTGGGGCGGGACGATATGGGGTCGAGGGGGCAACTCCCATCTCTTGCGGGGGTGCAATTAGTGCCAGCACCGTCCGTTAAGAGTTTGGGTGTAATCTTCGATACCTCCCTCTCTATGGAGTCGCAGATTACAGCTATAACAAAGGCGGCATTTTTTCATCTCCGCCAAGCTAAGCAGTTGGCCCCTTATCTCTCTCGCCCTGACCTAGCCACTGTGATCCATGCGACGGTCACCTCCAGACTGGATTATTGTAACTCGCTCTACGTGGGGCTTGAGACTGACCCAGAAACTCCAGCGGGTGCAGAATGCCGCGGCGAGACTCCTTATGGGGTCTTCGCTGCGAGAGCACATTCATCCGGTATTATACCAGCTGCACTGGCTCCCGGTGGAGTACAGGATCAGGTTTAAGGTGCTGGTTTTAACCTTTAAAGCCCTATACGGCCTAGGACCCTCGTACCTACGGGACCGCCTCTCCTGGTATGCCCCACAGAGAAACCTACGGTCTGCAAATAATAACATCCTCAAGGTCCCAGGCCTCAGAGAGGTTAGGCTGGCCTCAACTAGAGCCAGGGCCTTCTCGGCTGCAGCTCCAAACTGGTGGAATGCTCTGTCAAAAGAGACTAGGGCCCTGCGGGACCTGACATCTTTCCGCAGGGCCTGCAAGACAGAGTTGTTCCGCCAGGCCTTTGGTCAGGGCGCAGCCTGACTCCCTCCTCTGGCAACCTGCACATAATTCTGCTTAATTGGTTGCCATCAATTTGATTTAATTAATTTTTATAATGAAATATTTTTAGATTGTGTGATTATTTGACTGATTATTTGATTGTTGTTAGCCGCCCTGAGCCCGGCTTTGGCTGGGGAGGGCGGGATATAAATAAAATTTATTATTATTATTATTATTACAATGTAAAATAAATTGTAGGCTCCCTAGAAAGAATATGGCAGTTGGAGGGGTAAAAGGTAAAGGTAAAGGGACCCCTGACCATTAGGTCCAGTCGTGACCGACTCTGGGGTTGCAGCGCTCTTTATTGGCCGAGGGAGCCGGCATACAGCTTCTGGGTCATGTGGCCAGCAAGACTAAGCCACTTCTGGCGAACCAGAGCAGTGCACGGAAACGCCGTTTACCTCCCGCTGGAGCTGTACCTATTTATCTACTTGCACTTTGACGTGCTTTCGAACTGCTAGGTTGGCAGGAGCAGGGACCGAGCAACGGGAGCTCACCCCATCACGGGGATTCGAACCGCCGACCTTCTGATCGGCAAGTCCTAGGCTCTGTGGTTTAACCCACAGCGCCACCCGTGTCCCTTCACTAGTTATGTACTATAGAAATGATCCCTGAAAGCATAGTTGGAGTGGTAAGATTATTTTATTACTCAAAAGGAGTGAGTGAGTTGCTTTTCTTGAATGCGTTCAGGGATTGCTTGTGCCAGAATTCAGCTTTCTAGCTAGTAAGGAAGTAGTTCAAAAAGTTTGCGTGCATTTTGATTTCCCTTCCCCCATTTTGAAGGGAGCATCGTAGAAAAGTACATGGCTGGTAGACAGGAACCCTGTACAAACATTTGATTTTCAGCTGGTCCCCACCCCCACCCCAGTCGGGGGCCCTGCTGTACATGAGCCACATACTCCAGATTCTAAGGCTGTGAAATGGGTGTATTTCATGAACAACTACCCTACAAATTCCTGCATTGCAGGTGGTTGGACTAGATGATAATTGGAATCCCTCCCAATTCTATGAGTCTTTGATTCTATGATTCTAGGAAATGTTGAAGCCACTTTCAGTGAAGCCTGAACACCCATACTTATACTTCCAAACACATAAATACACATTTGTGCATGCATGCATGCACACACACAAAATTTAGTAGCCCACAACGTCCTGCAATTTGTTTCTTGAGTATGATTTTTTTTCTCCCTAGCCAGCATATTAAGACTCCTATCCTTTCTGGAGTCAGTCTCATTAAATTATTGATAGAAGCCTAGCTATTCAGCACTTGCAGCTGCTCAGAGCTTGATATGATAAGATTTAGACATAATTCACCAAAATAACACCATAGGCAATGCAGACTCATGGAAATTCTCGGTGGTTGGAGACCTCATTTTGCAGAATGAGAATTTAGATTCACTGAGCGATCTAATTTAATGTGTCAGAGATGAGAAATTTGTTAATATTATTCATAAGGAACATTAATCCCATGTAGTCCTTGATCAAATCATTACATTTCATCCAGCCTGTAGCTACACCGGGTACGGGTGAGGCAGTGGCAAATGTTCAGACATTAGCAGCTGTGGGTCGAGAGCTGGAGACCTTTCAAGTCTACAGGCTGAAGTATCACATTTTCTGCCAGCCAAGGATGTACAGGAAGGTAGGAGACCTCTCTCTCAGGTACACAGCATCCTTGGGGAGTTGTCAGGGAGACCAGCATCCTATCAGGGGCACACTTCCACACCTTTTGTGCAGGGCTCTATGTCAACAGGTGCAACCTGCTCCCTGCTATAGACGTTTGCCTTCACATTCATGGAGGGCTCAATATGGAATAAAGATGACACACCAGAGCGGGTGGGACTTGGTACCCACTTTTGTGTGTCATTGCTGGCATGTAAGAGCAGTGAACATCCAGATAGGGATTCTCATAGGAGCACCAGTGCAGAAAGAGTTTGTGGAACTGTTGGTGATTTTTAAAAACTCATGTGACTCTTCCTTATTCCATTTCACATCAACCCTTTCCTAAAATCCAATCCCTTTCATTTTTTTTAAAAAAATAATTCCTTCTGTTACTTGTTTCTGTCTTGGGCATTAATTTGCTTTGCAATTTCTATTAATTTGGTGCAAACGAAGAGAACAATACACACAAACAAACATACACACACACACACACTTAAAAAAACCCCGCTTACTTTTTTATTCCTAATCTCTGCACCTAAGGCTCTGTGTCGGATTCAAAGTAAATGACATTTTGTCAGCATCACAATTCAGTTTGTGATTAATAAATAAATAAATCCTGAAAATTCACCAGTCTTTTCATGTGAATTTCTCCCGATATACACAAATTTGTCGGCAATCTTGCCGACAAATTAGACACATTTTGGCCTGTTGTTTTCACTAACACATACAGTTTATGTAAATCTCGCTCCAGTATATGCAGTTTTTATGTGGGACAAATGCACTGAAAAATTCGGAGATGCGTGAACTCTGGTTATGTGGGGTTTTTTGGGGGGGGGGTTGTTGGGATTTTTTTGCATATTTTGGGCAAGGTGTGAAATTGGCAGGTTAGCCTTCCAAAGTGAACTGAACTGATTTTCTTTATGATCTCTACTTCTGATTGGCCAGAGTCACACAAGTGATCGGCCCAGAGAGCACTGCCCTCACTTAATCCAGCCTTGATGGCAGCTTAGCACAGCCCTATTCTTAAGTAAAGGGTTCTGACTGCCTAGCTGCAAGCTGTGAGTTTTGAGTGACAGTTGGTCAGTGGCTAGAGCTCAATGACATTTACTGGTTCTCTAATTAGAATACTTGCTTATAATACTTGCAAATGTGACCTTCGCTTGCACGCAGTATTTTTCTTTTTCTTTTTCTGCTACCAATCATGTTAAGTCAAATGTCACTAAAACTCCGAGACAGTTTTTCTCCAAGCTGCAACTTTTAATTATGTCTTTCTGGATGAAGTGCCTATTTTATTTTGATACCCTGATGAGCACAAGTCAACTGTTTTCACTTCAAAAACCACAATGTTTGCCACGGTAATGAGTAATTCTTAAAGTTAAGCTGCCAACCTAGGCACACTTGCTGAGGAGTAAGCCCCATGAACAAAATAAGGCTTACTTCTGACCAGATATGCTCAGATTCGTGCTGTTAGAAATAATTTGATTTCCCCCCTTTGCTGACTTTTGTTATCCCTATATATTTGTGAACGGTTTTTAAATATGATATTGCCCTTGGCAAATCTCAGGTTTTTCCCATTACATGAATGATAATATATGAATAATGATCAACTTTTCTGGCAACCAATAAAATTCAAAGTATGTGAGACTGCCATTTTAGTATTACAGGCTCCGGCCTGCCTTATACCTTACGGGGGATGTTAACTCTAGTCTGCTGAGCCAGAGACCAGACACCAAGGCAGGCTGGAGAAGTAGGCAGAAATATGTTTATTTTAATATGATTGTGATATATATATATATATATATATATATATATATATATATATATATATGAGACAATATAGAAGCCTATTTTGGCCCCTTAGCCCTCCACTTCTGACCCAGGTATACCACAAAATATACCTGAAGGAGCGTCTCCACCCCCCATCGTTCAGCCTGGACACTGAGGTCCAGCACTGAGGGCCTCCTGACAGTTCCCTCACTGCAAGAAGTGAAGCTACAGGGAACCAGGCAGAGGGCCTTCTCGGTAGTGGTGCCCGCCCTGTGGAACGCCCTCCCTTCAGATGTGAAGGAAATAAACAACTATCTGACTTTTAAAAGACATCTGAAGGCAGCCCTGTTTAGGGAAGTTTTTAATGTTTGATGTTTTATTGTGTTTTTAATATTCTGTTGGGAGCCACCCAGAGTGGCTGGGGAAACCCAGTCAGATGGGCAGGGTATAAATAAAATATTTCTCCTACTTTCATTGCTCGCCGTGTTCTAGAAAAGTAGGGTCTAGAATGCTCTCTAGTCATAATGTGTCAGCCAGCTGTTCCTGCTTTGCTTCTCCCATTATTTCCCAGCTTTGTCCCTCTTCTCTCTTCTCTCTCTGAACTGTGACCCTCTGCAAACCACTGTTGTAAAGGTTCAGGAGAAGGGGGAGGCGGCCTCCACCATTCCTCCTCAATCCAGTTCCTGGTTAAACAGACCCATGCAACTGTTTATAGCCATGATCACTCAGCCTGCAGAAATTAGGACTCAAGCAAAGTTGTAAGTCTTAAGTCATAGCTGCATGTGGACTGAAACCTGGTGATGAACCTGGGAAGGGAAGAGAAGACTGTCTCCCCCAACTCTCCCAAAATCAGGATTTGAGGACCTGGGAACCACCGGATGCTGCACTCCAAATCCCATCAGTCCCAGCCAGCATGGAAAATAATGGCAGGTGTAGTCCATAAAGCACTGCAAGGTCACATGCTCATCATCCCTGCCCTGAATGGTACTACTTTTTTCTAGCTTGCCTGGAAGACATTAGACGTATAATCATATTTAAACAAGGAGCAGCTATCTATGTAGGATGCAAAATCACCTCCTTTATTTTTGAATGCAAAGGCATTAAATGTTGTTTATGGTCCAGCAGGGTAGAAGCTTAGCAATAAGCCTCCCGATAAAATAAAATAAAAATGATGGTATCACATATATTTACCTAAATATTTGTATATGTTTATGCTAGGTATGTATCTCTTTTTATTGCATCTTGAAGTACTGCATTATAAAAATGAAATATAAACCTCTGTACTTGTACGTATTATGAGGCCATAATTTTGTCTCAGTGTTCTAATGACAAGGAAAACCCACTCACATGCACTTCTTATGCTTTATGTTACTATCTGGGACCTTTTAGGCATGCTTGGGATGAAAATCAAATTACTTCCATAAGTCTTGCCCAGACATAAAAATAGTTGATTTTTTTTAATTTTTTAAAAAATCGATATACTTTTTGAAAGTAATTCTCCAAAATCTAAATTATGATCCTCAGGAGGTCCAGGGGTGTGGTATTAAGGGCCCAAATAAGTAAAAATTTATCTGGTCAGAGATTATATTGACTCATATCATTGCCAGTAGGTCATGTCATATTAAGTTATGTAATGTTATGAGATCCTGTATTTTACAGGGGTTGTGAAGTTTAGTGCTAGAATGTGTATAATTTGTGTATAATTTGGCACTGCTACATACTATGTGTTCAATATGTTCATGATGCATTATGCACTGCTATGTGCCCTTGTGTGTCATTTATTGCTATGTATTGATTATTATTATTATTATTATTATGATGATGATGATGATGATGATGATGAATTGCATTTATATAACTGTTTTAGTCCCCCCCCATACAGAATGGCTATCATGTGATGTACTGACATAGGCTGTTTATTATGTTCTACGTTGGAAAAAGCCTGTGGTATTTTGACGCAGGGTCATATATACCTTTAAAATAAATAAATTAGTTCCTCTTTTTTGGAATACCTACAGCACTTGCTAAGCATCTCTCCTTTTACCCTACGGCTCATTTGCACCAGAGCCTACTCCCCTGTATTGCCTGGTGTTTGACTAATCCTCTGCTCTCCGACTTAGTGCCTGCTAAATATTTTACAGCCTTCCACTCACCTTGGTGTGCATTGTCAAGACCTTTCTGTGGCTTAGTCATTCCCCCAGGAATCCCACAAATTAATCACTGGATGTGTTGTCAGCACTGCAGGAGACGCTTGTAAACAGCTTTTGCTAACACTTAATTAAACTAACCTCTTACTTGTGAAGGTTGAAATTCATTCCAGTCCACAGGACCAACACTATATAACACCCCAGCCCCTTTAGCCCATGTATTCATCCACCCCTTCATAGCCAGCCATCCTCCCTTTCAGAAACTGGCCCTACTAAACATCTTCCAATATAATAATGCCCACTCACATCACAAAGAGCTCATAACCCACCTACTCTCAGCAGCCAGAAGCATCATAGCCAGACACTGGAGAGACCTGTCCAGAATAAGCATGGACCAATAGACGCAGGTGGTGCTGTGGTCTAAACCACTGTACCTAGGGATTGCCGATCGGAAGGTCGGCGGTTCGAATCCCCGCAACGGGGTGAGCTCCCGTTGCTCGGTCCTAGCTCCTGCCAACATAGCAGTTCAAAAGCACGCCAAAAAAGTGCAAGTAGATAAATACGTACCGCTCTGGCGGGAAGGTAAATGGCGTTTCCGTGCGCTGCTCTGGTTTCACCAGAAGCAGCTTAGTCATGCTGGCCACATGACCTGGAAAATCTGCGGACAAACGTCGGCTCCCTCGGCCAGTAAAGAGAGATGAGTGCCGCAACCCCAGAGTTGTTCGCTACTGGACTTAACTTTCAGGGGTCCTTTACCTTTTTAATGGTATCAAATAGTATAGGAAACAGCCTTATTAGAAAAACTAACCAAAAAACTGAAAGTGACACGGGGACAAATAGAAGAAGACTCCTTCACCCCGGTATGGTTCCCCTTTATCACATACACAGCCCAACAAGAGAACAACAAGAATCTGCTGACAACATAGAAATCAATCTGGCTAACGTGATCCACACACCCACACCCCTCACTACAGCCAACCAACGACAACCAACCACACCCTAGGCCACCCCCAACCTCTCTCACAACCAAGGAAATACAACAAGCGAATAGTAAGAGAACCTACACAAGGGACACTGAGACAAAACCCCACACATACACTAAGTAGAAGAATAGAAGCATTGCCACCCCACGCCACTCACCATTCCACCCTCCCCCTCTTTCCCCCTCTTTTCTTCATAACCTAACACTGTATGCAACATTAATATCTCACAACGAATGAAACTGATCTGTAGAAAACACAACTTGAAAAAAGAAACAATGCATGTATTTTTGTAAACTAAGAAATCATATATATATATATATATATATATGCTTTCGTAGATTTTCACGGGTACAGGAATGCAGGTTTTGGTGTCTTCGGGTGTCTTCCCGTGTAAGAGTTGGGGTGTCTAGGCGACGTTTCGACGAGGTCTCACTCGTCATCTTCAGGCTGGTGCTTTCGGCTTCTTGTTACTAGAACAGAGCAGGGTCTCAGTGTTTGAGTTCCTATAAATACTGTTGAGGGGGTGTGGTGTATAGCCTCCAACGTTCTGGGCAGAGAGGAAGTTCCCAGGTTAATGTGCCTTTTCTTCTTTTGTTCATTAATTACTTGAGGGATATCTTGAGTGATTACTTGAGTGATATTCTGAGTACCACTTAGGAGGGTCATTAGGTGTGGATTAGTTGCTAAAGCTTTCGTGTCTTGACCTCTTGAGCTTGTGAAAAGTTTTTCTGAGAAGATAGCTGTACTGCACTTAGTTGTGCTCTGGCTTGGCTTCGTGTATAGGGGCGAGCTGTGGTTTTGTGCCCTGTGCCAGCCAGATCTGTGTAGGGATTGCAGGGGGGTGCAGCATCCGGAGGTGCCACTATGGTTTGGCTACTGGATGGTGTCTGTAATTTATCTGTGGAGAGGGTCTGGGTTTGGGTCTGGTGTGGTTGATTGGAGATGGCGTTCTGTGTGCCTCTGGTTCTGGTGTCGGTTTTTGTGGGGAGGGCTAATTTCCAGATGTCTGGCAGGCGGGACGTGTCGTCACGCTTGTTCATGTTGTGAGGGTGTTTCTCTATCTCGATGGCTTCCATGATTATTCTCTTGTGGTGATGTTCCATGTTAAAGAGCAATTTGGAATCTGCAAAATTAATTTCGTGTCCTGTTTCTTTCATGTGTTGGTAAAGAGAGGAAGTTTTTTCTTCTTTTTTGACGGCATTCTTGTGTTCTGCGATACGTGCATTTATTCGTCTGTTTGTTTGTCCAATGTACGTGGCTGGGCAGACTTTGCAGGGTATTTCATAGACCCCTTGGTTTTCTAACTGGATTTTATAGGAACTCAAACACTGAGACCCTGCTCTGTTCTAGTAACAAGAAGCCGAAAGCACCAGCCTGAAGATGACGAGTGAGACCTCGTCGAAACGTCGCCTAGACACCCCAACTCTTACACGGGAAGACACCCGAAGACACCAAAACCTGCATATATATATATATATATATATATATATATATATATATATATATGATCAGCCCTTGCCATAATATCATGTGATTACACATAAAGCTTAAAGACTCTGGCTGTCAAATGCAGATCCCACAGCACTAGTCTTTTTGGCAGGGAGGGGCTTTTGAGAGACCCACTAGACAGGGTGTTTGGGGAATCCAATCTTTTGGGAATTCCATTATGAATGGAAGCGATTCACACTTTCTGCCAAAAGGAGTAGAGGTAGAATATGTTTATCCTGAGAGGTAGAATATGTTTATGCATGGATACTTAGAGAGAAAACACATTTAAGACTATGCACATCCCCCCCCCCAAAAAAAATCCCCAAATCCATAAATTAACATGAACATGGGCTATTAATGAATGCAAACAAGGATTATATGGACTGAAAAGTAACTGATTTGCCCAGCCTTATCTCCAGCTATTCCCTGTCCGCCTGCTCCCCACCCCATAATAATACGGAATCTGAAGAGGACATTAATTATAAGCCAATGAAGGATCTGTGGTGGCCCCCTGACAGAGTTATACATGGCTGTAAGGAGAAAACATTAAATATTTAACTTGTACTCATTTTTCCTAAATGCAAGTCTAAATGTTGACCTTTCCTTGTACACTTCATCATTCCAGAACTAATTCCCCTGGGAATGTTCATTTCAGAAGCCTAAGATATAAGAGCAATTGCTCATATACAGTATACCTACATATTAAATACTGCAATGTCAGTGGCAAATGGCTCATATTTCCTCTTTGTGTATGCACTCATTCATTTTGTAGGAGACTAGAACACAGCCACATATCTGATGATTCCCTAGAAATCATAAAGCCTTTTAAGCAAGGATGACCAAAAATGAAAGAAACCTTTTTTAAAAAAATCCTAATGCTGCCTTGATTTTGGGGGGGAGGGGGGAAACACCCTAGTATTACAAAAATGTGGCTTTATTTTCAAATCACTCTTCATAGAGGTGGCTGCTAGGGGGCGCATTGGAAAATGGCCAACAATACCATCTCTCCGGCTCACACGAGGTAATTAAGAGGCTGTAATGGGAGTATGCAGCCTCCCTCGTTACCCCAAAGGAATGGGGAACGCTGCCTTGCCTGCTGTGCCCATAATTCACCCACAGATTCGAAAGGGGGTGAGGGCACTAGGCACAAAAGCCCTCGTGTGGGTCGGCTCTCCTGGACGCTGTCTCTGATCTGCGCAGCTAGTTGTGGGAGCTCAAAATAAACAATCAGAACAGAAGCAAACGCACATACTTCAAGCGATGATCGGGAGTAAGGACTGCTAACTAAAGGGATCTCTGGGAAAAGGAGTGACGGGCTGGACTTAACAATAAATGAAGAAGAGGAATAAATCAAGAAGAAGATTCATCAAAGGATCGGTATGTCGGAGCGAGACTGAAAAGGAGGGGGGAGAAAAACTTTTCTTTTTTTTTTGTCTTATGTGAGTACCCAATAATCCCCCCAAAAAAGAATCGTTGCAATTACTGATCACGAGCAGGAGGAATAAGAACTGTGTGGAAATTAATTACTATGCAAGGACGTGGCTTATGGGAGCATCGGGAAACGAAAGTAAGTCCTTTGTGACGCAGTTATAAAAAGAGATTTATCATGGCAGGCCCGCCCGCAGAAATCTAGGGGGAGGAGGACTATGGCTGTTACTATGTTGGAGTGTGGGTTCCGCTTAGCAGGGCCCCCTGAGAAAATTTATGAGGGAGCGGCGGGCCTGGGGAGATCAGGACAGACTGTCGGAATGTTTTGTACAGAGCTGTTGAAATGGCGTCTGTCTACTTTTATGGCTCTTGGATGAGTGTAAAATCCACACAGGAAATAACGACGTTTGTCTTCAACCTGCTTGTGGAGATTATCAGAGATCACAAAGAAAGGAGATAACAACAAGAAGATGAGGAAAACAACAAAGAGAAGATTGAACAGAACTGTGAATATTATTTTGACAGAACTGTGTAATTAAAACAGCAGCAAGAGAGATGATCGGATCCCTTTCGGAGCTTGAAGCATGGGTACCCCCAACAAAAATTTGAAAAATTTGGCTGTGTAATTTGGAATTATTGTTATTTGGAATTAATGTGATGTGATTGGCCAGTTAATAAAAATTATTTTTTTAAAAAATCACTCTTCATAGTTGATCTACTCATATATGTAAATGGATTGCTTTCGAACTGCTAGGTTGGCAGGAGCTGGGACAGAGCCACAGGAGCTCACTTTGTCACGGGGATTCAAACCGCTGACCTTCTGATTGGCAAGCCCAAGAGGTTCTACTCACAGAAGGGAAGGCGGAAATTTTCTGATGATTTCCCCTCCCCAAATACATCCAAACCCATGACTTCAAAGGAGCAGATTTCTATTTATTTATTTATTTATTTATTTATTTATTTATTTATTTATTTAAGGGGGAAACTGCCCTCCACCTTCTATGAATGGAGGTCCCCGTTGGATGGAAATATATTTTGCAAATGTTACAGCGCAATGGGAAACAGTCGCTTGATTTTGGATTCAAATGTTAAATAGGATTGTCACGTGACATCACATGGCCTGGTGACTCCCCGCGATCAGCGGAATGGAGCAATATAAAATGATTCCCAACATGCCAGAATAACATGTGAAGAGGCCCTAAAGCTAAGAGGTGATGGAATGGTCACACTTCTCAGACAGGAGGCTAAAACCCCCACCTTCAATTCTCACAAAGACTTTTCTTTCCAAACATTCTATAACCTTTACAAAACCAGCTCCGGGATGAAAGGGTTGATGCACACATTATTCTAAAAGCCTTTAAAAAATAGGAGGGGGGAGAACCCTTTAACACCTGAAGTTATTGGTGACAAACATGAAATTTACCTAAGCTGCCGTGTAAATGTTCAAAGCGCCTTGCAACAGCAAGGGTGGCAAACAAATAATTCTCTCTGTGTTTGTTTTGGGAGACAACTCAAATTCCACAGTAATCTTGGCAGGCAGGAGAAAGCTTTCTTATTCGGTACTTCTTTTCTTTTTGGTAAGGACCCAGAATTCCCTACACGTTACATAAGTAATTCACTTTTGAAATGTTTTGGGGAAGAGTTAGGGGAAAGCAAGAAAGAAGCATTGCCACAGGGGCATATTCAGTGTTAGCTGTGAGGCAAATAGAAGGGGAAGAAATGGAGGCAGTGAGAGATTTTACTTTCTTGGGCTCCATGATCACTGCAGATGGTGACAGCAGTCACAAAATTAAAAGACGCCTGCTCCTTGGGAGAAAGGCGATGGCAAACCTAGATAGCATCTTAAAAAGCAGAGACATCACCTTACCAACAAAGGTCCGTATAGTTAAAGCCATGGTTTTCCCAGTAGTGATGTATGGAAGTGAGAGCTGGACCATAAAGAAGGCTGATCGCAAAAGAATTGATGCTTTTGAATCATGGTGCTGGAGGAGACTCTTGAGAGTCCCATGGACTGCAAGAAGATCAAACCTATCCATTCTGAAGGAAATCAGCCATGAGTGCTCACTGGAAGGACAGATCCTGAAGCTGAGGCTCCAAGACTTTGGCCACCTCATGAGAAGAGAAGACTCCCTGGAAAAGACCCTGATGTTGGGAAAGATGGAGGGCACAAGGAGAAGGGGACGACAGAGGATGAGATGGTTGGACAGTGTTCTCGAAGCTACCAGCATGAGTTTGACCAAACTGCGGGAGGCAGTGGAAGACAGGAGTGCCTGGCGTGCTCTGGTCCATGGGGTCACGAAGAGTCGGACATGACTAAACGACTAAGCAACAACAACAGAAGTATTTCTGCTCACATGAGGTAGGGCACCCAGTTTTTACATATCTGCCTGCCAATTACAGTCCTCTCTGCCATATAATCTCAAATAATTATATTGTAATCTCAAATGAAAGCCAAACAGTTGTGTGTGCTTTAGCCCATGCTGGGACCTTTTCGTTCTGGGGGTACGCAGGGGTACGCATACCCCTAAACATTTTGTGAATCTAAGTTTGGCCTCATTGAGGGGCAGTATTTCAATATGAGTAGGAAAATGAGAGTACCCCTAAACATTTTTTTTAGGAAAAAAGCACTAAGAAATATAAGAAATGCTTATATTGTTTTTGTGTGTTTGTGTGTGAGACACCTAAGTAAAAGGTAAAGGACCCCTGGACAGTTAAGTCTAGTCAAAGGCAACTATGGGGTTGCGGCGCTCATCTCGCTTTCAGGCCAAGGGAGCTGGTGTTTGTCTACAGACAGCTTTCCGGGTCATATGGCCACCATGACTAAACCGCTTCTGGCGCAATGGGACACCATGACGGAAACCTAAGCATACAGAAACACTGTTTATCTTCCCGCCACAGCGGAACCTATTTATCTACTTGCACTGGTGTGCTTTCAAACTGCTAGGTTGGCAGGAGCTGGGACAGAGCAACGGGGGCTCACCCCATCACAGGGATTCGAACCGCTGACTTTCTGATCAGCAAGCCCAAGAGGCTCGGTGTTTTAGACCATAGCGCCACCTGCGTTCCTATAGAGCACAGCACAGCTTTTGAGCAAGTAGATCTGCACATCTGATCTACCTCCAAGACTGTAGGATGACTCTGTATATTTGGCACTCTAAACTGCTGGGGGGAGGGTGAAAGCCATAGATAATTGTGATCAACAAACTGAATCCGGCCCCCTGTATTCAAGCTAGAAAGACGAGTGCAGGGAGACTGGGCCAAGCTGCTGAAACCACTTATTAGCATTTTTATTTGTGCATGCATTTATTGGCTGTTTATAAGCATTGATTTCTTGCAGCTGTATATTTAATTTGTCTTTGAGATGTAATTTAGGCTTTTAAATATGTTCATATTGATTTGTAGGTCTGCAGAACCTGTGAGCCACCAAGCTGAATGAAGCCCATATGCATGGCAACACGCCAGGTGCTGAACAGCAACGCAGCCCTCCCATCTTGTTTTTTGCAGTGCCAGGTGGAAGCAGAAAGGGGCTAAAAATGCTTATGAAAGCTTTGAAATATCACCGTGCAGGGCTTCTGAGCTGCCTTCATTTTGTTAGACCCCAAGTTATACGGCTTACTCTGATGGCCAAGAAGTGGCAATGTCATGCAATGTTGTAATTCAAATGTTTTGGAATGGATGAGGCAAGGACAAGCCAAGACATTCTGTTGATCAAGGCAGAAAATTCAAATAGCGCCCTCTGCAATATTGGCAACCAGAGTGGTATAGTGGTTAGAGCAGTGGTTGGCCACCTGTGGCTCTCCCCAGGTTGTTTGTCAATGAAGCTCAGATGCTAACACAAGAAGAAGCAGGCATAGAGAGAGAACAGTTAAAAGTGGAAGGCAGAGAGGAGGGGGAGAGCAGCTGTAATCTGAGCTCTGAACAAAGGGGAGACAAAAGTCAGGGCCAGAGTGACAGGCTGCTGTGTGAGAGCTCCAATAGTGAGTCAGACGTTGGACTGCAGGAAGCATTCTCTCCCAAATCTTGTAGGATCTCAAAAGTGGCCAAGACACATGAAAGATACCTGAAAAGAAGGTGGGGTTCCATGCTGGGGAAGGGGGAGGAGCTCAGTCTGGGCAACTCCATCTTCTGGGGAGGATGATGAGTAGAGGAGCTCCATCCTTGTTTGTTGTTTTAGCAATAAATCTGAAATAATTAACAGCCAGAGTCGTCTCTCGTTTGTGGGAGAGACCAAGCCATAACATTATTTGACTCACAACCCAGATCCCTAGTGGACCAGGTGGACTCATTAGGTCTGCAGAGGCAGAAACCCAACCTTGCAGATTAACTTCAGACCTTACTTGTTGTGTTGGAAGACAGCCTGACTACTCTCTGGTGTTGCTGTTGGGCTTGTGTGCACTATCAAGTTGTGATGGCCTGGGACTTGGGCTCGGACTCGGAACCAGAGGAGTCTCAGTCTGCACTGGATCCTGTGCCTCAGGCATCATCTGAATCAAGTCTGGGGCCTGATGCTCAAGAATCCCAGTCTGCACAGGTTCCCCTGCAACAAATACCAGCTGGGCCAAGTCAGGGGCCTGAGCCTGCCCTGGCTCCAGATGTGGGGATTACCTCGATGCCTTCAGCTGGGCCATCACTTACAGCTGCTCCACTACCGGTTTGGTCAGGGGAGGCTGAGGTGGCCTCTGGGTCTAGTAACCCACCAACATCTCCCGAGCTGCAGAGACTAAGGTCTGAGAGGAGAAACCTGAGTACTTGCAGGAGGAGTGCTCACCTTTGGGCAAGACAGGTAGGTGAGTCACCGGGGGATCAGGACTGGCCGTTACCCCAACAAAGATAAAAGGCTGACAGAACCTGCCCCAGGTTGTGGGAGCAACATTGCTGTATGCCAGATCCTGCCTGAGATCCTGCACCTGTCCTTGCCTGTTTTCCTGCCTCGTGTCCTGCCTTGGCCCTGTCAGACTGACTCCCAGTGGAACCTTTGGATTCTGGACTGGACCTGGACCGCGTTTCATGGGTTACCCCTGGGCCCAGCACACAAGTCTTACCTCTGCATACACTGGGGAAGAGGAGCTTGTTGCAGGGGGGGGGGGCACCTATGACTCTTCACCACTCTGACTCATCTCTGCCTCCTCCATCTTCTGCTTCAGCTTCTGCCTCTCATTCCGGACTTCTCTCTGCCACAGACTCTCTCAGCTCACTAAGCTCTGTTACCCCTTCCACTGATGACACCTCCTTTCTGCTAGTGTGTAGAAGGAGGGGGCTCCTCTGAAACGACATGCTCCAGAACACATAGCAGAGCATCCACACACCCGGAGTCGCCACAACACACTGTAGGGTGCGTGGGTCAGGAGTTCAGCCTACACTCGAGTAGGACCCTGGCAGAGACACATGCCCAACTGGCATGTTCTCTCCCTCCTGGTCTTTCGTCCGGGAGCTTCATAAGCTTTCTTTAGCCTGAACATTCCAGTGACCGATGCCAACACCGGCACACTTAGGGATCCGCAAAGTTTGCGCATCATGTGTGACAGACCTCAACAACTCAGCATTTTGGCTAATCTAGTTTATTTACATATAAACACACAGAGAGCACTGCAATATGGCTCCTTCTCTCTCTAGCATCAGACAGCAAAGAGAAAAAACAAAGCACAATAGTCCCACTTCATGGAATACAGTAACACAAACATCCTGTCTTCGTCACTTCCCACTCTGTGGAGTCAAAACATACACCGTCATGTGAAAGACAACAATCCCATGACTGCAATCATGGAGCAGAAATTCTAACAGCGTGCACATAATTAGCAGAGTAAGCAAAAGCTAGGCTGGTGGAATGTGACAATCAAGTCTCTTTATTTACAGCTTCGAAAGAAAAGAACAGAACAATCATGTCTGCGTCTTCTCACATCTCTTCTCCAAGAGAGAACGGAACAAAGGACGGAAGTGAAAGTTTCAAGCTTCCGTTCTCAAGGATACAACAGAATGGAATGTAAACAAAATCCCAACACTTTCCCCGGTCTTCTCCCTCTCACCACTCATCATTGTCCCACCACCACGCTGAGCCTTCTTCCTTTGGTGATTCCCCAGCTGATTTCTTCCACTTTTCCTCTGTCCCCAACCAGTCCATGACAGTAGAAGAGCAGATCATGCACAGTTTGGGGGAGGAATAAAAATAAGGAAGGGAGGATTGTGAAACAAGCTATATAGCTGATAATGTGCTCCTCTATAATGGTGCTTTGGTACTTTCTTCCTGAGGCCAGCACTGAAATGGGGTAAAATCCGAGTAGATAACAGGAGCATGTCCTTGCTCTGCCAGGAAATGTTTGGGATTGAACCTGCAACTTTTGCATGCAAAGCAGATTCTCTACCAGTGAGCTACTCCTCTTCCAAATACATTAACATGAGAAAACAGACTCACACAAACAGAAAGGACTTCAAATGAGGGTTTGCAAGAACGACAACAAAAGGCACCGAATAAGTTTCTCTCCAAGCTGTCCTTAAACAAGCCGAACAGCAAGTTTAGATTTAAGACTGCAAGGCTGGGGGGAAGAAAAGCTGCTTAAACTCAGACGGGTAACTGCCAGTAGTTAATTATAATTCCAGTGTCTTAATTTTCATTATGTATATATTTATGGGATAACGACAATAGAAAAAATGTGTTGCTGCTGGGATAACAGCATCAAACTGCTAAATAAATGCTGCTGCCCACTGCCTTCTCTTTAGCTCGGCAGGGAGTAAGGAAATGCACCAATTATTGCTTTCCGAACTCTTTATTGTTCTCTCCAACTGTGCGGAACAGCTCTTTGATTGATGCTCCGCCCACCATGCTTCTTCCAATTAAAAGCAACTGATTATGCAGGGTCCGTGGAATTTTCCTGACATGAAAACATTCTACTGGGTTTTTTGGCCAAGATGTGTCAATTCCATTTTGGCGCTTGCCATCGAAATAATATGTGTATTTTGGGAATTTATTTTATTTTCACAGCTTTGGGAGACATGAAAAGGAATATATATATATATATATAGAGAGAGAGAGAGAGAGAGAGAGAATGAATTAGAGCAAAGGACTAGATATGCAGCCAAGGATGTGTCTGCTTAATTAAAACATGTTTGTGAAATCTAGCCCTTCTTCACTCCTGTCCATCTGGAGCTCTCCTCTCTCTGTGTTCTATCTCTAGGTCCCCTCTCCCATCTCAGGGTAGAACTAAGCATTGTAATGAACATGGACTGTTCAAAATTTGGGACTTGTTAGTTTAGAAAAAGGAAATGAGCAGGCTACATGAGGTAAAGGTAAAGGGACCCCTGACCATTAGGTCCAGTCGTAGCCGACTCTGGGGTTGCGGCGCTCATCTCGCTTTATTGGCCGAGGGAGCTGGCGTACAGCTTCCGGGTCATGTGGCCAGCATGACTAAGCCGTTTCTGATGAACCAGAGCAGCACACGGAAACGCCGTTTACCTTCCCGCCGGAGTGGTACCTATTTATCTACTTGCACTTTGATGTGCTTTCGAACTGCTAGGTTGGCAGGAGCAGGGACCGAGCAACGGGAGCTCACCCCATCGTGGGGATTCGAACCGCCGACCTTCTGATCGGTCGATCATGAGAGAGGTGTATAAAATTCTTTATGGTGTGGAGAGAATGGACAGGAGATGTTTTTCTCCCGATAATACAAGAACTTGGGGCCACACAATGAAGCTGAACGTTGGGAGATTCAGGACAGGTGAAAGGAAGCATTTCTCCAAGCAACACATAATACATAGTGAAAACTATGGACTTTTCTCCCACTCTGGGTGGCTTCCAGCATATACTGCCACTACTACTACTACTACTACTACTACTAAATTACTTATACCCTGCACATCTGGCCAGGTCTCCCCAACCACTCTGGGCGGCTTCCAACAGGATGTTAAAAACACGATAAAACATCAAACATTAAAAACTTCCCTAAACAGGGCTGCCTTCAGATGTCTTCTAAACGTTAGGTACAGAGGTACCTCGGGTTACAGACACTTCAGGTTACAGATGCTTCAGGTTACAGACTCTGCTAACACAGAAATAGTACCTCAGGTTAAGAACTTTGCTTCAGGATGAGAGCAGAAATTGCGCGGCGGCGGCGCAACATCAGCGGGAGGCCCCATTAGGCTAAGAACAGTTTCAGGTTAAGAACGGACCTCCAGAACAAATTAAGTTCTTAACCCGAGGTACCACTGTAGTTGTTTATTACATCAGAGCCGTCTTTCCCATTGATCCAGTAGTAGATAGGTAGCCGTGTTGGTCTGCCATAGTCAAAATAAAAAAATTCCTTCCAGTAGCACCTTAAAGACCAACTAAGTTAGTTCTTGGTATGAGCTTTCGTGTGCATGCACACTTCTTCAGATACTTCACGGGGAGGGCGCCACCACCGAGAAGGCCCTCTGCCTGTTCCCCCTGTAACCTCACTTCTCGCAATCCTCTTCAAAAGAGGATGAGACAAATTCATGGAAGATTAGGCTATGAATGGCTACTAGCTACGATGCTTGTGTTCAACCTTCTCTGTCAGAGGTAGTATGCCTCACAATACCAATTGCTGGGAATCTCAGGTGGGGTGAAAACTGTTGTGCTTTGGTTCTGCTTGTGAGCTTCCCACAGGTACTGTATACCATTGGTGTATCCAGCTCAGTTTACTGTGCCATAGGCTGGCCATAGATTTTTAGGTTCTCAAAAGGGCATCTCCCCCGCTGTAGCTGGAGATGTCAGCAGTGAACTTGGGACCTTCTGCATCCAAAACGTATGCCCTACCACTGAGCAATGAATGCCTCTTCCAAGTCTTCACTGGTGGTCCAGCTGCAGCCTTTTATAGCCTAATGTGTACAGTGAGCTCCAGAAGGGTAAGCCATAATTAGCAAGATTAAATTAATTTTTTCCTCATTTTATTTTAATAACACGCTATATATATATACACACAAATCACACTCTGCAGGGAACCATTTATCAAAGCAAGTTCATGCTCTTCAAGGAAACACTTAATGAACATCTCCCTTCCACAAAATAATGCCAAGCCAAGGCTGAGGAGCTTATTTCTTCCCTTCCGATCAAAGATCAAACATCAGCATTAAATTAGTCGAAATAATTAATACTCTAGAATGATCACAGATAGTGGAAAGAAGAAAGAAAGGGAGAGAAGATCTTTGGATATTGGAAAGGGATAGGAATAGGCTGAAAATAAATAAACCTATAATTTACAGCTTTGAATCCCAAATTTGAACTTTAGACAGCAATAGTGGTGAGCGGGATTTAAAGAAAAACACAGGTGATTTGGGATAGGATTTTCCGAAATAATTACTTTCAGGTCCCCCCCCCGACCCAATTCTCATCTTACTGTTTGATCTTGGCATTAAGCAAGGTTGGGGTTTGTTTGTTTTTTAACCAATTCTGCTAAGAATATGAACAATTCTTGCCTATTGTACATATCACTACATATCTTTAGCGCCAGGCAAAAACATCCCTCTTCTCCCAAGCCTTTGGCTAATTAAACAATATATGACTTTTAAACTGGGGGGGGGGAGGGTTATTGTTTCTGTTTGCTACTATGTTATGTATTTTTGTGGTTTTATAGTGTAAATCTGTAGGGTGCACTACAAATGCAGTATCACACAAGGCTTGACTTTTTAATATGCATGTAATATATTTATTTATCTGGTTTTTATCCCACTGTTCCTCCAAGAAACTCAAGGTGGTGGTTTGCATACTTTCCCCCCTCCTCATTTTATCCTCACAATAACCCTGTGAAGTAGGTTAGGTTAAGAGACAGTGACTGTTCCAAGGTCACAGAATGAGCTTCATCACTGTGTCATGATTTGAACCTTGGTCTCCCACGTCAACCCTGAGTGCTCACTGGAAGGACAGACCCTGAAGCTGAGGCTCCAATACTTTGGACACCTCATGAGAAGAGAAGACTCCCTGGAAAAGACCCTGATGTTGGGAAAGATGGAGGGCACAAGGAGAAGGGGACGAGAGAGGACAAGATGGTTGGATAGTGTTCTCGAAGCTACCAGCATGAGTTTGGCCAAACTGTGGGAGGCAGTGGAAGACAGGAGTGCCTGGCGTGCTCTGGTCCATGGGGTCACGAAGAGTCGGACATGACTAAACAACAACAACAAGTCCCACGTCCAAGTCCAACGCTCTAACCACTACACCACATTCTGTTTCTCTATATCCATAAGCAGTTGCTCAATGCAAGGTATGGTCCAACATAGTCAGCCCTGATCAGGTTGAAATGGCTAAGATCTGTGCGTAAATCTGTTTGAAACAGATTCCTTCTCCATCCCTACAGCTCCGCAAGAGGCACCCCATGCCTTAAATGATAATCTCATAATGGGAAAAATCTTTTGCCTGCCAATAATGGAAGTTGTTTTTTGTTTTTTGTTTCTTTACCAAAGTACACTTAAAGCAAAATTCCAAGGTGAATTTGAAGGCAGGAAAAAATTCTCAGGTATGAGATTAAGAGTTGCCACTGGGTTTTGTGCAAAGCAAAAAAAACCCTTGAGGCAGATTTACGTGTTCAGGAGATACATCCAGTGAATTTTGAAAGGGCTAACAAGAGTTTCAACGACAGTGAAATTTCACAGCAGGAATCTTTGCATGCCTATCAAAGGGAACTACGATGCTGAACTTTGTCTGTGTATACTCCCTATCTGGTGGGATATCCACACGGAGCAAAAAATCTACACAAAATTGTCCATAAACCAGTGTATGAGAGCTGGGGTAGCTAACCAGCTAGATATCCCAAAGAACATAATGCATTATAACATGGAAAAGCATCAGACCACCAGAAGATGCCTTGAGTTTTAAAATTTCAGTATGGCAGTCATAAGCACAGAAAAGTAGTTTTCCCCTACTGCAACGGTGATGTTGCTGTCATTCAAGAGCATCCCTGTAGGAAGTAGCTTGTCTACAGCACTGCAATGTATACCTGAAAGCTTGAACACCACCAGGGGGGATAAGCCACAAATGTCTAGCTTGCTGAAGGAATGGTAGCTGAGAAATCCACTGGGCATTGGGTCCCAGGAGATATTTGTGCAGGTAACATAACACGACAAGCCCCCTAATGAAACAAGCGGAAGAAGAGTTGGCGAAAGATTTTGCAGGGAGGAATCTTATGGGCTGGAGCATCTATTCCAACTTCATTCCTCAGCATTCATGTCAGTACTAGGGAAGGCAAAACCCTGTCAAAGATTAGGAGGGGGAGGCAAACATTTGAGTGAACAGATTTTGGCATGGAGGGAAATGCCTATGATTTGATGAAATAGGCATCTGGTCTTTCTGTCTTTCCCCCGCTTTTTATGTTAAACCAAAAGCAAGTTGCTCCACTCAGCAACCAACAACAAGTTGGCTTCAAAATCTCTAACAATGGTACTGGGAGCATGGGTGTGTGATGGCATTGTGTGGTTTCCTTAGGACACTGTGGAAAAAAGTTGGCTCCCCCCCCCAAAAAAAGCTGAGTTTCTATCCAGATATTCTTGCTGTTACATGCATATAAATCCATATTGGGGATGTACCATACAGGAAGCTTAAAAGAAGTGAGCATCTGAGTTGCTTCTGGGACATTACATTTCTATTTTTTGGAGTGCAAGACAACAGACTATCCTTTCCAGAGCATCAAAGTTAGTAGACAAGCACACACACAAAACGTTTGTAAAGATTTTGGTCCTGGAGTGTGAAGCAATGCTGAGAACATGCTTTTAAATTTCTATAGGCTAGTGAAAATGTCCATCACTCTGGTGGGCAGGATGTACACGGACAAGCATTTGTGTGTTGCAAGGTCCCCTGGAGAGGTTCAGTATGTCTCAATGCAAAGAGAAACATACAAACTCTGTGGGATTTCTGGAAGCCAAGCCACCTGAACAACTCTTAACAAACTACAGTGGTACCTTGCAAGACGGAAAACTCGCAAGACGAAAGGGTTTTTGGTTTTTTGAGTTGCTTCGCAAGACGATTTTCCCTATGGGCTTGCAAGTTTGTTTCCTTTTTCTTAAAACCGTTAATACAGTTGCGACTTGACTTTGAGGAGCAACTCATAGCACGCGGTGTGGTCGCCTTTTTTGAGTTTTTTTGAAGACTTTGGTATTTTTGAAGCTTTTCCAAAACTTTTCCGAAACCGTGCTTCGCAAGACGAAAAAAACCGCGGAACGAATTAATATCGTCTTGCAAGGCACCACTGTACAGTCCTCAGAATTCCTTGTGGGACGCCATGACAGTTTAAAGTGGCTTTAACTCTTTAGTACAGATAAGGCAAGAGAGACAAGGCAGTGATGGAAAAGCCACTTCCGAGCTAGAGAGGAGGTGGGGTTGCGGGCTTCACACTCTCCCCCACGTGCACCGGGACTGGCTCACAGCCCCCACGAGATTGAGGGAATCCTCGGCCACATCATCTCCCTTGCCAGCCAATCGGCTGGCTTGGGAGGCGTGGCCTGCACTATTTAGGGCCGGCGCGGCCGAGGATCTCTCTCTTTTGTCGCTCCAGCTGATCCGGTTTCCCATCCCTCCCACCCTTTAGGCAGGCTCTTGACATTGCTATGAACTTCGGTTGGTTGCCATCAAGGGGCCTGGTAGGAATTTTTTCCACTTGGCAAATTGGCTCCAGCCATGTGGTTTTTCGCCCACCTCGTAGCAAATCGTCACAACTGCTTGGCTTTGGCGGTTAGGCATTGGTAAGGGTATTGTTATGTAGATGAGAGGGGGGAGGAAGCGCCATCACCTCCCCCCACACCAAAGGTAGTCCGGTAAAGGATTCCGGGGGGAGTTGCCCTGTCTGAAACCTATGGAGGTGTGGGCTTAAGGCATGCCCTGAGCGGTGACCCCGGGGGAGCTCCTAGTTGATGTGCATCAGCAGGACTCCCCCTTCTGGTGGTTAACCCTTTCCGGTCTTCATGCAATCGGGCTGAAGCCGGATAGTCAATAGGACCAATGCCTAAGCCATTACTGCTCATTTCTGTAACCAATAAAGTTGTGTCCAATTTTCGCCCATTAACCTAAAATCATGGTGTCACGTGTCTTTATTTCCACTGGGGGGAAGCGGGAATTCACCACACAACCCAGTGAAATTGTGTGGCCCTACCCACTTCTGGATCAGGCCCCACCAACCATAGACTATGGCACTTCCCATATATAGCTTGGAGACCTGACAGATCACCTCTGAAGGAACAATGCCTTGATATTAAGAAGAAGGTTGTCCACTCCTAGCACAACCCCCCTTTCATCTACAAAGCCCTTCCTGAAATCTGTTTCTTGGTCATGCAAGAGTATTTCAGAATGTTAGGAAATGGGATTTTTTTTTATTTTTAACACCGAGATGATTGATTAGATTTATAAAAAGAATTAAAACATAGTGCCTCCTTTAACCCTCAGTAGATTTCCACAGATGTATTTTCCACTGCAGGTGCAAAACATCATTCTTATGCATGAACAGTGTACCGTGTGAGACGTCTTTATGCTGGAGGCGAGAATCTCGAGGAACAGCTAATATTTGGTCTTTGGGTTTGACACTGAAACAAAGCGCTTGTCCTTGTGTTTTGTAGAGTAGGAAATAAGTCGCAGCTCAAGAGCTGTAGAGGATTTCAGTCAACAGCAAGCAAATGACATCTTTTAGTAGTGAGCTGAAATGCAGACCCACATGAAAAGCACACATTTCCTTTCCATCTGATTCATCTCTCCCCCCCCCACTCCGCTCACGGGAACATTCTGCTTGAAATAGTTACTGGGCTGATAGCAATGCTAATGGATGCTCGCTATTCACAGGAACTGCCTGGTCTCCACAGATTTGAGTGGGACAATTCTTTTTTCTTTTTTCCTAGAAAATTGCATTTGCGGGATGTCCTACATGTTATGGCAGAGAAGCTGTGAAAACTACCACAATCAAAGCAATGCCACAGAGAAATAGCCCAGAGAACTTTTATCCTCCAGCAAACTCTCCAGGTCTGCCTTTCCTGCAGGGAAAATTTCCTTTGAGAAGCTACAGGAGACTGAGTTGGGAAGTATCACAGCTTCTAGGGAGCCTGCTATGTGGGTTTGAGACTCAGGGGCAGTAATAAGACTCATGCACTCTCTGCTAGTACTGCACTGGGATCTATCCTACAGCAAAAGAACTTCCATTTTTCTGCCTCATTCTCAGGGCACTTGATTTTTTTGAGTGCTTTTCACCTTACTTTGTTGTTGCAAGGTGGCTGTGGGTAGCATATGTGTTTTCCCTACCTCAGTAAATATTTATTCAACACTCTGCAGCCTCCCTGGCTGCCCACACTTCCAGGTCTGAAAAAGCCATATAGGAGAGCTTTACACAAGATGTCTCTCTCTGTGCTTTGATTGAAGTGTGGGCACCTGGGACGACTGCAAAGTGCAGGCTACTAGTGAGATGATTTATCGAATGAAAGGACACTCACAGATACCCACTGGCCATATTGAAAGTGAGATAAAATGCAACAGAGTCCATGCACCCCCAGCCATTAGACTCTCATTCCATTTTTCTTTCTTTCTTTGATAATTTTCAAGTGCAATTCATTTTTTCATTAACTGGTGGCAAATTGATGATGAAAAATGCAAGAGAATTTTTCAGCACATAACTGCTTTCTGAAAACTCAGAAAACATTCCCAGTAGTCATTAGGTTTATTGGTCCAACCAGAGAGATCAGATTATCTAAATGCTTTGCTCTCTTCACCCTTCTTCACTCTTGACCTGCACAAATTAATTGCACATCTATAAGGAGAAGTTACATTGAAACTGTGTGGCTGCTTCTGATGAGTCAAAGCTTGGTCTAATAAGTACAGTATTACTGTGTTTGCCTGAACATAAGCCGCACTTTCTCCCCAAATTCCAACCATGAAAAGTTAAAGTGCGGCTTAAATTCGCGACCTTACAAAAATGGGCTTTTACGATATTGCTGCTAAAACAGATATATGGTAAAACGGAACCAAAAAAAAAAGTTTTATTGCCGATCTGCGAGCTTGAGACGGTTGTGCAATTTTCTAACATCATTCATCGCTTTCCCCGTATTTTACAGTGCAGTATTGATTTTTTATTTGCATTTATGAACAAGTGTTTAACCCACTTGCAGGTCCTCTCTAGTACTCATAGGATTTTCTTCTACATTTGCCATTTATGGGTGAGTGCCTGCAGAATTGTAGCAACTGAATAGTGATTTGCGATTTTAGTGATTGTACAGTAACTTTTGCGGGCTTGCAAGATCAAAGGCTTAAATTGGCATGGAGTTACAATTCTACCAACCACAGCAATTTTCAGCCTGTAACCCAATTTTAAGGTGCGGCTTATTTGCGGGTGCGGCTTATATTTGGGCCAATACGGTATTATTATTATTTACTCGCTCCTCACCCTAAGGCCCCAGGGTGACTTACAACAATGGAAACGCAATATTAAAAGGAGTTTAAAACTACTTATCGTCACAAAAATAATGTGGGCCCCTGAAAATATACATCTCAAGGGTCAGAAGCTAGAGTAAAGAGGTGAATCTTCAGAAATGGTTGAAATGTATATAGTGAAGATGCCAGACTCACATCTGTGGGGAGAGAGTTCTACACTGAGCCTAGTAATGTTTGCCCTTCCTAACAGGAACTGTACAATGTCTTGGATCTGCCCTAGTTCCTCTGTCTTTCTGTGATAGAAAAGCTGGATGCAAAAAAACTCACTTGGTTAAAAATAAATGCACAAAATAAACTCAACTTTCTTTGTAACAAGCTTTGGAAATTTGGCTACAAGATGGGAACTGGCCCATTTCAGGATAGATCATGCTCAAAAGTTTATGCACAGTTCCAGGATGTGATCTGAAGAGCTGGGGAAGCTCAGTAGGTCTAGGTCTGGCCAATGCCTGGATGCAAAACTGGGAACCACATATAGGACATATTGGGTTCCACAGTGGAAGAAAAGTAGGTGTCAGGCTTCAGGGATCACCACCACAGCAGGCTGCTAGGAATAGATAGATAAGGAAAGCTCTCTTACCAGTCTTTTATTCAATATTCACAGAGAGAGGCTTAGAAAGGCAGCCGCTTGGAGAAATGGCGTTGCTCCAAGTAATCTCCATCCCTCTTCCCTTCTCAATCATCAACAGCACCACCCACCTTACAGTAGCTGCTTAGGGCCATTTGCCTCTTAGTTCCTTGCTTTCCTACTTTCAATGCTCACTGGGTTCTGGGAGAAAGGGGGTCTGGAATGCTTTTTAGTGCATTATTCTCCCATTATTTCCCAGCTTTGCCCCTCATCTATCTCTGAGCCATGACCGTCCTCAAACCACTGTTGTAAATCTATACTGTCTTCCTCTTGTCTGGAAGGTTCAGGATGAGGGGGAGGCAGTCTCCACCATTCCTCCTCAGTCCAGTCCCTGACAATAGGATATCAATGCAACTAATTAACCAAATAATATAAGGCATACAGCACAATTCTATACATTCCATGTGATTTACTCCTGGATAAGAGTGTAGACGTGAAGGGAGTGCAGGATTGCAGCTATATACAGTATATCCAAAGCAAATGCAACTGTAAGGCGATGACTCATTTCCAGGAAGAGCGCACATTATTCTCCTCATCTTTTATGTTTCCAGCAATAAAAAAAGTGAGATGAAGGAGACAAGAGGGTGGTGAGACGCTTTGCAAGCAGTTCAAAAGAATGGCAACATGGTGCTCTGTATCACATACAAATAAGGAGCTAAGCTTTCACTTTTGCTTAACTACCAGGCAATGAGTCTTGTCACACATCAAAAACATAAAAGGAATGTTTGAAGCTACCTTTGGAGTCATTTTCCACTGTATTTGTATTGGGAAGTAGGAACAGTTTCTGTATTATGTATTAATGGAAATCATGTACCTTCAGGCTCTTCCGGTGCATTAAAAAGTTGGCTATTGTTTTCTTTGTATAGTTAACAAAGACGGCAGCTTTTTGGCCCATTTAAAACATAACTGGGCAACCACATTGCTGGTGACAATGGAGGAAAGGGCATATCGCCTTCCCTTCTATTGTGCGCTTCCTGTAATGTATGATGCAAAGGATTCTTTACCGGTGGTGAGGAACCTGTAACAGCAAACTGAAGAATCTGGTGTTGTGACACCAATATCTGCGGTTAGAATTCAAAACTGGTTTCCGTATCGATGGAGCAAAGATTGCTGCGTCCTCAAGATGAGAGAGGTTTGGATAACACCGCTATCCCACTGAGAATAAATACGACCCACAGAGGGGGTGGAAAAAACTCAGCAGCTCAATTGATTGATTCCCCCCCCCCCCCGCAGCCTGTGACATTTTATGTATTGTATTTCTGCTGGTACTGTCTTGATTGTTTATGATTTAATGACAGGAGGTGATTTTGTTTGATTGTCACTTGCAGATCTTCCGCTGATAGAACCTTCTTACATACAATAAGCATGTAAGGGTGTTGTCACGCTGCAGTTCACTTGGCCACAGACAGGTGAAACTGCAAGCTACAGAATGGTGAGAGGTGGTGGGTGCGTGGCTCAGGTGAGCGATGATGGGACAGCCAGAACAGGTCTGGTAATCCATTGCTGCTGCTATCAATTTAAATGAAGAGGTGGTGGGGATCAGGGAGTGTCAGCAAAAGATCTCCAGGATGGTTGTTGCTTCTGGCCTCCTTTCCACGCTCTTCCTCATGCCAGGCTGACATTTCATCCCACTTGCCTGTCTCAACAGGAGATGGAGAGGGGAAGGTCTTAGGAGTACAACTTGCTCAAGGAGGGGGAAGGAATTTTCATCCCATGGAAATGCTTCATCCTCCCCCACCCTTCTCCTTTGCAATTCAACATGGGGGTGGGGGGGAAAGGATTTGTGATCATCTCTGTCCTTCTCCTTTGCACCTCTGACATTGGGAATGGGGAAAGGGGGAAGCGGGAGGAGTATCACAAAAGGTTGAAAAGATAAGCAGAGGGTGGTGTTTGCAAGTCTTCCTGCACTCCCTGTTTCAACCTATCCTGCTGGGATTTTGACAGGTGAGCAGGGCAACCCACCTGCCAATCCCACAATGTCACAATAACGTATTGTGATTGTCAGGTAGGTTGCCCAGCACACCTGTCAAAGTTGGCCCACAGGGTGGGAGCCAAAAAGATCCCCTACTCCAGGTGACACTTTCTCTCAGAAAACCAATTCTTTAGGGTTAAACTGGAACAAATGTCAATCCACATAAAACACAATTGCCTTTTGTTCTGATTCAGCACTAAAGATCGGGTTTCCCCGGAGGAAAATGGTGGGGCAAATTGGAGGTGTGGATAAGCCTTTATTCTCACTGCCACAGATAGAAATTTGGCCACTGTCAATGATACCCATGGGATTTAATCCCCCAGCAAATATTTAACATAGAACTGAGCTGACCTTCCTTGCAGTTTGGCCAGCAAAGAGCCAATCATTTCCTGATGAGCTCCAGCCTAGAAATTGCAAAACAGAAGGACATATTCCAATGAAAGGTTACAACCTTATTAAAAAGCAAAACCTCTTTTTATTTTATTCTTTTTTGTTTAAAGGTGGTCATTCAAACCATGCTAAACCAGATTACTCATTTGTTTTTCTGTGGCACATTTCCTGACACATCAATCACAGAAAACACTTTAGCTCTGTCTGTCAGAGCAAGGCACATTAAAGAAAATTATGCTTTGCCTTTTTAATGTCTCCAAAGGATTCAGCACTAAGCTATTAATAGCAGCTTCTGGAATTGACATGTTCCAAGCTGCCACAAGGAAACAAAGAACTAAAAATAGGCTCTTGACAGACTGTAAATATATATATATTTCCAATAAACATACCTTGTTCTTTTGTTTTGTTTCGGCATAAATAAAAAGCAAGCTTAGGAGCGCAAAGTGGGTTTTTCATTAAAGTTGAGAGAACAGCATCAAAAAGGAGAAAAATTAGATCATTGTGATGGCTTTGGGGAAAACAATAAATGAAAGAAAAAACATCACAAGAAAATATATTTCCAGATTATTCTTTGAAGCTAAAAAAGGCTTTAAAGAGGGAAAAACCCCCCAACGTGCTACAATTTTATGACAATATATAGCAAATCTTATTTGTTTCCTAGGACCAAATATAGAAGCTTGCCTCTTCCATTTTCCCTCTATTACTCAACAATCATACAGTTAATAGCTAAAAGTGTGTTTAAGATTTAGGCTAAAGGTTTTCTTTTTTTTTTTTTACATACCTACAGACTACAGAAGGTTTAGACCTTCTGTAGGAGATATGGAGGTATGGTCATAAATGACACCTGTTCTGCAATTAAACAAGCTCATTCATACCTGTGATTTGGGTCTGAATTTGTAACCTGGTCTAGGGGATTTTATTCAAATCAGTGGCATTCCCATTTCCTCTCCTCTCTCCAGGCCCCTCAAAATCTTCTGCAGAGGGTTACCCTGGGGGCACTGAAATATTTCAAGTGCTTAGGAGCTCTAAAGGTCTTAATCTGACCCTGCTCACCACCTTCCCCAAGAAAAGGAGTTTCTGCAACTGGCTGGTATCTAGTTTAAGCCAGTTACTTTGGAGTGGTCATATGACTACATCTTTCAAGGCGACAGAGGCTTTCTACCCCACTCCACCCCACGCATTGAAGCATTAACTGTGCTCTGGACCCAACCAGTCAAACCCTCTGTACTAAATTTTATGAGCCAAGCAGGGCAGCGATCAAGGTGGCATGAGGTTATGAGGTTGGGCATATAGCTGTAAGCAAGCACCTCCTTCTTCACACCATCAGACTTCCTAAAAAAAGCTTAACAACTTTGGTCGGCCCTCACGGCCCTTCACTTAATCAAATCTGGCCCTCTTTTTTAAAAAAAAGTTTGGACACCACTGCTAGGTGCTTTATTTGGAACTGCAGCAACTGTGGAGTCAAGGTCATCCCACAGTCATCCTCGCAAAGCTCAGCTCGGTGGTCCTTGAATGGACCTCCCAAGAGGTCTGAGGGCTGTAGTGCTGTTGGTTTTTACACACGAGAAGCCATGTTTTCTCCCCCCATACAATACCTCCTAACAACAATGGAAGGTCCTCAAGTCCCGTTGCTTCATTCTAGCTAGATGCTGGGTGACAGCTTAATGTTTTGAAAAGCAAAATTGAAGAGCTTTTCCAAGAACGTAGGCAGTGCAGCAACCCTTAGACTGCCTTGTAAAGGCAGCATTGCAGACTTTGAAGGGAAGCCATGATCCAACCAGAGAAACCCCCTAGTCCTGATTTTGTTTTACTCTTTGGTAGATTTACAAAAAGAAAAACACACACCAATAAATAATTTTTTTAGAAAGGGGCAAGATTAGATGCCGGTGCCCAAAGCATTAAAAAAGAAAATAAAACCGAGACTCCTTGCATTCCACTTATCCTTTCTTCCCACCCAGAGCAGTCCTGCCCTCTGCCTGTCCATCAGAGGCGCTGGGCGTCATCTGCAAGAGCCTCTTGTCCTCCTCTCCTGCTCTCCAGCAGCCTTGAGCTTCCTCTGGAAAGAGGCTGCCGGCGGTGGCCCTGGAGAGGCAACAGGGTGCTTCCTCACAGCTGCCACTGTCGTCCAGAACAGGTACTGGCTCATCCTCCTTCCCAAGCCAGGAGCAGCCACACTGGCAGGGGAAATAGGGACACTCCAGGATCAAATCATAAGCTGGGGTGGCTTTCATAATTCTGGGACTGTCCCTGGAAAATTGGGACCCTTGGAAGGTATGTGAAGACGAGGTGTGTTCTTTGTGGAACTGGAGTTTGGTGGATTCCCCCGCCATCCCCAATAAGGCTCTTGTACAGTGGTGCCTCGCAAGACGAAAATAATCTGTTCCACGAGTCTCTTCGTCTAGCGGTTTTTTCGTCTTGCGAAGCAACCCTATTAGCGGCTTAGCGGATTAGCGCTATTAGCGGTTTAGCAGATTAGCGGCTATTAAAGGCTTAGCGGCTTAGCGGCTAAAAAGCTATTAGCGGCTTAGCGGCTTAGAAAAAGGGGGGAGACCGAAAAAACCCGCAAGACTCGCAAGACGTTTTCGTCTTGCGAAGCAAGCCCATAGGGAAATTCGTCTTGCGGAGCACATCGAAAAACGGAAAACCCTTTCATCTAGCGGGTTTTTCGTCTTGCGAGGCATTCGTCTTGCGGGGCACCACTGTATCAGCATTGTTTTTAACATCTGAAAAGAAGAGTTTGGATTTGATATCCTGCTTTATCACTACCCGAAGGAGTCTCAAAGCGGCTAACATTCCCCTTTCCCTTCCTCCCCCACAACAAGCACTCTGTGAGGTGAGTGAGGCTGAGAGACTTCAGAGAAGTGTGACTGGCCCAAGGTCACCCAGCAGCTGCATGCGGAGGAGCAGAGACACGAACCCAGTTCACCAGATTATGAGTCTACTGCTCTTAACCACTACATCACACTAGCTTTCAAACTAGGTGGCTAGCACACATTCACGCCATATGGAAACACAGTGTGGATCAAATCAACCTATAACATTCTTCAAGCTCATGGTGAATTAAATAGAATCTTAGGAAAAAGAGGCACAATCAAGTTTCAAAGACCAAGGATGTTTCCTTTTTCCCTTTTCCTATTTTTAAGCAAGTGTTTCTGTTTTCACCTTCAAACACAATACGGTGTTTAATGCTGTAAGCAGAAAGATAGCAGACGTCTCTGCACCCCCTGCAGCGCTCGATATTAATTAATAAATAAAGATCGCTGGCATTTTCTTTCTGTGCGCAGAAAGCCACAGCGTTAAACGTTGCAAGAAGGACGAGGGTAGAGGACCCCGCCTCCGGCTTCCCTGCACACGGATCGGATGAGTAGAGAACACTGTAGGTGTCGGATTTGCAGCATCAGCTTTTAAAAGGAGTCACATTGGGGTGTCGGGAGTCCCAGGATGGGAGCACGTAACTGGCAAGGCAGATCAAGAACAACAGGCACAGGTGCAGAAGTTGTGGGTTCAGCTTTCAGTGGAGGTGACTAAGCTGGTAGGGGAAAGAGGAACGAGAAGGAACGACCGGTAACGGATTCACTATGGATTCACTATGGAGAGAAGTGGAATGCCGGGATCATTGGCACATTCATTTCTCACATATAGTATAAGACCCTTTGGCCTTTTCAGAATATTTGATTGAGAGAAGGGGTAGGGAGCTCCTGCCAACCTAGCAGTTCAAAAGCACACCAAAATGTGCAAGTAGATAAATAGGTACCGCTCCGGCAGGAAGGTAAACGGCATTTCCATGTGCTGCTCTGGTTTTGCCAGAAGCGGCTTAGTCATGCTGGCCACATGACCCGGAAAAACTGTCTGCGGACAAATGCCGGCTCTCTCAGGCAGTAAAGCGAGATGAGTGCCACAACCCTAGAGTTGTCCACAACTGGACTTAACTGCCAGGGGTCCTTTACCTTTACCTTTTAGGGGTAGGGAGGAAATTTGATTTGGTTTGTACTTAAAGGTGAATCTATCTAACTCACGTTTTCTGAAACAACTCGTGAACACCCTTCCTTCAAAATTGACTCTCTTCCAATTTTTGCATTGCATTTCCCCAGCTAACTATTGCATACTGCAGTTCCCATGTAATAAGTCACAATGGCTTCCACAGAACTGGCTTTGATCTGTTGCTATGAAGCAACACAGTTAACCCGCCCACCGTAAATCCAAAGAATTCCCTAAGCAGATATTAACTGTTTTAAATAACACCTGTAGAGGTGCAAGCAGCATTTGTCCTAACCTAGCAAAGCACTGTGGACCTGAATAGAGATACATTATGTTCCCAACTCTTTCAACATGATGTTCTTCCCAGAGAAGTCTGAAACACACAAATTACTTGGACTGGGGTATGGATGGTGAGAGTTGCTTCCACCAAGACATTGTCTATCACCTCTGCAGAAACAGTGTCACTTTCCTTCAGAGGAATGATTGACATTCATATGTTTCTTGATTGAAGCCTGGTCTAAACCCTGATTGAAATGGATCTAGGAAATCCATGTGAGGTTCAGAGAGTGGCAACATGAGGATGGGCCTTTTCTGCAGTGGCTCCCTATATGTGGAATGCTTTTCCCCAGGGAGACCCACCTGGTGCCTTCATTACATACCCTTAGGTACCAGGTGGAATCATGTCTCTATTACAGGCCTTTTATTGATTAAACAATCTATGGCCTCCTAAATGTATTTCCTTTTTTGGTGGGGGTTGTTATTGGTTTGCTTTTGTTTGCTTTTTGTTTTGTATTTTGTGTTCTTATTTTGTAATTTTGTGTTGTGAACTGCCCTGTGATCTTTAGATGAAGGGTGGTGTGGTAATAATGATGATGATGATGATGATGGCTGTGTCCCATTTACAGTTAGGTAGTTTTAGATTCTGCATTTAATGATCTAATGGATCGCCCCCTCTGTAGATGGTGATGTGTATTACTTCAGTTCAAAATGTCTCATTTCAGTCCTGCTGCAGTTGGAGACCCCATCTTGCTGTTTGGGTCCCTGGACATCTACAAAGCCCTGTCCTGACAACATCCCTGCCCTGATCTCAATTGAGACCAAACATCTTCTTCCTGCATAGCCCTGCCTTGAATTCCATTCCTTGCCATACTGAAATGTGATAAAAGTGGGATTCACCTCAACACTGAATCATTCCCACATTGCATTTGATGATTTAAATAAAACTTGACAAGTGTGTGATGCTGGTGTCTGTTAATTTGTACAGTTGTTGATTGTGCTCATTTTCAAGTTCTCTAAGTCTGCAGGGAGAGGCTATTTTTATTTCTCCTCCTTTGTACGCCTCTGCCCCCTCATATAAATGCATTTCAAATGAGTGATTTCCACTAGGGATTGCCATGGATGCCTCTCTTTCATCAAATTTATTTTTAGGAAAACATTTAAGTTTGGCGTGGCTGTCTTACTGAGTTCTTTGGATCCTAAAAGCTCCTAGATGAGAATGACCACTTAATTAGATTCTGTGCAAGTCAGGAAAACCAGCACTGGGCAACAATTTAACCAAAGCACACCCTGTTCAATAGGTTAGCCACCATTTTAAATTTGGGGACACCATTAAACATTCTCACAATGCTCTGGAGTGATGCTACACTGGGGAAATTCTGAGAGATTCTAAATGATAGCTTGTAGCTGCATGCTGGCACTACCTGATAGGTCTATGGCTACGGTCACTAGCAGACACAGCTCAGGGCCCCATTCAAATATTGTTGTTGTTTAGTCATTTAGTCATGTCCGGCCAATGGTCAGGGAAGATGGGAGTTATAATCCAACAACATCTGGATGGACAAAGTTTCCCCATCCCTGTGCTGCTGTTGTTGTTTAGTCGTTTAGTTGTGTCCGACTCTTCGTGACCCCATGGACCAGAGCACGCCAGGCACTCCTGTCTTCCACTGCCTCCCGCAGTTGGGTCAAACTCATGCTGGTAGCTTCGAGAACACTATCCAGCCATCTCATCCTCTGTCGTCCCCTTCTCCTTGTGCCCTCCATCTTTCCCAACATCAGGGTCTTTTCCAGGGAGTCTTCTCTTCTCATGAGGTGGCCAAAGTATTGGAGCCTCAGCTTCAGGATCTGTCCTTCCAGTGAGCACTCAGGGCTGATTTCCTTAAGAATGGAGAGATTTGATCTTCTTTACTTGCCCTATGGAGAGACTAGAGGGCTGGAGAGGCTCACAAGGCAACATTTGGCCCTAGGGTCTGAGATTCCCCATCTCTGTCTTATGGGAAGGCCAACAATCCTGCCACACCCAAGGTTCTCAGAAGACTGAGAAAGCATGAATGCCACCCAGTCAGTTTTCCCCACTATGACCTTTTTATTTAAATTTTAGTAATCATTTCTAAATTTGCCTTTCTGAAATGTATCTTGAAGCAGTGGCTGGCCATACAGAGGGTGCATAAATGGAAAAGAGATTTAATACAAATGGTCTATGAAAGGGGAAGGCTGCTTTTAATGCAGAAATGAAAACTAGAAGCGGAGTTTAAGGTATGGCAAGCCGGGGGGGGGGGCAATAAACGTGAGTCACACTCAGGTCATTTAAAGCGCTCTTAGGCCATTTTAAAAGTCATGGAAGGTAATGCCAGAAGAATCTTGGGAACTGTAGCTTGTTAACAATGCTGCCCTCACACAGATACAATTCCCAGCAGCCTTATCAAACTGCAGTTCCCAGAAGTCTGGGAGTGCTATAAGAATGCTTTAAATGTATGGTACAGATCAGATGTATGGAAGTGAGAGCTGGACCATAAAGAAGGCTGATCGCTGAAGAATGGATGCTTTTGAATTATGGTGCTGGAGGAGACTCTTGAGAGTCCCATGGATTGCAAGAAGATCAAACCTATCCATTCTGAAGGAAATCAGCCCTGAGTGCTCACTGGAAGGACAGATCCTGAAGCTGAGGCTCCAAGACTTTGGCCACCTCATGAGAAGAGAAGACTCCCTGGAAAAGACCCTGATGTTGGGAAAGGTGGAGGGCACAAGGAGATGGGGACGACAGAGGACGAGATGGTTGGACAGTGTTCTTGAAGCCACCAACATGAGTTTGACCAAACTGCGGGAGGCAGTGGAAGACAGGAGTGCCTGGCGTGCTCTGGTCCATGGGGTCACGAAGAGTCGGACACAACTAAACGACTAAACAACAGCACAGATCAGCCATAATTGAGCATATGCAAATTTCATACAAATGTGTGCCATCTTTGAAGGCGGTGCATTTTGCCTTTCTGGGGTGATGTGTTAAGGATCCATCCTTCTGTTTCTGCCATCACAATTTTAAGAATCACTGCATTATTTGCCACCTTTGGGATGTACCTTGTCCAATCCCTGGTGACTTTTCAGTCCTATCCGAGCGAAGTTTTTTTAAAAAAAAAAATATGAAAGGAAAGAAGGCACCTGTCCATTATATTTTTAAAAAGTAGACAACGTGTAAACTGCTTTTGAATGCACATCCTGCTTTCTCCTCTTTGACAGAAGCAGTATTTCAGAAGATACCAGAGAGGCGGTATTTATGGCAGGTGCATTACTACTTAGAAACTAATCTCGCACACATGGCTGTTAACGTGAAATATGGATTTTAATAATCCCAGCTCGGTGAGAGATGTGAGTCTGCCTGGTGGGGATGTGATTAGCCACAGTCTGCAAGATTAATTGAGATGTACAGCACAAGATTACATCCAGAGAACTCCAAACCTGTCTGATTATGCAAGAGATCGCTTAGTTAAGGCTGTATCTTTCCGGATATAAGAAACAGATAAATTATGTCCTCTATGCTTGCTCAGGATAACCTTCTCTTGTTTTCAAGTCACAAAGAAGAAGAAGAAAGTGGGGTGCAATATCCGAACACCCAACACCTGGGAATGAGATATTTTAATGATTTATCAGCAAAAAAAAGCTTGTGAAATCAATTCCCCTGGCTTGGAGAACATGAGAACTCCTGGCACTGACTAGCAGGAGATACGAGACTTTGCTGAACAGTAGAGCATCTGCTTTGCATGCAGAAGTTCCCAGGTTCAACTGCTGGCATCTTCAGGTAGGCTGGGAAATGACTCCTTACCTGAAACCCTGGGGAGATGCTGCCAGTCAGTGTAAACAGTATTGAGCTAGATGCAGCAATGGTCTGATTCAGAATAAGGCAGCTTCTTACATTTCTACGTTCCTCTAAAAGAGGATCAGACAAAATCATGGTGGGTTGATCTACAAAGCCTATGAGCTGTGATGGCTATATACATGTTCAGGGAAAAAATATGTTCCTACCAAGTACTGGTTTTCCCAGTAGTGATGTATGGAAGTGAGAGCTGGACCATAAAGAAGGCTGATCGCCGAAGAATCAATGCTTTTGAATTCTGGTGCTGGAGGAGACTCTTGAGAGTCCCATGGACTGCAAGAAGATCAAACCTCTCCATTCTGAAGGAAATCAGCCCTGAGTGCTCACTGGAAGGACAGATCGTGAAGCTGAGGCTCCAGTACTTTGGCCACCACATGAGAAGAGAAGACTCCCTGGAAAAGACCCTGATGTTGGGAAAGCTTGAGGGCACAAGGAGAAGGGGACGACAGAGGACAAGATGGTTGGACAATGTTCTCGAAGCTACCAGCATGAGTTTGACCAGACTGTGGGAGGCAGTGGAAGACAGGAGTGCCTGGCATGCTCTGGTCCATGGGGTCACGAAGAGTCGGACACGACTAAATGACTAAACAACAACAACCAAGTACTGGGGATATAAAAAAAGGGAAGATCTGGTGCTTCCATGCTCTGCTTTTGGGTTTCCCAGAAGGACTTGCCTGTCCTCTCTAGGACGCTGGGCTGGATGTATTTTTGGTGAGATCCAACAGGGCTCTTATGTTCTTATTTCTTCTGCTGTTACTTACCCTTTTAAGTGAGTCGCTCTTCAGATTTCTTTTAGTTTTGTGTTTTACTGATGGTGATGGATAGTTTAATATGATATGCTAGCCCAAAGGCCCTTTCCCAGCCCAGTGGCAGGATAAAGATTTTTTGACAATAAATCCAAACAAAATGAAATATTTCCATTATGGATGGCCCATATTCCAGCTGCTCCTGGTGACATACAAACGCACCATATAACGTAGTGACAAAGCAGAATCTGTTTGGAAGGTGCCATGGGCTGGATGAGGGCCATTAAATCAAAACTCAGCCCTGGAAATCCAAAAGTGCTATATGGGACAGTGGTTGGTTTGCCCAGAGAGGTGGTACTCAACCAGCTCTGGAGCAGATTAGACTAGAATAACGAATCATGACAAAGGGGATTCAAAAAATCTGACATGCTTTTTTTTGCTACATCTTGCACCCAGAAGCGTGGAACTCATAAACCACAAAGAGCTTTTTCTCTGGAGAGTGAATAAGAACGCAGAGGACCACAGCTGATTTGCATGCATTAATGTGGAGATCAGCACAATGTTTTAAAGCCAGTGTCAGATGCCATAGCACAGAGGTTGTGTGTCTCTGGTGCTTCACAAAGAATTCGTTGCATGCTGAGATGTGTAGTATAAAAGCATCCTCTCACTTTCTGAGTCCTTTGGCTGACAAAAGCCACCAGGATGTCATGACCGCTCCTAACCCCCTACCCAAAGAACCCTGTGAGCTCTATCTTTGGGGAAGGACGGTGGCTCAGTGATAGAACATCTGGCTTGTAAGCACAAGGTCCCAAGTTCAATCCCTGGGATCTCCAGGTAGGGATGGGAGGGACGCCAGCCTGAAACTCTGGAAAACCACTGCCAGAGAGGCTAGACAATACTAAGATCAAGGCAAACGCAGCAAACGTTTTCAGCAGGGGGCCAGTCCACTGTCCCTCAGACCTTGTGGGGGGCCGGACTATATTTTTTTGGCAGGAAATGAACAAATTCCAATGCCCCACAAATAACCCAGAGATGCATTTTAAATAAAAGGACACATTCTACTCATGTAAAAACATGCTGATTCTTGGACTGTTTGCAGGTCGGATTTCGAAGGTGATTGGGCCGGATCCGGCCCCCAGGCCTTAGTTTGCCTACCCATGACTAAGATGAATGGTGTGACTTGTTATAGGGCAGCTTCCTGCATCTCTTTGTCCACTGTCAGAGGCAGTAAGCCTCTTAATAGCAGTTGCTGGCAACCACAGGTAGTGAGTGGGCTGCAGTACTCAGGTTTTACCTTGTGGGCTTCCCATGGGCCTCTGCTAGAACAGGTAGCTGGACTAGATAGGCCTTTGATCTGATCCAGCAGAACTCTTCTTGTATTCTTATATACTTCTGGAGAGGGAACGGGAGGGGTCAAACAGCATATGGGTGCTGTCACATTCACAGTGTCAAGGAATAAGTTTTATGAAGGTAGAAGCCACCGGAAAACTGGTAAATTCTAGCATTTTGTAAGTATCTCAGATTCTGGAAGCACAGAACAGCACAGCTGCTGTTTACAGGCTGTGCGCTATCTGAACTTCAAGGCCAACTTCTCCAGGGACGGGCTATCACTACTGTCCAACGGGCAGCTTGCTACTCCTTTCTTTCCTTCCTACTGGATTCTACATTTTCTTAATTTCATTTTTGCATTAATATTGCATGACTTTTTTTTTTAATCACTTGTAACTGGACTGCGCTCTGAAAGTTTTTTGGGGGGGACCTTGCTCCATCTCAGCATGAGCTGTGGATTTTGAACCTCAGTAAACGGAACTGTTTACAGAAAGCTGCTGTTTTCTGTGTGGTCTTTGCGTGGTAAAAGCTCTTTACGTGTTCAGTAGCTTCCACTACTCTGCTAATTCAAAGAGCTGGGGGTGTCTCTGGTTTTGGGACACTGTACCTCGTGGGACGTGGGTGGCACTGTGGTCTAAACCACAGAGCCTAGGGTTTGCTGATCAGAAGGTTGGCAGTTCGAATCCCCGCAATGGGGTGAGATCCCGTTGTTCGGTCCCAGCTCCTGCCCACCTAGCAGTTTGAAAGCACGTCAAAGTGCAAGTAGATAAATAGGTACTGCTCTGGCAGGAAGATAAATGGCATTTCTGTGCGCTGCTCTGGTTCACCAGAAGCAGCTTAGTCATGCTGGCCACATGACCCGGAAGTTGTCTCCAGAGAAATGCTGGCTCCCTCGGCCTATAGAGCGAGATGAGCGTGCAACCCCAGAGTCGTCCATGACTGGACCTAATGGTCAGGGGTACCTTAACCTTAACCTCGTGATACAGAACCACAGTTCAGCAGCGGAAGCCATGATTCAGTTTTCATCCACGTTTGATTTGAAGCATATATTTCATTTTTATTTTATTAAATTTAGATACTGCCCTTCACCTGAAGATCACAAGATGGCTTCCAGAATATGGATCCAGTGATTCTATTTAACATTCCCTTTATACAGGGTACATCCAGTTTTCCACATTAAGTCAACAAATGCACTTGTGAAGTGCTTATTTCTAGAAGTTTCAGGATCAGTAAACTATATATTTTGGGCAGGGCCCACCACTGGCATTTTCCTTATATATAAAAATTTCCATATATATAAAATGGTGCCCTGGGAGGCACCATTTAAACATCTCTGAGCATGACCCACATCTTTCGTGGCTAAAGCAATTCTTTGATTCCAAATGTGCCTGGGATCTGAATTTCCTGTTGCTCTGTGAGTGTGATATGCTGTCATCTTATTTTGGAAGGATAAAAAGTATTGCTATAATGGCAAATTCTGGAAATATCAAGTGAAAGAAGAGATGGGAGCATTCTTGAGGTTCTGGTGAGTATTTGAGTTACACTACTAGCTCACAGTGGCGGAAAATGCCTTAAGGATCAGTGTTAATCAATGAAATTCCCGAGCTAATGTGAAATAGCAAAATGGGACACATTTGCTTGATTTAAATTGTTAATGATTTGCCCTCTTCTTCCTCATCCATTTGGATGAGCATAGAAAACAAAGCTTTTTCAAGCATTACAAAAGTCTAGAGGACCTGCAGTAATAATTTTAATTATGATTATGTCTAGAGAGAGAAGTCTGTTATTTTTAAAGAGTATAAATATTCAACAAGGTCATGAAACAATGAGGAATCACTCTCGACTGGTGACCTCTGGTGACAGATATCTGCTTCATTGAGAAATATTCTCCTTTCATTGTGAGTTGTTGGCATCTGTCTGTCTAGGGAGACAATGGAGGAGTGTTCCTTTGGGGATGAAGTCAAGTTAAAAGGTTGCTGCACCTGCTATGGCTGTAAAGAGTGATACGGGAGAGACATGTTTTGTTGCAGCTGGGGCAGATGAAGGCATCCAGTTGTGTTGCTGCAGATGCACCATGGCGTTTCTTCTCTCTGCCCTCTGCAGAGGAGAAATGACCTCCCAGAGGTCATTTCTCCTCTGGTTACAGCTATGGATTCAACCCACTCTCTGTTTCTAGGCACTGTGGTCAATTGCAAGGAATTCCCACATGGCGGGGTCAGTGTTGCCAGCCTTCATATCATGTTTTCAGACATCTTTGTAATGCAGAGTTGATCTGCCAACAGGCCTGGTGCCTGAAGCTAGCTCCCCATAGAGCATGTCTTTGGGAGTCTTCCATTCTGTGGACCTATTATATCCCACAGCGCCAGAGGAAGGCTCACAGGGGTCCGGATATCCAGGTTCCCAAAGAAAGCTTTTCCACACTACCAGGTTGATCAGGTCGTAGTGGTTTATTTAAAGGAAAAGCAAAGTCACAACAAAAGGTATGAAGGCTCTTTCCTTGCCCCTGGTTCCAGCACATTGTGGGAGAGACTCCACAGCAAGGAGATGGCTTGTCCATGCCCAGGAACTGGAGCAAATGCTTTATATACAGCATAGTAGCCTACATGTGGCCATGATCTCCACCACACCCAAAGTTCCCCACAGATTGCTGATACTGCTTTATTTTATTTTTTTATAATAATCTGTATTAGTTTTCAATTACAATAATCCAATAATACCCTCATTATAATACCAGTTCCACTACCAATCATTCAGATGACAAATTATATAATTTAGGTGGCTCCCCATGTGCTAGAATTGATGGTTTGATGATTTATTTTATTTCTACGTTCCAGAATCTTGTTAATTTCAATTACACTCCAGTCAAAATAACAATCCCTTATACAACAACTGCAATATTCATGACTTCCATTCGTATTGACACATTAAATGATTTATGCAGAAACACTCTGCAGCGCCACGTGCATGCACAGAAGCAGTCTTCCAGTTACAGAATTTTCAGGATATGGCTGGGCCTCTGGAATAGATCCCATTTATAACCGGAGGAACCGCTGTATTGTCTACACTCATTGGCAGGCTCCCCATGGTTTCAAACAAGGGACATTCTCAGTACTACCTGGACATGCCAGGGTTGAACCAAGACCCTTCTTTCATGCTAAGAAGATTGTCTACCCCTGTGCTATGGTCCTTCTGCTCATCAAACTTCTCATTAAGTAGAAAACATCGTTTCCTACTCCCTCAAAGACATAGTTGAAGAAAAATTCCCTAAACATGCAGGAGACTTTAGGATATTATGTCAGACATTTAGGTCAGACATTTCATGGTGTCACAAAATGTTGGATAGATATACAGTTAGTTATTATTATTATTATTATTAATAATATCCATGTGATGGACATTTATTCAGAACATCAAGATGCTGTTTAGAAAGGTGTCTATGCTGTTGCATGGTGATGACCATGATGTGCAATTAAGCTAATTGTAGGTAATAATAATAATATGCATATAGCGCACAACTGTGACTCAGGGCTGCACGAGAAAAAGTAACCGCGTATCTGCTTTTGCACTTGGGGAGGTAAATAATGAGATGCGTTTCACACACCAGTTCTTCCCCAAACAAAAGTTCCTAAATAAAGGAAGCAAAAGTTGCAAATAATTTGTTTTAATCGTCCTCCTAAATCATCCCACAACAGCCCCTGATTGGAGCATCACAGAGTTAAGTGAACTAATCCATCCCGGCATTTTCGATGTTTCTACAGCGTAGCGTGAGGGAGATGCCTTTATAGGGCTGTTAACAATATATTCAATTAAGCAGGACTATTTAATTAGCTCCATGGTGTGCTTTACATTGCTCTTCAGGCAAAGATGCAGACATCGCTTGGTGCTACTACTGCCTGCTGAAGCTTCAAGTCATAATGCAGGAGCTTGTTTATGTAAAAAGGGAACATGGAAATGCAAAAGGAAACCAGTCGCATTGGCTGCTAAGTGATTATGCTTGATAAACATGAAAACAGTCTGTCTTCAGTAATTCCGAATAATTTTCCATAAGTGTGCTTGCAAAACAAACCTCCAGCACTTGTATTTAATAAGTAGAGCAGCCTCAGGGGAGGGGCAAGAACAGATATGATCAAGATACATAAAATATTTGAACTCCCCCCCCCAGAGAATTGCTTGGGTGTTGGTACAGGTGACAACTCCTTCAAGTTTTCTGGAGATGCAACACACGCAAGGAACTGGTGGGCTGGTGAGCATATGTTTAAAATGAACATTTCAGGATGGAACCAAGACAAAAGGAATTTTAAATCACATTACATGTATCATCATCATCATTATATATATATTTATTTATACACCGCCTTTTCCTTTGACTGTATTACGTGCCAAGATGCCAGCATTATCAACAACAGCTGCTTTGTGAATGATCATTGCTGACTACATAATTATCACTCTTTCTGCATTTTCTGCATTTCATTTCCCACTGTCTGTTTATAATCTTCCCCCAACCATGGTTTGGTCTATCTATCTATCTATCTATCTATCTATCTATCTATCTATCTATCTATCTATCATCTATACACACACACACATGTTCCTGAAACTCAGAATGATACTTCACATTTCATGCATCTGATAAAGTAGACTGGGGTCTCCAACATTTTTGAACCTGACAATATGTTTGGAAATCAAATAAACTATTGGGGACACCACAAAATACCCATTTCACAGAAGGAAAACTGGCACTGCTCAGAGGCCCTCCCTACACCCACCCAGGCAAAAAGGGAAGGCCACACTGCCCTGCTTCAAACAGGCAATCATTCAAAACAAGCGCCACCGCCCCCCCAAAAAAACCATTTAAAAATGGGATGGGATGCCTTTGAGGTATCTAGTGGAGTGTTAGAGGAGGATGGTGTTTGAGGGGACCATCATGTTGGGGACCCCAGAGGTAGACTGTAGCCCACAAAACTTATACCACAACAAATGTGATAGCCTTTAAGGCATACGACTGATTTTCTAAACATGTCTTCATTTTTATGGTGTCTGTCAAGACGGACTTTTAACAATACTACATATGTTCAGTTTAGATAGCTAACCTTCAGATCAGGGTTTTTTGTTCATATGGTAAGTCTTTTTTCAGGTGGAATTGGAAATAATTGTGAACAGAGCTCTGTGCTGCAACAGATTCCCATTGAGAAATTCAAGGCTACTGGTTGATCAGGACAAATGATTTTACAGGAATGAGGGTGGAATCAATACTTAGGTATATTCAAACGATGCCTTATATAAGCTAAAGAGGTGCCCAATCTAAAGTGGTTTCTCAATGGTATTCAACAGTTGCAGAATAGTAATTTTAGTGTGAATGCATACAGATGTTGGATGTGTTTTTGTTGATTTTGAAATTTGCATACCACACTTCACCCGAAGATCCCAGGATGGTTCACAACAGAAAAATACAAAATGAGAATACAAAATGCATAATAAAGCAAATCAAAAACACACAAATAACCCCCCTCCCACAAACTCATTTAAAAAGCCATAGAATGTTAATCAGAATTGTTCCATAATCAGCAGGAGCTGGGAGCAAACAACAGGAGCTCACCCCCTCACGGGGATTCGAACCGCCGACCTTTCAATCGGGAAGCCCAATGTTACCTAGTATCTATTAGCATTGAGTAATGATGTACTGAAGGGTGGCGCTGTGTTAAACCACAGAGCCTAGGACTTGCCGATCAGAAGGTTGGCGGTTCGAATCCCCGCCACGGGGTGAGCTCCTGTTACTTGGTCCCTGCTCCTGCCAACCTAGCAGTTCAAAAGCACATCAAAGTGCAAGTAGATAAATAGGTACCGCTCCGGCGAGAAGGTAAACGACGTTTCCGTGTGCTGCTCTGGTTCGCCAGAAGCAGCTTAGTCATGCTGGCCACATGACCCGGAAGCTGTACGCCGGCTCCCTTGGCCAATAAAGCAAGATGAGCGCCGCAACCCCAGAGTCAGTCACGACTGGACCTAATGGTCAGGGGTCCCTTTACCTTTACTAATGATGTACTGAACTGTTGGGCTGGAGAACCAACTAAATGAATGTGGCTTGACACTTCAGCCAACACTCTTCTTTGACACAAATTAACTTAAGTATTTGCTTATATCCTCTCTCCCACCATCACCACCACAAGCGCTTTCTGCATGACATAATTTATGAATGAATCGTTTTTTGTTCCCTAAATGTGTTTTCTTCTTGAGTATTCTTTTGCCTACAGCATTCGCTTCTATCCATACTGACATTTGTCTGCCCTTTTGCTTATCCTTCAAATCTGTTGCCACAGGGAACTCTTAGCTGCTTCCACTTTGATTACGGAAAGGCAAGAAAAGCACGGTTGTTTGGAACGGGTCTTTTTCTGTGTTGAGATTGCATGGATTTGGGAATGTACTTTGCGGGGTAGCTGAAAACATCAGGAGTGAAAGCCAAGATAAGATGCCTGATGACATATATCAGATGATTTTGGGTGGAAAATATGCACGCTTCCTCTGTAAACATTTCTCTCTTGACTTCTAGCATTTTGATCAGATATTGCCAATCCTGACACCCTCAGGCCAATCTGTTTCCAGATGCAATAACAAACTGGCTGAACTGTGGAGAAGGATTAGGGGGGATTTTGATTCTGTTGATACTTAAAAGGCAAATGTACCAATGCACTTCCCAAACAATATGTGGACCCACACACAGGCTTTGGAATCTGCACTTTACAGTCAAAGCAATATCACACCACTGCCATGGCTTCCCTATGAGAACAGGATGATGATCTAGTAAACTCTTCTTATGGTCTTAAGCTTTGAGGATCAGGTTTGTCCTACAGATCATCTAGTCCAGAGTTTCCCAAACTTGGGTCTCCAGCTGTTTTTGGACTGCAATTCCCATCATCCCTTACCACTGGCCCTGCTAGCTAAGGATGATGGGGATTGTAGTCCAACAACATCTGGAGACTCAAGTTTGAGAAAGCCTGATCTAAAGCATCCCTTACCTTAGTACCTTCAGATGTTCACTCTGGGGATCATGAATATGCAAGGTGTGAGGCAGTACAGTGGTGCCCCACAAGACGAATGCCTCGCAAGACGGAAAACCCGCTAGACGAAAGGGTTTTCCGTTTTTGAGCTGCTTCGCAAGACGAATTTCCCTATGGGCTTGCTTTGCAAGACGAAAACGTCTTGCGAGTGTTGCGATTTTTCCCCGCTCCCCCCCTTTTTCTAAGCCGCTAAGCCGCTAAGCCTTTAATAGCCGCTAATCCGCTAAACCACTAATAGCGCTAATCCGCTAATAGGGTTGCTTCGCAAGACGAAAAAACCGCTAGATGAAGAGACTCACGGAACGGATTATTTTCGTCTTGCGAGGCACCACTGTACCTCAGTAGCAAACTGCTCTCCAACCCATGTGTGTTCATTAGAAAGCATGGAGGACTTTCTTCAGATGCTCCAAGGAATGCACATAGAATGAGACTGGCCTTTGTGTACTTGTCATAATGAACATCTGAAAAAGTTATTTAAGGCCCTTTGGAAAGGACAGGATGGAGAGGGAAGGTTAACAACTCTTTCGTACCCTGTATTGAAAGAGCCCCTTGAACAGCATCTTTAGACAAGAGGTTAAGGATATCATTATGTGGTATTTATGAGGACTATGTTTTCCCACCGCTGTTGGAGGCAGTGAGACTCCGTATGCCCAGTTTCTGGGAACCACAAGAGAGGAGACACCTATCATCTTGCCCTGTGATTGTCCTATTGTCTTACTGATGGATTTCAGGCAGTTCATTCATTCATTCATTCATTCATTCAATATATTTCCAGGCCTATAGAAAACCAGTTCAGGACAGCTTGTTATTGAAAGCAAAACAATTAAACAAACATAATAGAAGCATCAAATTAAATCTGAAAGTCAGAGTTTGCTGGAATAATGAAAAAGACCAGAGTTCTTGGGAAGGAAATCCCACACCTGTGGGGCTGCAACTGAAAATGCCCTGCTTATCAGATCAATGTTAGGGTCATACCAGAGACCAGGGTTTCTGAGGCTAATATTTGGGCTCAAGTGCATTAATATGGATGTAGGCTGTCATTTCAATAACCTGGTCCCACACTGTTCAGGGTTTACTTCAGAGCCCAGTATAATTCAGAGCCCACATTATACTGGGCTCAGAAGTAAATGGAAAGGGGCATAGCTTTGTAGCAGAATGTCCCAAGTTCAATTCCATATAGGACATATTCCTGCCTGGCACACCTGAGAGCTAGATGGACCAATGATCTGACTCAGTATGAGACAGCTTCATGTGTTCCTCATGGCTAATACTACTAATACAAAGTTAGTGTGATTTGATCCATCTACCTGGAGTGCAACTCCCAAATCCTTCCACAGATCAGTTCCTAGCCTAGAGCAATAAATAGGGGAAGAATAAATCTGTGGAGTGGAGGTTGAACCTGACAGCATCTGCATGTAAATAAAAGAGAGACCAACAGGCTGTTTGACTCATAACTCATTGGCTTATGCTTGCTTTTCAGACATTTGCATCACAATGAAATTTAATCCGGGGGAAAGAGCCAAGAAAATAACTCAACAGGATTCCAATAAATTCTTTAAGGAAGAAATCCAGTAGTCCTTATTCAGGCAAAAAAAGTTCCACTGATTCTAAAGGGATGATTTATTTTAGATTGGTTAAGTGTTAAGCACGGAACCTATAATGAGGAGGTATGGAAAGTATAAATAAATGATGTGACAACTAATTACTGTGATCTGAATTTTTGGCTTAGATAAGCCATATAGGTTTCAGGCAACTGCTGAAAGCTCCCATTAAAAGGAGGGGAAAAAACTTTTTACCACTATTTTAAATAGTCAACTTGTTTTTTTTGTTTTAAGTAGTTTTACAGCCAGGATTCAGAAATGGACATGGGAAGCCAGCCAGCAAGTCCAAGGAGCTCTCAGTAGCAGATGTTGAGTAAGCAGCCAGCAGGTTACAGTCTCTTTCTGCTTTGTTTTATAGCAGTTTCTGGGAGACCAGAGCCAAGGAAAGTTTAAGCAGCCTCAAGCGAGACTGAATTCCAAGGAAGAGCTGGGTTGAAGAACCATTCCACACGCACACGTAAAAAGAAGAAGCCGTGTTACTATGGCCACATTCACACCATACATTTGAAGCAGTATAATATCCCTTTAAACAAAATAAAAGGGGGGGGTATTACTCAGAAGGGTGGTGGGAATGGGAGATTGGCAATGGGAATCTCCCATTCCCACCACCCTTCTGAGTAATACCCCTCCCCACCTTCTCACTATATAGAAGGATCTGGCAACTTCTGTTTCAGTGTATCTGAAGAAGTGTGCATGCACACGAAAGCTCATACCAAGAACTAACTTAGTTGGTCTTTAAGGTGCTACTGGAAGGAATTTTTTTATTTTGACTATGGCAGACCAACACGGCTACCTATCTGTAACTGGATCCCTTTAAACAGTCATTGATTCCCCCAAAGACTTCTGGGAGTTGTAGTTGGTTAAGGGTGCTGAGATTTGTTAGGAGGCCCATCTTCCCCACACAGAGCTACAGGGGTGGTTTAACAATCAATCCTCCTTCACAGGGAATTGCAGCTGTGGGAGGGGACCAGGGGCCTCCCAGCAACTCCCAACACCTTTAACAAACTACACCTCCCATAATTCTTTGGGGGAAGCCATGACTATTTAAAGTGGTATCGTAGCGCTTTACAGTGGTACCTCAGGTCACATACACTTCAGGTTACATACGCTTCAGGTTACAGTCTCTGCTAACCCAGAAATAGTGTTTCAGGTTAAGAACTTTGCTTCAGGATGAGAACAGAAATTGTGCTCTGGCGGCGCGGCAGCAGCAGGAGGCTCCATTAGCTAAAGTGGTGCTTCAGGTTAAGAACAGTTTCAGGTTAAGAATGGACCTCTGGAAAGAATTAAGTACTTAACCCGAGGTACCACTTTATATGCAAAGTGTGAGTGTGACCCTGCAATGGTTTTCATGGGGCTCTGTCCTCGATAAACTGTTGGAGAATTTCTTCTGTTATTGGAGAAAAACGGCAAAAGGCCCCTCTCCAAGGGATTTCTCTGTTCACAAATAGGGTGGACGTTTCTGAGAGGTCATTTGGTGTGGTTCTGATGTAAGGCAGCTTTGCTCCCCCCCCCCCATGGTAACATGTCTCGTAAAACTGGTGAATTCTTGGACCAGGAACCATGGGAGCAGGCACAACAAAGGCCAAACTTACACCATGCATTTAATCACAGACAGCACTTTAAACAGGCATGGCGTTTCCCCCAAAGGATGCTGGTAGCTGTGGTTTGTTAAGGATGCTGAGAGGTGTCAGGAGCCCCTTGTTCTCTGCTCAGAGCTACAATTCTCAGAGTGGTTTAGCAATCAATCCTTCCTTCACTCGGAACTCTGGGATTTGAAACTCTCTGAGGGGAATAGAAGTCTCCTAACAACTCTCGGCACATAAGCGAAATAAAACAGTTGTGATTTTCTGGAATTTCAGACAGGGTTGTCTCTCGGCCCTGCTTAGACATGCTGCAGATGGGACTTAGGATCTTCTGTGTGCAAAACGGATGCTCCACCGATGAGCTATGACCTTTCCCACGTAAGCACACATAAGATTTCACCGTCAGCCATATAACTTCATATTAGCTTTTGCCTCTTTTCCATCAGTACTGCACCGCCATCATTCTGAATATTTACCTCAACATGTTGCCTTGTACGTTAATGCCTCACTTTCCCTCAGCTCCTATTACTGTGGATTACTCCACATGAGTCATCTGAAGCTAGCATTTTACATAATCAAGGAGTCAGGCAAGCTTCTAATGCAACGCCTGGAGTGCTCTAATTTTCAAGGGGTTGCTTAGGATTTAAATGTATTCCCCCATTTCCTGAAAGTTTAACTGCTTCGGGAATGGAACTCCTGTGACTTCAAAGGCACCTCAAACTGTGGAGCTCTGAAAGGTTTGAGGTTTTAGCAGTTGAGGCCTGGTTTTATAACTTTGCAGGATAGAAGGAAGAGCCTGCTGAGAAAAAAGACTGCCGAAATTATAAGGGGACAATCGGACCAGAAATTATTAAAAGAATGGGGTTGTGCCAAAGAGTATATGAAAAAACATTGTTCTGGAGTTAGTATATTGGCATGTAATGAATGATGCTTTACAGGGTTAAAGAAAAAGAAAAATGGTGTAAAAAAAAATAAAATAAAAAGTACCAAGGTGGAAGTAATCTAATTAGACACAACAATACATTAAGAGTAATTTTTTTGAGGTCTTAGAACAAAGGAAGGAAGTCAATTTGTGTTTATGTACGTAATGATATGTTTTTTTTCTGTAGATGTGTGCTTTTTCGTTTTTGTTTAGTTTAGTTTTGTTTCCTTTGTTTTGTTTTTCCCCTTTCCCTTTTCTGTTTTTTTTTCCTTTTTTTCTATATGTTCCGGGGATTTTTGTTTGTACAGTATTATTTTGGATTCAATGTTTGTAATTTTTGTTATGATTCTGCATTGAAAATAAAAAAATTCTTAAAAAAAAAAAGACTGCCGAAATTTAAGCAGGAACATAAATAGCTGTCTTATATGGAGTAGGACCAGCTCAGTATTGTTGTTGGTGCTGACTGGAAGCAGCTCTCCAGGGTTTCTGGAAAGAGATTTTCCAAAAAAGCTACCTGGAGATGCTGGGGAAACTCTCCTATCCTGATCACTGTTTAGGAGTAAACAGGGCATTGCTTTATGCAATAGCCTCAGCAGTAGACAAAGCAGGCTTCCATGGTACCTTGGACAGCTTTCTTCAGGGCTCAGGAAGGCAATGTAAGAGTGGAGCTCAGTTGCTGTTTCAGCAACAGTTAGTCCATGGGTAGGCAAACTAAGGCCCGGGGGCCGGATCCGGCCCAATTGCCTTCTAAATCCGGCTCGAGCACAGTCCGGGAATCAGTGTGTTTTTACATGAGTAGAATGTGTGCTTTTATTTAAAATGCATCTCTGGGTTATTTGTGGGGCATAGGAATTTGTTCTCTCCACCCAAAAATATAGTCCGCCCCCCCCAAGGTCTGAGGGACAGTGGACTGGCCCCCTGCTGAAAAAGTTTGCTGACCTCTGGCCTCTAACTGAGCCTTAAAAGGAGGTGCAGGTCTGTCTCACTTGCTAACTTTGGGGTGAGCAGCCAGTTCACTTAAAGGGCCCTAGTCTGCTTTAGTGTGTGGCCTTTGGCATGTTGCAGAATATACAACCTTGCCTTGGAGGGGCTTTGCTTAAATTTATTGTTCTGTTTTGTGTGCTGTTATTTTGGTTGGCTGTTTTGGTTGGGCAGACTTTGGGAGAATGTTTTGATTTGTGGGGACATTTGCAACCCCACTTACCTGAGAGTAAGCACCAATTTCCAGGACTTACTTCTGTGTAAGACATGGTTAGGGTCGTGCTGTTAGTGCTGTAATGAGCTCTCTCTAGCTGCTTGACATATTTTACTTCATGATTGTTTTAATCTTGTCCTAACTTTGTTGTTGAGCAACTTTGGAGGAAGAAAAGCACCACAGAAGGTTTTAAGAAGTAAGCCGATGGGTAAATAAGGTCTGCTTGATTTTGAGCACATCATATGTCAGACATCACTAACACACTCTTCCCTAGCTGTGAGTGCAAAGAGTACAGAAAGGAGGTGGAATTTAGTGCAGGATTTCATGGTTTCTGCACCCACATGGAAAGAGGTGGTTTGCAAGTGATATTTGACCTAAGGCATCGGAGGGGGGGTATTATTCATAAGACACTTCGTAGGAGTCCTAAAAAGATCTTCAGAAAGGTTAAAGTATTAGATATATCACTACGGTAAATGTTATACCCAGGATTTAGATTCCAGGAGCCTTTTTCTAGCCAAGCATGTTTCTGTCTTCCCAAATCCTTATAAAACATTTACTTTTCTTGGGGTTTATGAAGATTATAAATTAATCTACCCATGCCTTTAAGTTTCCCCCCAGTGACCCAGTGAATGGTCTGGAGGTAGTTGGTGCATTATTGAAGGTAAGGTGGTCTAAACTGACCAGTGCCAAAATGCCTTCCTGAAGCCTCTTCAGGTAAGCAGGATATAAATTCAATTAATTAATAAAATGGAAATCGAAACTTCAGAAAAAGATGAGGAAAAAGTATTTATTCCATTTGAAATTGAGTTGTTGCAAACACGGTTACGATCAGGACTATTACACACCCAGTGCTCTAGGAGAGTTGCCAAGTTTTGTATGACGGGTCCCTGATCTAATCGTAGCTCAGTTGATATTGATTTCGGTGCAGCAGGACTATAGCATGCACTGCAACGGAGCTGTCTGCACAGCTCTTTTACAACTGGACTGGAGCCAAAGACGAGAAAGGGAAAGATCCCAGGCAAGTGAGCTGAGCTCTGGGTGCGCGCAGCAAAAATACCTCTCTCCCCCTCTGCATCATTATGACCTTAATCAGTCAGATTATGTCACATCTTCCCACACAGCAGTAAAAAAAACAAACTGTATACAGTTTCACTGATGCTATTTTGTCTTGCGTTTAGAAATGTGCACTCATTTAAATCACAAAAATATGGCTAACCCAAAATACTCCTTTACGTAAGTCTGCAATTTAACGAAGTATTTTGACACATAGATATTAACAAACCCAGAGATGCTGTTGTTACTTATTAGTGAGGATCTTAAAGCAACAGGACAAGTGTAAATATATCATTCCTACACCATCAAGCTTCTACCCACCGCAGGGTTTCTTTAATTCGCAATTAAAATAGTAAATCTTCTTAGGTTTCTCTGATGACTTGGGTTTAAAAATGTTCAGCTTCCACGCCATGGAGAAATGTCTCTGAGGAACACGCATACAATCTCATTAAAAACCAAGTTAATCCCAAAGTCTTGGTTATACACGTTAATTTACGCAATTGGACTTGAAGGAACAAAGAGCAGCAGTGGTTAGTTTGGTGCCTGCTTCCTGATACTAGGATTGCTACAGCTTACTTAGAGCAGTCAAGGCAGGATGTTGGCGAGGTCAGGGCTGTGTAGACACGCTGGCAGAACCAACCCAGTGCTTCTGCTGCTGCATCTGTACAGCGCTGACCTTGCTGCTACCCTACCACCCCCAGTAGAAATGGCAATGGCAATATACTACAGTAGAATAGGCAATGCTTGGAGTTTGCAGCAGACTTCAAGCTCTCAAATTTCGGCAGCGCCCTGTGCGACACTAAAATTTGGCGCCCCACCTCTCACACTCCATTCTACACCATTGTTGTGGCACACCCTACCGCACAGTGTCCACTGCAGCAGAACCAGCCACGCTACCCTAAAACCGCCTCTGCTGCCCTGCCACACTGGCCACTACCAACTCAGAGACTTGCAGTGCACTAAAGATAAATAACTTCATTATGGCATAGGCTTTCATGGACCAGAGTCCACTTCATCAGCTACATGGGCTTGATGTCATAACCCAGGGGCTGGACAACCAAACTTTGTTCAAATTATGGTCGGCAAGTGGTCGTTAGTTCCATGCTCTAACTAATAAAGCCAAATACTGGCAGGTTAATAATACTGGCAAGGAAAGCAGATCTTTTCTGCTGTTGAGACTCCTCCACAGAACTCCAAAAGATTTTTAGATTCCATTCATTAGTTTCCCTATGGTTCCCCTTCCCCAACTAGGAAGATAGTATTTTTCTTACTCAGAGTTGGAAATCTCATCTAACAGGTTTGCAGTGCACCATTGCTGTCCTGCTCCCAGGTTTCAGGTTCAGAGCTGGTCTACCCATTATTTGAGCTATGGGGACTGTCTTCCTCCATAATGAGTTTCCTGTACCCCCAGCATAAACATTTAGGAGAACTTAGTACAGTAGTGATGTATGGAAGTGAGAGCTGGACCAAAAAGAAGGCTGATCACCAAAGAATGGATGCTTTTGAATTATGGTGCTGGAGGAGACTCTTCAGAGTCCCATGGACTGCAAGAAGATCAAGCCTATCCATTCTGAAGGAAATCAGCCCTGAGTGCTCACTGGAAGGACAGACCCTGAAGCTGAGGCTCCAATATTTTGGCCACCTCATGAGAAGAGAAGACTCCCTGGAAAAGACCCTGATGTTGGGAAAACTTGAGGGCACAAGGAGAAGGGGACGACAGAGGATGAGATGGTTGGATAGTGTTCTCGAAGCTACCAGCATGAGTTTGACCAAACTGCGGGAGGCAGTGGAAGACAGGAGGGCCTGGCGTGCTCTGGTCCATGGGGTCACGAAGAGTCAGACACAACTAAACGACTAAACAACAACAGCAGCACAGGGATGGGGAAACTTTGTCCATCCAGATGTTGTTGGATTATAACTCCCATCTTCCCTGACCATTGGCCATACTGGTGGGAAATCATAGAATCGTAGGGTTGGGAAGGACCCCAATGGTCATCTAGTCCAACCCCCTGCAATGCAGGAATCTCAGCTAAAGCATCCATGGCAGATGGCCATACAGCTTCTGCTTAAAAACCTGCTGGGAAGGCGAGTCCACCACCTCCCGAGGGAGTCCGTTCCACTATCAAACAGTAGGAGATGTACTCCTACAACACATCTGGTGGGCCATTGCTTGCCTACCCTTGACGTAACCTATCAATCAAGTCCAACTAATTCCTCAGCTGGCTCTCAGGCGTTTCAAAGGAGCAGAACTGAAACATCCAAACAAATCTTAGATCTGCCACTGCTCAGTTGGCATCGTAAGTGGAAAGATGAACAAGGTTCAGCCTTCATTTGGAGCATGCTGCTGAATAGGCCTTTTGACACTCGTGCGGAAAAAGGCAGGACCCCCGGGGAGAACTCAGAGCTGTGTTTAATATGATCTTGAGAAATTCATGTAAATCCTGAATGCAGAATGCTCATCAGCTGGAGTGCCAGGCAAATCAGCTTGCTTTGATCTGCTTTTGAATACGAGCGATGCTGAAGTAGCTGAAAGTATCCTGACTCTGAGCCCCCACGTGCGCAAGGAGTGGAATGGGGAGTAGAGTTGGGAATGGTGTCTCGTGTTTGGAAACTCCTTCTATCCATTAAATGTTACACACGGGGGAAATGGATCCAACCTTTCCCAAAAGAGTAACATGAGGGATTTGCAAACGGAAAGAAGATCTTCTCTGCAGTCTTACTGCAACATTCTTCTCAAATATTCAGCGCAGATCATAGGAGCCAACTCCTAGGGCCTGAGGTCCCCTTGGCCCCCCCATAAAATATTTGAGGGGGCCAGCACCCCCTCCAAAGTTGATGGGCATTGTCATTCAAATGGTGTAGTTAGTATGTGTGCCATGCTTTGTGATTGATTAGGCAGGGCAGGGCCTACCTGCCCCCAATATTTTTTTTTTTGGGGGGGGTTAACCAGATTTGCTGAGCTTTTTTGAGGGGGGGGGGACATTGATGAACCAACCAATCATTAGTATGCTAGCCGAATGCAAGCGCCAATCATCCACCCTGATGCCACAGCGGCAAATAGCCAGCGAACCTTGCAGAAAACACCAATCACAAGCAAAAATGCCACTGACAATATCCTGCTCGCAGCAAACAACAATCGCCTGTCCAAACTCTCCACTAGCTGTGTGTAAGACGCACCCCCCATTTTTGAGAATAATTTTATAATAAAATAACCTCGTCTTATACACGGAAAAGTACGGTAATTACTGCAAGCACTGTGTCTGCTTCTGCGTACAGCGTCGGACAGCGCCAGAGGGGCTTTTCTGGCAGCCTGTCATGTTGGCACCCCTGGTGCCAAGCCCATTTAAGAATAAAAATCCAAATTGGTCCTGGCGGTTCCTTACCTACTTCCGCTTTTAGCCTGTCCCCCTTCACTGTCACTGACAGGGTGCTTGCTTCTCATAAGGTGAGACTTTGTTGCTTACTGGTAGCAAGAAACATATCTCTGGATTGGCTCTACCAGTGCATCTGCAGCCTGACAACTTCTCTGCTTCCTACCTCCTCCCCTTCCTGCCTCCAGCCCCACCTGCTGCAAAGGTGCCCAACCTCACCTGGTGAGCTGCCACCACCTTTTTTTAAAAAAAATATTATATACCACTTGATTGTAAGAAAACCTTAAGCGGTTTACAAAAATATAAAATAAAATGTTGCTGTTATCAATAAAAAGCAGTTAACGTAAAACAGTTAATGCTGAGAGTTATTAGGAGACCCTCCCCAATTCCACTCTACAATTCTTAAAGGTAGGGGTAAAGGGACCCCTGACCATTAGGTCCAGTCATGGCCGACTCTGTGGTTGCGGCGCTTATCTCGCTTTACTAGCCGAGGGAGCCGGCATACAGCTTCCGGGTCATGTGGCCTGCATGACTAAGCCGCTTCTGGCGAACCAGAGCAGTGCACGGAAACGCCGTTTACCTTCCCGTCAGAGCGGTACCTATTTATCTACTTGCACTGGTGTGCTTTCAAACTGCTAGATTGGCAGGAGCAGGGACCAAGCAACGGGAGCTCACCCCGTTGTGGGGATTTGAACCGCCAGCCTTCTGATTGGCAAGTCCTAGGCTCTGTGGTTTAACCCACAGCGCCACCCGCGTCCACCTACAATTCTTAGGGTGGTTCAATTCCTCTTCCCAGAAACCTCTGCCAATTTTACCTCTGTTGGGGGAGTAACAGCCTCCAAACATTTCTCAGCACCCTTAACAAACTCCAGCTCCCATAATTCTTTGGGGGAAGCCATGACTGTTTAAAGTATCGTAGTGCTTCAATGTATGGTGTGAACATGCCCACAGTGTGGTAATAACAATACGGCTGAAAGAATCCTCTGCTATGCACTCTCTGAAATGAAAAACATTAACATCTTGCATTGCCTCTGTAAGACACTGAGACTCTGGATATATTCCATCCAATATTCTTGTGATTTAAATCTGGAGACAGGACGCGCACAAAATGCTTGAACAACTCTCTGATTGTGTGCTGTCTCTCGCTCTCTTATAAGCTGCAGAGTGGGAAGCAAACTTTTCCATCTGTTTATTTATGGACTGATTCTATTTTTCTCGGATTTAAAAGCGTTAAGGAGCGTCTCGTAGCAGTGGTGTGTAATATATACGCTTTGATAAAAAGGAAAACCATCTAAGCCCTGTCTCTCCTTTCCATCAGAAGATAATATTGTATTACGTAAGGGCCAATAAACAACATGTTTTAGCGCTCACAACTTTTTCTGCAGTTTTAGCTTATATTGTCGCGAAGAAGTACCAAGTTTACTGTTATCTGTTTTCTTTTATATGAGAATATTTCAGGAGACAGAGAAGATCTGGCTATGGTTACTGTTAAAAATATAGTAAAAAATAACAGTAAAAAACCCCACCTTGTCTGTATAGGAATATTGTGGAATCTATCTTACATTTATAGGATTGAAAGTACTATAAATCACTTGGGAAAATTTGATTTATTTTCTTATTACCATTATTTCCCATGGTGGGGGGGGGGAGTGGAAATTCCTACTTTTTATTAAGTAAGCATACATTAAATTAACATGCAAGCTTTTTACAAGTGTAAATAGCAGGTGTGCTGGAGTCTGAGCAGCATTTCAACCATGGGAGATGGGGAAGGAAAAAATAACCCTTGATGCTGATTAACACCCCCCGCTTCCCACAAGCTGCTATTTGCAAAGAGAAAGAAGCCTCCATTGCTGTCAGTGGAGGCTTCCTCACCATGTGGATATAGTATAGACACTAGGCAGCTGGCGAGGCCATGAGTTTCCTGGTGGTGCAATCTTCCTTTTTAAGTTACAAATAGGTAGCCGTGTTGGTCTGCCATAGTCAAAATAAAAAAAATCCCTTCCAGTAGCACCTTAAAGACCAACTAAGTTAGTTCTTGGTATGAGCTTTCGTGTGCATGCACACTTCTTCAGATACACAGTCTGTACCTGTGCAAGTTTCTTGGTGAGGTTGATGGACTTCCATTTCATGCGGCTCAATGTGGTGCCTTCCATGGTTCCAGTTACAGATAGGTAGCCATGTTGGTCTGCCATAGTCAAAATAAAAAAATTCCTTCCAGTAGCACCTTAAAGACCAACTAAGTTAGTTCTTGGTATGAGCTTTCGTGTGCATGCACACTTCTTCAGATACACATGTATCTGAAGAAGTGTGCATGTATCTGAAGAAGTGTGCATGCACACGAAAGCTCATACCAAGAACTAACTTAGTTGGTCTTTAAGGTGCTACTGGAAGGGATTTTTTTATTATTCCTTTTTAAGGAGAGAGAATAGTGTTCTCAACTAACTTCCTAACTGGTATGTCATAAGGACATTCCATCCATCTTTTTAGACCCCAAACTGGGACACATGTCTTCTGGGATGCATGTCTTCCTGGGAAAGTCATGTGACCCATGCCTTGCTCTTGCCCACAAAAAAGTGCTGGGGGGACGACGACAGATCTCATGCAGTATGTTTCTAGGTGCCGCATGAGATCACGGTCCCAGAAAAAAGCATTTTTTCAGGGCGAGAGTGCAGCACCCAAAATGGGCACCGTGTTCTTGTGCGAAAAAATGGGATGTTCTGTTTTTTCCAGGGCACTTGACAGGTATGATATGAAGAGTCTGCTGGATCAGGCCAACTACCCAACTCAACCAATATCCTTAAGGAACAGGCATGATTGTTGTGTGTCACATGCCTGTTTACACTCCAGCACAGCTTGCTGGGAACTTCCATTTGTGTGTAGCTTTTGCTTTTGCCACTTTGCTTTGGACACGAGGGGGATCAGACATGTTTCTGTTTGTCCTGCTGTACGTTGAATAAACGGCTTGTAAATATGCTCACACAGCCGTCTCCTGCCCCTTCCGTTTGCACAGCATTTACTCCTGAGTAGCGTGCCTTAGCTTCTGAAGCTCAGGTTGCAGATTCATGCTGCACCAAAGACTGGAATTTGCCCGGCACACTGGCCAGTGGGCTGGAGCCAGCTGGGGGCCTGCCAATTGCCCCCGTTTCCTTGGTTGCTTGCCAACAGTTTGCACAGGTGTGTTTAAGAAACCTACAGGCAGGACCTGGCCATAACAACACTCTCCCCTCCTGCAGTTTCCAGAACAGTAACTGTTATGTGCTTGCACTTTCGCTGAAGATTTTAATGTAGCAAAGCATTCAAGAACCATGGCACCGCCATCCCTGAAGTTTAAAGTGGTACAGTCTGTTCTACCTCTATAAAGAAGGCAGCTTGCATTTCTTTATTTCATTTCCACACCATTTTTCCTCAAAGAAGTTTAAGGGAGCATACATGCTTCTCCTTTCCCGTTTAATCTTTGCAACAACCCTGTAAGATGGGTTAAGCTGTGAGACAGTGCCTGGCCCAAGGTCACCCACTGAGCTTCATGGCTGGGTGGGGAATTGAACTCTTGTCTCCTTGGTCCTAGTCTGATGCTCTAACCACTACACCACACAGCCTTCCCATGCTTCTCATCCCCAGGCAGGTCAGCATCAGCCAGCTGTCCCAAAGCAGAAGGAGCCAGAACCCCCGTAACCGTAATTCCCTCAGAAGAATCTGGAATATTTGCAAAAATGATAAAAATGAATGTCATTATACAATGAGATTTTTGCAATTCTAAAATTTCCAAAGGGTTGACCTCCGATTGCAGTCTATTTAATGAGCTCTTAGCACTGAGGGGATGAGCCCATCATTATCGGGAGTCAATGGGAAAAAATACTAAGGCCGTTACATGCTTTGGTTCCCTTTGATTGAAATTCTATGTAAAATTCATGTAAATTCATTGGTGCCTTGGGGAACAAGTTCTGAATTGTTCTGCGATTGCTGCCTTTCCAAACATCTGTCACTTCTGCATCGAGCCAAGGTATTTAAATGTCCCTGTTGCTGGAGTAATTCAGTGTTTTGCATCATATTTAAACAGTCCGGAGAGGTAGAGAGATTTTATTATCTTTGTTTTGCAGAGGAAGGCTCCAAAACACGCAGGCAAGCATGCTTGAAGATGCAAGCTTGAATCTTCAGTACCAGGCTGGATTTCCTGTTGGACCACCCCGGGCAGATGCCTAAGGCAACAGTTCTCAGGGCATTATTATCTTTCTTCTTCTTCCCTCCAACAGCGTATGGATATTTCGGCTGCAATACAAGATGCACTTTCTTGGGGCGATGCTCCATTGAGCTCAGTGTTAGCTCAGAGTAGGCATGCATAGAATTCCACTCTCAGAGATATCTAAAAATGGATTGGCAAGTGGGTGGGATCAAAGCATTGATACAGGTATGGGGTGAGGAATCTTTTTCAGACCAGTGGCTGTACTGCTTTGGGGGCAACCTCCCGTGGGCAATGTGGAAGTGGTGGGTTGGGGCTAGAAGCAAAAGTGTCCAGAGCAGCTGTCTACCAGCTCCATCTGGTACGCAGGCTGAGACCCTACCTGCCCACAGACTGTCTTGCCAGAGTGGTGCATGCGCTGATTATCTCCCGCTTGGACTACTGCAATGCGCTCTATGTGGGGCTACCTTTGAAGGTGACCCAGAAATTACAACTAATCCAGAATGCAGCAGCTGGACTGGTTACTGGGAGTGGTCGCCGAGACCATATAACACTGGTCCTGAAAGACCTATATTGGCTCCCAGTACATTTCTGAGCACAAAGTGTTGATGCTAACCTTTAAAGCCCTAAAGGGCCTTGGCCCAGTATACCTGAAGGAACGTCTCCACCCCCATCATTCAGCCCGGACACTGAGGTCCAGCTCCAAGGGCCTTCTGGTGGTTCCCTCACTGTGAGAAGTGAGGTTGCAGGGAACCAGGCTGAGGGCCTTCTTGGTAGTGGCGCCCGCCCTATGGAATGCCCTCCCATCAGATGTCAAGGAAATAAACAACTACCTGACTTTTAGAAGACACCTGAAGGCAGCACTGTTTAGGGAAGTTTTTAATGTTTGATGTTTTATTGTGTTTTTAATATTTTGTTGGGAGAATATTCTGACTGGGTAAACCCAGCCAGGTGGGTGGGGTATAAATAATAAATTATTATTATTATTATTATTATTATTATTATTATTATTATTAAGCAACATATATAAAGTTTAGCTTTGTACAGTGGGCTAGTTTCCACACACACACACTCTCACACACAACCCTTTTCTATCCTCTCTTTCCATACCAGCAAGAGACATTGCTATGGGTTCAAGGACACATTCTGATAGTGCAAAACAAAACAAAACCCCTCAAGGTGGGTTTGGTGCAAGGGCAATGAGGGGTGTGGATTTAGGAGTGTTTAGAGTTGCTACCTTTGGTCAGACAAAATAAAGGACAGGTCAGGCAAAATGTGGGACAGGTCAGGGGCATTGGTGCCAGAACTGAGTTCCGGTGAGTTCCGGTTGAAAAAAAGCCCTGGGTTTACCTCCCTAGATGGATAGACAGATATATATAGACACAGGCAAGTCAATGGTTCGTACTGTATGGCCATGGAAGTTATGGGGGTGAATCCAACTACATTCTACTCTGAATACACCCATTGAAAATAATGGGCCTAAGTTAATCATATCCATCCATTTCAATGGGTCTCCTCTGAGGAACTTAAATTGGTTAAAACCCACAATACAAATCAGGAATAGTCTTTTTAACATTCTCATACGTCTTTCTGTCAAAGAAAAAGAGAAAAGGGTTCTGTGCCTTTAAACTAATGGGGAATAATGCATGAAAATGCCAGGATCTGTTCTGTAAAAATACATGTGGATGGTAAAATTGGGGCTGGGGGTGGAACCTGCCCTCAAGAAACATTACCTAACTGCTTTTGCAAATCAATGACTTGAACAAGTAAGGCCACTTTTTGACAATGCTGAAATGTCTGCAGAAAAAAGCAGGAAAGCTTTTGCACATCTCTGAAGAGACTTAAGTTGCCCTTGAGCTTCTCTTGTGCTATTTAGGTGAACGTGTGTTTGTTCTCAATGCAGGAGGAGTGCAGAAGAGGAAAGTTTAGAACTCAAGAGTTACATTACCACTCAGGAAGGAAAAGTCCCCCGTGATATTGTTGAGGAGAAGCTAATAAAATGTGGTCTGAACAAGTTATTACTGGGGCTAGTTGCCCATAGCGACAGGAAGGGTGTATTGAACATGTAGTTAGGATCACAGGCAGAGATTCTGCTGGATGAGGCCCATGGCCTATCTAGTCCTGCATCTGGTTCTCACAGGGGCCAACCGGATGCCTGTGGGAAGCCCTCAAGCAAGTTATGAATATAACATCACTCGTCCCACTTGTGATCCCAAGCAACTGCACACAGAGACATACTACCTACTACTACCTCTGAGTTACTTTAAGCTAAAAAGAGAGAAATCCCTCCAAGGGTTTGTGGAGGTTCGTTTCCTGACAGAAAGCCATTGCTCCTATTTCTTTGCAATTGAGTGGGGACGCGGATGGCGCTGTGGTGTAAACCACTGAGCCTTGGGCTTGCCGATCGGAAGGTCGGCGGTTTGAATCTCTGTGACAGGGTGAGCTCCCGTTGCTCGGTCCCTGCTCCTGCCAACCTAGCAGTTCGAAAGCACCTCAAAGTGCAAGTAAATAGGTACTGCTCTGGCGGGAAAGTAAACAACATTTCTGTGTGCTGCTCTGGTTTTGCCAGAAGCGGCTTAGTCATGCTGTCCACATGACCCGGAAAAACTGTCTGTGGACAAACATTGGTTCCCTCGGCCAAGAAAGCGAGATGAGCGCCACAACCCCAGAGTCGTTCGCGACTGGAACTTAACTGTCAGGGGTCCTTTACTTTTACCTTTAATCCACTCTTGAGGGGCTCCTTTCATCTGCCTTGGCTCAAAAATTCATCCATCATTCAGCTAGGGCAGGGGTGGGGATCATGTAGCCCTCCAGATCTTGCTGGATGACCACTGGCCATGCTGGTTGGGTCTGACAACTCCCCCAAAACAGGTTCCCCATCCCTGAACTAATGTTATGTTAGCAATTCTGCTCAAAGGACTGGGCAAAGAAGACCGTAAAAATAATGACGATCATAATACCAATTGGTAGACCATCCTATAAATAACATCTACTATTTCCCATTTCAATCCATGGCTGTTTCTGAATAAAGGGTAACAGTGAGTCCCTGAAAATGTTTTGCCTTCTTTGGTAGTTGTTATGTGGCCCACTTTTCCATCTCAGCTATAAATACACAGAGATGCAATTTATCCACAGTAAAATAAACAAAATAAAACAGATGCTTTCAGCTGCAAATAATTCCTGCTCCCGGCAACGTATTGCCCAGATAGAAAAATCAATACTGAGAAATGGACTCAGCAAAAACAAATTAACTGTGCTAGTGGCTTGGACTTGCTCTGCAAACTTTTGTTCTGATATGCTTTAAACTCTCTCAGGTACTTCACTTACAGTGAAGCAAAAGGAAAAAAGAGAGGAAACAATAGACAGAAGAGATTTGTTTAATAGCAGCTGGCTATCAATTCTCAATAAAAAAATAAAAGATGTTTCTCTGCTCCTAACGTCTCCAAAGCAGAATTGCATTTCGTCACTGGAGACATGACTTTCCATTTATCACTAGCATTATACAGAAGGAGACAGTTATTGCTGCTTATGCCTGTTGCCTCCTTTTCTCCTCCCGTTCTTTGTTATAGACATTAAAACATCCCTGCGATCCTTGTAATGACATTCTCATTAGGATGCTTGAGAAATAGGGACTTGAAGAACTTGCCTGGAGACCAGGACACTATTTTGCTGGCAAATTGCTCACAGAGTCAAAGAGAGGCATTCAGCAGCAAGGGCTGTGTCTTGCTGTGCCTGGTGCTAGAAGTGTCTAGCAAGCTTACTGAACTTGCAGATGGTGGGAAGAAGAGGATTTTTGGAACTGAAATTTCTAACCCCAAACCATCTCAGACTCAAGGGCTTTGCAAAGTGAAATTCCTAATGGTGTAAGAGCAACCACTGAGCAAGCTAGCTAGGAAATCTCATGGCAAGAGGGTTGATAGAGAGAGGCCTACTGAGCTTCTTTTCAGGATTGGCTGGAATTTGAACCATGTGTGTGTTGGGGTGACTTGAGGTGACTCAGGTGTGGATGCAAGCAAAAGGAGAAAGGGGCAGAGTTGTCTCCTAGGATCCAAAGTGCTCCACTCCAGAGGTGGCATTTTGTGAAGCTTGATGTGACTTCCTGGCATTGCCTGTGACATCGCACGACATCCTGACACCATGTGTGTGATGTCCTGACATCACTCCACACCTGGCTCTAACAATGGGCTGTGGAGCAACTCTGTACTAATGTAACATTTTAATATGTCCAGTAGTACCTCGGGTTACAGACACCTCGGGTTACAGACTCTGCTAACCTGGAAGTAGTACCTCGGGTTAAGGACTTTACCTCAGGATGAGAACAGAAATCGTGTGGCGGCGGCACAGCGGCAGTAGGAGACCCCATTAACTAAAGTGGTACCTCAGGTTAAGAACGGTTTCAGGTTAAGAACGGACCTCCAGAACGAATTAAGTTCTTAACCAGAGGTACCACTGTAACTGTGTTTTTGTAATCTTTTGTTTAAGTTGTCTGTTGTTGCATCATTTATTTGTACCCTGCTTAGAGATATTTTTGTAACGTATTGAGTGGTATAAAACTTAAATAACCAATCAAATAATCAGTCAGGTACTAGCAGTATTCTAACCGCAGAAATGAAATTTCAACAGCAGTGCAGGCCTAATTTATTTATCAGCAATGAGCTTGTCATTGTTATCAGGGACTTGATCACTTCTAGGTTTCGTTTTGCTTTCTAAGCGGCGCTGTGCACACTTGAACATGCGAAACAATCAAAATGAAAATGCGGTCATTTGGCAGGGCCCCCCAGTCTCTGCACACACTCTGCGGCATCACTTTGCTAATTCTAGCCATGGCAAGAGAAATGCAAATGTGTATGTTATTTTAGCTCTTGCTAATTTGTGCAATTATTGTGGTCAGTGGTATTGATTCCTGCGTTGTGCGCGAGCAAATTAGACTGGACAAAAGCACTCAAAAAAATCATTCTCTAATTATTATCTCCCTGTAAACAACTCGTCCATCATGAATAATCAAGTCTTTAACATGGATGTGCAAATATCCAATTGCTTGGCAGCCCCGGCTAAATTGAAATTTCCACATAGGCAACCATGAAACCCTTCAGAATGCTGAGGTTTCCAGCTATGTGAACTAGACAGTAAAAAAGTGCAGCTTTCCAAACACTTGGCTTAGGCAGAAATTAATTGGAAGCGGTAGACTACCAGGTACAGAAGTTGAAGGCTGGAGGTGGGGTGGGGAGACATAGTAGTCTTCAGAAATCTGAAAGGCTGTCACAGTGAAGAGGGGAAGGACGTCTCTGCTGCCCCAGAGGCCAGGACTAGATCTAATGGGATGAAGGTACAGGAAGGTGTATTTTCACTGAATAGCTGAAGAGATGTCTCAATGGTGAAAGAAAATATGACACTAGAACCAATTGCATGGATCAGGATGGTTGCCTTTTTCGGTTTCTCTTAATTTTTTCATTTTGCCAATCTCAAATTCATAGAATCGTAGAATTTTAGAATTGGAAGGGACATCAAGGGTCATCTAGTCCAACCCTCTGCAATGCAGCAATCTCAGCTAGATCATACATGACAGATGGCCATCCAACCTCAGCTTAAAAACCTTCAAGGAAGGAGAGTCCAGCACCTCTCATGGGAGTCCATTCCAGTGTGGTGTAGTGGTTAAGAGCGGTGGACTCGTAATCTGGGGAACCGGGTTCGCTTCCCTGCTCCTCCACATGCAGCTGCTGGGTGACCTTGGGCTAGTCACACTTCTCTGAAGTCTCTCAGCCTCACTCACCTCACAGAGTGTTTGTTGTGTGGGAGGAAGGGAAAGGAGATTGTTAGCCGCTTTGAGGCTCCTTAGGGTAGTAGTAAAGCGGGATATCAAATCTAAACTCCTCTTCTTCTTGTTCACTCTTGAACAGTACTAACTGTCAGAAAGTTCTTCCTGATGTTTGGTCAGAATCTCCTTACCTGTAACTTAAAGTCGTTGGTTCTGGCCCTAGTCTCTGCAGTAGGAGAAAACAAGCCTACTCCATTTTTCCATGTGACAACCCTTATTTGAAGATGGCTATCCTATCTCCTCTCAGTGTCCTCTTTTCGAGACTAGGCATACCCAATTCCCTCAACCGTTCCTCATAAGGATTGGTTTCCAGGCCCTGGATCAGTATGGAAGCATGAGCTAACTAAACGTTTTACAGCTAAGATACCCTGTTTTTGTCTCTTCATTTTCTCTTTTGGTCGTGCACCAAACCCAGAATAGCTTGAAACAATAAACAAGGGTAGCCTTCAGTCTCACCTCCACCCATTAAATTTACAATCACTGATTAAAATTAGCCCCCACTAGTTGATCAGTTAAAACTTCATTTGATTAATCTATCAATGAAGCTCATTAAAAGGCACACATTCCTCAAAAATACATGCATATGTATCCAGAAGGGCTGTTGAATTTAATAGACTTTCAGGAGCCTCAGAAAAGAGCATTTAGGAAATATGTATAAAAACGAAGCAGTAAAACTAATTTATCTCCGAAACATCAAAATCCTTCTCAGCAAACAGCCCACAAGGGCACGATAAAAAACAGCATTAGAGAATCTTCAACGCGGTAAAGAATTAAGAGATTGGTCAAGAGCTCAATATAAAGTCCCCCATTGTCTGATCTGCAGATTACAAAGCCCCGCAGATATGGAAATGTGCAGGAACACAGGAAATAGATGAAGTTAAAGTGCTAATTCCGACAGACTAACTATTTAACATTAAATATTAAATAAATACAGATTTGAAAGGAGAGGAAATTTCCACCATGATCTAATTTATGTCCTTTATCGCATCTGTGGCTTATACAAAATGCAAGGATGGAAATGAAGTCCAGCTAAGAGGACAGGGGGGAGGAAGTGGAGTTTATTAAGAAGTGTGGTGTGTGTACAACTGTATCTTAAATTCTATCAAATTAAAGCTCTGTGATAGCATGGATTAATCCACTGCAAATACCCAATGTTTCTCCAACAGTACCATGTAGCTCATCTTGCAAAGATATCAGTGTTGTGTTGGCTAGAGATGGGGAAGAAATCCAGTTTGATTGGCATCTTAATGTCAATCTGCTTCATTCACACCTTTCGATACAACATGAAACTGAAACACAGCAATCCTTTGAAATTCCCACTTCTCTGAATCTTGCATTGCAGTTCTCCAACAACAACAACAACAACAAATGTCCACAACAATGTGTATATCAGGGAGAAATGTGTCCAAAACACATGCAAAAATAAACGATATTAGGGAAAGTATGTATATTCAGAGCTGTGCAATGAAATACTGATGAATATTCATGAGGACTTAAAAATGCAAATGTCTGGAAATGTGGCAAACTGAATTTAAGATGGTGGGCAATTAGAAAGCAATAGTAACTGAAATGGACAGAATTATCCATCCCAAGTTGCGAAGAGGTTTGTTCATTGTGGTGTTAAAAATGGAATGATCTCATTCTTTTAACCTTCTCTGCTTCTTTTCTTAAAAAGGTACTTAGGAGAAGTACTTCAGCAGTAGCATCAAAAAAAGAAGAAGTCAATAATTAATTAAATAAGTATCATCAAATCTCAATTACAAATGGACTCCTCGGTCAAGGACAGCAATGCATGTGGACGTATATCATCATTAAATTTATCCATTTCCTGACAAACTGGCTATAATGCTTGCTCTCGTGCAGAGAATGGTATTCAATTTGTTTATTTATGTGGTATTTTATTTATCTCCTTCCTTTATAGCCTGCCCTTCATCGATTAACAATCCCGGGATGAATCCCAACACAACAGAAACCTGACAATTCAAATCAAATTACGGAAATCTCTATAGCACAAAGTTTAAAACATCAATTGAAAACTCCTAAAACAATCAGTGTAATGCAGCAGGGGGCACAATACTGTTCCATCCAGCTGCTAGAAGACATTCATCAGTGGGACACTTCAAGGCAAATCAACCTAATTCACACTTTTTGAAACAATACGAGAACCAAAGACAGCCATCCTTCAAGATCTGCACTTCTCCAAATGTTGTAATGCCATTCCCCAGTCTAGCAGTGTATACAAAAATTCATATAACCATGGGTAACGTGTGCATAATAGTGCACACGTTAATGAAAAGTAACACATAAAAACACATTCTATCAAGGGAAGTTGGTTTGCACAACCAATGTGCATATTAAACCAAGTTACACCGGAAAAAAATACATTAGGAGTAATTTGCACTAATATGCTGATGAATTTTCGGGATGATTTTTCAAAAAAATATTTAAAAATGCAAAATACAACAACAACAATCTTTATTGTGGTCCAGAGACCCAACAAATTGTTACAAAGCAATACGCAATTCATACAGCCTACCTCCAGGTCAAACAAGCATTTTGTTCAGAATATAGGGATCATTGGTTCTTGCAACCACCGATAAAAACTTTGCCACTGCTAATGTTGTGGCATTTGTCCAGTCTTCCAATAGGAACCTGACATAGTGAGCCTCTGATTTTCCCAGGAAAGGTACCAGCAAGGGTAGTATCAGTTCAGCCCTGGCTTGCTCATATTTTGCACAGTGCAACAAAATATGTTTTATGGAAATGCAAAATACAGTGGTACCTCTGGTTGCAAATGGGATCTGTTCCGGAGGCCTGTTCACAACATGAGCAGAATGCAACCCATATCTGCGCATGCGTGGGTCGCGATTTGCCGCTTCTGCACGTGATGTCATTTTGCGCTTCTGCGCATGCGCGAGTGGCAAAGAGCGGCAAAACCCAGAAGTAACCCTTTCCAGTACTTCCGGGTTGCCGCGGGACGCAACCTGAAAACGTTCAACCTGAAGCAAACGTAACATGAGGTATGACTGTATGTACATTTTCACTGGCTAAAATTTTAGCCCCTTCCTCCTGACCAGTCATTGCTTTTAAGGAAAATGGCCCAACAGCAATCTTTGGGTACAGACTATCCTTTCCCACACATAAAATTCATTGAGGAGAGAATACTGCTATCTGTATGGCTAAATGGAAATGGAACTGTCTTTTTAAATTCACCTTCCCATGCCCTGTCAGCAATCAACAGAGCATTAATGGTACATACACAGCTACTATTGCTAACAAGTGGCTCCTAGAAACCACAAGCGAGGAGGGTGCTCTTTGTTACAATATGAGGACAACGCAGCTGCAAACTGCCAGCTTGTTTACATCATGTGATGTGACTAGCTGTGGGACAGAATCTTCCCGGAAGTTCACAGGCTACACAAGTCTTTGTTCTGTGTGTAATATGAGACCTTCCTGTTGCGTATGTGAAGGAAGTCTTTGTCACTTGCTTGAAGGAGACTGAACTGAACGGATGTGTTTCTTGTAGAGAGTTGCACAGTCAGAAATAAACAAGATATAAAGGACTTTCTGACTACTTTCTTTTCCCCTGCTGGTATGCAAGGGCAAAGGGGGGGTGCATTTTCCACGCTGGGAAATGTCGCCTATCAAGGTCTGCCTGGACTGCGGGGATGGCAGCCAAAGTAGATCACCGGTAAACAAGCAGGGAGAGGGGCCAGCCTCTCCCGACGGGCTAGTGTTCAGGTCCAGCTTGCAGGTTCCCCACAGGTGACAACAGGATTTTGGACTAGATGGGCCCAATATTGGTCTGAATCAGAAGACTCTTCCTATGCTCTAATGCTAGGGTTGCCATGTGTCCTCTTTTTCCAGGACATGTCCTCTTTTTCAGGGGTGAAAATTCTGCCTAGATGGATTTTTAAAATTTGCCAAAATGTCTCTGGCTATACTTTCTGGATGAGACATAGACACAAATGGTAGCTGAAGACTTGCTTTCCTCTTCTCTTCTCCTGCCTCCCTCAGCAATATATCACAGCTTCTATAGCCCACATATAGTAGGGGTATTTAAAATAAAAGTCATCATAGCACCCTCTTTTTTGCTCTTCAAAATATGGCAACCCTATCTTATTAATTATTACTATTATTATTATTATTATTATTATTATTATTATTATTATTATTATTAATATTGTTATTAATATTAATTGAATATATATACCACCCTATACCTGGAGGTCTCAGGGTGGTTCACATATCCTTATCCTTATTATTATTAATTGAATTTATATACTGCCCTATACCCGGGGGTCTCAGGGTAATTAACAGACAATAAAGGTCAACTAGGAATAAAGATCGCAGTCGATTGTGAGGGTTCTGCCTGGAAAATATGTGCCAAATAATGGGAAAGAAACAAACGAGGTTTAGTGTCGTGTGAAAGAAAAACACACACTTGTATTTTGTTTCATTTTTTTGAATTTGTCATTGGTAAGAAATCAGCCTTAGAGAGATTCAAGGATGCACGTTGTTCTGAGAAGCCTATACAGTGGTGCCTCGCAAGACGAAATTAATTCGTTCCGCAAGTCTCTTCGTCTTGCGGTTTTTTCGTCTTGCGATGCACGGTTTCCCATAGGAATGCATTGAAAATCAATTAATGCGTTCCTAGGGAAACCGCCTTCAGACCAGGTCCGGGGACAGTCTGTCCCCGGACCTCTTCTGAAGGCTGGGGGGGGGGACAAGGGCTTTTCTTCCCACCCCCAGCATTTTAAAAAACCCTGGGACAGCGGAGGACTTCTCCGCTGTCCGGGGCGATTTAAAAGCCCCTGGGAAGGCAGGCAGGGGGGACAAAGACTGTTCCCGCCCCCCCTCCCCCCTTCGGAACAGCGTTCCGAAGTGGGGCGGATGGGGCAGCTGTTCCCGTCCCCCCTCCCCACTTCGGAACAGCGTTCCGAAGTGGGGCGGCTGGGGCAGATGTTCCCGCCCCCCGCTTCGGAACAGCGTTTTAAAATGCTGGGGGTCGGCAGCGAACGCTCCCGACCCCCAGCATTTTAAGATCTCCGGGGCAGGCGGGGGGAAGGCAGGCGGGGGGGAGCAAAGACTTTTGCCCCCCCGCCGGCCTTCAGAAGAGGTCCTCTTCTGAAGGCCGGCTGTGGGCGAAAGTCTTTGCTCCCGACCGCCAGCATTTCCCTATGGGCTTTCGTCTTTCCCATAGGGAAATTCGTCTTGCGAAGCGCCTCCAAAACAGAAAACCCTTTCGTCTTGCGGGTTTTCCGTCTTGCGAGGCATTCGTCTTGCGGGGTACCACTGTACTGTTCCTGAAGTTCCCCCAAGACACTTTGCTGCTTGGGGTGGTGAAATAAGGTTCCTGGTTGGCTGTTCTTTTGTTAGGCCTCTCTGCTCCACAGAACGGTTGTTAGATATCTCTTCACTGAAGATTACTGTTATTCAGGTGCCAGGGGACCCATCTCATATCTCCCCTGACTGTTTTGAAGGAGGCAGGCATGAGAACCTGGGGAAAGCGACACTGTAACATACACAGTTGTTACTCCCAACAAGAGGCCTATGTATTTTTCACCATCGGAGGCTACTAGCCTGTTAGAATTCCTGCTCCGTGACTGCAGTCCTAGGATTGTTGTCTTTCACATGGCGATACAGTGGTACCTCGGGTTACATACGTGTCAGGTTACATACGCTTCAGGTTACATACGCTTCAGGTAACAGACTCCACTAACCCAGAAATAGGACCTCGGGTTAAGAACTTTGCTTCAGGATGAGAACAGAAATCATGCTCCGGCGGTGCGGGGGCAGCAGCAGGAGGCCCCATTAGCTAAAGTGGTGCTTCAGGTTAAGAACAGTTTCAGGTTAAGAATGGACCTCCGGAATTAATTAAGTACTTAACACGAGGTACCATTGTCTATGTTTTAACTCTACAGAGTGGGAAGTGATGGAGACAGGATGTTTGTGTTACAGCCATACCTCGGGTTGAAGTCGCTTCAGGTTAAGCCTTTTTGGGTTGCGCTCCGCGGCGACCCGGAAGTAACGGAGCTCATTACTTCCAGGTTTCGTCGCTCGTGCATGCGCAGACGCTCAAAATGACGTCACGTGCATGCACGGAAGTGGCGAATTGTGACCCGTGCACGCGCAGACGCGGGTTGCATTTGCTTCAGGATGCGAACGGGGCTCCAGAATGGATCCCGTTTGCATCCAGAGGTACCACTATACTGTGTTCCATGAAGTGGGACTATTGTCCTTTGTTCTTTTTCTCTTTGCTGCCTGATGCTAGAGAGAGAGGGAGCCATGTTGCAGTGCTCCGTGTGTGTTTATATGCGCATGGTGCGCAAACTCTGCAGATCCCTAAGCGTGCCAGTGTCGGTTGGCATCGGTCGCTGTGATGTTCATGCAGAAGAAAGCTTTCGAAGCTCCCGAATGAAAGAGGGAGAGAGCATGCCAGTCGGGCATGTGTCTCTGCCAGGGTCCTACTCGAGTGTAGGCTGAACTCCTGACATAGCCATGATGGCTGTGCTCTGCCTCTACAGCTGGAGGAAGTACTGCTTCTAAATACCAGTTGCTGGAAACCACAGGAGAGTAGAGGGCTCTTGTGTTCAGGTCTTGCATAGGCATACGTTTCCCATAGGCCAGGGGCATAGGAAGCGGGGCGGTGTGGGTGGTCCGCCATGGGTGTCATCCTTGAGGGGGGTGACAAAATCCCTCCTGGGTGGATTACCGCGCCACCCCCCTGGGCACCAATTGCCAGGCCAATTGCCCCCTTGGACGCCAATTGCCAGGCCAATCACCCCCAATGAGCACCAATTTCCATACCAGTTGCCCCAATGGGTGCTGATCTCTGCACTGATCACCCCCAATGGGCATCAATTGCTGCACCGATGGCTCCCCTGCGCTGATCAGTGCGCTGATCGCCCCCCTGGCGCACCACATGTGAGCCACTCTGGGTGCCCAAATGGCTAGCTCTGCCACTGCTATAGGCATCTGTTTGGCCACTGTGAGAAGAGGATGGTGGTCTAGGTAGGTCATTGGCCTGATCCAGCAGGTTCTTATTTACAGGTTCCAAGTTAAGATTTATTTCTTTAGAAATAAAAGCAGTGACGTCTGTGGGCAGTATTCAACCAAGTCATAGGAAAAGGTCAATTAAAATGGACGGACTTAACTTGAACCCAGGGACATGGATGGCGCTGTGGGTTAAACCACAGAGCCTAGGACTTGCCGATCAGAAGGTCGGCGGTTCTGCAAAAACGTAAAGACACTAGCAGGACTGGAATAATACCTTCAATGTAAAACAGTAGTGATATAAGAATAATGTGCGCAATAAGAATGGGATAAATATTCCAATTGCAGGGAGGGAGGGAAGTCAAGACTTGGCAGAGTCAAAGGGAACATATGGTAACAATAAGGACTGTTGGAAAAAGAATATGCAAAGAAAATAATATAAATTTACTTGAAAAAAAAAAGAAGGTTGGCGGTTCGAATCCCCGCGACGGGGTGAGCTCCCATTGCTTGGTCCCTGCTCCTGCCAACCTAGCAGTTTGAAAGCACGTCAAAGTGCAAGTAGATAAATAGGTACCGCTCTGACGGGAAGGTAAACGGTGTTTCCGTGTGCTGCTCTGGTTCGCCAGAAGTGGCTTGGTCATGCTGGCCACATGACCCGGAAGCTGTATGCCGGCTCCCTCGGCCAATAAAGCGAGATGAGCACCGCAACCCCAGAGTCGGCCACGACTGGACCTAATGGTCAGGGGTCCCTTTACCTTTAACTTAAACCCATTGCTCAGAGGATACCCATTGCAACCAATGGATGGTGATTACTTAAGCCAATGCATTTCAGTGGGTCTACCCTGGCATGCCGTGACGTTATATCCTTGTAAGACTGATTGCGGGGGACAGTACAATATTAGTGAATTTCTTTCAGCTCACTTTAGAATTCCCTCCAGCAGAAACCTCGTCAAATTCACCCGTATCTCCGCAGGAAAATTCTGCTAGCAGCTCTATACCTGCTCGGGCACAAATTACAATGCCTGTCTTGGAGATTACATATCCAGAACCTTTTAGTATTCCAGCTGCCTTGCTGGACAAGATGCTTTACAGAGATTGAAGCAGACGAGTCCAATGGGAGACTAATGCAGTGGCTAATGCAATGTAGCTAGAAACACACTGAGCTGGTAATGAGAGAATAAATGTGAAAAATCAACAGAGCAGCAGAGGAATGAGAACCCTGCGCTGTCTTTCACCTGTTTGTGTACGAGGGTCGGCTTTATTTGTCAAATCAATGTTATTCTGTCGTGAATGGCACAACTCCTATTTACTTCAAGGGGAACATGGAGCAAAGCAGCTGGGTGCCTACAAACAGCGGAGAGGCAGAGTTTAGTATTAATGTGCTTGTTTCGCACAAAGAGCACCTATCTTCCTGCATCAAGGCACAAACTTGATCTAACGGAAAAGCTACTGGGGGTGCCCTTTATTTTACGCTTAGAACTTCACTGAAATTGTATGTTGTGTATGCTATAGCTTAATTAACATCCAAACAACAATGCTTTTTATAGGCAAGTGGAATCAGGTTGACTCGTGAACAAGCTTTTGGGTTCTTTAAAAAAGAAAAGAAAAGAAAAGAAAAGAAATGTTGATTTTATTGTGCAGTTAAACATAGAGGAAACCTAACTTATGAAATTGCTGAATTTCTCCTATAAGTTGATTAAAATTCTGGATCCAGTTGATGAATTGCAACTAGACCATCGTAAATCTTTCTCCGGTATTTTGAAAGTTTTACGTTGACATTTGATGCATTTCGCCATATAGTCTACACATCCCATTATGAATGCAGGAAAGCATCAAAGAACTCTCTGTCTCCAGTCATACAGTTCAGTTTTAATTTCATTAAAGCAAATTGATTGCAGGCTAGTTTACATTTTCAGACAGCAGGGGCAGTAAATTTTATTCTAACTGATTGGAATATATGATCTAACAAAACTAAGGGAAGACCACCTGCTGTTGTGAACATATGAGTTATTAAGTCAACTTGCTATATCTCAACTGCCGTCCATAAAAGAATTTATGTTAAATATGCCCTGAATTTTAAAAGTCGCAATTAAAAGGAAACAGTCCATTGTGAGTTAGCTAATGTCTGCAGAGGAAATGAAATCATGCAGTAGGTGAATTCTGCAAGCATTTATAAGTGATATATTTCTGGGACTGTCCAGGATGAAATGGATTACATTTATTTCCTGATACTCCACCACAGCTCTGAAAAACTAATGCCTGGGTCACTCCGGAGTGCTACCCTTTGTTGCTGAATGAGAGGGGTAGTGGTAAAAGGTGCAAGGGCCTTATCATGTCACCCCCTATAAGACGATAATTCTGAAAATCAGCATATTATTTTTTCAGACGACTAAGTAAGAACTCCTGCTATATTTATGTATTTATTAAAACTATTTATGGCCAGCCTTTCAGGATACAAATCCTTCCAAGGTGGTGTTGAAGAAAAGCAAAATTATTTCCTTTATCTGAACTACTAGTTAATGCATGTTTTACTTTAAACTACCTGACTAAGTTAGCTGCAGCCCTAAAAGATGAGCCATTTTTGTTTGTTGATCTCTCCAGACAAGATGTCTGCTACTTTCTCTCTTTCATCTCCACTCACCCTATAAATAGTTCCTGCATTGATAAAGCCTTTGAACTCCAGGCACTGTCAGAGATTAGCCCTATCTATTTCACCCTAGCTGCAATGTCTGCTAATATGTGGCTTAGAAGAAACACCAAACTACATTTCTAGAAGCCAAACAACCTATAATAAAAACATAGAAAGCCACCAGAATCCTTTCCCCCTGTGCAGTTGGTGGTATAACGGACCTGGGGGTGAGGTAAGGGTCAAACTTGAGCAGACCCTGTGGTGGTCCTCACGTGCCTCCCCTCTCTATCTGGATTATTTTTTAAATAAATGAATAAACCATATTATTGCCACAGAATTGTGGAGAACTGAATTTAAGATTGGGGGGAAACGAGAAACCAAGAGAAGCAAAACTGACAGATCCTTCCATTCCTAGTGTTGATGTCAGGCTTCAGGGAATCTGATCCCTCCCACGGGGGCAGCCGTCTCTCTTAGATAATGGCACTGCTCCGAGTAAAGTTCCACCCCCGCCCCCATCTCTCCTATTATACGCCATCCCTATGTCAGCGGATCTGTGCTTTCTGCCTCTGAGCTTTCTGTTCTACTACTCTCAATGCTCACCTTGTCCTGGAAGAGAGGTCGTGTTGGGAATGCTTTCCAAAGACACTGAGTGTGTCAGCTGTCTCCCCCCTGGTGTTTCCTCCTGCTGCTCCTCTCCCAATATTTTCCAGCTTCTCCCTTCTCTGCAGCCTCTGACCTTCTGCAAACCACTGTTATAAATCTATACTGTCCTCTTCTTGGGAAGGTGCTGGAAGAGGGGGACGGTCCCCACATTTCCTCCTCAGTCCAGTCCCTGACAGTTGACTAATAAACTATCCATTTCCCAAGTCTCATTGAATGTCTTGTATCTGTCTTGTGCTGCAATTCGAATTTATACCTGCACTTGATATACAAATAGGGATTCATGTCCAGAAATCTCTCTCTCTCTCTCTCTCTCTCTCTCTCTCTCTCTCTCTCTCTCTCTCTCTCTCTCTGTGTGTGTGTGTGTGTGTGTGTGTGAAGTGAAGTGAAGTGAAGTCATCTCTTTTGCTGAATCAGGACATTTAGCTTCACATTCCAAAATGAAAGCTGCCAACAGATCTACCAGTGATAGACTTTGGTTAAGGAAAAATAGTTTTCCACAAAAAGTTAAAATTGTATTTATTATGCTGTAAGGACACTCTGTAAAATTATTTCACTTAAAAATATCTTTAAATTATTCAAATCAGCCTACAGACTTGACGTAAGTTATAAAAACACACATGTCATGTAAAGTGATCACAGGAATGATTAACCAGAGCTTGCATATCAATCAAAGCAGCCTATTTTAAAAACAACACCTCTTTGCATTTTAGCCCATTGGATAGAATGACTAATCTATTTGTTCCATCAATACCAAAGATTTTGACATTAGAAATAACAGAATCTCAGTAAAACTAATTAACAGAAATCTTTGCCACTTGGCATAATAATACTTCCTGAATCTAAAGTTTGACTTGCAATTTCACTTTATTTTTTAAGAAGACATAGTTGCCGGTTCACGTGCTCCAGGGTTTACCCCCAAGTATTAAAGCAATACTTTGACTGCATAAGAAAGGCTTAGATCCAAATTTAGATATTGGCTCCCTTGCAATTAAATTCATCATCACTATGGCCAACATACCTGAAATAAACCGTATTTTACACCAAAATCTTAAATACAAAACAAGTCTAATGTAGTCACAGCAGCTCAGTTATACACATAATAACAAATAACTTCAGGAGAGCCCCTGCCCTAGAAATAATCCTTCGAGCTTCAGGTTGTTAATTGTCTTTTTATTCTCACGGCCACAGACAGAAGAACAGGCATACCTTGGAAGTCAAACGGAATCCGTTCCGAAGTCCATTCAACTTCCAAAATGTTCAGAAACCAAAGCACGGCTTCTGATTGGCTGCAGGAAGCTCCTGCAGCCAATTGGAAGCTGTGGAAGCCACGGATTTTCGGCTTCCAAAAATAGTTCGCAAATCGGAACAGTCACTTCTGGGTTTGTGGCGTTCAGGGACCAAAACGTTCCAGAACTAAGCAGTTCGAAAACCAAGGTACGACTGTATCATAAAGTGCCCCTTGTTTGGTTGCAGAACAACCACTGTGCATACAAATACCCAGTGCTTTTTTCTTTAAAAATGTTTAGGGGTACTCTAATTTTAACTCAAGAAAATAACCATTTTATAATTCAAATTGGGGGAAGTAAATACAGTAAATGGACAAAAGTACAAAGATTCACAAAATATTTAGGAGTATGTGTACCCCTGCGTCCCCTCCGAAAAACACACACACTGCAAATACCCCAATAGTCCAGAACAGGGCTGAGGAACCCCTCTCTTCCTTATTTTACGAGGAACCTTATTTTCCTCTTCCCTCCCTGTCTCTTTTCCCTTACGTGTTGTGGTTTTTCCCCAGTTTGTAATACTGCGGGGAGGGGCTGTCTTGTTTCAATGGGAGTCTTTTAGGGCTAAAAAGCAGTGGAACAAATGCTCACCATCATCATCAATACCACCATCCCCAGTTACTGATGTAAATCTTCACTCGCTCCTTCTTCCCTGGTGAGAGGAAAACACATTTTGTGGGTCGCTTCAGGTGGCAAAACGTCTTGGCTCAGCCCAGATAGGCAGACAGCTTTTGCCTCAGCATCTCCACATCTGTATAGGACAGGGCTCAGCAAACTTTGTCAGCAGGGGGCCGGTCCACTGGCCCTCAGACCTTGTGGAGGGGCCAGACTATATTTGGGGGGGGGGTGAATGAATTCCTATGCCCCACAAATAACCCAGAGATGCATTTTAAATAAAAGGACACATTCTACTCATGTAAAAACACGCTGATTCCTGGACCGTCTGGAGGCCGGATTGAGAAGGCGATTGGGCCAGAACCGGCCCCCGGGCCTTAGTTCACCTACCCATGGTATAGGAAGTCGTTGCCTCAGAATCACTCTCTGAGGTGTCTGAGGATGGAGGCATGATAGCTAACATAAACAGTTTTAAAAACAGTAAATTTGGGGTGGTGGTGTTAGTACCTCTGCCCATTTTTGCACTTTCAGAGACCAGGTTTAAAGGGCCACCTTACCATTGCATCTAATAAATTACAGACCATTTAGTATTTATTTAAAAATATGCATAATGAATACCACTGCATTTCAAGGATACGGATCGTATGGCTCCCAGGGCAGAAAAAGAACGCTGTGGCTAGGTTTTGAGAAAAGAGTGTTCTGATTATATCCTTAGGCATTCACACACACTTATTTAACTGAACTGTGCCATAGATGTATTTTTTTTAAAAAAAAATAAATATTGGTGACTTTTAAAGTCGATCGCAAATTCATTGTTATGCCTCTATTTTTTATTTTGATACCACAACATTTCCATTAATAGCATGCTGGGAGAACTAGGAATAGTTTTTATTTTATTTTTTGTAATTTTACAGTTTCTCATTTCTTAACCATCAGGCAAGCACCGTGAGTGCCATGATTAATTCTGTGTCTTTAGTAAAGCTTATCTCCCTAGAGACAGGGTGATAAATTATTTACAGTGCTCTATATTTTGCACAGATGAGTAATATTTCTATTTGATATCTCTAAATACTAGCAGGGATGGAACAGCTTCTGGAAACCAGCTGCTGAAGTTGCTCTCGTCCTAAAGTGGGGACTACTCTCTGCAAATCAGCTGTTTTGTGAGGGGATTCAACATGACAGACCCTCCAAATAACCATTTGGAACCTTGGATACTCTCCTGTCACCAAGAGTTCTTAGTTTCCAGACTGCTGATTGGCACTTCCTGGGTTGTTTTGGGGATCAAACACATTAAATGGCATGCAGTCGAACCAACTGTAAAATTATGCTCTTACTGAAGCTTTGAACTGGACACCTGAACACTTGCAAACTGGTCAGAGTTGGGCAACCCTAGGCAGTTTGCAGGTAGGGATAGGGAAATCTGTCTGTCTATGCAACTGGCAACCAAAATTGTTAAGTTGTGGGTGAACATATCAGACGACATAGCGATTCTCCAAACAGCTCTTGTTTATTCACAGGCCAGAACAGAACTGAACTGAAGGGTTCAGCCAGCCTGCTTATATAGAGCTCCAGTACAACGTAACTGTAACAACTTTCTGAAACTATCCAATCACTGAACGTCACTTTCAATCCCTTATTTGCATATGTGGACCTGAGTGAAAATTATCTACAGTATCCCCCTGCTGGCCCAGGGTGAGAACTTCAGTACATAACAAAAATGATCAAGGGGGGTGGAGCGAGTCCCCTCTGAAGGAAGGTTCCAGCGTTTGGGACATCTTGGTTTAGAGAAAAGGCAAGCGAGAGGTGACATAATAGAAGTTTATAAAAGTATGCGGGGCACGGTGACAGAAATGCTTTTCTCTCTCCCTCTCATAACACTAGACCTTCACGCACTCCAACATGTTGAGTCCCAAAACTGGGATGGATGTCTTCCCTTCTGTGCTCCCACACAAGTCATGTGACCTGTACAAAATCACAGGGCCCCAAAGACATACTTTTTTGGGGGGGGCTGTGCTCTAACACAAAAGCAGGTCCGAATAAGTGCTTTTTGAGGGGATGAGATCACAGCACAAAATGGCGGCACCCAAAATGGCCACTGTGCCCTCATGTGGGGAAAAAACAAGGATGTCCTGGTTTTACCAGGACACTTGCAGGGTATGGAATTTTTGGACACCCAATAAAGAATGTTAGAAGATTCAGGACAGATAAAATAAGAGTAGCCCTTCATGCAGCATGGTTAAATTATGGAACTTGCTTCCACAAGAAGTGGTGATGCTCAGGGCCAGATTTAGGTTTGATGGGGCCCTAAGCTACTGAAGGTAATGGGGCCCTTTATATGTCCAGCTGTCCTTTGTCAACAACAAATTGTCGCTGTTTTTGTGTTGAATATATGCTATATGGTAATTTATGGACCTAACAGATATCTAAAGCCACTTGCACATAACAAAACACTGTTGCAGTGTGTAGGTTTTATTTTATTCGTTTTTTATTTTATATTTTGGAATTGTACATCCAGTGGTTTTTTCCTTTAATTTTTTTTTGGGGGGGGGGCAAAAGAGTGGGGCCCTAAGCTATAGCTTGTTTAGCTTACACATTAATCCGGCACTGATGATGCTCACTTTCTTAGATTGCTTTGCAGAAGGATTAGACACTGATGGCTATGATCTGCATCTAAATACCAGTTGCCGGAAACGACAGGGAGAACCATCTTGTGATTGGATCCTGCTTGTGACAGAGGTTGCTGGACTAGATGGGTCCCTGGCCTGATCCAGCAGGGATCTTCTGATGTTCTTCTGACCATTGGGAGGAGCACTCCACAGGCAGGGAGCTTTGTCACACAAAGACCAAGACCTCAATTTCACAGCCTTTGAATGTGGAAATGAAACTTCAGAAAGTTTCCTTCTACCAGCTTTAGAAGTATTGTATACCTGACGGCAGCTTGGTATTGACCGTGATTTTCCCTCCTCCTACAGTGGAAGATTAGCTGGCACATTAAATACGTTGACTTTAGAAATGTCAAAAAAGACAGTAATTTGAATGTACCACAGAGCAATTAATGAGCTGACTTGGGCAAAAGAAAATATTTTGAATGTGAAGAAAATTGAGGCTTAATAAGATCTTAGCAATGACTCTTCAAGCAGGTAAGGAAATTAGACCATCTTCCAATTACAGTTCTTGAATCGCCAGCAAAAGTAGAATTTCATTTTTATTTAATCATAACTAATATAGCATTTTGCCCTTTCTGGAATTTTTTGATTATCTAGCACAAATATAAAATGTAAATAGCCAAAGACTAAGCAGCTGTTCCATGAAAAAAGAATAATGACAATGTCTTATAGCTTTTTGTGTCTGTGCGGAGTGGATTTTAAATTAGATTTTTTTATTTATTTATTACTGATCTTCATCTAAATTTGGAGGGCCAAATTCATTACCCAGCTCTTCTTGAAATGTGATTTGGGAACAGCTTCTGCTCACAGTGGACTTAACATGTAACATTCAACAAGTATGCAGTCTGTGAGCCTATGCGCACAGTAGTTGAGACATACAAACCAGTACACTCCTTCACACAACAACTTGTGCATGTGCAAATAGCAGCTTGTACCTATGATTGGTGTGATGTGCGAAGAAGCCTTATGTGTGGGTTTTAGGAGGTGTAATGGATGTGCTTTTCTAGTTGTCTCTCTAAAGCCAACATTGGAACAGGGCACCAATCCACAGATCTTTCTACTCTGGTTGAAAAATGCAAGTTAAAATTAAATCCTGGTAGGTTGTTTTAATGGGGGGACATTTACACAATTGTGCAATTTTGCATGTGTGTGCACGCACACACACACACACACACACACACACACACACATTATTTCCAGGGCATTGGTGTGAGGATGGAGTTGTTCGAATCAATGAATGAGTAAAGGAATGTTTTTTTTAGGGGGCAATCCTATGGCAAGGTCTACAAGGATGGGCAGCTTATGATGTAACAGGCATGTCCAACTCCCAAGAGACTGCGATCTACTACCAGTATAAAAAAAAAACCTGGCAGTGATCTACCCATTGTCATTGGAGGGAGGAGGATCATGCGTTTTTTAGGGGCGAGTGCCCAGAGTCGTTGAGCTTTTGGGAGTGGGGAATGACAAAAAACGCTCACCAGAAAACCCAGCGCTGACATTCACATGCAGCGCATAATAATAATAATAATTTATTATTTATACCCCACCCATCTGGCTGGGTTTCCCCAGCCACTCTGGGCGGCTTCCAACCAAATATTAAAAACAATACGGCATCAGACATTAAAAACTTCCCTGAACAGGGCTGCCTTCAGGTGTCTTCTAAAAGTTGTGTAGCTCTTGACATCTGATGGGAGGGCGTTCCACAATGCAGGCGCCACTACCAAGAAGGCCCTCTGCCTGGTTCCCTGTAACCTCACTTCTCGCAGTGAGGGAACCGCCAGAAGGCCCTCGGCGCTGGACCTCAGCAAACATTACTTCTGCTTGTCGCCTTGACCAGCTTTCACAGCTGCTGCAGCGCCAGCGGAGGGACCCAGCGCTGGGGGCAGGGGGCAGCGACATTCCTAGCCCACAATCAAATAAGATCCCGCTATCTAAAGGTGATCTACCTGTTGATCGTGGTCGACCGGTTGGATATGTCTGATGTAGTGAATCGGCTGCTCAGTTGGCGGCTTCCATCTCAGCATGAAGTTCACAACCCTTGCTCAGTCAAAGATGTTCCAGCACAACTTGTTCAGCTCAGCACAGCCAGGGCTCAGCCTGGCTGAAGGACATTCCTGGGGTGAGGTGAGGATGGCACCAGAGAGGAGGGACATAGGCTGTGCAGTTCAGTCAGGCAACCTGAGCACTATTTGAAAGGTTTGTTTTCCCTCTGCCAGACTTAGGCGGAAGCAGCTGCTGAACAGGGTTTGGATCTGGGACTCAGCTATACAGCTGCAAATACAGTGGTACCTCAGGTTAAGTACTTAATTCGTTCCGGAGGTCCGTTCTTAACCTGAAACTGTTCTTAACCTGAAGCACCACTTTAGCTAATGGGGCCTCCCACTGCTGCCGCACCGCCGGAGCACAATTTCTGTTCTCATCCTGAAGCAAAGTTCTTAACCCAAGGTACTATTTCTGGGTTAGCGGAGTCTGTAACCTGAAGCGTATGTAACCTGAGGTACCACTGTAAAAAGATTTTAGTGTGTTTTAATTGCAATATACAATGTGACAATGGATGGCGGTGGTGAGTCCTATGAAAAATTCATTTTTTTAAAAAAATGCTTTTTCAAAAAGCATTTTCAGAACGTTTTTTTATACGTGTGTAGATTCTACCTGGGTGTAACTTCGTGCTGGCTTAATTTACACCAGTTTGCTTTATGCCAGCTTCTTCTGCGTCAGATTGCTCCCTGAGTGTGTAGGAGGAAAAGGGCAGAAAAAGGAGCTTGAATCGCCTGTCACCAGGCATGAAAAATCCTCAAAGAAGCCAGAAGTGTTTTTACTGTGCATTGTAGGAAGTGATATAAATAGAAAGGAGTGTAAGTTGTTTTTATATGCAACAACGGCAGCAAGAATGTTATTGGCCCAAAAATGGAAGCAAGAAGAACTACCGACGAAAGAAGAATGGAGGACGAAACTCATGGACTATGCAGAATTGGATAAACTACGGTAACAAGAAGGATTTGAAACCGGCGAGACCAGAGATTCACAGAAGACTGGAGTAAATTTACAGACTATTTGAAAAGGATTTGTGATGATCAGACTACGTTTGTAGGTTTGCAAGAAGTTTTGTGAGAAGTATTATTGGAATTATTGCAAAAATGGATAAGGGGGAGGATGGTTAGTTCAAATAGTTAAAGGCAATATGAATTTAAGAAATGCATAAGAAGTGGGCAAAACGGTGGACCATCAGAGGTGCTGATGGAAGTCCAAAAAAATGATTATATAAGTGACGAAGTTTTATAGTATGTATTATAATTTGTATGTATATCCTCAAAGTATTCTGAAACCATTTAATCCAATTTTATTTTGGAGCTAAATAAACACACCTCCATAAAAATAATGGTTCCAACATTATTAGTTCCCCAGGGCACTCCAGTAACCAAGTTCAGTAAAACTGAACTGAGGGAGAATTTTGCATGCATTACTAATCCCAACTCACTTAGAGCTGCTACTTTGTTCTGTGATGTGCAAAGTGGCCTGTTCTTTGATGTGGTGTGGTCTCAACTCCTCTATGCACCACACTGGAGACATCTAAAGGGCTAGATTTGGCCTCCGGGCTTTATATTTGCCACCCCTGGTCCAAATCTTCATAATTCTGCCAATAGGTCTACTGCTGAATTCTAATTTTATTCACACAAACATGACCTTCATTGTACGAAGATAATTGGTACCATGATTTAAGACAGCAAGTCTATTATTTGGATTCTGAACTGTCTTTTTTTGACTGGTTAATGCAACAGGGATTTATTACAGTGACAGAGCAAACCAGATTTATGAAAGCAACAATTTCCTATGTTCTTTCTATCCCTTTCTTTCTTGATATGGATATAATTTAATCTTATCATACTTTTTTATCTTTCCATTAAGTCGGAGATTTAAAGATGTAGCCCCACCAACCCCAGGAGTCAAGAAGAGGTTTTTCCATCTTCTTCTGTCTGAGACAACTTTTATGAGTTGCTGCTTCGTCTTAAATCTCTCTCTGTTGTGAAGGTGGAGTGTTCTCTGCATTTGTCTTTGTGAAATTATATTTCTTGGCTAATCAGAGTTCTTGGGAAGTGGAAAATACTTTATATCTCTGAAATCAGCACACAGAGGCAGATGTTTCTTTAGGATATTTAAAAAACAGCCTTCTCCAACCTAGTGTCCGCTAGATGTTTTTGGACTGCACCTCCCATCATCCCTCAGCATTGCCCATGGTAGCAGGGGCTGATGGGAAATGTAGTCCGTCTTTTGACAGCGCTGGGTTAACGATGGCTTGTACAGAGCTTCCGATGCACAAGCTGCTATGTTAATTCCAATGGGGTTAAAAGTTCTATGGATGTCCTCCATTGCATGTGCTGATGTGCTTGCCATGGAATTATACTGAATATTGATCCAGAGTAGATTCCAGCATATAGTTAGCAGACTAACAACTTCAGCACATTGCAGGATTCCCAAAAAACAGACCAGAGGCAATTATATTTCATCCAGTAGAGCTTTACTGCTGTGCTCATGTTCTTCTTGTGAGGTTGAGGCTTCTGTCTGGCCACTGTGAGAACAGGAGGTTGGACATCCATGTTTTACATGAGTAAAAAGAAAACCAGTGTTTTCAATGCATTATAAACATGCAACACCAGATGGAGCTGGAGAGCAAAATAAAAAATCTTCACATTTTTCCGTAGTGTTTTTTTTTCTTTTGTTATAAGGAGTTAATTTCTGGCTTGTTTATAGTATTTTTTCCCCTGTATGTAGATGCACCCTAGGTGTACCTTTGGCCAGAAACAACATGGTCCTTCTACTGTTCATATGCTTGATTCATTGTCAATAATGATCTCTGTCCTCAGTGGGGCTCACTTCCTAGAAAGTGTGTTTAGGATTGCAGCTTTAGTCCTTGGGGTTGATCTTTTGTGCTTTCCGAAGGGATTCCAGTCGCTTCCGTTTAACTTGATTCTCTGACAGTGACATGATTGCAGACGCTTTTGATTGCTTGTTTTGCATCTGCTCTTGCTAACATTCACTAGCTGGCCAAGTTCTTCCCTTATATTACAGACAGAGAATTTTTTCCCCCCAGGATTGCAGGTAGTATGATAGAAATGTATTGTTCCCTGTGGTGCATATACTCATTTGTTCTGTCCCACTGTCATCTCTGATCAAACCGGTCCGACAGTCTATTGAAGCACTACACATAAACCTATGAATAAAGATAAAAATCTGGGTACACCACAGAGAACGAGAGCTCTTTTGCAAGACTCTCAATTCTCTTTTGATAGTTTATTTTCATCGCAGGAGGGCTTCTGTGCCCCTCTGGCAGTGATCCACTGGGTTGGAGCAATATCTCTGATACCAAGAGCCTGTTTGATCGGGCCAATGACATATCTAGTCCAGCATCCTGTTTTCACAGTGGCCAATCAGATGCCTGGGGAAATCCTGCAAACTGCAGATGCATGCAGCAGCATCCTACCCACCTGTGATTCCCAAAAACAGGTCTTTAGAGGCATGCCGCCTCTGACAATGGAGGTAGAACATAGCCATTGTGCCTAGCAATCACGGATAGCTTTCTTTTGTTTCTCAATTTGACTGCTTTACATGGGTTTTTTTTTTAATGTAATGCGGTATTTTACGCATTGTGACTTGCAGTTATTTTCATTGATCATAGTTCAGTAATTATTTGTTGTCATTGTTAAGAGTGAATTTCTGCTTAATTATTATTTGCTGGTGTTTTGAGAGTTAATTTTGTTGTGTACCCTTATGTTCTAATAAATCATTGACTGCTACTTTATTTGACATAAAGTCATTCCATTTTAAAGTTATGTTTCAGGATGACTTTTTGTTTTGGATTAGGCTTATTATATGGTGTGTGTTCTTTGTTGTGTATTTTGCTACAGTAAAACCGCCTTGTGTATAGTAATACAGAAAGCCGGTCTACAAATTAAAAGTGAAAGGAAAATGAAATGAAAATATCCTCCGTGATTTTTCCTAATCCTTTTTTTAAAGCCATCCAGGTGAGCAGCCACTCTTGCCTTCTGTAGGAGTGAGTTCCATAGTTTAACTGCATGCTGTGTGAAGAAGTAATTTCTTTTGCCTGTCCTGAATCTTCCAACATTCAGTGTCATTGGATGCCCATGTTGTTACAGGGATCCCTTCTGGAGGCCCGATTGCAGCATGAAAAGCCCGCAACCTGAAGCGCCGGATCTGCGCAGGTGCGCGAAGCACGATTTAGCGCTTCTGTGCATGCGCGAGTGGCGAAACCCGGAAGTAACCCTTTCCGGTACTTCCGGGTCGCCGCGAGACACAACCTGAAAAAACATAACATGAAGCAAACGTAACATGAGGTATGACTGTACAAGAGAGGCAGAAAAGCTTCTCTAGTCTCTTCCTCCATGCCATGCCATGCCACTTGTCTTTTCTGGTGTGGCTCTTCCTCAAGTGTCCTTATTTTCCAGGAACAGTCCCAGATTTACAGAAGCTGTCCCAGTTTCTGATTTGATCCAGGAAAGTCCCACATCTCCTTAGGACATCCCTATTTTGATTCAAGAAATGGTGGAGGGTATGGAGTTATCCAACCCCCCACCGTCTGAAGGCAGCCCTGTATAGGGAAGGTTTTTAAGAAATGTTTAATGTTTTTATTATGTTTTTATAAATGTTGGAATTTGTCCAGAGTGGCTGGGGCAACCCAGTCAGATGGGCAGGGTATAAATACAGTGGTACCTCTGGTTGCGAACGGGATCTGTTCCGGAGCCCCATTCATAACCTTAGCAGAATGCAACCCGCGGGTTGCGATTCACCGGTTCTTGGTCAGATTTAAGGTGCTGGTTTTGACCTTTAAAGCCCTTCACAGCCTAGGACCCACGTACCTACCGGACCACCTCTCCCGGTATGCCCCACGGAGAGCCTCAAGGTCCATAAATAGCAACACCCTAGTGGTCCCGGGCCCTAAGGAAGTTAGATTGGCTTCAACCAGAGCCAGGGCCTTTTCAACACTGGCTCCGGCCTGGTGGAATGCTCTGCCTCATGAGACCAGGGCCCTGCAGGATCTGATTTCTTTCCGCAGGGCCTGTAAGACAGAGTTGTTCCACCTGGCCTTTGGCTTGGAGCCAATTTGATTCCCTCCCCCTATTTCTTTTTTTCTTTTTCCTTTCTCCTCCTGTGATGAGGCTGCATTTTAATATTTTAATGTTTTAATATTTTAATGTTGTATTTTAATCTTGTTTTTAAGTTGTATTCATTCAACTTGTTTTTATTATTGCTTGTTAGCCACCCTGAGCTGACCTTGGCTGGGGAGGGCGGGGTATAAATAAAATTATTATTATTATTATTATTATTATTATTATTATTATTATTATGCGCATGCGCGTGATGTCATTTTGAGCATCTGCACATGCGCGAGCAGCAAAACCTGGAAGTAACCCTTTCCGGTACTTCTGGGTCGCCGCGGGACACAACCTGAAAATGCTCAACCTGAAGCAAACGCAACACGAGGGATGACTGTAATAAAATTCATTTTTCCCCATTTTCATCGGAGAAATGTTGGAGGGTATGGGGAAGTTCAGTGCCCCTCCCCCCGGTTCACTGAATCACATGTTTTCCTCCATGCAGACATGGAGGAGAGGAAGAACTTATTGATACGATAACAATGGCACAATGTATAGGGTTGCAATGGCACATATGAGAGTAAGTCAATACAATCAAGAATCTATGAAGTCTATTCTTTTAAAGGAAGGCTTTCTCTGAGACACAGGCAGCTGTGCTGCCAAGAGGAATTAAATGCTTAGGAGGTGCACTGTTCAGGATTATCAAGCCTTTTCACACTGCTGCGTTTAATGGGGGGAAAGCTACCCAGCACAACACTCTGCTGAGCAACACAGTTACTAGACACGGTCGGTATTTTAAGGAGCAAAGTGAGAGCACAGCCTCCCACAGCACTAGCTCTGAAGAATAGAAGCATACTTATCCAGATAGAGCAGTAAACTAACGTTCTCCACTTTATTTACCTCTGTTGATCTCAGAACGGTGCCTGGTTAGATCAAACATAGCTTAATCAAGGAAAGGTGCCATAGAACCATCCAGTTAAAAGCCATGCGAGGGCTTTCTTTCTTTTGCCTGTTTATGTCTCAAGTACAGCATCTCTGTTAAATGTATGTTTAATCTTCTGGTTCTACTAAACCAGGGATGGGCAACTTCTCTCTCTCCCCCTCCCCACCCCCGCCTTTGAGATGCAGTTGGACTCCACTGGGTTGCCCACTGGGCCTACTAAGATGGAAGGTATGGAGGCCAACAGCAGGGGGAGCCAGAGCCCCATACAGGCAGAGACAACTATTTCTAGGCCCCCCCGCCCCTTGCCTCTCCCTATTGAGTTCCACCAGGATTGAGGAGAAGCTGACAGCCAATGCCACCTCCAGGCTGGTTGTAAATAAGAAGGCAGGCAGGTGAGGACTGTCTGAAGGCAGGCTGAGGTTCATGGGGCAGTGTGCCATTCCCTCTAATGGACCGGCCCCCACTTGCTCTGTTGCTATATAGAGCCTTGTTCTCAAGGTAACTCTTTTACCTTTGGTGGAGGATGACAGGTTAGCAAGGGGTGCAGGGAAGTGTTTTTGAGCATTCAACTGCAATGCTCAAAAAGCTTCCTACACATTGTGGAGACAGTGGATAGACAAAAGTTTTTCTCCCTCTCTCATAACACTAGAACCCATGGACATCCTATGAAGGAAAGAGGATGAAAACACATACCCCATTCCAGAAGTGCCACCCCGCACTTTGTCTGATATAATGGCTTAAGCAGCTTGGCTTTGTGAACTAGGCTAAGCCATGACGTCTAAGTTCCTGCAACCAGGAATGGCCATAGAAGACATTTTTCAGGGCAGACATAGATTTTTCTCCTCTGCAGCACTTAGGAAAATGAGACCCAGAAATCCTTGGGAAAGGACCGGAGGTCTGTTTTTAGCAGCAGGCTACAGAGTCGAAGGGGTCAGGCTTTATGAATTAAAGCAATGACACCTCAGTGCTACCCCTGAGCTTGAAAGCTATCATTTCGTGGTCTGCGCTGAGATGAAAATGGCCTCGCCTTTGGTGTGTTTCAGCTGCACTTCCTCCAGATAAATCCTGGCGGCGTTCAGTACAGATTCCAGTTGACACTTCAGCTCCTTTTGGAAGCTGCTCTAAAAACTCAGTTAAGAAAAGGAAGGGCAGCATTGCAAGAAGCTGGGACTGTGGTTCTAAATGTATCACTCTTCTTTTTATCTAGCTCACCACTGGCTTCCTTTATCTTTCTGTATTAAGTTTAAGCTCCTTTATCAATACAAGACTCTCTCTGTGGTCTTGCTTCACCTCTTCTCATTGCTTTCTCTATATTCTCCCCCTCTTAATCTTCATCCCGCTAATACTACTAACCTGTCTAGGGAAAACTCCTTAGGGAGCAATCCTGTACACAGAGGAAGCTGGCACAAAGCAAGCAGGCATAATTTAAGCTGGTGTAGTTACGCCAGAGCCAAACTCCATTCGGCAGCACGGCTACTGCAGGCTGAGCTGATCTAAGCCTGAAAGAGGGAAAGTAGGCCTTTACAATTGTGTTTGAGACACACCATCCTTCTCATTGGGTTGACCTAATGTCAATAGGCAAGGAGACCAGAGGAGGGACATGGGTGGCGCTGTGGGTTAAACCACAGAGCCTAGGACTTGCCGATCAGAAGGTCGGTGGTTCGAATCCCCGTGATGGGTGAGCTCCCATTGCTCGGTCCCTGCTCCTGCCAACCTAGCAGTTCAAAGGACATCAAAGTGCAAGTAGATAAATAGGTACTGCTCCAGCGGGAAGGCAAATGGCGTTTCTGTGCTCTGCTCTGGTTCGCCAGAAGCGGGTTAGTCATGCTGACCACATGACTCAGAAGCTATACGCCGGCTCCCTCAGCCAATAAAGCGAGATGAATGCCGCAACCCTGGAGTTGGTCACGACTGGACCTAATGGTCAGGGGTCCCTTTACCTTTACCTTTACCTTTAGGTTCTGCCATGCTGAAAGATTGCCTCTTTTGGTACAAGGCCCCCAGTATATTTAGCAGAAAATGGCCCTTCCTTTGTCATCACTGAGATCCTGGAGCAGTCACAGATCGGCATAGCCATCCAAGGGTTTGCCAAAACATTGAACACTTTTTAAGGCACATGCCTGGATGTGCCTTAAAAGATCGGTTGGCTCTGATGACGCCAAGGTTGCAGGTCCGATCCCCATATGGGACAACAGCATATTCCTGCATTGCAGAGGGCTGAATGAGATGATCTTCAGGGTCCCTTCCAACTCTATGATTCTGTGATGGCTTGAGGGAGCTTTCCTATCAAGCCTACCTACCCAATGACAGGTGGCCTCATTTCATGAGTGCATTTTCCACTGGACTGGGCAGTGTGTGTGTGTGTGTGTGTGTGGAAATTTACATAAACTGCATATGCTGGACACAAGAAAAGTGGACAGAAGGAGCAGCAAAAGGCAAAGAAACCGGCTCTTGCCTGTTGTGGGAGGCATGCATATTGGATGGGGTTTGGTTAATGACTTTTTGATCCTTTAGGCAACAAATTTCTACGCTGGCAGGGAACTGCTAAGGATCTGAACACTGCATGTTGGGCAGGTTTGGGGAGGCAATCAGAGGTTCTCCTGTCAGTTGCGCTCCAAGCCTCCAACTTGCCAGATGGAGGGGAAGGAATTTAATAAGAGAGACGGAAATTCTTTTTCCCATCAGCAGCTGTAGGTCAGAATAGCAGGCAGGGTGCTGAAACTTGCGTTAGTTCTACACGTGTTCATCTCTTAAGGGCAATTTTTGTGTTGCTGTATAAGTGGCTTGACCGGCTGTTCAGAGGCGGCCTGCTGTTTCCGATTTACAGCATCCAACTTGGGGGGCCCAGAGCAGATGTCTGTACATGAGGATCCTTGGTCTGAAGAAACTGCTGTGTTTATTTAAAAGCCAGGAGTGGAATATAGGGCCAAGAGTAGTAAAGTACATTAATTTTAATTTTTTAAAAAAGACAAGCTTTCTGTCTTTGCTTCTCAATATGATCCTTTTACATGGTTTTGTATGTATTGTGGTATTTTATGCACTTTGATTTGCTGTCATTTTTATTAATCATAGTTTAGTAAATAATAATAATAATAATAATAATAATAATAATAATAATAATAATAATAATATTTGCTGTCCATCTGACCTGGTTGCTCCAGCCACTCTGGGTGGCTTCCACCAAATTAAACACATTAAGCACTGTAAAACATCAAACATTAAAAACTTCCCTATACAGGACTGCTTTCAGATGTTTTCTAAAAGTCAGATACTTGTTTATTTCTTTGACATCTGATGGGAGGGTCTTCTAAAAGGGGAGCCCGACTACTGAGAAGGCCCTGTTTTTTTTAATTGTAATTGTTAAGAGTGAGTTTCTGTTTAATTGTGAGTTGGTCATACTTTGAGAGTTAATTTTATTGTGTGCTATTATATTCTAACGGACTATAGAATATTACTTTATTTGGTATAATTTGTTTATTTTAAAGTTACGTTTTTACCATGACTTTTTGCATTGGATCAGATTGTTATAAGGTGTGTGATCTTTGTTGTATATTTTGCAGTTTCTTCCACTTGCAAACCACCTTGGGGATAGTTAAATAGAAAAAGCAGTATACAAATTGAAAGTGAAAATGAAATGAAATTTTCTCTTATGAGCATTCCTAAATCTCCATCCTATATCTCACTCTTGGCTTTTCACAAAAACACAAGATCTAAAACCTTTAAAACTTACGGATTTTGCTGATGCTCTGGTAGTTTGGCTTTGTGGGTTCTAGATTCATTCGTAGGGATTTGGGGAGCTGCCTTATACCGAGTCAGACTACCAGCCCATCTTGTTTAGTTTAGTCTACACTGACTGATGGCAGCTCTCTGGGCATTTAGACAGCAACCTCTCCTACTTGAGATGTGGCAGACCCTCCAAGTGCCCCTATTTTCCAGGGACAGTCCAGGATTTACAGACACCATCCCAGTTTCTGATTCGATCCCAGAATGTCCTGCTTTTCCTTAGGATGTCCCTGTTTTCATTGGAGAAATGTTGGAGGGTATGGAGTTCTGCGACCCCTGAGCCAAGGAGTAACTAGACAACCTTTGGAAGACATCTGAAGGCAGCCCTGTATAAGGATGTTTTTTTTAACGTTTAACGTTTTATAATGTTTTTATATATGCTGGAAGCTGCCCAGAGTGCCTGGGCCAACCCAGTCAGATGGGCGGAGTATAAATAGTAAAAAAATGTGTTGTTGTTAAATAGGGTGTCCCTATCTTCATCAGAGCTGTGGATTAAACCACAGAGCCTAGGGCTTGCCGATCAGAAGGTCGGCGGTTCGAATCCCCGCAACGGGGTGAGCTCCCGTTGCTTGGTCCTTGCTCCTGCCAACCTAGCAGTTCGAAAGCACGTCAAAGTGCAAGTAGATAAATAGGTACCGCTCCGGTGGGAAGGTAAATGGCGTTTCCGTGAGCTGCTCTGGTTCACCAGAAGCGGCTTAGTCATGCTGGCCACATGACCCGGAAGCTGTATGCCAGCTCCCTCGGCCAATAAAGCGAGATGAGTGCCGCAACCCCAGAATTGTCCGCGACTGGACCCAATGGTCAAGGGTCCCTTTACCTATCTTCATCAGAGAAATGTTGTAGGGTATGATGTTGGGAATTGAACCAGATGTAAGGCAGATGTTCTACCACTGAACCAAGGCCCTTCTCTCCCCCTCAAAAAAGGTTATTTATTATTATTTTAAACATTTTAATCCTGCTACAATGTGCACCAAGGTACCCAACTGGATGAAGATGCATGAAAGGTGTTTTAAAGCATCACACAACACTTAGAAAAAATATGGGCATATAAAAACTCAGAAACAATGCTTTAAAAAGGAGAAGAATAGAAAAATTAGTATTAGAAATGCTATTGCCACCTCTCCCCATTTGATCCAACTTGGGCCATGTGATCATCATCTGAGACTCTTCTTCATGTGCTTCCTCTGCAAGAGGTCTGGAGGGCAGCAACCCGAGAATTGGCCTTTTCTGCACCACGCAAAAACATTCCTCTTCTCCCGGGCCTCTATGGCATATGGGGAGGGGTATTCTCGTTTGTTAATATGTTATGCATTTTTGAGTTTTTATATTGTAAATAGCCCTGTGGTCTTTGGATGAAGGACAGTATGGGGGTGGGGGAGTGAAATAGAGAAACATGGCCTGCCCGTGTACAGTGGTACCTCGGGTTACATACACTTCAGGTTACATACGCTTCAAGTTACAGACTCCGCTAACCCAGAAATAGTGCTTCAGGTTAAGAACTTTGCTTCAGGATGAGAACAGAAATTGTGCTCTGGCTTCGCAGCAGCAATGGGAGGCCCCATTAGCTAAAGTGGTGCTTCAGGTTAAGAACAGTTTCAGGTTAAGTACGGACCTCCGGAACGAATTAAGTACTTAACCCGAGGTACCACTGTATTAAGATTCCTGAAAGGATATAATGCAATCAGAAAAAGTTACACAAGGGCCACCTACTTCCTGTTCTGATGTCATCAGGGACAGGAAGTTGTAGGGACCCAAAGGGTTATGCAGCCAAGGGTCTCCTAACCTTTTGTTCCTATGCACAATAGAAGAATTCCCCCCCTTCCCACAATACTTTCATGACCTCAACATTGAAATGCTGCCTCCAGACACGGCCAGCGATTAGTGTCCACGTCCGCCGCACAACAATCCAGAATAGTGCAGTCAAGAATACTGAAAGCTAAAATGCTAAAGCGTCTGGCTTAGTGGACCATGTGGAACGCAAATCGATAGGAGAAAGCATTTTCAGGCAGGCAAGCGTGGTTCAGTGACTGCGGTAACACAACAACACGTGTGTAATTGTAGAGTAATGTGATCAAATGTCAAAAGGGACAAAGCCAACAGTACGTTGTTAGAATTACCTTGACAACCAGCCTGATCCCATCAGCTTTGAATTCAATTATGTTTCAGCCAGGAAAAATATATTCCGTCCCAGAAAGCCAACATTTTGGCACATTCTAGCATGACTAATAAGAGAGAAAGAGCCGGTGCTATGGAGAAACAGTATAAGTTAAGTTTGAATCCTAATGGCAGGGCTTAGTGGGGAATGTTTAATCCACATCCCCCAATAAACCATGCTTATTGCACAAGGCAACAACATTCCTCTTCTCCCAGGCCTCTGGCTATTTAAACTCTGGCCTTAAAACTGTATAGGTGTGTGGGGGCGGATATTGTTTTGTTTGCTACTGTGTTATGTATTTTTGTGTTTTTATATTGTAAACTGCCCTGTGATTCCTGGATGAAGTGGAGAAATAGTAAAATAGTAAAAATAAATAAATAAATAATTTCTTTAAAAAGATTACAGCAAAAGCAAAGTCTGCCCTCCATTCTCCTTGACACAGTTCTCCAAAGGCGTTTCTAACCCCTTCAGGGATCTATGAACTATATAAACCTACCCACTGAAAGTTCTCCGCCTGTCATCATGATGGGCATTGTGTGTGTGTAAATATATGCACACACATGCATTTACACACACAATATCTTCACATTTTAAAAACCAATATGTAATTAGCATATTGCTATTCTCTCAGCAGGAAGATATAACAAAATATACATAGGCATAGCTATATAAACACTTATGTATCAGGTATCACTTTTTAATTTATTTTCCAGTAGCTGGATATTTTTCTTGAGTCTTCGTATATTAGTACATCACAAAAGGCTTGTATCCTTCTCCTCCCTTTTCCCTCCTGTGCCCTCCATGTGCTCTGAATGGTTCCCTACTCCTCCACAACCAGACAACCATTTTGAAGGTCTGCAAGGCATAGCTGTCAACGTCCCCATTTTTAAGAGAAATTCCCTTATTCCAAATAGGATTCCTCGCAAGAAAAGGGAAATGTTTGCAAGGAGACAGGAGCAGGAGAGGAAGCTCTGTTGTATGAGAGGATCTACAGTGGTTCCCCAACAGCTGATAAGACCAAGACTTTTGCCATTTTTATTATGAGTCAACTGTCACTTTGCATTTCTTAGTGCAGAAAGAACTGATCTGATGTGTAGAGATCTTCCCTATTCTAATAAATTCAAGAGGGTTCTGGAAGCTTCTCTGTGTGAAAGAAACAAGCATAAGGTTCATGATGTTTGGGTTATACCTTCAGAGAAGCTGAGTACAGCTGGCTTAAACAGGTTCTCTTATCTCTTTCAGTCAAGGTCATGCTGACTATAATAATAGGCCAGAAGGAGCCTGGGTTTCACTTTCACTTTCCATCTCTCTTCTGGTGTGGTGTTCTGTACATAGTATGCTTAGGGTTAAGGTTTAGACTTATTATAAGTTATTGTAAGTTTAAGTTAAGTCTGCTGCAACTGGATTTCTTATGGACAGTGTCAATCCTGAATGTATTGGATTTGTGACCATTATGCTCATTTGCCTTCAGTAGCAGTAAAGCTCTGCTGGATGAAATATTAATTGCCTCTGGTCTATTTGGGGGGAATCCTGCAACGTGTTTACGTTTTTACTCTGCTAAATATATGTTGGGCTCTGCTGTGGGTCAATATTGAGTAGAATTTTAATGACATCAACATGGCCGCGGTTGCCCTTTGTGTGGCAAGTGGAGCAATCCTAGGTACAGAAAGATGGCATAAATTACGCTGGCTTATGTTCCAAACTCCGCTCCAGAGGAATTTGACTTGTGCCACTCTTTTTGCCAGCTAAGTTCCACCGAGTTGTTAGGTCATGAGACCAAGCTGAAAGGGGTGTGGATTACTTGTGCCTCTCCTCGCTCTGTGCCCCCTTGCCACACCCCTAGACTCCATCAAATGATTGACAGGTGATTGACAGCCCCACCCACCTGTCAAATTTGCCCCTTGAGGCTAGGATCTGATAAGGATCTGTCTCGCAGAACCAAAAGAGGTTCCCATCCCCTGTTTTATAAGGAAGGCTATACCGTATTTTTTGCTCTATAACTCACTTTTTCCCTCCTAAAAAGTAAGGGGAAATGTGTGTGCGTCATATGGAGCAAATGCAGGCTGCGCAGCTATCACAGAAGCCAGAACAGCAAGAGGGATTGCTGCTTTTACTGCGCAGCGATCCCTCTTGCTGTTCTGGCTTCTGAGATTCAGAATTTTTTCTTCTTCTTGTTTTCCTCCTCCAAAAACTAGGTGCGTCTTGTGGTCTGGTGCATCTTATAGAGCGAAAAATATGGTATTTCTAGTTGTTACATAACAGATAGCAAGGCATAGTGCAGCAAATTACCTCTTGCAAATGTTCAAAATGCGAACGCCATTTGTTGGGGTAAACGTAATGCACAGTAACACTGAAGCAAACATTATTTTTATACAATAATCTCCTTTAGCAAAGCTGCAATAAATCTGGGGATCTAGTCAATGAATTAAATGGGATAACACAGACCTCAGTGAATACCTGGCAGGAATCAATAGGAATTGCAAACTAAAAGGCAGAACAGGTATTTAATTTTAAACAGCATTCCTAGTTGACTGACTAATGCTTCCTGTGTTTTGCGATTCTTCAAAATAATACTCTGATTAGCATTTCATTTCAAATGCTGTGCAATATTGTTTTGTAATGCTAATTCCGTTTCTCTCTCTTTTTGACAGTTTACATTTCAAAGGGGCTGTGTCGCCTCCGCTGTATATGGAGTGCAGCCGCTGATAACAATATATGGAATTTCTCAGCCTTAAAAATAAATGATTATGGGCCAAACTACAAGAATCGTTGGAGACCCATGATGGGATCGCCTAATACTTAGCTATTTTTAGCTTAGCCCCTGACCTAAGCATATACCACTGATTTCCCTTCTTTCTGCCTGCATGTTTGGGCCCTATCAGAAATGCTTTCTAGACTACAACTGATAAGGCCATACAAAACATCAGCAGTGGTAATGTATTGTGCTGATCAGTCAAAACATTTATTCCCACTTGTGTAATAAATAGGCATGCATCTAGTTACTAAGTTAAAAACAGGTGTGCGTAAGAACGAGGAGGTAATGAACAGGAAGGAAGGAACTCTGACGGGATAGAAGTTTGAGAAAACTTCAGGAAGCATTGAGACCCAAATAAAATGAAGGGAGCCCCAAGTCTCCAGGTTGCATACCTGTAGAACACATCACTTCATTTGAATATGTAAACTACTACAGACATCCAACGTGCTCCAAAATTGGTCATAAACATTACACTTATCATATGTATATGAGAGACAGGCCCTGCCAAGTACTATACCTCTGCAGCTTAATTTTATAAGTATTAATACCTGAGTATTTTTATACAGTTATATGCATTTGTTGCATTATCTGTTTAAGTCAGTAGTACTACCCCTTGCGTGGACAGTGGGGTTACCTAGCGGGGCACTAAGAGGCAACTGGGTGGCAGAGGTGTACATGACTATCAGACTTTGAAAAGCTGGTATCACTGGATGAGGTTCCTCAATTTTGTTGAATTAATTAAGCTAAGTAGTATTAATTGGATTTTGAATAAAGTTCTAATTAATTTTTAACTGCTTTGAATTGTTCTGTCATCTTAGTGGGTCGTGCGAAATTCTATTTTGAATAATGCTTTTGATAGGGTAGGGGGGGCACTGGGCATGTATTTATAGAACCAAGGGGGCTGTGCCCCCCTCAGAGTTTGGGCAACACTGGTTTATGTGCCTGCTACTTTAGTTAATGTGGGATATGCGTAGAATATTACACTCCGTTATAATAATGCATATAGCACATGATAACTGTTTGGGTTTTCTTTAGCAAACGAGTTCTCTAATTCATGGAGTTAGATAAGAATTAGGAGGGAGAAAATCCATAAAGATATGACTGACACTGAGATTTTCAGAAAACTCGATCGCTGGAGAAGTCAGTAGAGGGGACACTATTATCCTGATTCCTGCATCCCATACATTTATCCCTACACTAGTTTCCTTGATTGTTGCTTGCCAATTGCAGCTTTGTGCTCATGTTTGCTGTTATGTCTGTGCCTAATAAAGTAACTTCTTTAATTGCACCCTGTTCAATAACTGCTGTTATTTTGATTTCATATCTGATGAAATCTCTCCCCAGCCTAGGGATTGCTTGGTTGATAACGGAGGGGATAGAGATGAAATGAAATACATAACACGGCAGCGTAAGAGTTTTGTACTTACCTGTAAGACAGCTGGTGAGTGACAGAAGCAGGGTGAGTTTCCATGACGACGGCATCGCTCGCCTCGAAGGTCTTACGCCTCCCGTTTGTGTGATTGTTAGCAGCTCGGAGGTTCCTTCATTAAAATGCAGCCTGGTGAAGCAAAACACAGCTCATTGATAAGGATGTTGTCTTCCCTTTTTCTTTGCAAAATGATCACATGCACAAAGAGCTGGCTGCTCCTGCAAGAGCGATGCAGTCCTTAACTTGAGCCAGGGTGGTGAAGTGGATTAGAGTGTAGGACTAAAGGTAAAGGACCCCTGGACAGTTAAGTCCAGTCAAAGGAGACTATGGGGTTGCGGCGCTCATCTCGCTTTCAGGCCAAGGGAGCTGGCATTTGTCCACAGACAGCTTTCCAGGTCATGTGGCCAGCATGACTAAACCGTTTCTGGCACAATGGGACACTGTGAAGGAAACCAGAGCGCACGGAAATGCCGTTTACCTTCCCGCCACAGCGGTACCTATTTATCTACTTGCACTGGTGTGCTTTCAAACTGCTAGGTTGGCAGGAGCTGGGACAGAGCAACAGGAGCTCACCCTGTCACAGAGATTCGAACTGCCAACCTTCCGATCGGCAAGCCCAAGAGGCTCAGTGGTTTAGACCACAGCCCCCCCCCCCGCAGGTGTAGGACTAGGACCTGAGAAAGCAGGGTTCAAATTCCCACTCAGCCACAAAATTAAAAGTCGGCCTCAGGACCACCTCAGACTCTTAGTTGAACCCACCTCAGAGGATAAAATCGGGTTGGGTTGGGTGTGGTGAACCATGCATGCCACTTTAAGATCCTTTGAGGAAAGACTGGATAAAAAGTAATAAAAATAAATAAGATCATGAAGATGAGCAGCCTGCAGAGAGCCATTTGATAACAGTCAGAAAGAGGGCCTTTTCTGTGGTGGTGCCCATTCTCTGGAATACTCTTCTCTCAGAAACAAGGTACCCAGCAACTTTTCAGTGCATGCTGAAAACTATTATTATTATTATTATTAGTCATGACTTTGGCTGGCCATTGCTGTCTGCCACTGTAGAACGTAAGGTTTTTTGATACAGATGGGTAGCCGTGTTGGTCTGCCATAGTCAAAATAAAAAAAAATCCTTCCTGTAGCACCTTAAAGACCAACTAAGTTAGTTCTTGGTATAAGCTTTCGTGTGCATGCACACTTCTTCAGATACACTGAAGAGTTCTTGGTATAAGCTTTCGTGTGCATGCACACTTCTTCAGATACACTGAAGTGTATCTGAAGAAGTGTGCATGCACACGAAAGCTTATACCAAGAACTAACTTAGTTGGTCTTTAAGGTGCTACAGGAAGGTTTTTTGATTGCATGATTGTACCAGTACTTTTTTTCTGGGGGGATGCAGAGGTATGCATACCCCTAAACATTTTGTGAATCTAAGTTTGGCCTCATTGAGGGGCAGTATTTCTATATGAGTAGGAAAATGAGAGTACCCCCTAAACATTTTTTAGGGGGAAAAAACCACTGCATTGTTCTATTTGGAGGTGATGGTGGTATTTAAGAAAAATGGCAAAAAATAATATAATTACAAAATATAGAAAAACGTTCATTTGTAAGTAATTTCATATTATGCATACACCCCCCCACACACCAATTACGGTTTTGAAAGCATTATATAACTTCTTAGGCCACGCCATAACTTAATGGTATTTAGCTTATACAATAATGTAATTACTATTACATTTTAAGCAGAACGCCCAATTTATATGAGTGAAAATAATACGCAAGGTTGAACAATGACTTGGTATTTTACATTACAATAATTAACAAATGAACTATTGCACTGCATTTTTTTTTTTTTTTGTACACCACCCTGAGTTGCCCACCTAACAGGTGGAACATAAATATTGTGATGAGTAAGTCAAAATAAATATGAAAAAATAAACTTATTTATTTAAGGCACTTACTGAAGAAGATGAGGTAAAAATCACCACAGACTTTTATCCCTTCCCCAATTGCCTCAGAATATTACAGATGCATCTCTAAACCAGCTCCCCATCCCCCATATTTGCTAGAGTATGGTCCACAGGATGGAACCACTTTGGGCAGCAGGTGGGAGGTATCAAATTTATGTGTTTATTTAATTCATTTATGTGTTTATTTAATTCTGTTTATGAATCATTTTACTTAAAATATCTCAAAGCAATAAAAAAACAAAAAAACCATCAATTCTTCTTGGTGGGTTTGGCAGGACTAGATGGGTCATTGGCCTTATCTTATCTTCTTATCTCTTTAAAATGTTGGAGTATGGAATGATCCTGTTCAGTGTTCCTGACAGACAGCCATGCCTTGTTCAGGATACATCATTCCACTGCGCACACTCTCTCTCTATCTCTCTCTCATTTTCCCATTCGCGGCTCCTCAGAAATAAGAGATTCGGGCAATATGAACCAACCATAGTGTCAGAACATTTTTTTAAAATGTGATGCTAGCAGTGATAAGGTGAAAAACAGATCACAATCTCTCAGAAAGGAGGGATTTTCTACATGTGTTGCTAACCATATGCCTAGAGAATACCATTAGCTTGTCATTAACAACTGAATCTTCAGATCTTTGGGCTCTTTTCTGAGAGACCCAACTCTGGTGAGCAACAACAATCCACCAGCATAGAGGGCATTTTGGCATTTATTTTCATATTTGAGATATTGTTTGATATATTTGGACAGAGAAATAGCTCAAATGCTGTTCAAATTTCTAAAATATATATATATCTCTTGGGAAATTTCCAAGATGTTAGTGCAAGAATTGCAGTAGTCACTTAGAAGTCGGTAGTTTTTGATTAGAAAAATGCCTTCTGTGTACTATACAAATATTTATTTACTCGTTTCAAATGGGAGATTGAAATTACCCAGACCTGCTCTGCCACCTCTCCTTTTTTTCACGCTCACTTGACATTTCTCTGCCATTTCAGATTCTTGCCAGAACTGCAGTAGATGCCCAGCTTAAAAAAAAAAAAAAGACTTGCAAGCTACTATGTATTTCCTCCTAGTTTCCCCAAATATTTTCTACACCACATTTTTCTCTACGGAGTACACAAGAGGCAGTGCATTAAGAAATTATTCTGTGGGTTTACTCTGAGTAGAACTAGCATAGGAAACAACCTAAGTGGTAAAACTATTCCTTCACTGTACCACTTCAGACACTCTGAAATATCTATATTCCAGGGACAGGCCCTGATTTAGAGAAGCTATACCCCACAGCCTCAGATATGCAGATGATACAACCTTGATGGCAGAAAATGAGGAGGAATTAAAGAACCTTTTATTGAGGGTGAAAGAGGAGAGTGCAAACTATGGTCTGAAGCTCAACATCAAAAAAACTTAGATCATGGCCACTGGTCCCATCACCTCCTGGCAAATAGAAGGGGAAGAAATGGAGGCAGTGAGAGATTTTACTTTCCTGGGCTCCATGATCACTGCAGATGGTGGCAGCAGCCACGAAATTAAAAGACGCCTGCTTCTTGGGAGAAAAGCAATGACAAACCTAGACAGCATCTTAAAAAGCAGAGACATCACCTTGCCAACAAAGGTCCGTTTAGTTAAAGCTATGGTTTTCCCAGTAGTGATGTATGGAAGTGAGAGCTGGACCATAAAGAAGGCCGATCGCTGAAGAATTGATGCTTTTGAATTATGGTGCTGGAGGAAACTCTTGAGAGTCCCATGGACTGCAAGAAGATCAAACCTATCCATTCTTAAGGAAATCAGCCCTGAGTGCTCACTGGAAGGACAGATCCTGCCAGACTTGGGATTATATTATGAGGCATCATGCCTCAGCTGGATAAAAGACTGGGTCAAACTAGAGAATAAGGAGCTACTAGATTTAGAGGGCTTCGACAACAGGTTCGGTTGGCATGCCTATTTATGGTGTGGTAAAAGGAAAATACACAAGGGGTTTGAAAATCATATCTTTAGAGGCCCACTTATCGAAGTATGGGAAAGGTATAAAAATATATTAGAACCTAAAATCCCGCACTGGCTCTCACCCCTTGAAGTGATGAGTGTTAAGAAAATTAATATGAGAAGTGACTGGGCAACATATGGCCAACTGCTAATGAAAGAAGATGGGAAATGGAAATTAAAACCATATGAGCAGGTTAAGGAGCATGTGTATGACTGGCTGCACCATTTCCAAGTTAATGAGATGTTCAGAAAAGAGGCCAAAGACAGAGGGTACGCAGACAAAGATTCGAAATTTCAGACGGAAATTATAAATAATGAGGTGAAAATAATATCTAAAATGTATAAGATGTTGTTGGATTGGAATTTGGCAGATGAAGAAGTTAAGACAGTAATGATTCGGTGGGCTAGTGATGTAGGCCATGCTATACAATTCGAGGACTGGGAGAATCTATGGAAAGAAGGTTTGGACTTTACTGCGTGTATGACGGTGAAAGAGAACGTCATGAAGATGTTTTACAGGTGGTATATAACACCTGCAAAACTATCGAAAATGTATAAAGTAGACAGCAAATGTTGGAAATGTGAAGAGAAGGAGGGCGCCTTTTACCACATGTGGTGGGAGTGTGGGAGAGTGAGAGAATTTTGGGAAGAAGTATATATTGAATTAAAGAAGGTGCTTAAGTATACGTTTATTAAAAAACCTGAAATCTTTCTGTTAGGGATGTTAGGGAACGAAATAAAAAAGAAAGACCATAAATTTGTTTATTACGCAGTCACAGCAGCAAGGATAGTTCTTGCCCAGAAGTGGAAAAAAAAGGAAATGCCAACAATAGAGGAGTGGAGATTGAAGTTATTAGACTACGTGGATTTGGACAGATTAACGGGGAAGATTAGACACCTAAGAGACCAAAAGTTTATCAAGGATTGGGAGAAATATGTAGATTATCTGGAACATATTAGTAAAGGTCAAATAACGTTAAGGGGATTCAGAGAAGCACTGTGAAAGACTAAGAGGTATTGTTTAAGGAAAATAGAGGAAGAGGAATGTGTAATGACAATACAAACCAGGCAATGTGTATTTTTGATTTCTATTGCGGAAGATTCACGGGCGAGCTGAAGGAAGTCCAGAAAGAGATGACAATGTTAATTTGATAGGTGAAAACTTTTTATTGTATACACTGTGTATTTGTTCTGTGCTTTGTTGTTATTCTTTTTTTCTTTATGTGTTTTTTTCTTTTTCTTTCTCTTGGAAAATCAATAAATATCTATCTGCAAAAAAAAAAGAAAGAAGAAGATCAAACCTATCCATTCTTAAGGAAATCAGCCCTGAGTGCTCACTGGAAGGACAGATCCTGAAGTTGAGGCTCCAATACTTTGGCCACCTCATGAGAAGAGAAGACTCCCTGGAAAAGACCCTGATGTTGGGAAAGATGGAGGGAACAAGGAGAAGGGAACGACAGAGGATGAGATGGTTGGACAGTGTTCTTGAAGCTACAAACATGAGTTTGACCAAACTGCGGGAGGCAGTGGAAGACAGGAGTGCCTGGCGTGCTCTGGTCCATGGGGTCACGAAGAGTCGGACACGACTAAACGACTAAACAACAACAATACTCCACACATCTCATTGGGTTCCCATAGCCACTCTGGGCAGCTTCCAACATATATAAAAACATAATAAAACATTAAACATTTAAAAAGCTTCCCTATACAGGGCTGCCTTCAAATGGCTCGGGGTTGGAAAAATCTATATCCTCCAACATTTCTCCAATGAAAATAGGGACATCCTAAGGAAAAGCGGGACATTTCGGGATCAGATCCAGAAACCAGGACAGCTTCTCTAAACCAGGGACATCCCTGGAAAATAGGGGCACTTGGAGGCTCTGATGTGGTACAGTGCAGGAACAGTTTTACCACTTTATCTGCCATTGAGATTGAAGTAAGTGTGTGCTTTTAAGAAGGCATGAATACCTATCACTAAACATTTTACTTAAAAAGCAGCGAAAGATTCTTGTCAGCAGATTCCATGGTAATTATTTTTCTCCCCCAAGGATTTCACTTTTAGAACATAGGCGGTATGCTCTTATCTTACCAAGGATTTCGGAATTAACGCCCACCCCCTCCCTCACAAAAACACACCTCCAAAAACACCGCTTCACAAAATATTTCAACCTTAACCACTTAGAAACTTGCTTTGGAGCTATGCCCTGTCACTCAAATCCTGCTTTAATTGGGGTTTATACGGCACTTTCAGCTGAATAGCCACTTCCAAAGTATCAGAAGTAACTATGAAGTTTGGCATATAAATTCAAACCCCGACACATGAAATCAGGTCTGCCTGGCACAGGCTCAGTGGCCTGGCTGGTGGAGTAATACAAGCAGAAAAGTTAGGATACCCCAAGGATATTAAGTTTTATGGATTTCTTTTGCATAATAATAGGATTCGAATGAGCTCTGAAGCCCCCTTCTTACTTGTTAAAAGGAGAAATGGCATATCTATTAAACTTTTTTTAACCCATTTTTATTCTTATCACTTTACACTGGAGCGGGCAGCTTCATGGAATCAGCCCTTTTAGATGAGGAGGACATAAAATGTGCCTGCCGGCGGTTGAAGAGGGATCGTCATCTGCAACTCAAACGCAGCAAGTAATTTGAGACAAAGGAAATTTGTGCTGGAAATGTAGTCCCTTTCTGTCTTGCAGGTTATTGGAAAAGTGAACTTTTGGTTCCAGGGCCGGCCAGCAGGTTTCTCTCCCCAAAATGTTTATTTTGCACCTGCTGCAAAAAGATGCAAAATCATTGGGGGAGATAAATTAAGGAGGTGCATTTGCACCTCTCACTTTGCTGAGCTGCATTGGATGCCTAGTTTTTGCATCACCCAGCAGGCTGCAGGTACTCTGCAACAACACTGTGATTGGCCCCCTCCTGCAGATGATGTTGAACTCTAGCTTCCATCAGCCCCAGCCATCACAGCCAATTGTGAGTGATGATGGGAGTCAACATCTGGAGAGCCACAACTTCTCCATATCTGCTGTAACTTCATGCTTATCTTCTGTGCATGAAATGTTGTAGTGGGCCAGATTCCCACAGAACTTTTAAAATTACATCACATAGAATTATAGAATTGAAGAGTTGGAATATGCAGCTGTCCCTTACAGGGATTGAACCTGCAACCTTGGTGTTATCAACAGTGTTTGAAACTGAGATATGAAAGCTAGGAGCTAAATGGCACCTTAAGACTAGATTATGGCCGCAACAACGGAATGTCCTGGTGCACTTTTTATAACAAGAATACAGAGCTGAAAATGAATGAAGTGCAGCTCAAATATTATGTTCGTTATTCACATGGTCTAGTAGTCCTTCCCCTGCCTACCCTGGTAATATTCTTAAGAAGGTCTCTTCTCCAGTCTTCAAAGAGTAGCTAGAAGTGGGGAGGCAGAAAAAGGTCCTCCTTCCCTTCCACTCTGCAGTTTTAATCTGAAATCTTAGGCGCAGTACAGAGCTCAGACACTGCTCACGCTATTGAAATTCCCTGTCGCAAAATGCGCCTAGAACAATGGGAGTTTCAAACACTGGTTATCATCACCATGCTCTAAGCAACTGAGCTATTCAGACTCATGTGTATAATAAAATATGATTATACATCTTGCTTCTTGAATTTAACTCTCCTTTATCAGTCTTTGCAACTTTCACTAGGAATAAATATGTTTCAAAGTGGGTAAACAGTTCCTGCTAGTCTGCATCCTTCTCTCCTCTTGGTTTGGTTTTTGAGCCAAACGAGACATTTATTTTATTATGTAGCACACAGCTAAATAGCTTGCATTTTCCTTAAGTAACTAAAGGCACAGGGGAGACCAATTTTTATTGGGAAGGCAACACGAGAGGAGGGATTATCGCTTCACCACCACCCAGCAATTGGAGTTGAGATTCTCCCTGTGTAGCTAGACACCTTAGGGAAAAAATTCCCATTGGCACCAATTGAGCTTGCCTACTTTTTCAAAACGTATTAGAGACTGATTTAATGAGAGTCTGTATCTGCATGTGAATGTATACCCCATGTACCACGTTCATGCACACAAACATTATTACAGAATCCTGGATAGATTGAATACCTTGCAGTTTTCTGACTGCATTCTATGTAGATCAATTCATATGTAAATAAAACTCTCATCTACATGAATGTTTACTCATACGAGATTGTGTTAGGCCCAAGAGGCTATTCCACAATAGTTAGGCACATTGTCAGCTGCATACATGCACTTATATACAGATGAGTAAATTCATAGTAATCTCAGTTGACAAGAAAGACAATCTATAAACACACACACACACACACACACACACACACACACACACACACACACATGTCCATTTTTTGTTCACGGCAATAACTATGGGAGAGCACTGCCGATTATAATTCCCCAGCAGTGAAGGCTTCATAGTTGCATTTACAACATGTTAACTCAAACACTTTGCAACAGCTTATTCATATTTTAGCTTTATAACCTATACCCAGCCTTTCCCCAAGGGTTCACAGCAGATAACAGTCTTCATAAAATGTGATTAAACACAGCATATAAAAAGGTGCAAAAAAGCCTTGCTCGTTCAGCCCAGGCTTTGCAGGGGGGTGGGTAGGGGAGAGAAGAAACAAATGTTCATGTCACTTACGCTGCAATTCTATGGTCCATAAGGAGTCTCTGAAGTTGGAAAAGGTCTATCCTCAGAAAGGGAGATTCAACCTCATACACCTTCCAATGAAGGAGTAGGCAAAAAAAAAGGAGGTCATCCATGGGTGTGTTTGAAGTATGCTGACCATCCTATTCCATGGACTTTGGAATGGGAAACAAGCTACGTCAGCTCAGACCCGCCAAGTGTCCCTATTTTCCAGGGACAGCCCCAGATTTACAGAAGTCATCCTGGTTTCCGATTTGATCCTGTAACAACCAGTGTTTCCTTGGGGTGTCCCTATTTTCATCAGAGAAATCTTGGAAAGTACGGCATTATGTGACCCCCAAGCTAAATAGATAAAGTAAACATAAAACCGATAGAAGACACCTGAAGGGAGTCATGTATAGAATTTTTTTAAAAAAAATTTAATGTTTTATTATATGTTGGAAGACACCCGGAGTGGTTGGACCGACCCGGTCAAATGGGTATATATAATAAATTTGTTATTGTTATTATTCAGGACATCCCTATTTTCATCGGAGAAATGTTGGAGGGTATGCAGCCCTAAAGCTGGTCTACATACTTTCCCTCTCAGCAATTTCGCTGGGAGGACTTTGGGGTCGGGGTGAAAAAAAGAAAGATGGAACAGGAAATGAAGGAAGTGGAATGCCTCTCCCATACTTTCTATTCTGCTGGTGTAAGCCAGGCAGAGAATTAGAAAAGGTATTTTATCTTTCTTTGGACTATAAAGGACAACTCCACCAACTGATATCAGTGACAATCTTCATCTTCATTGACTGAAAATTTTTGCCCAACTCCCAGCCCCCCGGAATGAGGGAGGAATGTTCATGATCTACTTTTCACAGAGGGCTGACCCAATTTGATACCCCTGAGTTTGCTTGTGGATTCAAATGCAGCTCCCGGTTGGATTATGACTTTCTCAGGGATTTGTGATGTAGTTTTGGCATGGAAAAAGTGCACACAAGCATACACATTTTACATAAAACATGCATATTCAAAAGTTTGTCCAAAAGTTGAATGGATCTTCCCTTATTTTGACTCCGTTACAACCAGAGATGAAATATTTACATATGGGGGGGGGGGATCATGTTTAGTGAAAGCAGTTTTGTATTGTTAATTTGAATTGTTAATGACTTTCAGAAGATGGAGCTATCTGGGAGGGGGAGGGTTGAGGGAGGAGAATAATACCATTAGTACTTTCGCAATAAAATGTATTAGCAAATTTTGCAACCAGTCAAATAAAAGCAAAATTACACTAAGCAAATTGTAAGCAGCAAGATGGCTTGTAGGATTGATTGCTGCCCGAAGGGGTGAGCATTTAGTTAGCATTTTGCTAATAACATCTCTTTTGTAAAAAGAGCTATTTTCTATGTTTGTTAATTTATTATTAAGAACAACGTGAGGGTCCTAGGCTTTCCAGCAAAAATGCCATTTCTGAGCCCTCAAATATTTATATATTTTTATGCTTTTATAATGAATCATCTGGGTGCTGTATAATAAAATATAACACAAAATTAATAATGCTAAAATTCAACACTAACATCCAAAGCCAGCACGCAAAAACAAAACATTTGCCAGCAGATCATAAGAGCTTTGTCTTCCTATATACATAAAAATGTAAGGCTGTCATCATGCTGCAGTTTGAATGGCTGCCATTAGGCAGCCACCGCAACTGCAACATGACCAGCGTTAGGAAGGTGAGAAGCAGTGCGGGTGGAAGGCAGCTCAGGCAAGCTGTTTAATGGGAGAAGTGCTATGAAATGCCTCCCTTCTATGAAACACAGCTGCAGCAAGCTTTGGTGGACAGGGGGAGGCGCTTCACACAGTGGTTTAGAAAGCCGCTATATGAAGTGCCTCCCTCTCCTTTAACAGTGGGTGGTGCTTGGCGTTTGCTCTGGGGGGGATAGGCAAAGAGGTGAATGAGGTGTAAAGAGAAGGGGATTGGCCAGATGGGTGGGAAGGACAGGCTGGCAAGGGGAACAAGCAGGGGCAGCAGCTGTGCTGTGCTGGATTAGGCCAAAGGCTCATCCAGGGCAGTCTTAAGCATATGCGGCACTGGGGTGCAAAGATCCACCCGGTGCCCCCTCCCCCAGGTTGCCCAGAGTTGTCAACCTTTTTTTGGGGGGGATGCCAAAGTTGTTGACTAGCCGCCTCAGCATCAACAGATGCTGCGGTGGCAGTGGCAGAACAAGGCAGAACAAGGCCAGGGCCGGGCTCCTGGGGTGGGGGGGGCAAGCAGAGCCCAGCACAAGAACAGTTGAACCCGAGGCAGCAGTGGTGGCGAAGCCAGGCACCTCATGTGATGAGTGTGCGCTGGGCAGGCTTCTAGGCGGCCCGCCAATCCCAGGCATGCATGAGGATTTGAGTGCCTCGCTCACTTCGCTCGCCCACAGCAGATCTGTGGCGCTCTGACAGGCTCTGCTCTGCTCAGTAGCGGCTGCTGGCTCTTCCCATCTAGTCTAGCATCTTATTCTCATAGTGTCCAACCAGATGCCTCTGGGAAGCTTGCGGGCAGGACCGAAGTGCAACAGAGCTCCCCCCAGTTGTGATTCACAGCAACTGGTATTCAGGGAGGCAGAACGGTTGAGATATGATCTGCTTTACATCTTTTCTGCCATTCCTCCTGCAGTGTGACATGCAATTCCCTCTCCCTAGGGACACGGGTGGCGCTGTGGGCTTGGACTAGGACTTGTCGATCAGAAGGTCGGCGGTTCGAATCCCCGCGACGGGGTGAGCTCCTGTTGCTTGGTCCCTGCTCCTGCCAACCTAACAGTTTGAAAGCACGTCAAAGTGCAAGTAGATAAATAGGTACCACTCCGGCGGGAAGGTAAACGGTGTTTCCGTGCACTGCTCTGGTTCGCCAGAAGCGGCTTAGTCATGCTGGCCACATGACCCGGAAGCTGTACGCTGGCTCCCTCGGCCAATAAAGCGAGATAAGCGCCGCAATCCCAGAGTCGGTCACGACTGAACCTAATGATCAGGGGTCCCTTTACCTTTACCTTTAAAGTGGTATCTATTAGTCACTTCAGACATCTTTAGTGGAGACATATATCCCCTTCCCCCCAGTCTTTCCCCTAACCCATAAATTTGTATCCTGTTATTTTGGATTCCTGTCTTTTTTACCTGTTCCAGTTTTTAGAACAACATTTTCGTGGTACCAGTTTTTTATGTTATTTTGGTATACTGCTTAGAGATTTTTAAATATTAAGCAGTTTAGAAATGTGTTCAAATAAATACATAAACATATAAATCCCAGCATAAACAAGAACTCATTGCCATCAATCAGGAGAGATGAAAAATATAAATAAATATATATAAGGAAAAACAAACACGTTTTAAATTTAAAACTATTACATAGAAAAGATAGTGGCTTAGTGGGAAAAGCAAATCACACAAACTGCTAAGCTAATTGAGCCACATCTCCTGACCTAATTGGCTACTGGAGTAGCTAGGAGGAACTAGCCAGGAATATAGACTTAGAACTAGCAGGCTACAGGGAGCCCTGGCAGATGAAGTATCTTAGCCCCAGCTGACAAATTTTCAAGGTGAGTTACAGATATGTGAGTTTGGAAGCAGGGCAAGGAGGCCAAGGCACCCCACTCTGCCCAACAAAATCTGAAACTCTGAGGATTCATAGAATTGTAGAGTTGAAAGGGAATCTCAACTAAAGCATCCCTGACAGATGGCCATCCAAACTCTGCTGAAAAACATCCAATGAAGGAGAGGACACCAGCTCCTAAGGAAGTCTGTTCCACTGTCAAACAGCTCCTACTGTCACAAAGTTCTTTCTGATTTTTAGTCGGAATCTCCTTCCTCTTAACTTGAAGCCATTGGTTTGGTTCCTACCCTCCGGAGCAGGAGAAAGCAAGCTTGCTCCATCCTCCATGGGACAGCTGTTGAGATATTTGAAGATGGCTATCATATGATAATCATCTTAAAAATCGAGACATCACCTTGCCAACAAAGCTCCATATAGTTAAAGCTATGGTTTTCCCAGTACTGATGTATGGAAGTGAGAGCTGGACCATAAAGAAGGCTGATCGCCGAAGAATTGATGCTTTTGAATTATGGTGCTGGAGGAGACTCTTGAGAGTCCCATGGACTGCAAGAAGATCAAACGTATCCATTCTGAAGGAAATCAGCCCCGAGTGCTCACTGGAAGGACAGATCCTGAAGCTGAGGCTCCAATACTTTGGCCACCTCATGAGAAGACAAGACTCCCTGGAAAAGACCCTGATGCTGGGAAAGATGGAGGGCAGAAGGAGAAGGGGATGACAGAGGACGAGATGGTTGGATAGTGTCTTCGAAGCTACCAGCATGAGTTTGACCAAACTGTGGGAGGCAGTGGAATAATAATAATAATAATAATAATAATAATAATAATAATAATAATAATAATAATAATAATAATAATTTATTATTTATACCCCGCCCATCTGGCTGAGTTTCCCCAGCCACTCTGGGCGGCTCCCAATCAGTGTTAAAAACAGTACAGCGTTACATATTAAAAACTTCCCTGGAAGACAGAAGTGCCTGGCGTGTTCTGGTCCATGGGGTCACGAAGAGTCGGACACGACTAAACGACTAAACAACAACAACAACAAATCATATGATATGATATGTAACTTAGAAAAGAAAACTGTGCAAGCAGAAAGTCAGCAGCAGTGTGGGGGCTTCCCAGTGTCTTGCACCAACTGCCATATGTATGAATATCGCCCTGTTGGGCAGAAGTTTTGGGTATGTACAAAGTGGAATAAGCTTCTGGCTCCTCAGGGACAAAACTGTTCTGTTGTGACAGGGAGAATGAAGGTGTTGGGGAAGGAGAATGTCACCCTTATGGAGGGAAACATTCTCATAGGAGGAACCCAATCCTTGGGGAATGAGCAGGGTGTGGTTTTTTTGTAAACTAAACCTTGCCAGAACTCAGTTCCAGCACCTCTTGGGTAGGTGCCATTGACATCATAAGAGAACAAGGAAGGCCTTGATGTTGGCAGCAATAACATGGCAAAATGCAGTCATGAGGTCCTGGAAGACAAATTTAGCTCACTATGTAGGATACTGAAAGCCAGGACCTCCAAGAATCCCCAGCACAGAGCTAAGTGTCATCAGAATACTGCTGACAACGTACTCCAAACCTCCAGAAACCCAGTGGTTTCATGTAGATGTTAAACAATGTAGGAGATAGGATTGAGCCCTGAGGAACCCCACAGTGAAGGTTCCATGGGACTGAAAAACGTTCCCCAAGCAATACCCTGTGGGAATGACCATCCATGTAGGACTGGAACCACCGTGAAGCGCTGCCACCCACCCCTAGTTCGGACAGTTACTCCAGATGGATACCATGGTCGATGGTATCGAAAACTGCTAAGAGGTTGAGAAAAATTAACAGGGACATGTTTCCCTTGTCAATCTCTTTGCAGAGGTCATCATACAGGGTGACCAAAGCAGTTTCTGTGCCAAAACTGGGCCTAAACCGCGATTGAAATGGATCCAGAAAACCAGTTTCTTCCAAAAAATGCCTGGATCTGGTCTGTGACCACTCACACCAGAACCTTGCTCAAGAAAGGGAGATTAGCAACTGGCCAGTAATTAGTTAGATTTTCTGAATCCTGGGAAGGTTTCTTAAAGAGTGGTTTTACCACTGCCTCCTTCAAACAGACAGGGACCACCCCTTTTTGAAAAAAGGCATTGATCCCTCCCTGGTGGTTTTTATCAGCCAAGAGGGGCAAGGGTCTAGGGCACAAGACCCTTGTCTGATCTGAGCACCTTGTCATATCCTCGAGCCATTGTCATGGATAGGGAGGCAGGCAGCCCACCCACACCCCCAATATGCTCACACAAGTTAGCTGGAGGAGCACTAAGGGCAGCCTGTCTGAAATCCGGAACAGGGCCTGTTAATTGTAATTGGAGATATTGCATGCAGCGCCAATGTTTTCCCATTTTAGACTAACAAGTTTTCTTCCATCTATTGACTTGTTACTCCCAATACATGGTAGGGGAAATTGCAGGTCCTCTGCCAATAAGATGAAAGGGGTGCTTCAAAGATCTCAGATACACCAGTGCTCCCTGGAAGCCTCCCAAGAACAGTTGCTGACCTTAGAATGCCCAGTGATCTTAGACCCATCAAGTCTCCCAGAAACCAAGAGCAGTCTGGATGAGCAACTAGAACAACTGGTGGTGCCTCCAGGCAATCTCCCTCGCTGGGATTTTTGCATTTGATTCAATTTGTTTATAATTAAAAGTCTCAGAGAAGAGCAAGTTTATGTTTGCTAGAGTGGATTCTCAAGAGAAGCCCAGGAGGATTGCACAGCTGTTTCCTGAGCCCTTTATTTATACTGTTAACATTCTGTTTCGCAATCCAAGGAAGATGCCAGATTCAACAGTGTGCAGGCATGACACATTCCCACCCACAGAAGAAGTCAAACATCAACAGCCGTACTGACGGTTTCACCATATTGTGTAGGCTGGCATCTTGTAGGTCACATCTAGAGATGTTGCCAAATTTCACACATCTTCCGCTTAGATATGAACCTCAGTCATGTGTAATGCTCGTCTGAAATATGAGGTGAGCATTATGACTTCTAATTTCTTCCCACCATCCCTTCCATCCACAAACCTCAAAATCCCCTTCCTTCTGCCTGTGAACCTCTAGCACTCTTGCCTTTCACCCTGCTTTCTTGGCTGCTGCTCTGGAGTTGATGGAAGCAAAAACAAGAATGATTGGTAGGGCTCTCCCTTTCTGGTGTCTTCAGCACTCCTGCAGTTGGGAGCTAGACAACGCTACAGTTATGGACACCATATGGACATTGGGAGTCCTGGAAAGAATACATTTCCTAGGGCTGCTGACATCTGGGTCAGTGCTGTGGCAATCCTCTGAAAAGCGACAGAGGGACCTCTCCATCTCCTTCTCTGCTGAAGGGGCAAGAGAATGATAGAGGGGGGAATGGAGAAGGCACAGCGGGGTCAAATTGGCTCAAAACTGGAATTGGAATAAACAGAACTATTATTTATTTACTTGGAGCATAACTTGGTTTCCCAAACCAATTATGAATCAAATCCCCCACCCTCTCACTCTGTGGTACACTGGTGGTCAACAAAAGAGGTTTAAAGACTGTTTCAGGGCAAATCTTTAAAAAATATAGTATAAACACCAACAACTGGGAAACACTTGCCTGCGAACCCTCCAACTGGAGAACAGCTTTTACCAAAGGTGTCATGGGCTTTGAAGACACTCAAACTCATGGCGCAAGGGAGAAATGTGCTAAGAGGAAGGCACAGTTGGCAAATTCACACCATGATCAACTCCCACAAAGAAACCAATGTCCCCACTGTGGAAGGACATGTGGATCCAGAATTGGCCTCCATAGTCACTTATGGACTCATTGTTAAAACCGTGTTTATGGAAGACAATCTTACTCGGCTATGAGTGATCGCCAAAGAGAAGAAGAAGAAGGTACCACAGCACCTCTCCAATTTTATTTGACACCTACTGTATGTATAGATGGGAGCAGATTCACTTGTTTTCAAAACTTCTTCCTATGTTTGAAGACAGCTAAGCTATCGTGCCTCTCCTTCAACTTCTCTCCTGCAGGCTAAACATCTCCAGCTCTTTCAACCACTCGTCATAGGACTTAGTTTTCAAAATCCTTCACCATCCTGGTCCCCCTCTCCTGGACACACCCGTTTTTTAAATGCCCTGCTTAAAGTATTCCAGATGTGACTTGAGGTGCACTCGGAATAATAAGGAATCCTGCTAGCATCCTGATTCAACTAGGACTAGTGCAATGTGATAAGATTATGATGATTATGTGATACATCATCCTTTTGCCTTCTGTATGCATGGTTAGGTGGGAGACCCACAGGTGGAAAGAGAATGGAGCGAAGCTGAGCTGGCCTGGGATCTGCTGTGTCCCAAAGCACTCTCACAGCTGGCCATCGTTGGATTGAACCCAAGCCATTTGCTGCCCCCTGTGAATGCCATGGTGGTTACACTGCTGTTTAGGATTGCCCGTTGAAATAAATGGGCCTAAGTGACTTGACCATTGACTTTGATCTGTGTAGAACACAGACACACCCACACACTAGGGACTGCTGCCCCTGTTTGATTCCCCACCTCACCCACCTCACCCACCTGAACCCACTTTGCCATCCATCCCTCTCTTTACAGCTCACCCACGTTTCCCACCCCTCACAGCTCCTTCAGTCCGCACATCCCCTCATAGGTCCTCCAAGCACCACAACCCCCATCCTCATGGTTTCTGTGTGTCTATCCATCCCTGCTTTATTCAAACCTCTGCTGCTGCTTAAAACCACTATTTTATAATCTGCCTTCTCTTTTTGGTCCCTTCCCCGTGCAAATCCAGGTGATGTGGCACTACAAATCGTCCAATGGGGGCTGCACCATGACAGTCTTACATTTTTATGTATAGAGGAATACCCGCACGCACGCTTTCTCTCTCACACACAGAAAATCCACCACAGTGCCAATTATAATCTTTTTCAGATTTAAATTTGCACCATCTCCAAAAGAAAATCTGGTTGTCCTATCTGGACCAAGGGAGTGGGGGTGGGGGACAAAGAGAGAGCTGAACGTACAGCAAGTAAAGCAATCACATCAAAGCCCAGCGTTTTCTTGCATAGGACATCAATGAAGGCCAAAGCAGATTTCATGAGGAGCTGTCTAAAAGCTTTGCTTGTCATTCTAAAGGGTTTATGGCAGCTGAAGTGCTAGTAATTTTGCCTTCAGCTGCTTCCCATTTGAATCACTGCAGTGAGTTTTTTCTTAAAAGTCCTATGCTGAAGGGTATTAATGATGCAACAAAGTGACTGGTGTTCCAAGGATGTATCTATCTATTTATTTTTATGAGTGTGTTTAATTGCACATTTTTCTTAAGATTCTAATTACAACCTGCTCTAAAAGTGATGCCTAGTTGTTTAAAGATGCATTTTTATACTTAATATGCTACATTATTATTAGTTATACTGCAGATAGTTCACTAAGAAATAGTGCCGGGATGTGAGAGGGGATTAGAAATCGCATTACTAATACAGGAGCTTGTCTGCATAGGAAAAAGGGAAAATAAATAAAGCACTCCACACATGATAAGAGCTCCTTCAATTTCTTTCACAAATCTCGTTTTATTAGAATCTAAATGTCACTCTCATAAAAAGACGGAGTTGGCAGCACAGTCTGATTGGGATTGTTTTTAACTGTCCATTTTGCATTTAACATCTGTAGAAGTCTCCGTGCTTCACTGGGAGGCAAAGAGGACTGGCCCAAGACCTTTTGCTGCCTGAGGCAAAGGACAAGATGGCACCCCTCCCTGTCTCAATAATAGAAGCCTGGTGATGGAATAATAATAATAATAATAATAAAATTTCATTTATATCCCACCCTCCCCAGCCAAATCCGGGCTCAGAGCGGTTGACAACAGTAAAAATAGCACAGTTTACATAAAACCACAGTCAATTAATTGAAATATATTCTAAAATCAATTCAGAATCAAATTAATGGCAACCATTGGGCTAGAGTTCTATGAGGATTACAGAAGGAGAGAGGGGGTCAGGCTGTGCCTTGGCCAAAGGCCTGGTGGAACAGCTCTGTTTTGCAGGCCCTGCAGAAAGATGTCAAGTCCCGCAGGGCCTTGGTCTCTTGTGACAGAGCGTTCCACCAGATCGGGGCCACAGCCAAAAAAGCCCTGGCTCTGGCAATGGAATAATATTTTCCATTGTACCTGAGGCAACAGGGGGCCAACGACAGCTCTCTTGTTTAACATGAAGAATAGTGAGGGGCCACTGTCACCTCGCCCCATTTACATGTGTTATCTGGACTTGCCACACTCAGCCTAATGGTAGGACCCAGGGCTTTTTTTTCAGCTGGAACTCACAGGAACTCAGTGCCGGCACCTCTCAGGTAGGTGCCACTGCCATTATAAGAGATAAAGGGAGGTGAGTTCCAGCACCTCTTTTTCTAGAAAAATAGCACTGATGATGGCCATTTGAACAGTTGCCACATGGAAGATGGAGAGAATTTGTTTTCTCCTGCTGCAGAGGCTAGGACCAGAACCCATAGCTTCAAGTCACAAAAAAGGAGATTCTGACTAAACATCAGGAAGAATTTTCTGATAGTAAGAACATTCATGGTGAGTTCTAGAAAAATAGCACTGGTAGGGCTAAGTTTGGAGGAAGACTACAGACAGGGAATTAACAATGAGACAATGAAAATTTTACAAGCCATGAAGCTAATTAGGTGACCTTGGGCCAGTCACTATCTCTTAGCCTAACCTACCTCACAGGGTGGTTGTGAGGAGGAAGAGAACCAAGTATACCACCTTGAGCTCCTTGGAAGATAAAGGTGATACACAAATGTAACTAATAAATACATTGACTGACAGTGGCTTTCTGGAATTTCAGGCACAAGTCTCTCCCAACCCTACCTGGTGATGGTGGGAATTGAACCTGCGACCTTCTGCTTGCAAGGCAGATGCTCTACCACTGAGCTAATCCTTCCTGCCATCATCTTTTTCCACTATCCTGTTTTCTTCTTCTTTGGCAATCACTCCTAGCCGAGTAAGATTGTCTTCCATAAACATGGTTTTAACAATGAGTCCGTAAGTGACTGTGGAGGCCAATTCTGGATCCACATGTCCTTCCACAGTGGGGACATTGGTTTCCGGGTGGGAGCTGATTATGGTGTGGATTTGCCAAGTGTGCCTTCTTCTTCGCACGTTTCTCCCTTGCATCCTGAGTTTGAGTATCTTCAAAGCCCATGACACCTTTGGTAAAGGCTGTTCTCCAATTAGAGCGCTTGCAGGCAAGCGTTTCCTAACTGCTGGTGTTTATTTTTTAGATTTGCCTTGAGACAGTCTTTAAACCTCTTTTGTTGACCACCAGCATTACTCTTTCCATTTTAAGTTCAGAACAGAGTAGTTGTTTTGGAAGATGATAATCAGGCATCTGCACAACATGTCCAGTTCAACAAAGTAGATGTTGAAGAATCACTGGTGATCTTTGCTTCTTCCAGTACAGTGGTATTAGTTCGCCTGTCTTCCCAAGTGATGTGTACAATTTTTTGGAGACACTGGTGATGGAATCTTTTGATGAGTTGGAGATGATGTTTAGAAGGGGTCCATGTTTCACAAGGAGACAGTAAGGTTGGTAGTATAATAGCTTTGTAAAGAAGCATTTTGGTTTCCCTGCAAATGTCCCAGTCCTAAAACACTCTGCACTTCAATCGGGAGAAAGCCACACTCGCAGAGCTCAGGTGATGCTGGATTTCGACATCAGTGTCGGCCATTGTGGAGAGATAAGTGCCCAGGTAGGAGAAGTGATCGACATTCTCCAATGTTACACCATTGAATTGGATTTGTGGCACTGCAGAGGGGTTATTTTGTACTTGTGGGTGCAGCACTTTGGTTCTACACAGTGGCCAACCAGGTGTTCTCAAGAAGCCCATGCACAAAGGCAATAGCCCTCCCTTTGCTGGTATCCTTGGCTTAGAGAGCAATTGAGAAGAGAAGAATGGGTACTTTTGAAAACATGAATGTACTTCACACCTGAATTTTAATAGACCCCCCCCCCCATTGGATCAGACCAAAGCAATGACAAAAGAACAGATTAGAAATGTTTCATTATCACCATGGTCTTTACCTTGCTGGTTTCTATTAAAATAAACAGGCAGTGCTTTCTGACTGTAGGTTTTTCAGATGTTCGCTAAAACGATAGCCCTTGATGCATAGACAACAGCTGGGGCAGCACATGTGGACTCCTGTTTTGTTTTGCTTTTAATGCAGTGATTCTGCTGATCTGATGTTTCATAGGAGGTGGGAGAAAATAAACCCCTCTGCTCCCACTTTGTGATTTATTTTTAACAGGGCTCGGTGTTAACAGCCCTGGCAGATGGGTGTGCAAAGCAGCAACATCAATGTGTTCATTGTGGTTGCTTTTACAGCTAGGGAAATGTGCTTATATTCTCCTTGCAGGATTGGGGGACATAAATTATATCAGAGGTGGGAAACCTTCTTCAAGCCAAGGGCTGCATTGCTTTTGTGGTAACCTTCCTGGTGTGGTGGTTGGGACTGGAGGCAAAAGTGGATGTAGCTATTACCTTTGTATGACAGGCTAGGTTCTGCACATATTCTTTCTGTCTCCCATCCAGACAAGCGAGAGGCATAATCAGAGTTGAAGGACACCTTGCAGCCAAGCAAAAACACTCAAGGAGTGTGCAAGCAGAGCCTGCAAGAGGTGTTACCTGGGGAGAGATATGTGGTTGGGGAAGAGTCTTGAGGACCAGAGAGAGGGGCTTAGAGGCACCCATTTGGACCCTAGAGTTGAGGTTTCCCACCCCATCCCACCACTGCGTAGAATGTCCACTTGGCAGAGCAAGTCTGTATGATCCTTACTATGCTGATGGCAGCTCCATTGGTAGAGCATGAGACTCTTAGACTCAAGATTGTGGGTTCGAGCTCCATGTTGGGCAAAAGATCCCCGCACTGTAGGGGGTTGGACTAGATGACCCTCATGGTCCCTTCCAACTCTACCATTCTATGATTCTATTGTTCTGTTGCCCTCCCTCCCACCCACCAAACACATTTATTACATGATCCCTATTTGACCAGTATCACACAGCAAAGAAGTCCCTTTAAGTAACACATTTATTACATTACAGTGGTACATTACAGGTTACATACGCTTCAGGTTACAGACTCCGCTAACCCAGAAATAGTGCTTCAGGTTAAGAACTTTGCTTCAGGATGAGAACAGAAATCGTGCTCCGGCGGCACAGTGGCAACAGGAGGCCCCATTAGCTAAAGTGGTGCTTCAGGTTAAGAACAGTTTCAGGTTGAGAACGGACCTCCGGAACGAATTAAGTACTTAACCTGAGGTACCACTGTTTCCCTGTTTGACCAGTATCACACAACAAGGAAGTCCCTTTAAGTAACACAATTGCTGGTGAAGAAGATATAACGGAAGCAAACCGGTACCAGCAATGTGCAAAAGGGTAGTAGGTTTCTTTCTTTCTTTCTTTCTTTCTTTCTTTCTTTCTTTCTTTCTTTCTTTCTTTCTTTCTTAGAAAGAAAGTTCAAAACATGAAGTTCAAAACATGAAGTTCAAAACAGAAACCTTTACACAGAAAGTAAGCATTGCAAACACACAAAAGCACAACGCTAATACCGCAACCAGCATTAGCGAAATGTTATGTGTGCATATTCAGAAATAATCCCTGTTGAATGCAATGGGTCTTACACCCAGGTAAATGTGCATGCACAGGATTACACAGCATATGCTACATCTTGCTACGCTTTGTGTATGTTGCTTCCAGCTGTAGCTACTTAGAGATTCTATTTGCAGAGGCTAATCGCAGGGAAAGCGGTCCAGAGTTTGTCTGTTGAGGCAAAATAAGAACAGAAGCAAAGTGCTGGTGGATCAGGCTAAAGGTCCATACAGTTCAGATTCTTCTTCTCAGAATGGCCAACCAAATGCCTGCAGGAAGCCCACAAAGAGGACCTGAGCACAACAGCATCCTTCTCACTTGTGATTTCCAGCAACTGCTATTCAGAGTCATTGGAAATAAACTTCCAATCCCTCTATTACTGTCTAGGAATCAAGGAATGATAGCTCTGGAGCCTATCATGTTTAGCTATCCCCATAATGATGGAATTGTAGCCAGAGAGCACAGAGGCATGTTCTGCCTTTTCTCCAATTAGACAAAGGACAAACTATACATTACAAATACTAGCAATATATGGCTTGACATTTAAAAACAAAGGTTCTTAAGTATCTCATTATGGAGGACACTGAAAGATGTCCACTACAAGGTTATCTTTGAGGTGGCATTTTGCTCCATATAAACTTAATAGGATTTGTAAGACTGCATTCTGCGAATGTTCGAGATGCCAGTTAATCAATGCAGATTTTATGTATCTTTGGCAGGTATGCAAGGTTGTGGAGGATTATTGAAGGAAATTCTGAAGATAATGTGTTGTGTGACTGATAACAGGATATCCTGAGGTTGGTTGACATTTCTGAATTATTTCAAGGACTCCATTTAATTTAGAAACAAATCCCTTTTTCAAAATTTAATTAAGCCTCCAAATATTGTTTTGGTTCTTTACGGGGATCTCCCTAAGGTTTTGTCAAATATTGGAACGGCTATGAAAAAAGGTTTGGACTTCTCTGGGATGAGGAAATTGAACTTCAGCGATAACACCCAGGGAAGGGCTTCGTATGGTGAACATCTTTGTGGACAGATGGAAGATACTGGTGAATTATAATCATCACTATAAAAATATTCATTTTGGTGTTTGCAATTCTGTAATGGAACTGGAAGAATAAAAAAATAGAGCTGCTGTATCTGTTCGTGAAAGCTGATTCTGTATGCCTATGACATATAGAAACTCTGTGAAATGTGGATTGGTTCAGGTAAAAATCTCCTAAGGCTTTCTTAAAGCGGCTTAATTCCACATCATAATCTATCTCTGCTTTGGACATTTGTCAGATTCCTGGGGCTCAGTTGGAGACTCCTTCTCCCTCTTCTTATCCTGCGACTGCAGGGGATCACTAGATAAGCCAAATTAGACAGCTACATAGTTGTTCTAGCTTCACAGCGAAGACTAAAACCACCCTAAAATACTCCCCACCAAACAACCACCCCAGTATCTGCTTCCATCTACATGGAAGATCCGTTCTGTGGAACAACATCCCTGTTTGAGATACGACAGGCACATATTAGCTGTGATTTCTGGAAAACACCTGAAGACTGAAGATGGTGGGGAGAGCTTTCATTTGATGTTCCAAGCAGCCAACCAGCCACTCTTCAGAATACTCCAATTCCTTCCCTTCTGCTTCCTGAGTTTCCATCCCCAACCCACAATACTGAGGCCCAATCTGTCCTATGCAGAAATGTAAGAAGTATCACATGGCTTTAAAATGGCTTGGCTTCCCCCAAAAGAGTCCTGGAAACTAAAGGTTGTTAATGGAGCAGAGAGCTGTGAGAAGACTCGTTTTTCCTTCAGAAAGCTATAGTCTCCAAACCAATTTGGGAATTGTAGTTCTGTGAGGGGAATAACAACTCTCAGGACCCTTAACAAACAGCATTTCCCATGATTCTTTAGGGCAAATCTATGACATTTTAAATGTGAAATCCATGACACTGTTTTAAATATATAATGCAGATGGGGCCTCGGGCCTCATTGGGCTGTTCTTGAATCTTCGCACCTTCAGTTAGGATATGTGGAGTCTTCTTTTCCGAACTCCCTTCTGCAATAAAATTCTTTCCCATTGTTTCTGGAGCTTGACAAGTCTCCATCAAAAATGTCACCCCTCTTTCCAGCAGCTATAAAACTTCTAAAACTCCGAGACACTTGGGAAACGGTTCACAGAAGGCAACCTGCTACAAAGAGAAAGCGGAACTCAAACACCTTGTCATTTAAACTTTCTTTTCAGACATTTGTCCACATTTTCCCTCTTTCCTTTTGTCGAAAAAGCTCCAGGCAATGTGTTTTTAGAACTTTTCTCCTTCAGAAATGTCACACGCCAGCAACTGAATGGCCATCAGGAGGTGGGGGAGGGAAAAGAAGGAAGCAATGGGCACCGACTTACCTAAAAAAAATCCTGTTGTTTATTTCATTTGTTAAAGCTTCACTATGGAACTCATTTTTCCTGAGAAACAAATCCCAATTCAGAAATGCCTGTGAGGCTGCATTCACACGACACTTTATCCTGTTCCCCTGAATTCCCCCAAACTTTGATTCCCACATTATATTTGAGCTTTTACATGATGTAAAAGCCACTTTCAGAAATATAGCACTCATTTCCATGTTATTTGCTTCCAGGAAAAAACAACAGATTTCGAATAACATGGAAATGACCACTAAACTTACGCTATATTTTGCTGTGTTTCTGGAAGTGCCTCTTATGTCATTTTGAAAGTTCAGAAAGAATGAGGAATTAACATTTGTGGAAACACCAGGAATACGGGATGAAGTGTCATGTGACTGTAGCCTAAGAAACTAACATCAATGCCAGAAGCTGCCATTTGCAGATCCCAGGGACTGAAATGGAGGTCTTCTGGCTATAAAAGAAGTGTTCCAGCACTGAACTGTGACCCTTCCCTGTCTTATACACACCGTGCACTGAAATTATTGGCTTCATTATGATAACCATGAAGACAAACTTGGCCACAAACATTGACAGAACCCTGAATCAGCAGGCTGTCATTTGAAACTCCTGGAGCCATACTAAGTAATAACTGAGGAATATATGCATTTGAGAAACAAAATCCTAGGTTGGGGATATTACGGGGGGAATTTTATCACCATGAAAGTGAGCATTTAAATATTACTTTTACTCTCAGAGTCAAGTATCATAGAAAACAGCTTGACATCTCAGGCTATTGTGTGAGCATAACTTTTGTAACAAAAGAACCTCACCAGTATCTTTTCAATTGATTTCTCCCCCTTTGAGCCGCTGAAGTGGAAGCAAGATTAAAGGTGGCAGTTATTGTTCCTTCTCCTCCAGAGTCAATTCTGATTACTTTTGGACAGCTTTTGAATACTCGCTTACAACTTTTGGGTCCCGCTAATGGCAAGCGTGAATATTTTTGAATAACAAAGGTTGACAAAAGCTGCTCATATATTCCTTGGTGTCAAAATACATTTACGATAACGTAACTCTGCAAAGGAAATTAATACCCTCAGACATTTTTTCCCTCTCTTCACTCATGTCATGACAAAGACAAGTTCCCCATGTAGAATGGTCTCTGTGTTTGTGTTTGTGTGTGTGAGAGAGATGTCTGCCTGTCCAGTTCACAGCCCTACAACAATGGAACTAAGGTGAATCCAGACAGCCTATCTTCCACCGTCAGATGAAAATCATTGTTTGTTGTGAGATGTATTCGGAATGGTTGTCTGTACCCGAGCACTATACTGCCGAGCATATCATATGTACATGACAAAGCACAACCTATCTATTTATGATTAGTTTAGAAAAAAGCTATTTTATAGTCTGTATTGTTGGGATGTCATCTGTCAAGGCAGTAAACTTTCTTGTGGTATAAAATGTCACTGTCCTCTTTATTCTGCCTCCAAACATTTTAGCAACTGAGAAAAAGCACCAGAATAAACTGTCTCCCAGAAGAGTGCATTTTGTGATAAGAGAAAGCACAGAGCTCAGCTCAGAGACCATCTTGGCAGTGAGTTCTGGAAGACCTACTGCCTATCTTGCAGGCCTTTTTCCACCTGGCCCTGACTGACTCCAACTACAAAAGCTGAGGCTGCTGAACTGACTCTTTTTGTGTTGTTTGGTGAAGGTTGTTTGGGGGAGGAGTTGCTATTGTTGATTTTATGTATCTTTCTTTTAGATCTCATGATTTATCAGTTAAGTTGTGTTTTTTTCTGTCTTTTAATTATTGTATGTGGCTACTTTTGTTATGTTGCAGCTCTGTATTATTTTTTTTTATGTTGTAAGCCACCTTGAGCATGGTTTGAAATGTAGAAAGGCAGCATTCAAATAACAAATAACACATATGAGCTTATTGCTACAACAACTACCAAGATGGAATTAGCAAAGCTTCTGGAACAATTCGCCTTTGGTTCAGCACAATATCACTATCTCTTGCAGGAGCAAAGGCTGTAGTTTAACTATGTGCTGTGTGAAGAAGTATTTTCTTTTGTCTGTTATGAGTCTTCCAAAATTTGGCTTCATTGTATGTCCATGTGTTACCGTCTTATGAGAGAGGGAGAAGAAACTTTTGGACTTCTCCTTCCTCTGTGGTTTTGAAGGAATAAAACTCCCGGTTCAACCCCAATGTGACAGTCCAAGGCCTTATCAGCCAAAGTCATGGCCCTAAAGCTTTGTTTTGAATTGTTACCATCTGCTGTAACTAAGAGACAGTGAACAGAGCAGGCTGAGAGACAATTGATTTTGCTAGTCAATGTTACTGTGTTTGCATTATACAGAAACAAATTAGGCAGATCACACTGGTGCTCAGAGAACATCTGCTGGACAAAAAAGAAATCAAAAGCAGCAATAGATCAGACAGATTTTCCCATTTTGCTAACACTGAGTAATCTGTGGCTCAATGTATGTGTTAGGCCTAGTTTCATTATTCTTTCTCCTCACCTCCTTAAAAAAAAACAAAACGAAAACAGGTTGCATTTTAACATAAGAACAATGCGGGTTAAAGGAGTGATGTAGCTTAACTTCCAGAGCAGCTTATGAAAACCACTAGTAAGTCATTCCCTACCTGCAGGTTTATAAAGTGAAAGACATGGCACATGAGAAAAGTGGGATGGGGAGGGGAGATGGAAAAGGAAGCTCAGATACCAATTCCTACATTTATAGTTCTTATAACACAGTAGTACAGTATTGTTTATTCAGATTCTTGTCTTCTTGGAAGAAGCCACAAAACACAGTGAATTGCAAAAGTGCACCCAAAAGCTAATTGTTTCTTTCTTTTCTTACCTAAATAATGAGATTTTCCTAGGAATGTCTATCTAGTAGCATATTGAATATGGCTGTGAGTTGGAGTAATTTTGGAGCAGCTAATTGTGTCTTTAGTAGATGTTAAGCCAAAACGCTTTTCTGAAGGATAACGGTCACTACAGAAACTCAGTGTTGTTAGGACACACACACACACACACACACACACTTTTAACCATACCATACCCTCCAACACTGTAGACTTGCATTCCTCAAAGACATATTCAGAGCAGACCCACTGAAATTTATTGACATAACTAGCTTAAGTCTATCGATTTCAGTGGGTTTACTCTGAGAGTGATTTAATTAGATACAACCCTAGGAACAATAGAAACAGAGCATGTGTATGTGTTGTCTGCCGTGATTAAGATGAATTAGCTTATAACTATATTTTTGTCTCTGTAGCCAATAATGGATTATCTCGTAAATTAGCATTGGTCCATATTTATACCACCGCCAACCCCCAATTAAGAAGACCAACTCAGAAAACCCTTGGGAACCTCAGTCTCTAATGCTTTGGCAGAACCAGCAACTAATAAAATATGAAGGGCTGCTTTAAATAGTTCCAACTGGAGGAACCAGATACTCAGGCATAGGTGCAGCTCCTGTTTAAGGCTCACTCTGAGTTTGACAGCTGCTGAAACAACATTTGAACTCTGCTATTGTGGAATTTCCAGCTAGAGCTGTGCATGGAGCTGTCCAGGGTGCTGTAATATCCTGAAAGTCAAGCCTAGCCTTAACCTAGGCTGTTCTGTTGGGGGGGGGAATCTTCTCCCTCCAGATGTTGCTGAACTACAACTCCCATCATCCCAGGCTTGCTGGGGACAATGGGAGTTGTAGTTCAGTTATATTTGGAGAATCAAAAGTTTCCTATGTCTGACTTCAACCATGCCCTACTTCAATTTGCCTTGCTCAGTTTGCCCAAATCCATACTGCTATCTAAGGAAATATGCTACTGAGGCTGTTGCTTGAAAGATTACAGATGATATCTACAACAGCAGGCAACTGATAAACTCTACATGCAGCAGGTGACCGTAGATTATGGGTAGGCAACCTAAGCCTTGGGAGCCAATCGCCTTCTAAATCCAGCCCATGGAAGGTCCGTGAATCAGCATGTTTTTACATGAGTAGAATGTGTCCTTTTATTTAAAATGCATCTCTGTGTTATTTGTGGGGCCTGCCTGGTGTTTTTAACATGAGTAGAATGTGTGCTTTTATTTAAAATGCATCTCTGGGTTATTTGTGGGGCCTGCCTGGTGTTTTTAACATGAGTAGAATGTGTGCTTTTATTTAAAATGCATCTCTGGGTTATTTGTGGGGCCTGCCTGGTGTTTTTACATGAGTAAAATGTGTGTTTTTATTTAAAATGCATCTCTGGGTTATTTGTGGGGCATAGGAATTTGTTCATCCCCCCCATATATATATATAGTCTGGCCCACCACAAGGTCTGAGGGACAGTAGACCAGCCCCTTGCTGACAAAGTTTGCTGACCCCTGCCATAGATACATAAAATTGTAGAGCTGGAAGGGAACCTGAGGGTCTTTAGACCAACCCCTGCAATGCAGAAATCTCAGCTTGCTTTATTTATTTATTTATTTATACCCCGCCATCTGGCTGGGTTTCACCAGCCACTCTGGGTGGCTTCCAACAGAACACTAAAATACAATAATCTATTAAACATTAAAAGCTTCCCTAAACAGGGCTGCCTTCAAATGTCTTCTAAAAGTCTGGTAGTTGTTTTTCTCTTTGACATCTGGTGGGAGGGTGTTCCACAGGACAGGTGCCACTACTGAGAAGGCCCTCTGCCTGGTTCCCTGTAACTTGTCTTCTCGCAGCGAGGGAACCGCCAGAAGGCCCTTGGCACTGGACCTCAGTATCTGGGCTAGACGAAACAGGACAAATTGCCATCCAATCTTTGCTTAAAAACCATCAAGGAAGGAGAATCCACCATCTCTGGAGAGAGTCCATTTCACTGGTGAACAGCTCTTACTGTCAGAAAGGTCATCCTGATGTTTAGTCAGAATCTCCTTTCCTGTAATTTAAATCCATTAGTTCAGGTTCTACCTTCCAGAGTAGGAGAAAACAAGCTTGCTTCACCTTCCATGTGATAGCCCCTTAGATATATGAAGATGGCTACCATATCTCCTCCCAGTCTCCTCTTTTCCAGACTAAACAGACCCAGCTTCCTCAACTGTTCCCCATAAGGATTGGTTTCCAGACCCTTGATCATCTTGGTTTCCTTCCTCTGCACACCTTCCAGCTTCTCAACATCCTTCTTAAATTGTGGCTCCCAGAACTGGACACAAGGACTCCAGGTGTACTCTGACCAAAGCAGAACAAAGTGGTACTATTACGTCCCTTGATCTGGACACTATACGTCTGTTGATGCAGCCCAGAACAGCTTTAGCTTTTTTTGCTGCTGCATCACACTGTTGACTCATGTTAAGCTTCTCCACCACTGGCCATGAACTATTCATCAGCTTTTTGCTAACTGATATACAGAGCTGCAACAAGCACTGTCACAAAAGGAATTGTGTGCCCGTTCTTCCAACCAAGGCTGATTCTTCACAATTGAATCAGACACTTTACAGACTTCGCACCAGCTTTCTTTTTGTGCTAACATCTCTCGGGAAGTGATAATGAGTTTGAATTCCCTTTCGGCAAGCAGAGTGTAAACCAAGTTGGCTAACTTGAGCATTACACCACTGATGGTATATGTGGGTGTTGGCAGTTTTAAAATAACAATTGCAATGCGCAAAGCTTGAAGGGTGGTATGGTACATTAGTTCAGTGCGCCAGCAAATACAGCTTGTTTTATTTATGTGTCATCTGGGAAAACGGTATCAGTTTCTGGCCTGAAACTGTAGTTCCAGTATGGCAAATTCTGCAATCCCATTATAGCACGTTCATCCTTGGTGGGGATCTAGTTAATTAAACTGCTGTAAGTAAAACTAACACCGTGTAAGCCTGTGGAGCTGTACTCAAAAAGTCCATTGCTATGCTGCATTTCAATGTCTTGCATACATTTTGTTTCTAATAGCAACTGGTATTTTTTACTAGCAGATCCCACACCCCCAGGCATTTCTATGCGTAATAAGTGTGCTGCCATGCACATATAGGCACATAAAAACTATATTTACTAATATATATGTTGAACCAAGCCCCACTGCTACAACTTTGCTGTCCTATCCACAGGCTGTGAATTATTCAGGGATGGAGTTCATCCTGCACTTTTCATAACTCTGTTCATGTTCTTTGCTACTGGACACAGTGTTCTCTCTTCATGTTTAACTCACAAAGAAGCATCACCCTCATGCTTATTTTTCTTCAAACGTAACTTTGGGTACCAGTCTCGCTGGATAGATTGCATCATCACAAAGCCAGCTGGGAGTGAGAGCAATTAGATCACTGATTGCCCTTATTTGGCATGGGGAAATTCTTTTGATGCAACCTTTTAAAACCACCAAAAGGTTTTTCCACTCTACAAGAAATGGACAAGGAAAGTTGGAACTTTCAGTTTAGCCCCATTAATTGCAGCTTAAATTGTTTGGCACAGATGCATTCCTTGCTATCCTTGCTACCACAAAAATAAAATAAAATAATAAATAAAATAAAATAAAATATATTCCACCCCACAATCTGAGCTTCCTCTGAAAATGGAATTCCCACAATCCATCTGCAACAGAAGAACCTGGCTCTTGTTCCTATATGAGAATCCAATCTTTGCCTAGACACTCTTTATACCATATAGTGAAAGAAATAAAACGTGTCCACAGTTGCTGTTTTAATTTATTAGTTGCTTGGGGCATAGGAGGCCTCCAAGCATATTGCAAAATGTAAAAACCTAAAAGATGGCATAACACCCAGAAAAAAGAACAAAACATTGCAGAAGAAAGTCATACCGTTACTTATGCAACAAACCAAAATTCAACTTCAGCAGCAAAACTATACCATCAATAGATGGAAGCATTTGACAAGAGGAGAAGAGAGAGATTTCCTTGAGTGTATACCTTTAATGTAGACCTTTCTCTGGGCTAACAATATGCTAAGCACCATTCCATCTTGAATTCAAACATAGGAGGCAGAGTTTGGTATTTTGTTTGAGTTAGTTTGTTTTTGGTCTCCATCAGTGTCTGGCCTGGGGGAACTTTGCCTGCTCCCTGCCAGAATGAAAGCCATGAATGTCTGTGGGCAGGCAGAGGTGGGGAAATGCTATACTCTCATTCTCAAGTTACTGAATCTGAAAGATCTATATTGACTCCCAGTATGTTTCTGAGCACAATTCAAAGTGTTGGTGCTGACCTTTAAAGCCCTAAATGGCCTCTGTCCTGTATATCTGAAGGAGTGTCTCCACTCCCATCATTCTACCCAGACACTGAGGTCTAGCTCCAAGGGCCTTCTGGCGGTTCCCTCACTGCGAGAAGTGAGGTTACAGGGAACCAGGCAGAGGGCCTTCTCGGTAGTGGCGCCCTCCCTGTGGAACGCCTTCCCATCAGATGTCAAAGACAACAACTACCAGACTTTTATAAGACATCTGAAGGCAGCCCTGTTTAGGGAAGCTTTTAATGTTTGATGCATTACTGTATTTTAATATTTTGTTGGAAGCCAAATATAAACAATAAATTATTATTATTATTATTATTATTATTATTATTATTATTATCTGTACCAAGAGTTAGGATTCGAAGCTGTGTTAGGCCATTGATCCTTATAGGCCAATGCTGTTAACCCTGACTGACAGCCAATTTCTCCAGGGTTTCAAGCCACAGTGCCAGCCCTAATGGGAGACACTGGGGATTGAATATGGGAGCTTTTGCATGCAAATCCTGTGCTTTCCTACAGAGCTATGATCTCCCACCCCTTTTTATCTTTTAATGCAACTTACAATTTCACATTCACTTTTCTCTTGAACCATTTAATAAACACTTTAATTAGGAACATTCATATTATGCTATTCATATATTATACATACAATGTGTATAATTATATACAATAACGTGTATAAAATGCTTAAACTCTTAGGCATAGATAGGATATAGACAGAATATGTCTAATTTTGTTATTATTATGTGTAAAATAACAACGTGTATATTATGTCAGAATTGTTCACGGTTTTAGCAGAACTGATTAAAAAGCATTGCTTTTCATCAAGATTAAGCAGTGAAAGAGTGATCTATTTTTATTTGGGTTGACATTTTAACTGACTTCTCAAATAATAAGATATATCAAAAGCTGAATGAAAGCAATTTAAATAAAAATAAAAATGAAGTTTTCCATCTTCTCCCTTTGGGAATATGTGCAGCTGTTGCCCCAATCTGTGATATACTTTCTATTTTGGTTTCATTTTATTTCACATTCAGGCAACTGTCAAACTTTGGGGGGAAGCAAAATGCACTTGAGGCTGGCATGCCAGCAAAAGCATCCGATTAAAATCCATGCACATCGACAGGAGAAAACCCTTTGCATTAATGTTCTTGTCTAGGAAAAAAAGAAAAAGGAAAGAAAAATTCCAATTATAATACTGCAGGAATAACTATTAATATATGAGTCAGTGCATGCTTGCCTTTAAAGGGAACAGGGGAGATACAGAGAAAGGAAAATTAGCCATTGATTTGATTTCAAAGGAAATAAGAGTGATGGAACTAGCAGAGATGGGCAAGCCACCTCCATGGCTGAGTTGAGCTACAGTAGTTAAGAGCATAGCTGTCAACCATCCTTTATTTGGCGGAAAACTCCCTTATCCCAGCGCCATTTCCCGCTGCTGTCCCTTATTGATGATGTCCCTTGAATTTCCCGGGTTTCAAAGGAAGCAGCTCCTCTCCCTCCCTCCCTGCCTGCCAGGGAGGAGGGAGGCTCCAACTGTGTTGCTTGGCTGCGTTGCTCACCCAATAAGGAGTCTAAGAACGACTGGGGGGTGGAGCTTGCATGCCTTGTGCCCGGCCGCGTTGCCTGGGGACTCGCCTTTGCTCAGCGCTTCCCAGCGGAGAGGTGACAGTGGTTTTCCTTGCTGCATCCCTTTGCCAGGTTGCTGCACTGTGGGAACCAGCTCTTGAGGCTTCGTTTGGCTGCTGGCTGGGCTTTCTGCCTTTGGCTCAGAGGGGCTCAGAAGTTGAACATACCTGTGCTCGGAATTGGATGGATATGTCATCAACGGCCCACTCACCCTTGCTGGGGAAAAGGTCTGTCTGGAGCGGGGGCACATGGTGGAGGAAAAGGAAAGGAGCTGGTTGAGTACAATGGCGGGCGGCGATCTCGTGGGAGGGGGGGCTTTTGGATTTGTTTTGGAGGTTCCTTCAATTGACTGTTATGGGGAAAAGGAAAGGAGTTGGTTGACTAAAATCCCTTATTTTGGCTGCTGATCCCTTATTTTCGAGGCTGCTGGTCCCTTATTTTCAAATCTGTAAGTTGACAGCTATGGTTAAGAGTGTGTCTCATTTATTTTTTTAGATTCCAAGTCATACAGGTCTTTTGAAATCATCTGTAAAAACTCAAAATCTGACTGGAAGTATATCAGCAGTCGCTTCAGACTTTTAAGTTGAGGGATTGACTGACTATGCCATTCAAAAGCATTTTGCACCAGCTGCAGTTTTCAAATTGTCTACAGGGGCAGCATTACATTACTGTGCATTACAGTAATCCAAACAGGAGGTTATCAAAGCATGAATGACTGTGGCCAGGAATACCTCCATCCATGAATGGCTTTAGCGGGCAAAAGAGCCAGAGCTGATGAAAGCTCACTTTTCTAAGGGCTGCAATGAGACAATCCATGTGCAGAAACTGGAATACTTGAAAGGGTGATGGACAAGTTACCGTAAGTATCATCATTACTGCAGGTGGTCAAGGCAGGTTTCACCTTCACAATGGTATGAAGAAAGACTCAAAACAGAACATTCACTAATGCCAGGCTCTTAAAGACCTCACTTGTGGCTAACCAAAGCCAGCCCAAATCAGAAGGCTTTATGATGCCTCTGAAAATGTTCAGGCTCAGCCTTTGTAAAGACTTCAGAAAGACACTTGAAGGCTAGGCGATAACTTTGTAGCTGCTCATCTTGCCTCAACTTGGCCTGAAGATGGAAAAACCAAAGTGGGTTTTTCTCCACGGTGATGAGAAGAGGCAAATGGCAGGGTGTATTTTGTTTGGGGTGTTCAGCCTGACACAGTAAACAACAACAACAACAACCCAAAAAACCAGCCCACCAGCCATGTAAGGCAGAACATCAGGTGCTCAATGAAGCTTCTGCAACTGTGACACACTTTATTTGCCCTTGTATTTGGTGACTGGTATTTGGTGATACTACATGTCCATTGTAAAATTTTAGCCATTTGAATTACTTATTATCCATTCATAATAAAATTACAAGTAATCTTAAACCCTTGCTAATGTATTAACCTGTGTATTTTGGCAGATAAATACCATTTTACATCCGCTAACTTTTCAAGTTCAATCACAGACTTGTTTCACTGCCATTGTCTCGTGTAAAGATACAACAGCATTTAAAGCAATATAATTGACAACTTGTACCTATAGATAAAGTAGAACGATGAGATGTCACAGGAATAAATACTCTGCATGCATAAACTGTAAACATTATATATGGAGTCAACACTAAGGCAACAGTTGATTGGTCAATGGAAAACTGTTCTTGATTGGTGAGCATAGATTTTAATTGGTAGAGATGTGAGTTAAAATTACACGTGTCCATTTTCTGAAGGAATTTTTCTCCTGGTATGTTACTGAAGTAATGAAGAGTAAAATATTAAATTTGGGCTTTAAAAAACCCAATCGCATCTTGAACTTCCTTCAGTGAAAACAAACCATCCTCTTGTAGCTTTGGTAATATGTCAATGCACTTAATTCATTGATTGAAGGACAAGCATGTAATCATCTAAATATTCTCTGATCACTTGGTAATAGGGCTGAACAGATCGACTGATTTTTGGTCCATATCAGTTCCACATGCATGCAAACACAGGTCCTTTCCATTCCATATTTTTGGTGGATTTTCAAAAAATACATTTGTGTGGTACACACATTTCCCTAAAGTACACATTTTATACATAATTGTGTATGTTGTTCAGTAACCTTTCACCAGAATATGTATTTTTACATCAATTTCCCAGAAAATAGGATTTCCCTATAAAATATGCATTCTTGTATGATTTTTTTGAAAAAAACAGTAACTGCATCACACAATCTAGAGAAGTGGATAATCCAATTGACAGATTCATTCTGACCTGCTAACCAGTAAATTGCATCAAAATGCAGAAGAAAAAAGTTTCTCCCCCAATCCCTAGTTGGCAGCCCTGGGGTACCCTGTTATGTCTGAAGCTGTATCTTACCCTTGCCAATAAAAAAGGGGGGGAGATATCACCCTACCATAAAACCTCTGCACAAGATGCAATAATACTTTAAAATCACTTATAAACCGATTAAATCTACACTATACTCTCATTTTTTTGAGCAGCCTTAAAGATTTTATTAATCTGACCCCTTCTTCATTATTTTTAGAAAGCCTGATCTTGCTGACATAATTAATCCCTCTGTCATAATAGCAAACCCAAATTACCAATAAGCAGGGAACCTTCCTCTTCTAGCTAACTTTTGGCTGAGATGAGATGCTAAATCTGAGCTCTTGGCCTTATTATTTTCTAATCTAAGATTTTCTAACAAGCCATATGCCTAACTGAGTGATGGGGGACCTCAGGCCAAATGGGGACCTCCAGGCAGAGACGCCAAATTCTGAGCAGTATGGGGGGGGCTCATTGAATGCATGTGATATTGCATTTGCGGTACATGTGTGACATCACACATATTGGAAGGAGGCTGCAAGGCCCGATGAGGCCCTCTGCCACTGTGGGGAGGCCCTGTGGGGCCTTGCCCCTTAAGATTGGAGGGTTAGTCCCATACCCACATACATTCGGGGAGCTGAGCTGTCCCCAGCCCCATAGAGTTGGCGTGTAGGCCTCCAGGCCTCTCTCTATGGTCCTACGGGTCTCTCTCTATGGTCCTCCAGGCCCTTGGTACTCTTCCCAGCCACACCCACTCCCCTCAAGCCACACCCTTCACTGCCCCTGCTTCACACCCCAGACATTTTTGCCTGGTTGTACTGTGTTCTTCTTTGAGTGGACAATAGATAAAAGTATGCAAATACATGTAGAAGTTAGTGTGCTGGACAAAGGTACAATTTACATTCGTTGCTCCACCCACCACTGACATGCAGGCTTCAGAAGGTTGCCCAGGAGGGAAAGTGGTCATTGAGGGTGAGCCTAATCCCACCCATGTCTTTCTCTCCATCAGGGCTGGGCTATGGGTGACCTAGGAGCTGCAAAGCAGGAGCCACAAGACCAGTAGAGCAAGCTCACAGAGCAAGTTGGGAACAAAGAAGTGGGCAGAGCTGAGAAACAGGCTCTGGTTTTGCTGTAGTGGAGAGCAAGTCAGAGCTGGAAGACCCGCCCAGAGGCAAGACTGAAGAATAACCAAGGAACTGCCAGAACTCAGAAAGTCCATGTTGCTCAAGCAAGGCTCAGTTGGAACCAGAAACCTCTTTATGCTCTTTCCTGTCCAAGAGGATTGATGGCCAACCTGGTTGGGTGGAGTCAGTACAGAGCCTGAGTGGATTTCCTGGAAAGATGGCACTTGTAGTTCACTGGCTCACCACAGGGGGCTGCTGCCAACAAATCCCAATACAGTTGCACCTTGGTTTTCAAACAGCTTAGTTCTCGAACGTTTTGGCTCCCGAACGCCGCAAACCTGGAAGTGACTGTTTTGGTTTGCGAACTATTTTTGGGAGCCAAATGTCTGATGGGGCTTCTGCAGCTTCTGATTGGCTGCAGGAGCTTCCTGCAGTCAATCCGAAGCCTCACTTCTGGAACATTTTGGAAGTCAAATGGACTTCCAGAACGGATTCCATTCGACTTCCAAGGTACGACTGTAGTTCTCTGACACTCTCGGAATTTGACTCCTGGCAGTTGGCATGAGGTCTATGGCAACAAGTCCAAGACCATCATTCTCCTATGAAATTTCATAACAAAGTTTCTATGGCCAGGTGACTCTTCCCAGTTCCTTCAACTCTCACCAATGCACCCTCCCTCTTTGGGTGTTGAAAGTGCAGGCGGGACCCATCCATATGCCTGTCACAATTTCTCTTCCCCTCTTCAGTGGTCAGTGGGATTGTATTTTATAGCAAGCAACAATTTCTTGGCATGTTCAAGTAATAGACTGACTCTTGGGATGCATACAGACTCCAAAAAACCCCACAAAAAACCCAGCTACACTTGCCAAAAGATGATCTCTGTCATAACATTAAATTAAAGCTGTCATTTTAAATCTCCTTAATCCCATGGCTAGAAAAAAAAATGGCCGAAAGGTATCAGGTAAGAACTGGAGATTGATCCAGATACCTTTATGCCTAAGGGATCAATCTGTTCTCATCATAATCCTCTTTTCTCTTTGTGATATGTGTAAAAGGTGCCCATCATATTTAAAACTCTGGTTCTCTTTCAGAATGCAAAATTAACTTAGATGAAATACCACCTTTAAAAGCCATGTGTATGATGTAGAGGGGTGAAGAGAGCAGAAGCTGTAGCAAAAGATTCTGTGAAGTAAATCTTAATTCAAAAGTTAGTTTTCCATGAAAACAAATTATTTTCTTGTGATTTGCACAGAGGAGGAATGACTGCTGGGAGGAGCACAGAGAGAAGAAATGTCATGGTGCACCTGCAGCAACGCAACCGGGCACCTTCATCTGCCCCAGCTGCAACAAAACATGTCTCTCCTGTATCAGTCTTTGAGCAAGCACTACAACTCTCCAACAGTTTGACCTTGCCCCCTAAGATGCACTCTTCCATTGTCTCCTGAGACAGACAGATGCCAACAAAAACAACAGCCAAAGTATTGACACTGTAGCAGCCACTGGTTCAATTTACATAATCTTCCAAACCATGATTTGGGAGATCAGGAACAAGCTCTGCATTTGTGTGTTTCCTCCGTCTCCGTTGCATGCATTCTCCCTCCTGCCCTTTCTCCCTCTCTGTATGTACGCAGCTTAATGCAATGTTTCCTGTTTTGACTCAACCATAGTCCGCTTTTGTGCCTGTACATGACAAACCATAGGTTGACCACAAGCCAGAATCACCAACGAGGATCAAACTCTGATTTGCAATTCCTCTTTGCAAGGAAACTATGTTTTTTTCGAAACACAGATTGAAGTCTACAAACCCAATGACAAACTTTGGTTTAGTTACAGGTAGGTAACCGTGTTGGTCTGTCGTAGTCGAAACAAAATAATAATAATAATAATAATAATAATAATAATAATAATAATAATAATAAATTCCTTCCAGTAGCACCTTAGAGACCAACTAAGTTTGTTATTGGTATGAGCTTTCGTGTGCATGCACACTTCTTCAGATACTTTGGTTTGTTCAACAAGGGACTGCAGTGGGGACACTTCGCAATTCATAGAGGTTCAATGCATGATTGCGTCTGGGGAAGGCTCCTCACTCCCAAAATTATAGCTGAATTAATGAACGATGGATATGAGCAGCACAATGATGCCGTGGGGCCAAAAGTGTTGCCCCACAGCCCCCTTGTTCTCACTTTCCCTCATCACCCAAGTAAAGACTGAAGGGGGCACAGCCTCTCTCAACAGAAAATAGGAACGACTTCAAAGGCAAAGACCTGCAATCACAAACAACACAGAGAAAGAGGCTGTTGCCATCCCTGCTTCTATTTCCCCCAGTATTTCAACTCAGCAATTTAGTGCAAAATAAATGAGAAACTCGATGGGATTTTAGAGATGCTCCACTCGCAATCTTCGAAAATGCACAGTGTTTGTTGTCAGCACAAACCATGAACATTGTACAGAAATGCACAATCTGTACTGAAAACAATTGACGATCTGTACACACTAGATAAATCTACTTACGGAATTTAGTTGGTACTAATAATGCTCATTGTCAAATGACCCATACTACATGAGATTAGTTTTCCATGAAATGGTGGGGAATGTTGCTCAAGGCGCTGATTTGCTCCATAGACTGACAATAAACCTCCCTATTTGTAATTAATAAATTTAAATTGAAAGCACCCACAAGTCTTTATAGCGGATCCAGCATTAATTAAAGTTTCCTCTTGGTAATTGTCCACACTGACTCAAGTCTTTATAGAGAGAAGTCTGCACATAGCATTCTCAGCATGCTCCCAGTGACATATTAATTATCCAGTGAAGCACAGCTGCTTCAAAATATTCCAGCAAAGCGGTCATATTATCCTAGATATCCAGTCCATGCAGGGCAATCATTTGCAGGCATGAGTCCATTCAGTTCAATTTGGCTTTTTCCTAGATACGCATGTGCAGGACTGCAGCCTTAACTCTACATTAGGTTACAGGTAGGTAGCCGTGTTGGTCTGCCATAGTCAAAATAAAAAAATTCCTTCCAGTAGCACCTTAAAGACCAACTAAGTTCTTGGTATGAGCTTTCGTGTGCATGCACACTTCTTCAGATACACTGAAACAGAAGTTGCCAGATCCTTCTATATAGTGAGAAGGTGGGGAGGGGTATTACTCAGAAGGGTGGTGGGAATGGGAGATTGGCAGATAGCTGAGATGAGCCTGTTGACGACTCTTAACGACTGCAATAGGTCTTCCAGGAAAAGGCAAGGGGTGAGAAGGTGAAAAATGGCTTAGTCATGTATAATGAGATAAGAATCCAATGTCTTTGTTCAAACCAGGTCTCTCCATGGTTTTGAGTTTGGTAATGAGTTGCAATTCAGCAGCTTCTCTTTCCAGTCTATTTCTGAAATTCCTTTGTAGTAAAACAGCTACTTTGAGATCTTGTATAGAATGTCCTAGGAGATTGAAGTGTTCTCCTACTGGTTTCTCTGTTTTGTGATTCTTGATGTCAGATTTATGTCCGTTTATTCTTTGGCGTAAGGTTTGGCCTGTTTGTCCAATATAGAGAGCTGAAGGACACTGTTGGCATTTGATGGCATACACAATGTTAGACAATGGCATACACAATGTTAGTCTACATTAGGTGTGAGGCAACCTATGGTCCTTCTGGTGCCATTGGACTACTGCTCCCCTCATCCCTTGTCATAGGCCAGGCACGTCCAACTCCCAGGACACTGCGATCTACTCACAGTATTAAAAAAACCTGGCAGTTATATGCCCATTGTCACTGGAGGGTGGACCAGAGTTGTTTTTTAGGGAGCCAGAGTTGTTGAGATCACTAAGGGTCCTACAATTAATCAGGATCGACCAGGAACACACCACGATCAACCAGTAGATCGTGATCAGCTTGCTGGACATGCCTGTCAGAGGCCATCCTGGTTGGGTTGTTGGGATCTGACATCCAAAACAACATCTGGAGGGCCACCAATTCCCCATCCCTGCCATAAACCTTGCCCCAGCTCCATTTTTATAGCTTTGTTATACCTACCCCTAACATGGGACTAAACACCCAAAACACTTAATATGGAGGCCCCTGGAGTACTTGGAATACAGGAACTTAAAAGAAAGAAGAAATATGATTGGGGCCTCCACTTTGAATATGAAGGATTGGTGGAACTTTTGCAGCAGCTGTTATCAAGTATTCTTGTGGGAAGAAAACCTGGATTGATTGGGATAGAATTCCTTCGAGATTCGACGATCAACACAAAGGACTACCAACAAAACCGGCAGAGAGGGACTGAAAGAGACTTGAAGGCCTCAGATGTGAGGAATCCAGGCTAAGAACTGTTACTGTGGACACGTATTAGGGAGGGACGGAAACCGGGGATGGGAGGGAGGGGAAAACAGAATCTTAAAAATGTTTATGACTTTTGGGCTTAGCTAGTACGATCCATATTTAATATAAGAATGGGAAATCGATGGAAGGGAACTTGGGTCCACCTTAGGAAAGAACTTAATTTTCATAAGAGATGTAATATTAATATGGTAAGGAGGAGAAATAACAACTTGCTGACTTAATTATGGGAATTGGGATGTATGAAGGGGGGTGGGGGGAAGTCAAGGAACAAGGTTAAGAAAGTAAGGTTTTGAAATTATACATGTTTATGTCTTTGTCTTTTTTATGTGTGGGATGTCTTTATAAAATGTGAAAATCTAATAAAAAAAATTATAAAAAAAATAAACACCCAAAACACTTAATATGGGGAAGATAACCCAAGTGAAACTAGTCAGATTCTCATCAAATCTGATTTATTCAGAGATTAAGGAGATGTATCTTGAGGCAGAGATATGAGGATGCATGGAATTTTTCTCTCGGAATGTAGTTGGATAGTGACCTTTTATTCTTATAGACATGTCAATTTATGACTTGGTGGCATTGCAATTCTGGAAGACCTATCTGCAATCAATGAACTACTGTTGCTATTATTATTATTATTATTATTATTATTATTATTATTATTATTATACCACCCGATACCCATAGATCTTAGGGCGAGTCACAACATAAAATTACAATATGCAAAACACAAAATGCATATTAAAAGAAACAAAAAGGCAACCGAATAATCCCCCTTCCACAACACATTTAAAATTAAATTTTAAAATTTAAAATCTATGCACATTTGCAGCTATGGCAACAGGTTTCGTACATATTAAACACACCATGCTTAATTGTGCATGTGCTTATTCAAAAGAAAAGACATGTCTCCAAACACCATCATCCAGATTATGCTTCTGACACCTCTTACTCACCTTTTCTCTAAACTAAAAAGTCCCAAATGCTGCAACCTATCGTTATAGGGTGGGACGCGGGTGGTGCTGTGGGCTAAACCACAGAGCCTAGGACTTGCCGATCAAAAGGTCAGCGGTTCGAATCCCCGCAACGGGGTGAGCTCCTATTGCTCAGTCCCTGCTCCTGCCAACCTAGCAGTTCGAAAGCACGTCAAAGGGCAAGTAGATAAATAGGCACCGCTCCGGCGGGAAGGTAAATGGTGTTTCCGTGCGCTGCTCTGGTTCGCCAGAAGCGGCTTAGTCATGCTGGCCACATGACCCGGAAGCTGTACGCCGGCTCCCTCGGCCAATAAAGCAAGATGAGCGCCGCAACCCCAGAGTTGGCCACGACTGGACCTAATGGTCAGGGGTCCCTTTAACTTTATCGTTATAGGAGAATTGCTCCACCCCCCTTGATCATTCTGGCTGCCCTCTTTAAACCTTTCCCACATGCCTATAGTGCATGAATAGGCCTATAGCTTACTATCCAGTGTTCTTCATAATAGTTTGAAATGAAACTGATTCTTATAGAGCTTAGTTATGATCACCCCTCCTGCCAATCTGGAAGAAAGCAGTTAAAGACAAATGATCTTTAACTTCAAATAATGGAGTGCTGCAGTGAATGACAACCTGGAGCTTGATCTACAGCTGAATTGCCCAATTTATAAGTACAGGGCAATGAGAGCCGATGGCAAAGGATCTTTTCTAAAGTAATGAAATAGCAGGCTTTATTGCTCCCAAGATCATCCAAGATGTCCCCTTAGCATCATTACTACAACTGATATTACTGCTAGTATTGCTATTTAACTCCAACAGTGTGATAACTACATCATATACTATGTTCAGGCTCCCAGTTTGAGGGTTTCATATATATAAAAAGAAATCCCTGTGTTAATTGTTATACTAACTCATTCAAGTTAGTAAAGTGAATGTATAATTCCAGCAGTATGTTGAATGGCCCCTCATAGCGAAACAGGTTTTCACATACCCCTGCGAGGAATAAAATGACTCGTGTCTTGTAGATCATCTAGAGCAATATTAGAAACAACAGGATTCTTCTCGTATTATATTTAACACAGTTATGAGATTTGCTAAAATATGAACTAAGGGAGGCTTGTAAGCAGCTAACAGATGCAGGCGACATCTTGCATAGAGGACATAGAAAACCGTGCCTTCTAGCAAGTCATACCATTGTTCCGTCTAGCTCAATATGGTCTACAGTGTCTGGCAGTAGCTCTCCGGGTTTTCAGACAGAAGTCCACACAGGCAAACTGGCCTAGTACTAGTTGTTAAAGAAGCTGCTCGGTTGTTGACACAATCAGAAGCTCTGTGTCTCCTTCTCCTCCTCTCCCTCACCTAGTATCAACCTTGACCGCTGACCACACTAGCCACTACTGATGGGAGTCATAGTCCAATAACATCCAGAGGACCACAGGTTTGCCATCCCTGCTGCAAAGCTCACAGAAATATAACACAAATCAATGCACCGTGTTACCTGTGCATCAAACACACACACACACACACACACACACACACACACACACACAAAAAACCACACATACTACTGGGAATTGTTTATTGCTTTTGTGGTGTGATGTCTACTGATATGTGCTACAAATAGAATGTTTATTTATTTTGGTGCCTTGTTTATGATGACCTGAAAAAAAAAATCTTTGGGATAACCTTTCTAAAAAAAGCATGAGACTTTTCTGTTAAGCATTCTTGGCAACGATATTCTGGAAAATTTGAGAGAAATTCTTCTATAAGCCATGGCTGCAGCTCAAACATTGATAACAATGAACTGGAAAGGGGGAAATGTTCCAACCATAATGGACTGGCAAAATAAATTACAGGAATATGTAGAAATGGCACAACTGACTGATAGCTTGAGATGCAACACAAGACAAGTATTTGTACAAAAATGGGATAAATATAAGAAATATTTACGAAATTATAACAGTGGTGTAATGTATATGGCAGTATTTGATTGACCCTTATATAGTGAAACATATGAGAAATAAATCAAAAGGTACTAACTGTTGTAAGAATGTATTAGAAGGAATATAAAGAATAACTCAATAATGATAGGTATATTCTTTACTAGAATAAGACTATACCCCGGGAAGTGATAGGAAGTCCGACTACACCTTTTTCTTTTTTTCTGGTTGTTTCTTTCTTTAACTCATGTTAATAAATAGATAAGACAACAAAAGTTAGTGAAAATATGAATCAGTTTCATTTATGTAAGTAAACAGAATACTACTTGTATGTGGTGTTTGCTTACACGGATTATATATATGTTTACTCAAGAATATGTACAATACATATGTATCTGTATATGTTATACAACATATGCTATATGAAATGTGTCATATGATATAAGAGACTATTAATAAAGAAGAAAGAAAGAAAGAAAGAAAGAAAGAAAGAAAGAAAGAAAGAAAGAAAGAAAGAAAGAAAGAAAGAAAGGTTTATTTATTAGATTTGTATCCTACTTTTAAATGGAGCAGCTCAAATGACTTGCAACATTCCCCCCTACAATGTTACAAAAATGCAATAGATTGTTTTAAATGCACACAAACACACACACACAAAAGCTTTCATACATTGGTAACATGGCTTATAACTCAGTAGCATATAGATGGATGCCATGAATCCTCAGGACTGCCCAGAAGACCAATTCTTCCAGCTCTCAATGAAAAGTTTCCCTATGGGATACATCAGAAATGTTTCTTTATAATAAATGCTCCCACGACCAGGGCTAAGGACAGAACGTGATAGGTCAAAAAAATATATCATCCAAGCAAAGCTGGCAATTTTACAAGATCAGCCATCCCAGTTGGTGCCTTGGACTGAGCTAATGAAAACACTTTGTACAGGAGCAGGTGTACAAATACCATTCCCCGCTCTGTCACCCATTAAACTATATAAGGAATGCTCTCTAATGAGGAAGCTTGCCATTTTGCCATGGCTTTTTATAGGCTTACAAATGGACACTAATCAGGCTTTTGTAAGTGAGAATCAACAGCCATTAGCATTTCACTGTTGAGTTCTGCTGAGGCAAAATTTCTCACATTATTATCAGAGTTTACACAGGCTCCCCATGTTAGCATCATCCTGCACTGACAACACAAGAAATAAAAGAGCCCAAAATGTTGCTCATATTGTACAATTGTCCTGAGCCATTCACGACCCTTTGCTGTTTGTTGATGCATGGAAGGAGGTGCTATAATATTATCCCTGCCGTATTGGCCATCGCGTAAATTCGCCTTATCTTGTCTGAGATCATCCAATCTGTTTTCATATTTCTTCCGCCACGTACATTTGGGAATAAGTGCTGACAGGTCTGTTTTCCTAAGATCCATTTTCAAGTATTTTATGTACCTGGAACTGACAACGTACCTCCCTGTGAAAGGCTCTGGGTGGGTGAATTGTTTAATCTCCACGATTTAAGGCTGTGTGCTGACAAAGGGAATTTTGCAGTATTGCAAGGCGGTGTTCTCCATTTGCTTCCTCTAAAATGAAAGGGCTGATAATGACCTGAGATTTCAGGTGGCACAGGACGCATTGACCCAGCACCTGTGAGGTAGAAGAGATGAAAGCAAAAGTAGCACAAAGAGCCACAAAGAGCAGGTGCTCCTTTATTACTCCATAAGGTTTTATAGAGATTAGATGTTATCAAACACCTCCTGGCTTGCTGTTGTTAAGGTGCTTCCTTGATGGTATCTTTGCATTTCGCTCCTTTGCCCAGAGCTGGCTTGTTGTCATGTCCATGCTGAATCTTTTCCTGACATAGAAAACTGCATCATACTAAATCAGACCATTGATCCATCTAGCTCAATGGTTCTCAAACTTTTTTTCTCTGGGCCACACTTTCAGAATAAAAATTTGATCGTGCCACACGACTGATAGGAAATACATAGGAAAACAAAAAGAAACAACTCTTAGCAGTGCTTAATTTATAACACAGAACACAACTACTTTATAATATGATCATGAGGCATCCATAAAGTCTAAAACAATGCAGCTACATAAGAACATGAATCATAAGAACATGACTGATGCTAATACTACTACTACTACTACTACTACTACTACTAATAATTATTATTATTATTATTATTTATTTATACCCCACCCATCTGGCTGGGTTTCCCCAGCCACTCTGGGCGGCTCCTAACAGAGTATGCAAAACACGATAAAACATCAAACATTAAAAGCTTCCCTGAACAGGGTTGCCTCCAAATGTCTTCTAAAAGTGTGGTAGTTATCTACTGACATCTGATGGGAGGGCGTTCCATAGGGTGGGCGCAACTACCGAGAAGGCCCTCTGCCTGGGTCCCTGTAACCTCACTTCTCGCAGTGAGGGAACAGCCAGAAGGCCCTTGGCGCTGGACCTCAGTGTCTGGGCTGAATGATAGAGGTGGAGACGCTCCTTCAGCTTTACAAGGCTGAAGCCATTTAGGGCTTTAAAGGTTGATTGTGCTTGGAAACATACTGGGAGCCAATTTGGTTTTCAGGCTACGTGGAGACCAACCCTTTCATCACATTTTGTTTTAACTTGTCCTTCACCGGAACAAACATTCCTATGCTCTCCGCAAATTCATGCTACCCTTCCCTGGAAGTTTAGGTTTGGGGCTTTCTAAGTTTATCTTATTTCAGGATAAATGTTGAATGTGTGCAGATATCTTCATGGACCTCCTGACAGATGTGATCCAACTTGTTAAAAAGTAGGGAGGGAGAGAAAAGGACCTTCAGATGGGACACTATAGTAACAAGAATCTGGGACTGCAAAACTATCAGGCTTCTGATGGGCCTGCTGGCTACATGGAGACTTGTTTGTATGAAACAAAGTTTGTAGTAATGTCCTTTTAAGGCCAGGTAAACACAACTCTTGCAAACATTTTGCTCCATGCACCTTTTTCCATGAAAAAGCTTGTGATAAACATATCTCCCCACCCACAAAGAAGAAAGCCCAAGTAGCTGAGAGGAAGCTAGTCCTGGAACGCTTTATTCATCAGTTAAATCTTTGCAGCGTGTTTCCCTAAATGACTAATGAAAATTCAGCATGCGGTCTTGCACCGAAGGCATGAAAGCAACATGAGGAGATCTTTACAGCCATGTCCAATTGCCCTGGAAATGGCTCTGGTTTTTATCTCAGACATAAAGTGGGATGTAGTACACGTTGGTGCATGAAATAATTTTTTTAAATACCTTCCGAACTCACACAGATGAAAAAGAAGCAAATGCAGTGTGCCTGCCTGAGCAGGCATTCTCAGAAGTGATTCTACAAGGGGATCACTAAACTCTCCAAACATAATAAAAATAATATATATATTTATTTTCAAGATTTGCCTCCCATCTTTCTCCCACCATGCACCTCCAGGTGGTATACATGGGGTACCCTGGCATTTCCCACCCAGCCACTGTCTAGACCAGCACCCCCAAACTCGGCCCTTCGGATGTTTTGGGACTAAAATTCTCACCATCCCTGACCACTGGTCCTGTTAGCTAGGGATGATGGGAATTGTAGTCCCAAAATATCTGGAGGGCCGAGTTTGGGGATGCCTGGTCTAGACCAATGTCTGCTTAACTTTAAACCAGGGATCGGGAAACTGTGGCCCTTTAGATGCTATTGAGTTACAACTACCATCATCCCTGTCTATTGGCTACACTGGCTGGGGTGGATAGGAGTTTATCGGCAGCATCAAGCAAAGTAGTTCTGTTTCCACAAGGAATGGAACTTCCCATTCCTCTCCTTTCTCCATGCACTCCATACCATCCCCATATCTGCTCTGGAGGACTGGCTTGAAAAAAACTACCTGTTAATAGACAGAGAACATTAGATACAGCCCATTGTCATTCAGATGTCAGTTACAGAGGGTAACAGTTTGTTACCCACACAAGCTGATATGGAGGAAATATGGAAGAAACTTTGCAGCTGATTGTGCTCCAAATATTCTGAAAATGTCTTCCTCTCCTGGGTGAAAGACTTCAGTGAGCTCTGAAAGTTACCACATTTTTTGCTCTATAAGACTCACTTTTTCCCTCCTAAAAAGTAAGGGGAAATGTGTGTGCGTCTTATGGAGTGAATGCAGGCTGCGCAGCTATCCCAGAAGCCAGAACAGCAAGAGGGATTGCTGCTTTCGCTGCGCAGCGATCCCTCTTGCTGTTCTGGCTTCTGAGATTCAGAATATTTTTTTCTTGTTTTCCTCCTCCAAAAACTAGGTGCTTCTGATGGTCTGGTGCATCTTATAGAGCGAAAAATATGGTATTTCCTGAGACTGGCTAGGGAGAATGTCACCAGCTTCCTTGATCTGTTCTGTTCCCAGCACTGGAATTCTGTGCTGATTCCAGGCCAAAGCTTTGCACCGACAATAGCTGCTTTTTCCAATGAATCTTCTCGGAATTGTCTGTATTCAGATTTTCACAAAGTCACTGCCAGCAGACCACCATCGTCGAAGGAAACCAACCCCTGGGAGGGCAAGGGTCAGGCTGGTGAGGACTTCTGCGAGCCCTATGACTGGAGCGATTTTTATAGCCCCATTCTCTCATTCATTACAACACACTGGAAAACTCCCTCAAACTGCACCCAATATGCCTATTAATATTAATATCATGTTTCACAAGGGGGAAAGCTAATATGAAAGAAAACAATTAGCACCATCATTGCTTAGAAAAGAGGCTCCTCCAATGACACCATGCACACAATTAGTCACGCATTTAGCACCAGGTTATCTTCACCTTAGATCTTCACTTACAATAGTGCTTCAAACAATAGATTATTAGCCAAGATGCACAAGTCATCCTTATTAATTCAACTTTTTTCAAACATTTCTGTTCATGTCTTTCAGCATGCATGCACACACACGCACACACGCACACACGCACACACACACACACACACACACACACACACACCTGTCTTTTTCTTTTCGTTTTTAGCCTAGCAGTGATTTCTACCTCTCAGTGACTTGATTGTTCTGATGACCTCAATCAAAAGGCAATTACCCAGTGAGGGCAGAAGGTAATTATTCTCATCAAGGAGAGATTGAATGCACCTGAATAGACAGCTGTGGTTCTTCCAGGGATTACATTAGGATGCTAGAAACTGCCTTTGCTAATTTGTGGTGCATGTCAAATTTATGATAAAAAGCTGATTTGTTTGCAGGACAACCCTGCGCCCTGGCAAGCCCAGCAACCACCCCCTTATCCATCCACTCGCCCAACAGAGAGAGACGGCGATGCCAGCTTGTTGCTTTGGTCCAATACTTGACATTGTTCAGCATGCAGACACCTCAAACAGCAGCGGCAATGTCAATAACAGTGATGGCGGTGATAATAAAGAGATTCTCAGGAAGTATTTCTGAAATACTAATTTCAGAAAGTGAGTATAATGACATGGAATGCCAACCTCACCACTCTGGAAAAAAATGGGGGTGGGTAGGAGGGGTGGTAGATGTTTAGAATTGATTTATCAAGTGGAGACGAGTATGAGGGAAAAATTACTGAGGTGACTAGACAAGGCAGAGTTTGAAAAGCATTTGTACTAGGTTCCTCATGGAAAACAAAACAGTACGCAAAACAGTCTTCCGGTGTTTCATAAAGAGTTCCGATTCTGCCAAGTATTCCCACATGCAGAAGTAGCTGGTCCCAAAGAAAACATACTTGATCTGTGTTGCTTCTGACATTGATGCTGCAACAGTCCATGCCTAGAATCATAGAATCATAGAATTATAGAATCATAGAGTTGGAAGAGACCACAAGGGCCATCGAGTCCAACCCCCTGACAAGCAGGAAACACCATCAGAGCACTCCTGACATATGGTTGTCAAGCCTCTGCTTAAAGACCTCCAAAGAAGGAGACTCCACCACACGCCTTGGCAGCAAATTCCACTGTCGAACAGCTCTTACTGTCAGGAAGTTCTTCCTAATGTTTAGGTGGAATCTTCTTTCTTGTAGTTTGGCTCCATTGCTCCGTGTCCGCTTCTCTGGAGCAGCAGAAAACAACCTTTCTCCCTCCTCTATGTGACATCCTTTTATATATTTGAACATGGCTATCATATCACCCCTTAACCTCCTCTTCTCCAGGCTAAACATGCCCAGCTGCCTTAGCCGTTCCTCATAAGGCATGGTTTCCAGGCCTTTGACCATTTTGGTTGCCCTCCTCTGGACACGTTCCAGTTTGTCAGTGTCCTTCTTGAATTGTGGTGCCCAGAACTGGACACAGTACTCCAGGTGAGGTCTGACCAGAGCAGAATACAGTGGCACTATTACTTCCCTTGATCTAGATGCTATACTCCTATTGATGAGGCCCAGAATTGCATTGGCTTTTTTAGCTGCCGCGTCACACTGTTGGCTCATGTCAAGTTTGTGGTCAACCAAGACTCCTAGATCCTTTTCACATGTACTGCTCTCAAGCCAGGTGTTACCCATCTTGTATTTGTCACCCATCCTGAGTCGGAATGTCTTCAGCAGTGCTATTTTTTTTTTTGAAAAAGAGGTCTTGGAGCTCACCATGAAAGCCTCCATTGTTATCCTATAATGACAGTGGCACACACCTGAGAGGCGCCGGAGGTGAGTTCTGGTGAGTTCTGGCTGGAAAAAAAAGAAAGCCCTGTGGTGGTGTAGTGTGAGAGAGCCAGTGTGGTGTAGTGGTTAGGAGCGGGGGACTCGTAATCTGGTGAACTGGGTTCGTGTCTCCGCTCCTCCACATGCAGCTGCTGGGTGACCTTGGGCCAGTCACACTTCTCTGAAGTCTCTCAGCCTCACTCACCCCACAGCGTGTTTGTTGTGGGGGAGAAAGGGAAAGGAGAATGTTAGCCGCTTTGGGACTCCTTAGGGTAGTGATAAAGCGGGATATAAAATCCAAACTCTTCTTCTCTTCTTCCTGGTCTTCAAGTTTATTTTGCAGATCCTATCTGGAATCAGTTCCTGTTCCTATTTGTCTTCTTTTCATGGTGTGTTGTTGTTTCTTAGGCTAGAGTTCCAGTTTTCCTTGCAAAGAGAGAGAATCAGATGAACCAAGGATCTGACAGTTCCCTTTGTTCCTATAATGGACCTGGAATGTAGAGGTGGGGGAGAAATTCATTTGGTTCACATTTCAATGATTACATAATTTGCATTTCCAAGACCAATAAGAACCGGAAAACAGCTATCCTTCAGCATTTGTCCTCCTGCAAATTTTGCAATGCAGTTCTTCAACAAAAAAAATATTCATATATTAGTGAAACTAATGTAGAGCACTATGTTGTCTCAGGCCAAAAATGGCGGCCAATAAACTGTGCATGTTCAGCAAAATGGCATAGAAAGATGCATATATCTGAAAAATCCATATGAATTGTAATGCAGTTCTTTTT